>NW_027102989.1:0-608260 GCF_036373705.1 Amia ocellicauda | reverse complement strand
CTCTGGAACCACCCCCTGTCCCCGCCTCTGTGTTTTTGATTGGATGTGAGGAACAGCAGGGGGGTTTCTCTGACACATCAGCCCACTGGGACCTCCCAGTGGGGGAAGTTGCCTGCAGGCAAGCTGAACCTTTGGTGATGTTACTGGGTGATCTGACACAGAGAGGCAGAGCCAAGCAAGTTTACATAGAAGTGACCATTGAGAATGTGTGGGAGTGAGGAGCCTTGTTGGACACTGGGGCTGAAATTTGTTTAATGTCTGCCACCACAATGGGCAACCTGAAACAAATTATGGAAACCTCAGACCAACGACTGAAAGTGGAAGCTTGTAGTGTGAACATTACAAGTTACACAGAGACTAAGGCACAGCTCACTCAAAAGGCATTGTTAGAGTTCACCTTTGGGAAGATTAAGTTGGTTCATCCAGTTTATATTTCCAAATTTGAAACAGAGAAGTTGATCATTGGTCAGGATCTATTGAACAGGTTGTGGGCTCAAGTTGAATCACCAAAGCCGGTGGAATTGAATGACAGATATGATACAGCCACCAAGGTACAACTTCCCAATGAGACCATTTTTTGTGCATGTCCCTAAAGGGGGCACCGGCTTACCATGTAAGCCAACCATTCGAACCCAGGTCCCTACCAACTATTATAGACATAGTGAAGGTCAGGTGCCTGAATAACACCTGAATTCCCAGTCACCTCCCTCTGTTAATCAACTTCCACCTATTGGTTACCGTCAGTAACCATACTCAATACTGAGTAATACCAATTGTTTTTTTGTTTTAATGTACTAGTGTTATAATATGTAACCTGTATATGTGCTAGTATAGGATTGTCAATTTGATTGGAATACATTCTGCTTAAATAATGAACTATTAGTTTGTTTTCTTTGATTTCTCGGGGTCATGAATGGTGAAGTCCACTGTTGAATTCTGTTACATAACTTTGAGATAAATGCTTAACGTCTTATTTTGTCTTGAAGGGGATAACGTCCTAGTCGACCTCAGTCCCATTCAAGAAAGGGGGTATGTAGCGTTATGTTGGGTGTATTTGGATAAGAGTATTTGGGCTCTGAGCTGAAGCACGGATCTAAAGAAGACCTCTCCCCCCCAAAGTTATCAGATTTCCTTAGCTCATCAGCTTGGAACTGGTTTGCATCAAAGTGACAGTTTTGGGGAGGATGGCACCGAGAAGAGGCCAAATAGTTTGTTATTCTGCTATGAGATGTCTGGAGAAAGGGGCCTGTAGGTGATAAAAACTCTTTGAAGTGGATGAGAGCCGAAATCCCGACATAGAGCTACGAACCCAGGCCAACCGGCATTTCCAAAAGATGGCATGGATTGACATCAGTCATAAATCAAGCCCCCCTCCAATAGGACACTGGGGGCTGAAACCGAAATCCAATCTCAAGAACTCAGGAACCAATCACCTATTGATCTGACAGACTATAAAGGACAAACACGGCCTTTCTTTCTCTCTCTCTCTCACCTGAACCAGTAACTCGCTGCCACAGCTCAACCTGTAGCTCTGTTGCCCGAACCGGAACCAGAAACCAACCAAGTCTTTGCCGGCAACAGAAGAGTTAAACTGGGAGAAGGAGATTGAGCCGTACAAAGAATTCTTTTAAAGGACTTTATTAAATAAAGAACTTTACAGACTGCGCTGCCCGCCTGTGCCCACCTGATCAGTGGAGTTTTACAGCTGGACAAATGACTAAGTCGACTGAATACGAAAGTGTCAGTCATTTAAATAGCTATTTGAGTTTTAAGAAACTTGACCCTTGGAACAAACAGGGCCCTGCTTTCCTCAAAGACTTTGTCTTCAAGTAACTACGGTGGAAACCTGCTTACAAAGAAGATTTTGTGCACAACCTTGGAGCCTTCAAACCAGTGGAAAATCTGTTTGGAAACGACTCTACTTTCGCGAAACCCCAACTTCCAGGTGCATCGACTGAGTGGAAGTTCTTGGACAAAGCCGAACCAGACTGCCTTTGTTCCAAACCACACGGACCTCGTGCCGTGTGCTGTTATCTGAGCCCGAAGGCAGAGAGGCCTCTCTGCGACGAAGTTCAGATAAGTTTAACAGTTTGGAGTTCATGATTCATGACATTTGAGAAATCAATTAGAAATGTTAATCTGTGATTCATAACTCTAGAATGTGTAATATCATTTAGTTTTCTTAAATATAAATGTGTGTTGCATTAAACTGTTTTGTTGATAATTTTAGAAATAAAATCTGTCAACGCCGAGAAATATCTTCTCATTCCTGTTTAACTGTTTAGTCTGAAATTGACACAAGTGAATAGACATTAGATTATTGGTGGCCCTGCCTATCCTTAATCATTGAATAATAATCAGTTAAGGGAAATTGTGGTAACAAGTAATGATAGGATCTTTCTCTCCACCTAAACGTTAATGAGACTGATATATATATAACGAGAAGTTACCTGACATAAATACTAACCTGCGTAGTTATTTAATGTCTGACTAATAATACTAACAAGAGACTCACCTTCATCTTACTAACTGGTATTGTAGTCAATGTGTTTATAACCTCTTTTGTTTAACGATTTGTGTTATCATATGCGATCCCATGGTCTTTGATTTGGTCACGGAAGTGATTTGTCTTTGATTTGTTGATATAGAGTTGAATTTTAATTAGTTTTTCCCTTTTGTATAATTAGTGTAGTGCTACATTTAGTCTTTGTTTTGAATAAATTTGACAATTTATATCTTTGGAATTGGTGTCTGCGTCCAATTATTACAGAAATTGAGTTCTACAAGATTCCAGGATTCCAGGATTCGTGATAAGGTGATACTATAAATTCACTTCTTTAATTGAAATTTATAAGTGTACCTTACGCTACAGGTGGAACGGGAGCTTCGTGCCCTGGATGTGCATCCCACAAATCTCCATCAACTGCAAGATGCTATCCTATCAATATGGGCCAACATTTCTAAAGAATGCTTTCAGCACCTTGTTGAATCAATGCCACGTAGAATTAAGGCAGTTCTGAAGGCGAAAGGGGGTCAAACACAGTACTAGTATGGTGTTCCTAATAATCCTTTAGGTGAGTGTATATGGAAAAGGAACAATATGTGTACATCTCTGCATATGGTGCCCTAACAGATGTGCAAGTTACATGACAGACAGACACTCACACACACTTTCAAAGACAGACAGACAGACAGACACTCACACACACTTTCACACACTCACTTTCACAGACAGACAGACACAGACACAGACACACTCACTTTCACACAGAGACAGGCACATTTTCACACAGAGACAGACACACAAACACACACAAACAGACACAGACACACATACTTTGACAGACAGACAGACAGACACATGCATATTATGGGTCTTTGTTGGGTAGTGAAATGGGTAGCATCAGTCGCAGTGTGGGTAATGTCAGGGAGCCAATCATAGTCCCCGTTATTTGCATATCGTGGCGCAAAGCATTCTGGGAAAAGCAACTAAACACGTTTAGTCATGTATTTGTCCATAGTTTACACATGAGATGAAAGAGACAGTATGACGTATTGAGCACCTGGGATTCCTCATGTGTATGTGAGGGGCAGAGGAACCGGATCCCAAGTGTGCGTCCCAGGTGCTATAGGTTTCAAAGCATGCAGGGGAATAGGCACCCCACCCTGACACCTATAGAAGACTGGATAGGGAGATATAAATAGCAATGGGGAGACTCTTGTACTTGGTGTGGCTCTATCCATATAGTGGGGCCAGCAGCCACTTAGCAGGTGTAGCAATAGAAGCTCAGCCTGGGGAGACTGGATTTAGCATTTCCTCTCCATTTTGATAACTATCCATAATCATTTCTGCAAAATACTTCTATGATACCTATGTATGTTTTTTACTTGTACTATATTATACTATCAAGTATCAGTGTACACATACAATGTGACCTGTTACATTAATACAGAGGCCACGGAAGGCCAGATCACTAATAGCCACTGTCCCCTGATATTACACTTTTTTACAATCACTTTGGCACTCATTTCAGAACCTTGATGTCATTTTTCAAAACTCTAGACACTAAACTCACACCCGATGATCAAAATGCACATTTTTCAAAACTCTAACACTTTTTTACAATTGCTTGGATACAATACACATCAACCTCAGATCATTTGTTCATTGAACTAAAATGACACAACTTAACATCAAAGTATTACCATTTCAAAATGCAATTCACACATTACATCTGAGATCACTGTCTATTCATTTCATTACAAAGATCTAACTATCAATTGATACAGCTGCTCAAAATGATAAGTGACTGTTGCATTACTCTTAATGCATAGTTTTATGGAAACTGACAAACAGTATTCCATGTTTCGATCATGAAAGTTTCAGGATAATGAGATCCATTGACACCAATAACCGAGGAGCATGGTTTCTTAGGGTTACCATAGACTTGACTGTGTCTTCTTGTTTGTGAAGGAACAGGACTGTGTTTTCCTGTCTGGGTTCCCGCAGGCTTAAGTGTGTTTGTAAACTGCAGCGTAGGTTTGACCTACTATTAGAAAAAAAAAAAAAAAGGAGCGCTAATTAATTGTTCAATATCTGATACGCCGGTGATAATATAAAATAACGTGTTTATAGTTTATAGAAGTTTATAGTGTTTATGGTAAATGAAGAAAAGTCATTAAGTTATATACAAGTTCTATAAATGCAAACATTGAAAAGCATGTTTGTTGTTATTCCTATATAGGATTTAGTATTATTTGTGTTTTCTTGTTTTTTGCTATGTTTTCTCCCCTGTCGTTTATTGTTATTTTGCGGGCTTGCACGCCTTGGTTGTTGTGTACAAAACGATACATAGAAAATGGGAAAACGTGTTACTGTGTGGGAACAGCTCTAGTAAGACGGGCGACCCGCCACTTAAAGGTACACATGTAAGGTACATGTATGATAACTATGGAGTGAAGCGGTGCGTTTGACTGGACAATAGGTGACAGAAAATTAAGGTTTCCAGAAGATGGGACTTTTGATTCAGATAGACTTGAGCACCTAAAAACGGTTTTGCAAAATAGGAATACAAAGCATTAAGAAATGAGAAACCAAAGCTAGCTATCTTAAAACATTTGTTAGAGAAAAGAAAGAAAAGACAACAGGCATAATTCAATCTGAATGCCCCGAAGACAAATTAAAAATATATATATATGTTTTTCAGTATAAATGACAGTCCTCAAGATACTGAAGGAAAATTACTAGATAAGTAATAAATAAGGGTAGTTTGAGACACTGCAGGTCAATATAACATGCCAACCAAAACCATGGTATCTGAATTTACTATGGATATAAATTAATATGTGTCTCTTTGTATGTTTGTACGTTTTCAGTTTGCGCAAGGTAAATGTCCATATTTTGACTTTTTCATGTACTGTATAGTCCAGAATATGACTAAGAGAGTCATAAGTCACAAATAGTTACAGAATGATAGCTAAAAAACGCCAGTTAAATATGTTGTAATAACAGACCTACAAGAAAGTCAGCATTTAACTGTACACAGAATGCTATTGCAAACAGAAATAATAATACAAAATTAAGTTATTTAAATAGGTCTTACGAATACAGAAGTTAAAAGTAACATGTTAGAAATGGAATTAGAGCCAAATTTAGAAATAGGAATCCGAGGCAACCACAAACATTCGGTGAAGGTTTCTTACATATTGATAAATAGATAACCAGATACTCCAGGAAATTAACGATGTGCTCATTTGGAAGCTATGAGTTCCACAATGAAGAGTTTTTAAATCCCTAGAAATAGATCCCTAAATACAATGTGTAGGTAAGAAATTAACTATTGATCAGTTCAATCTGGATTCGGGAACAGTTCTTCTGAACCTGTACTGGTGTAGATTGGACTTCAATAGGAGGAAGTGACACAATAAAGACATGAGCCGCGCAGGAGGACAGTCTTAGTGCCCACGCAGGTTCTTAGTTGGGGAAATCATTGACTGGACACATTTTTTGAAAATGTGCTTTCCTGAAGTACCTGGACATCATTATTGAGATCAATGAAAAGGCTTATTTTCCAAAGATTAAATACATTCATTAACTACAATAATGTAGTGAAATGTATATAAATAGTAATAATACAAATCGATCAAATATAACTTGCATTTTCTTGTAAGAAATTAGGAATAGGAGAAAGAACAGCTGTTGGGATGCAGTGCGATGTTATCCAAAATTGAAAGCGGTTGAGAAAGGAGAGTTTGTTCTGTGTGAGACAAATGTACTGCCACGAGAGACTCTGATGGTGATTGACTGGAATATGAGGGAAAATAATGAAGTTACTACAGGTATAACTAAAGGTGTAACATAACTAATTTAATGAAACATAGTCATGGCAAGTTATAAAACTGTTTGGAAATAGTCCTTTCACAAACAGAAATACCCTATCAATTAGGAAGAGGGGGGCAGGGGGCAAGGACCGTATGTGCTCCTCTGCTCCCCCTGTTCGCCTGAGCAGACAAGCAGCCTGAGATGAGAGAGAGAGAGAGAGAGAGAGAGAGAGAGAGAGAGAGAGAGAGAGAGAGAGAGAGAGAGAGAGAGAGAGAGAGAGAGAAGTCAGAGACAAGGCAGAGACTGTAAGTACGTGTAAGGGTTCATAACTTATTACAAACAGAGCAAGAGTGTAATGAATGGTAATTTACACTGCTTGTATTAATAATGATAATAATATTGATGTTGATACAGACGAATACATCACATACTAGATGACAACCGCATAAAACTAATAATAATGAAAATAGGAATAATAGGAGTATGGAAATAATTTCAAATTATGGTTTATTGGTAAAAAATGAATTGAGAAACAAAGATTAATAACTGCCATCATTTACCCAACTACTATTAACTATGGTGTTGAAGGAGCTGCTGTAATAGTTATTGTAATGTTCTCAGGTATTTAAGTTAGATAAAAGGACAAAGATAAGCACATTGTTTTGAAACTTTGACAACTCCACACAAAAAGAGTATCTACACTAGGAAGTAAAGCTGATTCAATAAACACAGGAGATATGATGCTGCTGACGACAGCTGAGTGCTGTACTGAAATAATTTGATAAATGAGATAAATTGGAATCAAGATTATTATTATTTTGAATTGTCCCTTTACTAGAAACCTTATAGATTGTGCGAATGTCAACTAATGTGATAGAGATGCCTTTTATAAGGACGATCTCTGATGTTGTGTGAACCACACATTGTGTCTTCAGACTGATTTATTCCACATGGCAGATATGCATATTATGAATCGTGTCCTGAAGGAACCGATGTCTGACCCATATGGAGAAGATGCTGGTGTTCTTGTTGAGACACAGTAGGCCGAGGGCGCGGCTTTAAAGACAGCCTCACAGCAACTTGAACAGACCAATGCTGAGGTCCACTACGCTGAAGTGATGCTTGACTCAGTGGAGAAATAAGTTAAAATACTATAATTAAAGGTTTTCCAGATTATAGGAATCTACAATATATTGTGAAACTGCTCAGATGACGTCCGCAGTAGCACATATTCTTCTATTGATAGTTTAATTTATAATGTACTATTAGTGGAGATGTCACATTATTCAAATGAATAGAATGACAGCCATGAAGTCAGAATCAGTCCATTGCCCTTCACTTAAGATTTGTACAATGTATAATGTTTATAAATCAAAACGCAACAAATATATGTACAATACAGTTTACAAACTGAATTTGTAAAAAAGAATGTTTTGCTGACTTTTGTATTCTCTTTGAAGCAACAAAATGTATGTGTTATGTATGTCGTAACTAGGGTTTGACTTTTATGACCTGGGGCTGGATGAAATTTAATTTGAGATGCACTGTAAAAGCTCCAGGAAATTGCAACTGGCCACTGCACCTTCCATAAGAGAGCTCAAACATTTGCTAATGCATTGGTTGCCTCACAGGCACTCTTTCCCTGGTTTGCCCATGTGGCGCATGGTGTTGGCCACACGGGCAAAGGGGGGATGTGTGCATCAGTCTTTTAAATTGGTTTGCCCCAGGTTTTATAGTAACAGCTTAGCAATATTGTAGAACTTGCCACATTTGTCAAGCTCATAATCCTGCAATATGCAAATAGATTGTGTTCAAAAGCTTAAATGTTGTGGATATGAATATATACTTGTAATAATATATAGGTGTTCTAAATGGGTTGAAGCCTATCCCGTAGGAAGGCTGAAGTAGTAAAAGTAGCAAAAATACAGTTAAGGGATGTTATATGTAGATTTCGCATTCCAGGGAAATTTCCAGTGATAGGAACACTCACTTCACTGGGACAATAGTGCAGGAACTATGCAAAGCCCTGCGAGGTAAACAACATTTTCACTGCCCCATCAGGCTCAGTCAGCTGGAGCAGTGGAGAAACAAAATGGGATATTAAAGAATAAGCTGTCTAATATATGCAAACAAACAGGACTCAAACGTCCAGATCCCCTTCCTATAGTCCTAATGACAATGAAATCGTCAGCAAATTGAGAAAAACAGGTCTTTCTCCGTGTGAGATTATTATGGGATGACTTATGAGACTCTCCATCACTCCTCCATTGTCTGTAAGGGAAATGGACATCCACTTGATGGATGATGCTATGTTGTCTTTTTGTATGGGACTAACACGTGCTTTCGAAGCTGTCCATTCACAGATGAAAGCCGCCCAGACTGAACCATCCCAGCAGGTTTACCACCCCTTCCAGCAAGATGACTGTGTATATCAAAGCACACAAGAGAAAGTCCTCCCAACAGCCCAGGTGGACAGGGCCCTACCAGGTGCTCCTGACCACCCACACAGCTGTGAAGTGCCTAGGAACGACGACATGGATCCACTCCTCACACTGCAAACTTGCCAATCGAGGCGAACAGCACAACCCTGGTGGAGAACAGAGGGATAAAGGAATTGTTCTTCCACATCAGATTTGACATTACTGTATGTATGCAGGCCCTTGTAATTGCTTTTCCAATACTGTCAACTGGTTATTGATGATTGATTTCACATTGTGGTACGAGTATCGAGTGAAATGAGTGCTATCCACCTTAACAACACAGCGATAACATGGAGCCGGCAGGTGATCCAGGTCACAATAGAGGTCAAGCAGTGGGAGGAGGAAGACGTGGTGGTCAAAGGTGTAGCGTAAGGTACACTTATAAAATTCAATTAAAGAAGTGAATTTATAGTATCACCTTATCACGAATCCTGGAATCTTGTAGAACTCAATTTCTGTAATAATTGGACGCAGACACCAATTCCAAAGATATAAATTGTCAAATTTATTCAAAAACGAAGACTAAATGTAGCACTACATTAATTATACAAAAGGGAAAAACTAATTAAAATTCAACTCTAGATCAACAAATCAAAGACAAATCACTTCCGTGACCAAATCAAAGACCATGGGATCGCATATGATAACACACAAATCATTAAACAAAAAAGGTTATAAACACATTGACTACAATACCGGTTAGTAAGACGAAGGTGAGTCTCTCATTAGTATTGTTAGTCAGACATTCAATAACTATGCAGGTTAGTATTTATGTCAGGTAACTTCTCGTTATATATATATCAGTCTCATTAACGTTTAGGTGGAGAGAAAGATCCTATCATTACTTGTTACCACAATTTCCCTTAACTGATTATTATTCAATGATTAAGTATAGCCAGGGCCACCTATAATCTGGTGTCTATTAACTTGTGTCAATTTCAGACTAAACAGTTAAACAGGAATGAGAAGATATTTCTAGATAATTAGTGGGGACCCGCTATTTGCAGTTCTTCCCCTCCATAATTGCTAAAATAAAGTTTTACTGACATTTTATTGACCCTACCACTGCATAGGGCACATCTGTAACATGAACGCTACTGAATGGCACATACATTGAAAACTACGGAGAACTGAGACAAATCCACTTTACACTTCATAAATAATCTTAAAACGTTTCCAACCAAGGCAACACCCACTTGAAATACGTTCATTCTCATTTTTGGTAAACAAAAAGAGAGATTGTTACATATGTTCCCTATGATGCATCTACAGAGAGAGAGAGACAGACAGACACTAACTCTCTCTCTCTCTCAGCTGGGAGTGTGTGGGAGGGGTCTGCAGTGAGCGGGAGTGCTGCTGAGAGCTCTGTCCTTTGGCTGCGTTTTTTTGTTGCTTTACTTTTTTCAGTTTGTTTATTTTGTCTTCTGTTTTCAGTGCTTTTCTTATTGTGGGGGAACAGGGGAGGGGAGGGGGGAGTACCGGTAGTTCTTCCCGGGTCGGGGGGTCGGACCCCCTGAATGCGTCTTTTGAAAAACTGACCCGACGCCATGGAGTCAAGATCGCTCCGGTGCAGTTCTGCCCCCTAGAGCAGTGTGTGTTAGCGGTTGGGGAGGTAGCAGGGTGTGAAAATATCAAGTCTGCTGCCATTGTTATCTTCTTAAAAACCACTGATCTGCTCAATCAGCTAGTGGCTAATGGCACAGTGTTAGACGACACTTTCACCCCGGTGTTGCCGCTCGCTGCTCCTGCCCGGAAGGTAACGCTGTCTAACGTCCCTCCGTTCATCCGCACCGGCTCGGGCAGCTGATGTCCGGCATTAAGAGGGTCCCGCTGGGCTGCAAAGCCCCGCAACTGAAACACGTCGTGTCCTTCCGAAGGCAGCTGTATATGATCCTCAATAACATCAATGAGGATCTTAATGTCTCCGAAGTTGGATCTCTCTTGCTGCCACCACCACGAAGATTGCTCTTTAGTAATGTTGGAAAGTCAAAGACAGCAACCGTCAGGGTTCTTGCATATGACGTATTCGTGCTGCACCTCTCTGCAAGGATCCAGGACAGTTTGTCAATGTAAACTCCAGTGCCTGGGAATATTTCCACCTAAAAGACAATGGTAAATAAAAAACAAGTTTATCCCCAAACTATTCTTATATTATGTTAAGTGGAATACATTATCAGTAAGGCTGTGATTTTGTTACAGAAATGTGTTATTAAAGACCACAGTATGTCTCAATTCTAAGTGTATTAATTTACAGACATAATAAAGTCAGTGAATCTGTGACACCCATAATTCAATTACATTCTTATTATCAACTATAACTATGAATATAACTGATAATGTAGCATCATTAGATTGTTTACAACCAATATTTGTTTTCAATATATATATTTTTACCTTGTCTTTGTAATATTGTAGACCAAGAGTGTTATACCTGTTTTGGTGATTCTTTGTCAGATTCAGAACAATTTGCTGTGGGGCTGTCAGAACCACTTGATGGTGACACACTTTTGTCTTCATTGCTGATAAATGTGGCTTTTGTTACAATTTTTTTCAGATTGTCCAAAAGGTCTGGAATCTCTGGAGAAAAAAACCTTAGTATTAAATGATAATCATTTCTAGTAATATATTTAATGCAAAGTGAAAACAAAACCATCAATGCCTGCAATTATACTTGAGAGACTTGCTCTATGTTATTGGCAAACTGACCTTTTTGTGGGTCATTAACATTAGCTACGAAAAAAATAAAAAAGATAAAATACAAGAATTTCCAGGTCTAATGTAATGCATATAGTCATTAATGTAGGATTATGAAGTTATGTTGAAAAACTTTATTTAATAATCAGTATTATTAAACTATTAGACAGTGCACATTAAGAGTCTGTATTGTGGTTCTAGATTACTTCAGTATGATCAACTATAATACATTACTCTGGAATCTAAATTACTGAAGAATAACATTTATCAAGGTAAGGAATTATTTGCTATAAATAAAAAAACTTACCATCAACCATACGGTTTCGAAGACATTGGTTTTCATTTTTAAGTCTTGTGTTTTCCTTTTCGAGCTGCTTAACGTTTTGCTGTAGCTCAACTTCACTGGACTCTTTAAATGTCTGTAGAATATGACGGGATCTAATTCTTGAAGCTCCATCGGTTTTCTTTCTTATTTTGTGCTGTATTCAGAGAGGAAAAGAGTTTAAAATGAAAATATATATATATATATATGAATATGATTAAAAAAAAACAATCCTGCAATACATTTATTTAATATTTGCAGTAATTATCTCACCGGTAACTGTGGTTCATCAAGGTCACTATCATCTGAAATTTGAAGTTTTTTGTTTGGTTTAGGTACTCTCTTCATTTTAGGACAGGGCATTTTTGTTAGGTCATTAAGTTTTCTTCTTAGTTCGCCTTCTTTTCCTAAAATAAAAATAAAATAAATAAAACCCTGCATTATGTCCACAGATATTTGGGGATTATATTTATTTGTCATAAAAATACTGTGCTTTGACCATACAAATTAAGATGAACAGCCAACACTGAATCAAAACTGAAGTTAAATTATATCTGGTTTAATTTATTTTGTGATTTGGGGGATTTTATTGTAAAGCACAACACACAATAAATCGTTCTTACAAATGCCAGTCAAGTATGACGAGTTTTTAGCGCCCTCACCACCACCTACCATGTTATAAGAGTATGTTAGACGTACAACACATTAATAACTTAAACATTCATTTCAAATATACTGTGATTGTATATATCAAATAGCATGTAAAGACTTTAATGTTTTTTTTTTTTAAATAAACATTGTTACCAGTCATAATGATCTGCGCTTCATGGACAGGCCATCCACCTTTTGGAGGTTTGTTCGTGTCTCTCCACTCTGCTCTGAAGTTTCGAGTCGTCTCTTCGTCATCATCAGCAATGCTGAATAAATCAAAATTGCGAAAGCAAGCAGTGGGAATCACGCTGTAAGAGTCTTTGTCGACCCCGCTTTCCCACTTCACCAACGCGTGCATCACCGCCATACTACCTTCACCTTCTCGTCCGTTTTTTCTGCGCCTTTTTCCCCCGACAAGTCACGGCACAAAAAACAGTCCCGCTCTGCATTCTGGTACTTGGCGTTCTTAATAACACCAACAGGGTGTAATCGCATAGACCACTCGAGTATAAAGTACTACATATCCCATCTGTTACAGTTTTTTTTCTTCTTCTGAAACTGCAAGCGCACTACATAAAGTTTGGCAAATGAAGAAATTTGGATGATGAGTTTACAATCTTATAAACAGTATTTAAGTAAACCTAGATATGCAATTCCAAAAAGAACAGCATCGAGATGGAGAAACAGGATACAAAAATAATAATACAATGTTTATACTTTTTGTATTTTAATTACAGTATGTAATTATTGCCTTTTGATTTACATTTACAGAAAAAGAACGGCGGCAAACGTGGACTACCCAACAAGAAGCAACAAAGTTACTAAAATATCAGATTCTCAGGTAAGCTTCATGCAGCCATACATGTATAATTATAAAATCAATCCAAAAAATAGACCTTGTTTACCCTACAACTGATTTGAGTGTTAATTCTATTTAAGATATAAAAAAACATTTTATTTTCTGAACTAATAATCTGTGAACATTCTATTATCTCTATAATTTTAATTAATACATTTATTTTATTATTGGTGGAACATTATATTTTTCAGCTCAGATGATTTCACGTACCATCAATTTTTCTGTTAATAAATGTGCAAAAACAAATCAGATGGATAGGCCCCTACATATGAACATTAAGTTAAAGGCCTAGAGTGAGTGTTCTTCACTTCCAGTCATGGCGGGCCACAATCCAGCTCTTTGTAACTCATCAACAACCAAAGACCTGGGAAAAGGGTTAAATGGCTTCAGTTAAGCCAATTAGGTAATTAAGAGCTCAACTGGAAAAAAAACAGCAGGCATAGGGGTACTTTAGGACCACAGTCACTGATATAACCTACAATGTTGTTGTAATGAAAATCAGCAGACAGTGGGCCTCCTCCAGGACTAAGGTTGAGAAGCACTGGTCTTGAAGACCACAATAACAATCGACCTCAAGGGCTAGGGATATTCGAGGTGATGCTAAACCAGTCCTGAATGTTTAAATATAATGTTATTTTCTTGTAGTGTGCCGTTGCTGTTAATGCAACCAGTTATATTGAGCCATCAAATACAGAAGCTGACGAAAGACATCAACATGTAAATTTAGTTGTAAATTTAAAGTGTGTGTGAAAAGTATTTTGTATATGGAGATTAACCCATAGTTTCACAGATAAATTGTGGACCAGTGATATTCAGGATCTTCAAAACAAGTCCTGAATGCTCAAACTTAACACTTCTTTTTTTAGAGTGTCGTTGCTGTCAATCCAGCCAGTGATGTGGAGCCATCAGATACAGAAGCTGATGAAAAACAACATGTAAATTTCCTAAATTAATATGGTGCATCAAAATACTTATTTAGCACTTTCAACTGTTTCTTTGTGATTCCTAAAATTACTTTACAGGCTGGGGCTGGGGGAAGACACTGCGCCCGCCTGGAGAAGCCTGTACAAGCCCCCCTCAATAAGAGAGCTGGCAATCTGCAGTGGAGGGTGTTACACACCATTATTGCTGTCAATTCTTTTATTACTGTTCTTAACCCTGCTGTGTCCGACGCCTGCCCATTCTGTGCTCAGAGAGAGACCGTGTTTCACTGTTTCAGCACTTGCTCTCGGTTGTCACCCACTTTTAGTCTTTTAACTCGTCTTTTTACTGATCTTAACCTGATTTTTAACACAAAGGTTTTTATTTTAGGGGCGCGATACACCAGAAAGACCAAACATGTGGACCAGCTGGTAAACTTCTTGCTGGGCCAGGCTAAAATGGCCGTCTATAAGACTAGGAAGAACAGAGTGTGTGGGGAGGGCAGTGAGGATGCAGTGAGAGTGTTTGCCATGCTGGTCAAGTGCAGAGTCAGACTAGAGTTTAACTATTACAGGCTGATGAATGATTTGGAGAGTTTTGAACAGGTCTGGTGTATTAATGATGCCCTTTGTGAATTGTATGACGGGGAGTTGGTTTTTATTATGTAATTCATTTATAGGGTTTAGTATTTGATGGTTGTTTTGTTGTGTGTATTGGGTTGCTTTCTTTAAAAGTGTACAGATCAGTGGCGGAGTTAATGCTTGTTGGGGGGAGACAAACAAAGGGGAACACTATTTTTTATTTATTTATTTATTTTCTTTTGTATGAATTATTGCGTGTTGCAAACAGGCAATGAAGTCTGATAAAAGTCAAAAAGTCTCTCTCTCTCTCACACACACACACACAGCCAGCAAGACACACAGAGCCAGCCAGCTCAGCGATGACATCACAAACATCTCTCTCAGGTGACTCCTATGACATCACAGAGCACGTACATTCCGTTGCTTGCCGTCTGTCAACCACTCAGTCACTGCCAGCCAGACTGGCTGGCTGACTGGATGGTGGGGCTGCTTGCTGCTGCTGCGTACCTTAGCAAGCTTATTTGCTTGACCGGCCTTCCTCCTCCGCCCACATGCCCACCTATGTCCGATCTGCTGTTCACCTGGATCACAGCTCCGCCCCAACAAGGCAGAGCCTCCCAAGAATGGTACAAACTCACCCACGATCCCCTCCACGGAAAGCTATAGCAAAAGGCAAAAGCATTATACGTAATGAAGAGGAACCCGAGTCCAAGACGCATCCGACCAGCCATACATATTTGTGTGTATTAAAGATCACATTTTATTACATTTAGATTTTCTGTACTTTATTACATATTTTTGTGATTTTTAAATGTATTGTTTCTTTTCCTTATATATGTATGTATGTATGTATGTATGTGTGTGTGTGTCTGTGTGAAAGTGTATGTGTTTGTGTGTCTCTGTGTGAAAGTGAGTGTGTGTGTGTCTGTCTCTGTGTTTGTGTGTCTGTCTCTGTGTGAAAGTGAGTGTGTGTGCGTGTGTCTGTCTGTGAAAGTGTGTGTGTGTGTGTGTGGGTGTGACAGTGTGTATGAGTGTCTGTCTGTCATGTAACTCGCACATCTGTGAGGGCACCATTTTTGCAGAAAGAGATGTACACATTTTGGAGCAACATATGCTGCCATCCAGACATCGTCTTTTCCAGGGACATCCCTGCATTTTTCAGCAGGATAACGCCAAACCACATTCTGCCCAGATTACAAGCGCATGGTTGCGTAGGCAGAGAGTGCGGGTGCTAGCATGGCCTGCCTGCAGTCCTGACCTGTCTCCGAATTGAGAATGTGTGGCGCACTATGAAGTGCAAATTAAGACAACGAAGGCCCTGTGCAGTTGCGCAGCTGAGGAAATGCATAATGGATGAATGGGGGGAAATCCCACTTGCTAAACTTAACCAAGTGGTGTCTTCAGTGCCCAAGTGCTTAATAAGTGTTATTAAAAGAAAAGGTGATGTTACATAGTGGTAAACAGTCGACTGTCCCAACTTTCTTGGTTTCTTTTCACTGCTAATGAGATGCTGTAGAGTGAGTTAGTTATATTGCTTTCAGGAGCTCTAATCGTATTGATGAGTTCATGCAGCATTTGTAATTGAATTTCAAAAAGAAATCCTTGCTGTCTGGCCTGTGTGTATGAGATGTACTCTGTCAATCTTTGGCTAACAACTGAAACATTGGTAGAACAGAAATGGCAACATAAAAAAGAAAAGTACATTTTAAAAGAGCACATTAAATAGGATGAATATACAGTTTTTTACAATCACTTTGTCACTAATTTCAGAACCTTGATGTCATTTTTCAAAACTCTAGACACAAAACTCAAAACGGTCATCACTTGTAACACAGGCTGTCCAATGTTCAAAACATTGCATTGTGCATTCATATCTTTAAAGAAACCTTGCACTTGCAGACTTGTTGGTTCAAATAATTCATTTATCATGAAATACCATAGTAACATTTATTTAGATCACCCACACAGAAGATACCGATAGTTTCACTGTGTAGTTGTTCGTACAATCATTAAATATTGTAGTACAAAATATGTGATACATGTTTCATTATGGTACTACACATAAATACATCACTGTAAAAGGACTAGTAGAGAGAATACTACAGACACAGTGGAATCATTGAACAAAATCTGAAATGTATTGATGCAATACAATCAAATCACACCATAGGTTTCTTTGAAGCCATGCAACAATAATTAGCTACAAAAAAGAACAAAACTACAGTAAAATGTCAACTGCAGTGTTCCTCAACTGGCTTAGTGTAAAACAAAGGATTGATTACTGTACTTCTGAATTTCCATCAGCCCTGTGTTCAGGTTCAGGTTCTCACAACCATTTTTCACAAGAGGCATCTTGAAACTGAACATACCTGAACATACTCAGTCATCAGCTGCTTCACTCTGTCTGCATTTCTTTCAAAAGGCACACTATACTCTGTGCTACACATTGGTATGCAGTATACAGTCATTTGACAATTGAGAGTAGCCTAATGTTTAGTGCATGCTGAAGACTTGCCGCTTCTCAGTACGGAAATTTCTGATGATTGAGGCTACAGTTGATCCTGAGTTGATTCTGAGGTTTGATTGAATCATTGTAGCTGCCTCAGTCATGGTCATGCCATGATTTACAACATGCTCTACAACTATTTCTCGGATTTCACTGGACACTATTTGCTGTTGCTGCCGCTGTCTGGTCCGTGGCCTTGTCCTCTACCACGTTCCCCCAACACCTCTCAAATGAGGCCCATGGCTGCCTCTCTGGTGAGGCCTAAGCCCTCCTCTATGACGAGGCCCACGACCACCTCTCAGAAGGGGTGCATGTCCCCTTCCATTCCTTTGACCACCACGTCTTCCTCCTCCCACTGCTTGACCTCTATTGTGACCTGGATGACTTGCCGGCTCCATGTTATCACTGTGTTGCTGGGGTGGATAGCACTCATTTCACTCGATACTCGTACCACAATGTGAAATCAATCATCAATAACCAGTTGGCAGTATTGGAAAAGCAATTACAAGGGCCTGCATACATACAGTAATGTCAAATCTGATGTGGAAGAACAATCATCTTCAACCAGGTTGGAGCGTTAGTTGCAATGCCTTTAATACACGCAGCGTGGAGAGGAACAGTGACTCAAGTAGATCCCAAAGTCGCTCTGCCTTCATTTTAACAGTCAGAGCTTTTATACACAAAAATCAAAGAGCTGGTTATAATCAGAAAGTCATTACTATGTTATCTTAAAAGTTAGCTAAGCAGAATTCATATCATTATAGGACAGAGTTCATAGATCAACACATGGATTAGGGAGCAGGCACTTCAATCATACTGTTTGACATTGTCTCCAAGATTCTCATCGTAAATAACAAACAGAAATCAAACTACCTTCTGGCCTGACCTTCTAGCTTGACCTTATCTTTCTTAAGTATACAAGAGAGAAAAACAGGTATTAGAGAAAAAATTTCTAACTTTCCTTCCACACTGCAAACATGGTGTGGAAAAGTGCTACATGATGATGAATGATGATGAAATATTACATCCATAGATAATGTAGTCCAACTGGTTCATGCTCCTCGTTTATTGATGTCAATGGATCTCATTATCCTGAAACTTTCATGATCGAAACATGGAATATTGTTTGTCAGTTTCCATAAAATTATGCATTAAGAGTAATGCAACAGTCACTTATCATTTTGAGCAGCTGTATCAATTGATAGTTAGATCTTTGTAATGAAATGAATAGACAGTGATCTCAGATGTAATGTGTGAATTGCATTTTGAAATGGTAATACTTTGATGTTAAGTTGTGTCATTTTAGTTCAATGAACAAATGATCTGAGGTTGATGTGTATTGTATCCAAGCAATTGAAAAATGTGCATTTTGATCATCGGGTGTGAGTTTAGTGTCTAGAGTTTTGAAAAATGACATCAAGGTTCTGAAATGAGTGCCAAAGTGATTGTAAAAAAGTGTAATATCAGGGGACAGTGGCTATTAGTGATCTGGCCTTCCGTGGCCTCTGTATTAATGTAACAGGTCACATTGTATGTGTACACTGATACTTGATAGTATAATATAGTACAAGTAAAAAACATACATAGGTATCATAGAAGTATTTTGCAGAAATGATTATGGATAGTTATCAAAATGGAGAGGAAATGCTAAATCCAGTCTCCCCAGGCTGAGCTTCTATTGCTGCACCTGCTAAGTGGCTGCTGGCCCCACTATATGGATAGAGCCACACCAAGTATAAGAGTCTCCCCATTGCTATTTATATCTCCCTATCCAGTCTTCTTTAAATGTCAGGGTGGGGTGTCTATTCCCCTGCATGCTTTGAAACCTATAGCACCTGGGACGCACACTTGGGATCCGGTTCCTCTGCCCCTCACATTCACATGAGGAATCCCAGGTGCTCAATACGTCATACTGTCTCTTTCATCTCATGTGTAAACTATGGACCAATACATGACTAAACGTGTTTAGTTGCTTTTCCCAGAAACTTTTGCGCCACGATATGCAAATAACGGGGACTATGATTGTCTCCCTGACATTACCCACACTGCGACTGATGCTACCCATTTCACTACCCAACAAAGACCCATAATATGCGTGTGTCTGTCTGTCTGTCTGTCAAAGTATGTGTGTGTGTTTGTATGTCTGTCTCTGTGTGAAAGTGTGCCTGTCTCTGTGTGAAAGTGAGTGTGTGTCTGTGTGTGTCTTTGTCTGAAAGTGTGTGTGTGTGTGTGTGTGTGTGTGTGTGTGTGTCTGTCTCTGAAAGTGTGTGTGTGTGTGTGTGTGTGTCTGTCTGTCTGTCTTTGAAAGTGTGTGTGTGTGTGTGTGTGAAAGTGTGTGTGAGTGTCTGTCTGTCTGTCTGTCATGTAACTTACACATCTGTGAGGGCACCATTAATGCAGAAAGAGATGTACACATATTGTTTATTTTCCATATATATGTATGTATGTATGTATGTATGTATGTCCAATTGCTTTGCCAATACAAATTAATTGAATTGAGAGAGAGAGAGTAAGAGAGAGAGAGAGAGAGACAGACAGACAGAGAAAGACACACACACACACACACACACACAGAGCCAGCCAGCCAGCCAGCTCAGCGATGACATCTCGAGCCTCTCTCAGCTTACTGCTATGACATCACAGAGCACATACATTTCGTTGCTTGCCGTCTGTCAACCACTCAGTCAGAGAGGGGGCCATTCGACCCATCGTGCTCGTTTGGTGTTCATTAATATCTAAGTGATCCAATATCCTATCCAGACTATTTTAAAATGTTCCCAAACTTCCAGCTTCAACCACATCGCTGGGTAGTTTATTCCAGATTGTGACTACTCTCTGTGTAAAGAAGTGTCTCCTGTTTTCCGTTTTGAATGCCTTGAAGCCCAATTTCCATTTGTGTCTCCGGGTGCGTGTGTCCCTGCTGATCTGGAAAAGCTCCTCTGGTTTGATGTGGTCGATGCCTTTCATGATTTTGAAGACTTGGATCAAGTCCCCACGTAATCTCCTCTGTTCCAGGGTGAAAAGGTTCAGTTCCCTCAGTCTCTCCGAGTAGGACTTTCCCTTCAGACCTGGAATAACTCTGGTTGCTCTCCTCTGAACTGCCTCTAAAGCAGCAATATCCTTCTTGAAGTGTGGTGCCCAGAACTGTACACAGTATCCAGATGAGGTCTAACTAGCGCATTGTACAGTCTTAACATTACTTCCCTTGTTTTAAATTCTACACTTTTGACAATATACCCTAGCATTCTGTATGCCTTTTGTATTGCTTCCCCACATTGTTTGGATGGAGAAAGTGAATCCACATAGATTCCTAGGTCTTTCTCATGCATTACTTCATCTAGATCTGTACCTCCCATAGTGTAATTATAGTGGACATTTTTGTTTCCTGCATGTATTACCTTGTACTTGTCCACATTGAATTTCATTTGCCAGGTGTCAGCCCACAACTGAATTTATCTACGTTCCTCTGAATAGCATGTGCTGCCAAGATTGTATCTGCTGAGCCACCTATTTTAGTATCATCTGCAAATTTGACAAGGTTGCTAAGTATCCCAGAGACCAGATCATTAATATAGATTAGAAAAAGCAAAGGCCCTAGTACTGATCCCTGTGGAACTCCACTAACAACCTCACTCTAGTTAGAAGTGACTCCTCTAATCTGTTTCCTATACATCAACCAGTTCATCATCCATCTACTTACATGACCCTGAATGCCTACAGCTTCCAATTTGAGGATCAGTCTTTGGTGTGGAACCTTATCAAAAGCTTTTTGGAAATCTAAGTATATCATATCATATGCTTTCATGTGATCTACAGCTGCAGTTGCATGTTCAAACAAATTTATTAAGTTAGTAAGACATGATCTGCCTCGTCTAAACCCATGTTGACTATCTCCAAGAATATGGTTTTCATTGAGATGCTCCTCTATTTTCTGTCTAATCATTTTTTCCAACATTTTACAGGTGATGCAGGTGAGACTGATTGGTCTGTAATTTCCTGGCTCAGTTTTGTCCCCTTTCTTGTGGATTGGTATGAAATTTGCTGTCTTCCAGTCAGTGGGAACATCCCCTGTTCTAAGTGTCATTTGGAATAATCGAGTTAGCGGCCTATACATAATTTCCCTCATTTCTTTAAGTAATGTTGGAAATATCCCATCTGGCCCAGGTGATTTGTTTGATTTTAATTCTGCTAGTCCCTTTAGTACCTCCTCCTTATTTATCCTGATCTCTCTTAGGGTTTGACTGGACTGAATGTCAACCTGTGGCATGTCATCTGTTTTTTCTTTTGTAAAAACCTCTGTGAAATACTCATTTAGAATATTTGCCACATCTTGTTCGTTTTCCAAGATACCTCCATTATTGCCCTTTATCTGTTTCACCTCCTCCTTAATTGACCGCTTGCTGTTGTAATTTTGAAAAAAGCTCATTGCATTGGTTGTAGCTCCAAGAGCTATGTTTCTTTCTATTTCCCTCTTTGCTTTCCTGATCCCTTTCTTAAGATCTCTTTGCAGCTCAACATATTCTATGTATTTTGTTTCATCACCATCCCTTTTGTATGTGCTATACCACATTTTCTTCCTCTTTATATTTTTTGGCATACCTCTGGTTTGTAATTATGTATGTATGTGTGGAAGGAAAGTTAGAAATTCTTTTCTTACACCTGTTTTTCTCTCTTGTATACTTAAGAAAGATAAGGTCAAGCTAGAAGGTCAGCCCAGAAGGTAGTTTGATTTCTGTTTGTTATTTACGATGAGAACCTTGGAGACAATGTCAAACGGTATGACCTACGAGCCTGTTCCCTAAAACCATGTGTAGACCTATGAACTCTGTTCTATAATGATATATGTTTGCTTAGTTAGCCTTTAAGATAACATAGTAATGACTTTCTAGCATGTATGTATGTATGTATGTATGTATGTATATATATATATATATACACTCACCTAAAGGATTATTAGGAACACCTGTTCAATTTCTCATTAATGCAATTATCTAACCAACCAATCACATGGCAGTTGCTTCAATGCATTTAGGGGTGTGGTCCTGGTCAACACAATCTCCTGAACTCCAAACTGAATGTCTGAATGGGAAAGAAAGGTGATTTAAGCAATTTTGAGCGTGGCATGGTTGTTGGTGCCAGACGGGCCGGTCTGAGTATTTCACAATCTGCTCAGTTACTGGGATTTTCACGCACAACCATTTCTAGGGTTTACAAAGAATGGTGTGAAAAGGGAAAAACATCCAGTATGCGCCAGTCCTGTGGGCGAAAATGCCTTGTTGATGCTAGAGGTCAAAGGAGAATGGGCCGACTGATTCAAGCTGATAGAAGAGCAACTTTGACTGAAATAACCACTCGTTACAACCGAGGTATGCAGCAAAGCATTTGTGAAGCCACAACACGTACAACCTTGAGGCGGATGGGCTACAACAGCAGAAGACCCCACCGGGTACCACTCATCTCCACTACAAATAGGAAAAAGAGGCTACAATTTGCACAAGCTCACCAAAATTGGACAGTTGAAGACTGGAAAAATGTTGCCTGGTCTGATGAGTCTCGATTTCTGTTGAGACATTCAGATGGTAGAGTCAGAATTTGGCGTAAACAGAATGAGAACATGGATCCATCATGCCTTGTTACCACTGTGCAGGCTGGTGGTGGTGGTGTAATGGTGTGGGGGATGTTTTCTTGGCACACTTTAGGCCCCTTAGTGCCAATTGGGCATCGTTTAAATGCCACGGCCTACCTGAGCATTGTTTCTGACCATGTCCATCCCTTTATGACCACCATGTACCCATCCTACTTCCAGCAGGATAATGCACCATGTCACAATGGTCGAATAATTTCAAACTGGTTTCTTGAACATGACAATGAGTTCACTGTACTAAACAGGCCCCCACAGTCACCAGATCTCAACCCAATAGAGCATCTTTGGGATGTGGTGGAACGGGAGCTTCGTGCCCTGGATGTGCATCCCACAAATCTCCATCAACTGCAAGATGCTATCCTATCAATATGGGCCAACATTTCTAAAGAATGCTTTCAGCACCTTGTTGAATCAATGCCACGTAGAATTAAGGCAGTTCTGAAGGCGAAAGGGGGTCAAACACAGTATTAGTATGGTGTTCCTAATAATCCTTTAGGTGAGTGTATATATATATGTATGTATGTATGTCCAATTGCTTTGACAATACAAATGAATTAAATTGAGAGGAAGAGAGAGAGAGACAGACAGACAGACAGACAGACAGACAGACAGACACACACACACACACAGAGCCAGCCAGCCAGCCAGCTCAGCGATGACATCACGAGTCTCTCTCAGCTGACTGCTATGACATCACAGAGCACGTACATTCCGTTGCTTGCCGTCTGTCAACCACTCAGTCACTGCCAGCCAGACTGGCTGGCTGGCTGGATGGGGGGGCTGCTTGCTGCTGCTGCGTACCTTAGCAAGCTTATTTGTTTGACCGGCCTTCCTACTCCTCTGCCCACATGCCCACCTATGCCCGATCTCCTGTTCACCTGGATCACAGCTCCGCCCCAACAAGGCAGATCCTCCCAAAAATGGTACAAACTGATCCACGTTCCCCTCCATGGAAAGCTTTAGCCCAAAATAACGGACACATTCTGTAACAACACAATGGATGCCAACCCAACCTGTGACAAAACTGAAAAAAAAGAAAAACGCTCAGTCCTCCTGGGGGAGGGACACACAGCCACCCTGGCTGCCCAATATGTCAGCGCCTACCACAGCCTGAGGGACACAGTGACACACGAGTACCGGCTGTTAATATAATGTAAATACTCGTTTGTAATGCATGTCATTGTATTTCAAAAAAGGAATCTGGAAATAGTAAACCCATTTTCTTTATTTGTATGTATTAAAGATCACATTTTATTACATTTTATTTTTCTGTACTTCATTACATCTTATTTTGATTCATAATTCTATTATTTATTTTCCGTATGTATGTATGTATGTATGTATGTATGTATGTATGTATGTATGTATTGTGACAAACCAAGGGGCAGGGTCATACATGGCAGATATGTCAGGCCAGGTCTGCTGCAAGGTCTGTACTCTAGGGTAGAATACCGACCCTAGGCAACTACACTCCCCAGAAACCCTCAGGCAGCCATTCTAGCACCTAATGTGGTCACTTGGTGCTACTTCCTCAATTATTCACCAGGTATATAAGGCGGGCCTGAGAGAGAGAGAAGAGAGAGACAATAGGGTGAGTTATCTGGAAAACAGAGGTAGCTCATAAGGAGAAAGCCAAGACATATTTATTCCAGACTTTGTTTAAAATAGAATGATTATGTAAGATTAGTTACAACTCCAGTGTGAGTTAGGTTTTGTTTTCAGATTTGTTTTGTTTGAAGTAAACATACAGGCACAGCCCTGTTTTTGCAACCTCCTCCCAGGGTCATGACTGGTTTTTACTCCTAAGAAGATCACAGAGAAGACCCGCACACGTGTACAGCCAAGGCGTTTTGTCACATTTGGTGTAGAATGCGGGCAGCACCTTATGAAACCCAGACTGGCTGAGTGAATTTTTTTATCAAAAAAACAAAAAACTACAGGCTGTAATAGCCCAACAGGAAGTGACCAGGGTGCAGCAGGTGGCTCACCAGGATGCTATGCGGATGCATCAGGAAGCACTGCAGGTCCAGCATGATACAAATAAAATGTTTAGAGAAGAGCAGGAAAAGGTGACTAAAGAGCTGAAAGAGAGTGTTGAAGCACTTGCAACCAGGATTGGGCCACAGGGGGCTGCAACCCATTCCACTCCCCGCACCAATCACTTTCTGCAGAAAATGACAAAACAGGACGATGTTGAGGCCTTCCTTATGACCTTTGAGAGGACAGCAGAGAGAGAGGGATGGCCAAAAGAATCCTGGGCAGGGCTTGTGGCACCTTATCTGGCAGGGGATGCATAGAAAGCATACTTTGATCTGGAGCTGAAGGACGCCCAGGACTATGATAAATTGAAAGCGGAGTTAATGACCCGATTGGGCGTGACCACCGCAGTGAGGGCACATCGGTTTCAGCAGTGGGCCTACCAACCAGGACAACCACCCCGAACGCAGATGTTTGATCTGATCCATCTGGCCTGGAAATGGCTACAGCCAGAGGTCCATTCATCAGCTGAGGTGGTGGAGGCCATAGTCCTTGACCACTACCAACGCTGTTTGCCAAGGGGGTTCGTCGCTGGGTTGGCCAGAATGAGGTGCTGTCCGCTGACACCTTGGCGGCCATTGTAGAGCAGTTCTATACAGCCGGAGCAGCAGAGCATGTACCGGAGGTTAAAAACTCGTTCCCCTGGCCATGGCGAACCAGCGGACCGGGTAAGATGGTACTCTGGGAAACATGACGCGCTGGGAGATGGAAGAAAAGAGCAAGACTGGGTGGGGCAAAGGTGGGGCCTAAAGCCGAGACTAAGGGTTATAGGGGGTCACCATCACAACCAATTGTCTGCTACAATTGTGACAAAGTAGGACATATTGCGGCCCACTGCCCAGGTAGAGAGGAACCAATGCAATGTAATGTGTGTGATATGGGGAAAGAGAAACCGGTATTTTATGCCTGCCCTGTTGGGACGGATGTTTTCATAGGCGGAGTACCTAATCCAAAACACATGTGTACAGTGATAGTCGATGGGAAAGAAGTGGCTGCACTACTCGACTCTGGCAGTATGGTTACACTGGTCACAGAAAAATTGGTAGCGACCAATAAGCTGGATAGACATCAGGAGCTCAGTATCACATACACACATGGTGACACACGCCCCTATCCCACAGCCCTTGTAAACATACAGACAGAGGCCGGGAAACTAGATTACGAAGTCGGTGTGGTACCCAACATGCCATATGATGTGATACTGGGACGATATTTTCCTAATTTTGGAAAACTAGGTAGAAAACAGAGTAAATTGGAAATGCACACTGAAAACTGTAAGCCAGAAGTTACCTCGATCCCACAACTAGAGCTAAAAGTAGACCTGGTTCCAGTCGAGTCAACAGTGAAGGTTTTGGATAGGGAAAATGAAACTGAAAACATAGGGGTGGAATGTAGTGACGTAGATGACCCTATGGAGGGTGAGGAACCCAGCACTAGCAGGGTGGGTGAGAATCCATTCATAGAGACCCCTGAAGCTGACAATGTAGAAGTGTCAGTGTTAGAGGGACTCCCCACTGATTATGGCAGCGCACAGGTGCGAGATCTCACTCTACACTATGCTAAAGAAAATGTGAAGGTAGTAATTGGGACCCCTATGACTACTACAGACCCGCCAACAGCTTATCCTTATTTTATGGTAAAAAATGACCTATTGTACCGTGTAAATAAGATAGGGGTGGACATATTGGAGCAATTGCTAGTTCCCACCCCATTCAGACGAACAGTTCTCAATCTGGCACATGGGCATATCCTGGGGGGACATCTGGGGATGGACAAAACCAAGGATAGACTCCTGAGGAGGTTTTACTGGCCAGGCGTACATGCAGACGTGACAGAACATTGTAGCTCATGTCCTGAATGTCAACTACATGCTCCTAAACCAGCCTTCAGAAGCCCAATGGTCCCTTTGCCCATCATAGAGACCCCCTTTGCTAGGATAGCTATGGATGTGGTGGGACCTCTCCCGAAATCAGCCAGAGGGCATCAGTATATACTGGTTATTTTGGATTATGCCACCAGGTACCCAGAAGCCATTCCACTGCGGACCATGGCTTCAAAAGGTATTGCAAAAGAGCTAATGTTGATCTGTAGTAGGGTGGGGATAACGAGGGAGATATTAACAGATCAGGGCACACCCTTTATGTCTAAGTTGAGAACATCAGTCTACCACCCACAAACAGATGGGTTGGTTGAGAGATTTAATAGGACCCTGAAGTCCATGCTAAGAAAGGTAATCAATAAGGATGGGACAAATTGGGACTTCATGCTGTCCTACTTGATGTCTGCCATTAGGGAAGTCCCACAGGCTTCCCTGGGCTTTTCGCTATTGGCAGATTCCCTTGACCCCGGGTGCCAAAGAAAAAACAGCCTTTGCAACCCCAGATGGTCTGTTTCACTACACAGTGATGCCCTTTGGCCTGCATGGTGCTCCTGCCACCTTTCAAAGGTTGATGGACCACATACTTAGACCACACAGGACGTATGCGGCAGCATATTTAGATGATGTGGTCATTCACAGTTCAGATTGGGAATCACATTTGTCTCAGCTCCAAGCGGTATTGGATTCAATACATGCAGCAGGCTTGACGGCTAATCCAACCAAATGCAATTTGGGGTTGGAAGAGGCCAAATACTTGGTGAATGGTATGGTGAAACCCCAAATATCCAAGGTTGAAGCCATAAACTCTTGGCCTAGGCCTGTCAATAAAAAGCAGGTTAGGGCATTTTTAGGGTTAACTGGGTATTACCGGAGGTTTATTCCCAACTATGCTACCTTAGCGGCCCCTCTGACTGATATGACTAAGGCTACAGAACCCAATATGGTTAGATGGGGTGATACAGCAGACCGGGCTTTCCGGAGCCTACAGGAGGCGCTCTGCCGCAACCCCGTTTTAATGGTACCTGACTTCCAGAAAGAATTTATAGTCCAGACGGATGCCTCTGAGGTGGGGATCGGAGCAGTTTTGTCCCAAAGAATGGATGATCACGAACACCCGGTGTTGTTCCTTAGCAGAAAGTTGGAATCCAATGAAATAAATTATTTGGTAGTTGATGTGGGCTTTGGACAGTCTTCGATACTATTTGTTGGGCAGGCACTTCACCCTGATCACTGACCATGCCCCCCTCACTTGGATGCATCGTTCGAAAGACAGGAATGCCCGTGTGATGAGGTGGTTTTTGAGTCTCCGACCTTTTCATTTCACCCTGGAGCACAGGCCAGAGAAGGCCATGGGGAATGTTGATGGGCTGTCCCGGGTGCATGCTTTTTTGCGGCTGTCGCTCGACCTATGGGGTCGCAGCTGGGGGGGAGGACATGGGACAAACCAAGGGGCAGGGTCATACATGGCAGATATGTCAGGCCAGGTCTGCTGCAAGGTCTGTACTCTAGGGTAGAAAACCGACCCTAGACAACTACACTCCCCAGAAACCCTCAGGCAGCCTAATGTGGTCACTTGGTGCTACTTCCTCAATTATTCACCGGGTATATAAGGCGGGCCTGAGAGAGAGAGAAGAGAGAGACAATAGGGTGAGTTATCTGGAAAACAGAGGTAGCTCATGAGGAGAAAGCCAAGACATATTTATTCCAGACTTTGTTTAAAATAGAATGATTATGTAAGATTAGTTACAACTCCAGTGTGAGTTAGGTTTTGTTAAGAAAGATAAAGTCAAGCTAGAAGGTCAGGCCAGAAGGTAGTTTGATTTCTGTTTGTTATTTACGATGAGAACCTTGGAGACAATGTCAAACGGTATGACCTACGTGCCTGTTCCCTAAAACCATGTGTAGACCTATGAACTCTGTTCTATAAAGATATATGTTCTGCTTAGTTAGCCTTTAAGATAACATAGTAATGACTTTCTAGCATGTATGAATGTATGTATATACATACATACATTCATACATGCTAGAAAGTCATTACTATGTTGTCTTATGGCCGTTCATCCAATCAGAAGATACATGTCCGGGTCCGATTTATGATCTGTCCTCCCGTGAAGAGGTGATGGATCCAAAGCAGATGTCCGTCTTTGATGTGCACTAGGAAGATGCGATCCCACGGTCGTCATTTACCTAATGTCAATCGCTCGTTAACAGAAACAATTCCTGCCTATCTGGAGAAACGATTAAGTCATAAACAAATTCTCAGCAGACATCTGTAGGCTATTTCGGCACTGTGTGATCTTTCATTACTGACAGGAGTTTCTAACAAATCGACCTTGTTGACCCTTTACTTGTCCTGCTAAATCGAATCTGCTCAGTCTGTATACAAAACTACTTCTAATGCTAGTATTAATATAAAACATTATATAATAATCACAACACACTTTCTTCAACTTCCTATACAGTCTTCAGTTGCTCAGAGATCTCTCTACCTCCTGCAGTCGGCTGCCATACGAATCGACGGTGCCCTGAAGAGTAGCAATAGACTCTCGCGTCTCAGATTGAAACGATTCAATGGAGCTCTGTATTTTGCTCACCGCTGCGACAAGAAAGGCCAGGTCTCCGCCACTCTCTGGTGAGGGATTGCCACCCCCTGTCAGGCCTGAATCTAACTCGGGTTGAGTTGCCTCTGTCGCTGGCCCCTTCTTGCTCTTTTGTTTAGACATGTTTTTAAAACAATAATACACTTATAATATACTGCAGCTTATTGCTTAAAATAAATAAAAGAAAATAACCTGTTTGCTGGAAAAAAAAATCTAAATATCGCAGGAGCTCTCTTCACACATCTACACCGAAACCATGCTCAACAGCGCCCCATCTAGTCTAGTACTTTAAACGTCAGGAATGAGAAGTCCCATCTGTCCCATCATTTCTGGCAATGACATTCAGTGCTTCTATGTTTTTATATTTTGCAGGATTGGAACATCACCAAACAAAAATTCCAGCAAAGAGGTTTGGTGATTTGCGGAGGGCAGGTCCGTATCTTGATTCCAGACAGCTGCGATGTGTAAGACTGCTCTCTGTGCTTAAGGCAGATGTGCACAACAGAGCATGTTGGCCACTCTGGGCCTCTGGACATCTGTGTGATGTCCTGACTGTCCTGATTCTCTCCTCCTCATCTGCAGGAGCCAGGATCCCTTACTCTGGAGATCCTAGTGGGGGACAAGCCAGCCTGAACACCTCCTTAGACATGGGTCAATTCTGTCCTAAAATTACACTCTTCAAGTTGAGTGATACCAGGATGTCCATCCCAGGTGACCTTCGAAGTTACAGTGCTTTTCCTGTGAGGGAATGCAAAAACTCAGGATGAGTCTCTTTTTTTAACATGTGTCACGCTGACAGATTCGGAGGAAACAGCTGTCACACAATCCTAGTCCTGGGAGGCTGTCTTGGGTTTCATCCATTCATTCTCAATCCCCACTTCATCTGGTAAGGGGCAGTGTTGTTTAGTTATGGGTTTTCGGATAGTTACACTAATAGTTAACGATTTTTGATCCTAGTTGTATTTAGTTATAGTTATTGGATTTAAGTTAGTTATCTCGTTCTTTCTTGGTTTCTTAATAATTTTTCCATCTTCTCGTTTCTGACCACTTTTTTAAACGCGTCTCCTCCTTCAGTTTTTCAGCCATCACGATAAACACTTTTTGTACAATATCTGAGAATGTATGCTATTGCTCCAGGTCCAGATCCTCTTGAGGCCCCCAAGGACCCTAACATTTTTTACATCTAATAACTGCTGATAGCTTACTTTTAGCACCATACTTACAATTTAACATTAATAGTAAACCATAGATTATCTTTCTGAATATATATCTATCCTTTGACCCTCTGAGAGCCAAGTACTGCATGCTGTTTATGTTAGAACTTGTTTTCAGATGTTGAACATCTCATTTCTCCTTCCAGCATGCATTTAAGAGTAATATGAATGGAACATAGATAGGAAAGTGTGTATGAAGCTTCCAAAAATGCTATCTAGCTTGCTATCGGAGCTAAGGATCATGGGATACTGCCAAAACATTTTTTTGACATTTGACATCCTATAACGCTTTACAGGTGGCAGATATAATGTTTGTCACTATAGAACACATATATGTAACCAGATGGGCTCTTTCCAAGCATGACCTTTGAAGAACCCAGTCTGGATGCATAGATGGTAAATTTATTTATTTAAAATGCCAGGCCTGAAAGGGGCCCAGCATGGAAGCACTCTACCTCAGCAGAGACTTATTGAACAGCACAAGTGGTCAGCCTTATATACATTGCAGGACATGTGGGTCTGTGGCCGGGGTCTGTCACTGGGGGTTTGCCAGAGTGTTATCTTGAGGTCAGATTTCTGACCCTTGTAATGTTCATGGTAGTCTTCCTTGGAAGAGGTGTGGGATTCAAAGAACAGATGTCTTCCTTTGATATACTAGGAAAGGTCCGATCCCACGGATCTTATTTAACAACTGTCAATCGTTCATTAACAAAAACAGTTATTGACAGGAATGTCTAGAGGGTATGCCCTGAACAACTTACAAAATGGTTGTTGCTACCATAATACATTTACTTTGCTTGGTCTGCATATTATTATTAATATAAAACAATACAGTTTATATAAAACATTAATAACGGCTCTTCAACCTTCAACTTCACCTCCTTTCAGGTCAAAGGTGATTTTTTGATTTTTGGCTTACAGCTTTCAAAAGTCATCACAGTCATCATACATGTCATAAAGTGCCAAATATGTTCTTCTGAATAAATGCTTGAACTTTGTCCCTTCCTTTAGGCTGATGATTGCTACAGAACTCAGATAGTAACTCATATGAGGTCTGTTCACAAATGTCCTCCACTGTGACCGTTGACCTCTACTTAAGATCAAAGTGAGAACTAACTCATAACTCCTTTCATAGTGCACTTAGGCTCATACTTACAATGGAACACATATAGGAACCCATGTATGTACCTGAAAATGCCCTTTCTGATGACCTTTGACCTTCCTGTCAGCTCAAATTCAAAGTCCTCTCATAAATCATTCCAGAAAAAAGCTATAAAGCTGCTTTGAAGCTACAATTATTTAAAAGGCATTTAACATGCTGAACTGCTTACATTCATTAGATACTATTTGAATTGGTCTTAAAACATCCTTTTTCTAATTTGTAGCAGTTCCTGTCCCCCTGTACATCTATTGAGGTTCTGCTCACAATTTCTTACCGGTGGCTTCACAAACACAGTTTAGTACTTGTCTCTGACTATCAAATTTTATATGAGGTAGAGAACTCCGAGACTAGTGCTAACCGAGGTCGGTGAAACTGAGTTTACATCTCTGGCCAGTGATCATCACACTATTTCTGCAAGTCCTGTAGTCTGAACTACATATGTAGCCTGCTTGTATCTGAAACGTTGTTGTACTTGAAATAACTCCACATTATAACACATATTTCACTCCCCACGTACTTCTTTGTACCGAGATTATTTTAAAAAGGATTGATCCACCAGCGGCTGGTGCTGTGAAGACAGTCCTCCCTCCACACTCTGATCTACAGTGCACCACCATTCAATATAGTATAGATATAGATATCCATTTTCATTTTATTTTGTAGATTAGACAGAGAAGGGAAAGAAATGTAATGATTGTATGTTGATGCTTTCATCTTCGCCAGAGAAGGACTGGTGCTTCTATTTCTAGTGCTTTCACAAAAGGCCCTCTCTTCCTGGCCTGCTCTGCTCAGGCCTGACCGATGCGTGACAGGACACTTTCGCTGGAGTTCGCTTCACGTCGGTTGTACATCTTGATCATGAGCTTCTGCTGCACCTTGATCTGCTCACGGTGCACCTCCTGCTCTGCATCCTTGTGAACCTGGTCGATTGTCTTAGGACCCTGGTCACCCCTCCTGGGCACCCAGTTATCCTGAAGAAGGGGAGAAAGAGTCAGTGACCATGGTAGAGAGAGAGAACGAGAGGCAGACAGGGATTGGGGGGCTGGGAAGCTGAAAGCAAGGAAGGTTTCTATTCTCCCAACACTCATGACTCTTCTCAGGTCCAAGACGTCCTGCAGCATGAAGCGGATTCGAGAGGAGGTCTTCCTGTCTTTGATGATCTGCTCCATCTGGCTGAAGTACTGGTCCATGCGGGGCTGGTGAAAAGGTCGATTAGAAAACTGTGCAGACAGCAGGTACAAAAGTAACTTTATACCACCAAGTGAAGCAGCATTCCTTCAAGAAGGCGTCTGCAGATGCTCAGAAACACTTATTCAGACCACTGTCAATAGGCCTCATCACGTTGCTGGATGTTTAGCCAGGGCTCAGTCTGGCACGACGGCCGGAACTGCCTTACCTTGGCGGTCTCCAAGTCCAGGTCTTTGCCGATAGTGGAGAGGAGTCGGCACAGGCACTCCAGGGACTCTTCGTGGTTCTTCAACAGCTTGACGATGCAATTGTGCATGGTGGTCTTTATCAGCATCTTCACCTTGAACAGCTCCCCAATGAACCTGATGTTGCCTAGTGAGCGCTGCTGGGCCTTGCACTTGGCCTCCTGCAGCTCGTCACGTAGACGCTGCCGCTCCTCACCCTGCGCACACACGGCACTTAATTACATACTATCATAACAGAGGCATGATTCTACAAGCATATTCAAGCACTGGAAATCAGTTTTGTATTTTCCAGACTTTTTCCAGACATCCAGACTAGCGTACAAACCCTGTTTATATTTAAAATAAATACTTGGGTTGTCAGTCGATTCAAATATTTGATTGGTTAATCAGTTAGTTAGTTGATTGATCGGCAGATTAATCAGGCACTGATTACAATAAGTGTTACAGTCTTTAAGTGGTTGTGCCACACAGTTATACTTTAATAAATACTAGGCATTGATAATACAGTAGAACAATGCTGAATGGGAAAGGAGAAAAATATATAAATGAATATTAAATAAAAAACACTAAATCATTATAATTAACACTATACAAGCGCAGGGCTGCTCAGTTTGACCGATTTAATGTGGGTTCCTCTGGGTTCCTGAATACTCTGTGCAGACCCGTTCTTTACTTTTACTAAATATATGTATCAAATATGCCTAAGAAGCGTTTTAGCTGTCACGATCTCTACCTCACCTACAGTCTACAGTCTTTCATGTGCTTGAAAAACACACGCATTGTATAGCATTACAGGTGTAGTCAGATTGAGTGATTAAACACTTGTTTCTTTAGTTTTGATTGTGCTGTGGATGCCTTCAGAAAACAAAGCGCTTTGATCTTATTTATACCAATCATTTGAATGTTTTATGTTGATATTTAAATGTAAATACTACTTATGCTAGTTTTATTTGATTGTTTGCCTTTCATTATACCACAGCATTTAAAGAGCTATCGGCTGTTGTAGGTGGTTCAAAAACTCTGTGATTCTACTGTTAACCGTATATCACTATTATGACATTTTTGTTTTTTAAATCAGCTCGATTAAATAGAAAAAATGTTGATCGTCAATTCAATTAGTTGATTCATAGACCCGATTAATTGATTAATCGAGGGCAGCCCTAAAAATACGTTCAAATGTTCCTACCACCAAGGATGCATCCAGCAACTTCTGCTTCTTCTCCAAGACCTCGTCTCCATCCTCCTCCGTCTCGAACTCCTTCTGGCAGTGGTTCAAAAGCAGAGAGCGGAAAGGCACCATCTCTCCCGGCTTGTCAACGGCTGGGACTTTGAGCTACAGAAAGGGGAGCAGGAACAACATAAACCCTAAGCAAGATGGAAACTTGAACTAGCTAAGCATGCTAAGCTAAGTGTGCTAGGCTGGCTTCCAGCTTTAATAGGTATCGGAGTGAAAACTCTTGATATGCGCATCACAAGACAGGCATCTGCTAGTCCATTCAAAACTGAACTCCCACAAATTACAATTCCAGAGCTAAACGAATCTGATCCATGTATTATTATTATTATTATTATTATTATTATTATTATTATTATTATTATTATTATTTATTTCCTAGCAGATGTCCTTGTCCAATATAAGAGCAATACAAAGTGCAATAATACAGAGCAGTTCAAGGCGTAATACATTTTACAAGTTCAAATTTACACAAATAGCATCTTCACAATCCTCTACCATTCCCTCCCTCCTTCTTTCGCTTCACTCTCCCTGTCACCCTCCTTCTCTCACCCTCAGAAGGCACTGGCACATATTGGCATATGAGGCGGAGAAGTTGGGTTCGGAGACGGCCTTCTCGAAGATGAGCTCCATGACACCCTGGAGTCGCTGCTCCGTGTCGATGGTCAGCTCGTTCACTTGACGCATCCACGGCTGGAACATCTGTGGGGTCAGCTTGTTCAGAATACCACTCACCCTGCGGAACAGCTCCTGTTGAAGGGGAAAGGGGGGAGGAGGGAAGGAAGGAAAAAGAGTTAGTTCTGCAAACCTCGGCCAAGTCCGTTTTTTTTTATTTGTTCTGGAGAGGTGGGTGCATGTGAGCGTACTCAGCCCCTCAGTTCATCTTCTCCATCAGTAGAGGTCAGTGGCCCAGACACCATGGCACTACAAATAGATCATCACTGGGGCTCCGATTTTACCCACAATCCCCTTTACTAGACTAGCAAATTATTATTCCCACCCCCCCAAACATGAACCGTGTCCTCTGCTCCTACATACCTGGGTCTTAATGACCTCGGGGTCATCACCCACTGTGGGAGCCTGCTTAATTGTAGGCTTCCAGGCCTTCTCGGCCTTGTTGAGCTGAATCTCATCCGTGAATGACACGTTGATGATTCGCGGCTCCTTCCTCTCACCCTGCCGGGAGCACCGGGGACCCTCTGCTGAGGGCTGGGGGGGAAAAAAGTGTAGGCCATATCCCCCCATGGGCTGTATGCCAAGGTTGGCAAGAGAGGGGGTAAGATCAGGGACAGAGTTCATCCCTGTCAGCTGACTGGGGTCCAGGCAATGCGCAGGGGTATTTATGGCCTGGAGAGAGGGGAGGGAGAGAGAAAGGGTCAGACCAAAGCTGCTATTCCTTCAAGCCATAAAACAGTCTTCTGGTAACTTGCTGTGGTGGACAGGTAACACACATACAGTCATCTAAATAACAATCGCAATTAGACAGCAGTTGACAAAAAGTACAAATGAGACAAATGCCCAAGATCAGCATTAAACAGATCCATCAGAACAATGCAGGTAACCAACTCAATCAGAAGGATTTATATATAAAAACATGAAAATAAAACTCTAGGGTCTCCTAGACAAGCAGGGGGCTGCATACCTTAGCCAGGACCACATCGCTAATGCGGAGTTTCTGCAGCCTGTCACAGATGAACTCTAAGTCCAGCAGGAACTGACGCTCATTTTTCTCCTTCTCGTCAGGGACATAATTTCACCTGCAACATAATTTGAAAGCAACAACATTTCCACAGGAGTCTTGGTTGTGCCGAGGATTACGAAATAATGAAAGCAAAACATTTTAGACGTCGGCTCAAAATCCCTACCATTCGGCGTTGAAATGACCCAGGTTTATTTTGTATTTATTATATTAAATAATTTGTCTCAGGGAGTAAAACACTAACATTTCAGCATATACCATATCCAGTTCACCATATTCACATCCTCTCATACAGTAATCAATAAACGAGAATAATGGTTCAATTTGTAGCTACACACCTATGCTTAGGAGCAATTCACACGATCTTGTACTGGTGAAGAACATTATTATTCACAATATGTCATTTAAAAAAATGTAGGCTATACATACCCTGCTGCAATGAAAAGAAAAAGTTAGATTAATGAAACGGCATACCTGAATCTTGCGGAGTCTTCAAGACAAAACTTGAAGTTTGCAATCGCTGCCATGCTTTTGAATTCAATACAACCAAAAGGCTCTCGGGAACACTGAAATTACTCGGAGGTAAAATCAATCAACCGTACGACTCCGTCTCCTAACACACTATCAGCTCTAATCAGGCAATATCCACAGAGCAAACAGAATCGAATTCCAGCAACTGTTACGTATGCAACTGACAACAACTGACGTCATACCCAACACATATCAGAACAACATAATACAGTTCAGAAACGAGAGGCCACTCGACCCATCAGCTCGTTTGGTGTCCATTAATAACTAAATGATCCAAGGATCACATCCAGTCTATTTCTGAATGTTCCCAAATTGTGGCTTCAACCACATCGCTGGGGAGTCTGTTCCAGATTGTAATAACTCTCTGTGTGAACAAGTGTCTCCTGTTTTCTGTCTTGAATGGCTTGAAGCCCAATTTCCATTTGTGTCCAAACACACTGAATCGAGTCACTCAATCGGTTCGCATCGCCCCACAAACGAATCAGCCTCTCAGCCAGGCTCACACTGCACACTTTTACAGCCCGACCCGAGTCTGAGAGGCGGGCAGCGCGGCTTTCCCTGGATGCTGTCTTTTGCTGGTGAAGAGTCGCACTACTGATCATTAAGGATCAACATTTGATCTGCATGGCTTATCACATCAGCGCCAACACAACAAGCAACGAGCAGCACAAGTGTCCCTCAGTCCAAGTCCACAACACACACGAGTGGCCTGTAACTCCCAATCAACAGCAGAGCTAGTAGGCTGGCACCCCCTCCTGTAAAATGAGCGGAACAACCCTATTCATCAACACCCAATACAAGGCTGTAAGTCTAGAGAGAGGGCCTACCTTACATGTGTTTTCCTCTGGATTTTCGGGAAGCCAAGTCTTTGATGATGTCACCAAAACCCAGGTGGTGCTTTAAGGGCTTCAGAGTGAGCGCTCAGTCTGTCAGCCCCACTGTAGAGGCGCCCTGTTCTGCACAGGCCGGGTTACACACAGAGCGACCTGCACAGCCACGCAACTGGGAAAGTGACATATATGCGCAATGCAATGTCCACCTTCGGGCCACAGATTGCAGCTTCTATCACGCAGTGACTGAAGCAAGGCGCTTGCAGTTTTGATATATCCCTTGAAATGAGACATTGCGTCTGTGAAATCCTCTTAGATCAGCGCAGTGTTTCCTCTGAAGCAACAGCACAGGATCGGGGTTCTTGAGATGAGAGCTGATGTCCGTCCTGTTTCCAAACTTCGCTATTACTTTCCCCCGGTTTGTCTTTACAGTAATTGAACCCGTGAAAGGCTCTCTGGATTGTCAGTCTGCTTAGTCCCGCCTTCAAGCAGAGAAACCAACTCTGATAGGACAGAACTGCGCCGGTAATCACATGCATTAAATAGGGCCTGATTGTAGCGCCGTCTCCTGGTCAAGGGTGGACAGTGGTCAGCAGGCACCAACACCAGCCTAGGCACCCACACCGGGCCGCAGACCTCTGCAGGGCCCCAGGGTCCAAAGCAGGGGCCCACACTTCCCCACATCACCCCCTCCACACTCTGTGATCTGGTATATCCACCGCACAGTGCACAATTCATTGAATTGCTGGTAAATTAAATACATTGTGAGCATAAGCGACATATATGTGAACCTTTTCTTGTCCCAAGAGTAGCACTGTTATCATTTCCGTTGCACAGAGCACAAGCATTTCCCAATCTTTTTCAAATATTTAACATAACAACATAAGAAAGTTTACAATCGAGAGGAGGTCATTTGCCCCATCGTGCTCGTTTGGTGTCCATTAATAACTAAGTGATCCAAGGATCCTATCCAGTCTGATTTTAAATGTTCCCAAATTTTCAGCTTCAACCACATCACTGGGGAGTAGTGTTTCCAGCCCGGGGACCCATGGCACCGAAAACCTGGGCAACCCGGACGATTTGTCAACCCCACAAGCCCGGGTTTGGCATGGGTATAAAACCGGGGCTGAGAAACAAACCAACAAAAATCATACTTGCGTGCACAGCGCCTCAGTGAGCTCTTGTGTTTTTTCATTCGGTGAGAAGATTGATGTTCATTCCGTAACCTACAATATAATTGAGCACTGTTGCAAAATACGAGGAGTTCAAGAAAAATGTTCCGATCCAAGCTCGGTTTGGTTCTACTTCCTACAAATGCAAAAAGTATGCAAACAACGTATTGCAAACAGCTGGGGGCTCTACAAGGTCACTTCAGTTCATACAAATGATCAATACATAATAACTCTGTGAATGAACTGAGTTCGTGTTTAATTTCAGCTTCACATAAAATACAGACACAAAAATGACATGTATTATTTTACTTATTTATATTAACATTGATGATATGGCCAGGTTGTAGTTTAATGAATAAAATAAGAGGGAAAACTAAGATCCGAGGAGTTCAAGCATACGTTTGATGTGTCTAACAGTGTGTTTTTTATTTATTTAATTTTGTTTCCATTTTGATTATTTATTCAATTTATATGCCTATGAGATAATCTGGCTTCAATCACAGATGCCCCGGGGACCCAGGGTTTATGAATTTTAAACTCCAAAAACCCTGGCCTGGAATTTTCTCCCGATTTTGGAAACCCTACTGGGGAGTTTGTTCCAGATTGTGACAACTCTCTGTGTGAAGAAGTGTCTCCTGTTTTCCGTCTTGAATGCTTTGAAGCCCAATTTCCATATGTGTCTCTCCTGATCTGGAAAAGCTCCTCTGGTTTGATGTGGTCGATGCCTTTCATGATTTTGAAGACTTGAATCAAGTCCCCATGTTGTCTCCTCTGTTCCAGGGTGAAAAGGTTCAGTTCCTCAGTCTCTCAGTAGGACATCTCAGTAGGACATCAGCTCTAACTAGTGCATCGTACAGTCTGAACATCACTGCCCTTGATTTAAAAGCAATGGCCCTAACACTGATCCCTGTGGATCTCCACTAACAACCTCACTCCAGATAGAAGCAACTCCTCTAATCGACACCCTCTGTTTCCTCTACATCAACCAGTTCATAATCTACTACTTACATGACCCTGAATGCCTACAGCTTCCAATTTGAGGATCAGTCTTTGGTGTGGAACCTGATCAGAAGCTTTTTGAAAATGTACGTATATCATATCATATGTTTTCACATGATCTACAGCTGCAGTTGCATGTTCAAAAAACTCTAATACATTTGTAAGACATGATCTGCCTCGTCTAAACCCATGTTGACTATCTCCAAGAATATGGTTTTCATTAAAATGCTCCTCTATTTCTGTCTAATAATTTTTTCCAACATTTTACAAGTAATGCAGGTGAGACTGATTGGTCTGTAATTCCCTGGCTCAGTTTTGTCCCCTTTCTTGTGGATTGGTATGCCATTTGCTGTCTTCCAGTCAGTTGGCACATCCCCTGTTCTAAGTGTCTTATGGAATATTTGAGTTAGCGGCCTGTAAATAATTTCCCACATTTCTTTAAGTACTGTTGGAAATATACCATCTGGCCCAGGTGATTTGTTTGTTTTTAATTCTGCTAGTCCCTGTAGTACCTCCACTTCATTTATCCTGATCTCTCTTAGGGTTTGACTGGACTGGTTATTATCCTGTGGCATGTTATCTGTTTTTTCTTTTGTAAAAACCTCTAAAATACTCATTTAGAACATTTACCATATCTTGTTCATTTTCCAAAATACATCAATTTTTGCCCTCTATCTGTTTCACTTCATCCTTTATTGACCTCTTGCTGTTGTAGTATTGAAAAAAGCTCTTTGCATTAGTTATAGAGCTATGTTTCTTTCTATTTCCCTCTTTGCTTTCCTGATCCCTTTCTTAAGGTCTATTTGCAGTTCAACATATTCTATGTATTTTGTTTAGTCTCTATCCCTTTTGTATGCGCTATACCACATTTTCTCTCTCTTCATATTTTTTTGCATACTTCCATTAAACCATTTTGGCCAATGTTTTTTGGTCCTCAATTTGCTCAATTTGGTATAAATTTCTCCTGAGCCTCAAGTAGTATATTCTTAAATATACCCATCCATTTTCAACTGAATCTGATCCAGTGTGCTCCAGTCTACCTCTTCCAAGTGTCACCTCATACCTTCAAGGTAGACCAAAATTGTAGACCATTGCTTTAGACTTGGGCCTTGTTTCTAGAAAGAATGCCTCAAAGATGACCATATTGTGATCACAGTTTGCTATTGATTCTATAACTAATGTCCCTCTGACTCTATCTAACATCTCGGTTATTTGAAGGGAAATCTGTCAAGGTCACTGTTAAGGTACAACGCTTCAGTTGAAGCAGCCCTTCGGATCCCAGTGAATCGGGCAGTCAGGTCAGTCAGCGTTTCAGCTACAGGGGAGACTTTTCAGCAGGAGACGAGCGCTCGGGAAGAAAAATGCACAGACACAGAAGTAGTCTGTTCGTTTATCTTCAGTTTATTGAAAGTTTCACACAGCCTTTATACAGTCTAACAAACATCTTCAGTGATAGTTACGGGGCAGTCCCGATACGTAGTTACACACCATAATAGTACTGATTTTGCAGTGTTCCCACAAGCAAGTGCACATGTCATGCCTCGTGGGAATGTTATTGTCCGAGGATGTGTGTAACCCATAATATATTTGTGTTTCGGGAAGGGGAAAATGTAGCACATACTGTACGAACAACATGTTTTGTGTCTGCCACAGCTGCTTGGATTACAAGCAGTTCTGCAAGCTATTTCAGCAGTGTGCATAAGACATAGATAATAAGTAAAGTTATGAATAACTCACAGTTCCTAACTAGTAACTTACTGGAAAGTTTCCTATATTTTCTAACAGTTATACAGTGGGTATATACAATACATAGGAGGCAATTTTACCCCAAGAGTCACCGTTGACAATTGGAAACAGCTCCTCAGTGGAATATGCCAGTAATGAGGACATAAGTGTACAAACATAAAGAAAGTCCTGCTATTACAAACTGCCAGCAAATGCATGTAATGCATTACTCATCTATTCAAAATACCTAGTTTACTGCATTACTATGATTATTATTATCCAATATAGAAATATATTAACACATTAGTCTCAGTAACGTGCATTTTTCACCTTTAATTTTGTGTAATTTCCAGGAAAATAGTGTTGATACATTTTGAATAGTCAGTGAAACATATCAATTTTCAAAGACTTCATGTCCCTCTTAACAGCCCTAGCAAACAATGCATTTACAGCATATTAATAAATAAAGAATACTTTAAGGGGGATGGTGTAAAACATCCATAGGAACAGCAGAGAAACTGTAAGTTAAACATGAACCTGAGATATTTCCACAATGTTTCTGGGTTCAAAAATAGGATCACCAAATAAATAAGCAAGTAAATCTTAAGTACAGCTATAGATAATTCATTTTTGTAAGGATATTATACATTATTGACAATGTTTTCTGTATCAGTTGTTAAAACCCCTAAAAAGAGCACATTATAAATGGTAAATGTGATTTATTTCCAGCACACAATCCCCAAAGAAATGACAGGAATTTAGGACTGTGTTGTGGAAATACCATTTTAACTTGTATAAAAGGAAAGCTTTAAAGTTAATCTCTACTTTCTTTGGGTCTCAAATATTTAATTCTTAATTCCCCTAACTGGTCTTGGTTTGTATCGTTGAAATGCAATTTGATCACAGAATTTATCTATTTAACATGTCAAACAGTAGGTGGCAGAGTTTACATTACATTATTTGTCATTTAGCAGACGCTCTTATCCAGGGCGACTTACATTTGTACCCATTTATTATTATTATTATTATTATTATTATTATTATTATTATTATTATTATTATTATTATTAATATTTTTATTTCTTGGCAGATGCCCTTATCCAGGGCGACTTACAACATAACTGCAAAAATACAGTGAAGTACAATCAATCAATCAATCCATTTTTATTTGTATAGCGCCCTTCGCAGGGTAGCCACAGAGTGCTTTACAGACTGGTAAACATACAACAAACGTACAGCAAAATAAAAAACATAAATACAATAAAATCGAAAATAGACCTGTAAACATTTTACATGATCTAGAATAAAGTGAGTGAACATTTAAGTAATTAAAGCATTTAGGAACGGAGGAGAGAAAAACAAGAAAACTCCTAAGGATGGCATGTAGGAGAAAATGAATCTCTGGGGGTCCACAGCTTAGGGTCTAGGCCTAATGGTTGCCTCCCCTCCAGGCAGTATACTTATTACAGCAGCAAGGAGATCAGAAAGTTCTTTATCGGTGCTGCTGGCTGTGGTCTTCCCTGTGGAGGAGGCCTCTCGCTGGCCATCGGGGGTGGAGGGTTTGGACCATCAACAGGCTTTGGGTTGCAATGGCTCATCAAACCTTGGGTGTGGATGCCCCGTTGACCCTCCATTGTGAGGTGCTTCTGGGATGGGTTGTGCCTCATCAGACAGGTAGGGAGGTGCCAGTCCCTTTAGTGCTTTAAATGTTAATAAGAGCACTTTAAAGTCTATCCTGTAGTGCACGGGCAGCCAGTGAAGAGAAGCCAATACTGGAGTGATGTGTTCATGTTTTTATGTTTTTGTTAGGATTCTTGCAGCAGCATTTTGGACTGAAGTGCACAAATAGCTCTGTTTGTGCTGCCTGACAGAATGGCATTACAGTAATCCAATCTAGATGTAACAAATGCGTGTATCAATTTCTCAGTGTCCTGTAACGAGAGGAATTGTCTTAGTCTAGCAATGTTTCTAAGCTGGAGGAAGGAAGATCTCGACACATTCTGAATGTGTGATTCAAAAGATAGATTATGATCACAGATGACACCCAGGTTTCATGCCATCCCCTTAGGGGAGAAATTAAAGTTATCATTACTCAGTTTTGTTAGTGAATGATGAACAGTTCGATTTTTGTCTCCTAAAATTATGACTTCTGTTTTGTCAGAATTAAGCATAAGAATTTTTTTTCTCATCCATGTTTTAATCTCAGACAGACAGCAGGTTCGTTTTTCTAGGTCTATGGTGTTGTTAGGATTTACTGACAGATATAATTGTGTGTCGTCTGCGTAACTGTGAAAGTTAATATTATGTCGTCGAATGATATCACCTAAAGGGAGCATGTACAATGAAAAAAGTATAGGTCCGAGGACTGAGCCCTGTGGGACTCCGTACTTAACCTCAGTTAAATTTGAGTGGTTCTCGTTAATCTGTGCATATTGGAGTCTGTTTGACAGATATGATTTAAACCATGAAAGCACATTGCGAGATAGGCCAATACGGTTTTCTATGCGGTGTATCAAGATTTTGTGGTCGATTGTGTCAAAAGCCGCACTTAAGTCTAATAAAATAATAACACTGGTGTGCCCTACATTGGAGGACTGAAACACGTCATTCAATACTTTTAACAGGGCCGTTTCTGTACTAAGGCCGGAACGGAAGCCTGATTGAAATTCTTCATAAAGGTGATTATCGGTTAAAAAAGCTTGCAGTTGGTTTTCAACTACTTTCTCTAGAACCTTAGAAAGGAAGGGAAGGTTTGAGATAGGTCGATAGTGTTTAAGTTGGTTAGGGTCGACACTGGGTTTCTTAAGAAGTGGTTTAATTACAGCTATTTTAAATGATTCAGGAACAGATCCTGAGAATAAAGAGACATTGATAATATTGTGTATTCTGTGAATAATTCATGGCAGAGATTGTTTTAGCAGTTTAGTGCGTATAGGGTCTAGTGTGCAGGTTGTTGTTTTCATTTTAGTAATTAAGGAGACCAATTCCTGGTAATTTACTACGTTAAACGAGTCCAAGGTAGGCAGGGGCTGTGAAGGACTGCATGTGTCAGCTATAGTATCTGTGTATGTTTCCTGTTCTATCTGTTTTCTAATGCTGTTAACTTTGCTATTGAAATGATCCACGAAGTCACTACAGGTGAAATTGGGGGGGATGACCTCTGAAGGCTTTACCTTCTGGTTAGTAAGTGTCGCTATTGTATTAAAAAGAAAACGCGGGTTATTCTTATGCGTCTCTATTAAATTGGAGTAGTAGGCAGACCTAGCAGAGGACAGGGCCTGCTTGTATCTTATTATACTGTCATTCCATGCCATGTGAAGACCTCTAGTTTTGTTTCTCTCCATTTACGCTCACATCTACGGCATTCTGTTTTAAGTGAGCGAGTGTGTTCGTCAAACCACGGTGAGTGTTTTGTTGGTTTTTATTTGTCGTGTCCTTAATGGGGCTACTAAAGCAGTGCTTAGTGTATTGTTGAAATTATTTAATAATTCATCTGCAGATCCTTCTTTTGATAAAGCTAGCATTTGGCAACAGGGTAGTGAATTTATGAATAGCAGTGGGATTTAGGCAGCGAGTTTCTATGTTCCTCTCCGTGTGTCTAATTCTACTCCTCCTACAAGGCAATCAATCATTACAAATTAAATTTAGCTAAAACAGCAATTCAAAATAATACATTTTACAAATTTCAATTTACAATTTACACAAGTACAGTAAGTGACATCCTACATGCTTGACAGTGAAAGCTAAGTGCTGTCAAGATGTAGGGTCACAGTCAAGGGCTACGGGAAAGGGAGCAAGGAGGAAAACAATCAAGAACACGAGACGCATAATACAACTGTGAAGTGCTATCTAGCAGGGATAGAGGACTAATATTACAAGTACTGTCGGAAGAGATGCGTCTTGAGTAAGTGCCGGAATGAGGTCAAGGACTCTGCTGTTTTGACTTTGGTGGGCAGGTCGTTCCACCATTTAGGTGCCAGGGATGAGAAGGAGCGGTTCTGGAGGAGGCAGAGTTGGTCTATACAACTGGGTATTTTACTGGAGCAATCTAAGTGAAGTACCTTGCTCAAGGGTACAACAGCACTGCCCCACCTGGGATTTGAACCCAAAACCCACAATATGAGTCCAGAGCCCTAAGCACTACTCCACAGTGTTGCATTAATCACAGACTGTACCAAGGCTCCATGTGATTCTTTATTGCACTTATCCTGTTATTATTATTTATTTGATTTAATTTTAATTATTCACTGATTGAGTCGTGTTCTCAAATTGTTTGTTTTCATTGATTGTATTCACTGATTGATTGACTTTTATTGATATTCACTATTATTAAACATGCGGAAGCTTTGATCCCCGATGCGGCGCACCTGTATCACTGAGCAGCGGCCGCCTTCCCTCACGGCCACTACACCTGTGGACACTCAGCTGGAGATAAAGGCTGCCCTGCCAGAACAAAGGGGCACGGCGGAGCACCAGCAGGGACAGTGACTGCGGGACAGGTTACAGAGGAGAGGATATTGGCTGTGAGGGTGCCAGCCGGTAGGCACTAACTCCTCGCAGGGTCGGAGCGGGTCCCTGCAGATCGGGAGCTGCCTGGAGAAACATTAGCCACTGGACGCAGTGACTCGACAGCGACAAGAGGATCTAAGGGACTATTACTGGCCAGAGACATTGACTTGGCTTCTACAAGACTGTATTCTTGGACTTGCCTTCTTGGCTCTGCGGTTTCCAGCTTCTCGGCGATAGACGGCACTTTGGGGCTCCGGACCAGCAGCCGGAGGGAGAAGCACATAGCGGACGGGTGAGAGGGACGCGCTCAATATCCCTGTGAGCTTGTGATCGCAGCACTTGCCAGTGAGCGAGCGTGTCCTCCTCCTGAGACTGCTCTTTGTCCTGGATTGGGGCTGCTTGTGCGGACGAGCTGCTCGTTTGTGAGGATCTCTAGCCTGGGACGGAACCGGAGGCCGAGCCGGGTTGGGACTGTGTAATTGAGACCATTCTCTCGCCATTCTCCATCGTTTCATACATACGTTTTTTGATTGTGAATATAGGGAGTATTGTCTGGGCTTAGTTTTATTTGGGAATTTAGTATAGTTTATTATATTTTCAGCTTTTGTATAGGTTTCTGTATTTTTATTTTTGCCCAGGTGATTAAAGGCAATTTTAATTGTAAAAAAAACATCGAGGGAACGGTCAGACTTGGTGCCCTGCTAGTTGCCCCTGTTGTATTGTACATGGTGAATTTTATTTAATGGACTAGAATAAGACCTTTCTTATTTACTGGTGGCGTCTGTCCTGGTATCTTACCTGCAGGGGGAAATAAGTGAGTGGGAGCGAGTCCCCACCTCGCGTAACTCAGTTGGGATGGCGTAGCGAGACTTCATGCGACCCAGTCAGAGGTGATTCTAGGGTATGTGGGGGCCCCAGGCAAAATAAATCCTGATGGTGAAGCCAGGGAGAGCATGGGGGGGTTTCCCATTTGCGACACCCCTGGACCCACTGTTCACTGCCACTCGTGACAATTTTCAGGTTTTTCTGAATGCTTAAACACTAACAGTGATTCTTGAAGTACTATCTCTGAAATAATTAACACTTTTAGGCAATGTATTTAACAAGTGAGCAATGGGTTCAATCAAATATGAGCTGTTATACTGTTGCAGGTATAATTGGGATATTTTGAGATGGAAACCGGTAAGTGCTGTAGTCTTACTGGTACAGTAATATGTACTGTACTTTCATAATGAGAAGGATCTCTCACTACAGTTTCTCAGTCGTTTATACACTGTGACCGAAAGCATGCACAGAGTGATCCGAGGTTCAAGCTATCATCCCAGAACCACTTCTGCAGGACTATGCATACCTTCACCTTGCTTCAACTCAACTGGTGAGTCCAGTTCACTCATGTTGCAAAACATTACACGCAACTCTCAATGTGTTGGCACAATTGTCATTGAGAAAACACCTGTACCTTTTGTGCAATACATGAGTCATCAGACAAAACTCAAAGTGCTAATGTACTACAACACACTTCACGTCTGCAAACCCATCCATCCATTTTCAAAACACACAATTCCTGTGAGGGTCGCGGGGCAGCCAGAGCCGATCCCGGCAGTGATAGGGCACAAGGCAGGAATACAACCAGGACAGGATGCCAGGCCATCGCTGGGCAACACATACACAGCAATTTAACATGGCCAATTAACCTAAACTGCATGTCTTTGGACAGTGGGAGGAAACTGCAGAGCCTGGAGAAAACCAACACGGACACGGGGAGAACATGTAAACTCCAAACAGACTAGAACCCATGACCCATGGAGTTGTGAGGTAGCAGCACTAACCACCGCACCACCCTGTGCAAACCCAATTAACCAAATTGTTCACTCAGTTGTCCTTGTTCTCTCAAGTATATAAAAAGGTCACACGAGGACTCATGATTGTACAAGAAAAATGGAGCCACAAAGAGCAGAAAGGGGAAGAGGGAGGGGAAGACACAGAGGACGATGAAGGCGACGGAATATATTGAATGAAATAAGAGCCACACTGGTTGATAGTGTAATCAACCATGGGATGAGTATGCGAAAAGCTGGGCAGTGAGTGCAGCCCAATTTGAGCCTCTTTACTGTGGCTGGAATCATCAGGACATTCAGGACTACGAACCGGTGAGTGGGTATAAATTTACCATGCACAATATTTGGATTTCATATATCAACAAGAGTACTGCAAGTCTGTATATCACATTGTATTGTTTGCATACAGGGCTGAGAAGACCAGCTGCTGGTGAGAGAAACGAGGCTGAAATAGTCAACATGGTGTTGGCAAATAATGCGATTAGACTCAGAGAAATCCAAACGTGTATAATAGAGGACAATGGGATGTTTCAGAACATAGACCATGTTTCAATATCCACTATTGATCGTTTGCTGAGAAGGCACAGGATGAGCATGAAGCAAATATATCGTGTACCATTTGAGAGGAACTCTGATCATGTGAAAGAGATGTGCTACTTTTACATGCAAGTGAGTATGAATCTGTTTACAGTACTATTGTGCACTTGGAAGAGACAGAGGTCCAGGAAGTGCACTAATGCACCATGTTCTAATCACTGTTCCTACATGGTCAGAGAATACTCAAGCTTGATGCCAGCGATGACCACATTGAGTTCATCTATGTGGACGAGGTAGGATTCAAGAGGCGGTGCTGGGGAAGGAACATCATTGGCCAGCGAGCAGGTCCCTGGCCAAAGGGGTGGAAACATAACCATGTGGGCTGCTATCAGTCATTGCATTTTGATGCTTGTTATATATAAATACATTGATAATTTTTGGGTAGGCAGGATCATCCATGCATCCATCCATTTTCAAAACCACTTAGGGTCGCAGGGAAGCTGGAGCTGATCCTAGCAGGCATAGGGTGCAAGGCAGGAACACACCCAGGGCAGGATGCCAGGCCAGCACTGGGCAACACACACACACACATACCTATAGGGCAATTTAGTATGGCCAATTAAGCTAACCCACATGTCTTTGGACGGTGGGAGGAAACCCACATGTACCCGGGGAAAACATGCAAACTCCATACAGACAGGCAACCCAAGCTGGGTCTTGAACCTGGGACCCCTACAGCTGTAAGGCAACACACCACTGTGCCACGCCTGGCCAGGATCAAACATTGTATAATATAATGTTCTTTACTGTCTGTGTTGATGGATTCTTTTTGTTTTCCTACATGAATCTTCCATTTTGAGGAGAGAGTTTTATTTTTCTAAACACAGTGTATTCTTAATGCTCAGTGTGAGAAACAGATATGATGTATGTGTGTGTGATTCTGACCCAATTCTTTGATTTTGAGGGCTGTGTATATAGTTTTTAGGCCAGAATTTTCCCCTGTGTGTGTTTAGCAGATGTGAATTTTTATTATGGGCATTGTGTTAACAGTTTAGGAGTATTGTGGTATAATAGTGTGTATGCAATTGGGAAAAACTATGAAACCATTCAAATGTTTTTAGAGAACTGCAAGAAAACCAGTATCTGGTCGACTGTTCACCCCAGAGCAGGAGACGCACATTGTAAATATAAAATAACTGCATCACACTCAGAGAACTGCAGGACCACATAATGGCAGATAACACACATTCCACAACATCAACAGAGTGAGTCTCTCGGCACTCTCTCGTCTACTGAAACTTAATAGAATTGGGATGAAGCAGCTATACAGAGTTCCTTTCGAACAAAACTCAAACCGTGTAAAACAACTGAGATATGAATATCTGCACGTAAGCTATACTATCCTATCATTGGTACTGGATCTGGAAGTGCACGGTGCTACATCATATTGACTGATCCCTGTCTTTTCATACTGTGCTACATTGTTTTGTCATGGAGCTAGAAGCAGATTCAGTGCATCGTGAGCTAATATATGTGGACGAGGCAGGTTTCAACCTTGCAAAAACAAGCGGCCACGGCAGAAATATCATCAGAAATCGTGCAATCATCAACGTCCCAGGACAACGTGGTGGCAACGTAACAATGTGTGCGGTCCTCACCATCATGCAATCCTTGGCCCATACAACACTGCACACATCATCACATTTCTGGACACCCTCCACAAACAGACTAATCCCTAATGACTGGGTGCCAGAACAGCCCAGGTACGTTATCATCTGGGACAATGTTAGTTTCCACCGGGCTGCTGTGGTCCGCAATTGGTTCACAGGTCACCCACTTTTCATCAAACTCAATCGCCCCCATAATCTGCGTTCTTGAATCCTATTGAAGAATTCTTCTCTGTATGACGTTGGAAGGTGTATGATCGCCAGCCCCACCAACGCATACCCCTTCTACAGGCTATGGAGGAGGCTTGTGGAGACATCGATCAGGGGTCATGCCAGGCCTGGATATGGCACTCCAAGTGATACTTTCCATGCTGCCTGGCTCAAGACAACATCGCATGTGATGTGGATGAAGTCTTATGGCCAGACCCACAAAGAAGGTGAGATGTAGCCTAATTTTTTCTGTTCTTTTTCCTAGCACAAATGTCTTTTCTTCTACTGCATTTTTGTTGTTTGAGGAGTGTTAGAACAATGAGAGAAAGAAAAAAAAACATTCCCCTTATTTGTATTGATAATGGGTTACAGTGAGGGAAAAAAGTATTTGATTCCCTGCTGATTTTGTACATTTAAGAGAGTGCTCCCTTTAAGAGAGTGCTCCTAACCTCAGCTCATTACCTGTATAAAAGACACCTGGGAGCCAGAAATCTTGCTGATTGATAGGGGATCAAATACTTATATCCCTCATTAACATGCAAATCAATTTATAACTTTTTAGAAATGCGCTTTTCTGGATTTTTTTGTTGTTATTCTGTCTCTCACTGTTAAAATACACCTACCATTAAAATTATAGACTGATCATTGATGATGATGATTGATTGATGATGATGATCAGATGATCGACGTGAAAGATAACATAATGATATGATTATCTGTAACCCACTTTACTCTTATATCTGACAATTGAGATTCACACAGAAATGTTTTTACTTTGATTAACTTTAGTCAATCTCTCAATGAAGCTAAATAAAATGTATTGTGTTTGTTGAAAGAAAGTTGTTGATTGATTTTGAAGTCGTGAAAAATGTTTTATAGTCTGTAATTAGTAAGCAAACTTCGGAGGTTTCAGGAGAAGCATGCAATCTGCCTTAATGTTTCAAAATAGCCCTATTGTAAATATAAACCAAAGATATTAAATGTTGTAATTTCCAAAACAGGGCAGTTGCCATAATATCAGGTACTGTCAAATGTTCTCTAGCCGAAAACTGTTTTTTTCAGTTTGTTACGCCATGGCGTCCAACTCGTAACACCTTTTTTCACTATGTCACCATAGAGACATTTCAAGCCAGGCAGTTTATTAGGTTTACAAATAATAATAAATAATCTAGCTGCTGTTTGACGTCTCCCATGTCAGCTTCTCCTTGTACTGCTTCGAGACAGGACAGAAGATTGCTTTAGTTTCTATGTCGCCACAGTTTCAATGAAGGCACTGTTCCTCGGAAGATGTCACAGAAAATATACAGTATCCTCTTGGACTGGGGCTGGTATTGCGAGACCATGACCGTGCAGGCCCCACACCCCCATCTCCACAGCCATACTTCGTCCCAGTCAGCCTCACTGCGGAGACAAAGGAGTCAAGGAAAAACATCCTTGGCAAGAATTCATGAGCTCGGCAGGATGACACAAAGAAGGAAATACTACAGAGTAACGAAACAATCACCAATCTAGATGTACACGTAATGTCACTTAAGGAAATATTGAAAGTTTAAAGTTTTTAAATACTGATTATCCCCCAGTCCATTATACTGTGGGTGCAAATATTATATTTCCTCATAGTTTACATTTGCTTACTATAGTATGTTTTTCCAAGGTTTTGCATGTAAACAATACATTAGCTGTTCTTCTCTTATAATATTATTATTGTTATACTGTTTAAAGTTATTGGATCCTATAGGGTATGAAGTTAAAAGTCACACATGAAAGAAGACAACATGCCAAAAAATGCAACGAAGTATCCCATAACCACAATATGTAATCTTTACATGCAAAAGTTAATAGAAACAAGAATATCGAAGTTGCCATGGTAAGAATACATAATGTCTCCGTATAGAATAGTATTCAAAGTTATACAGTATATCTAACCTTTAATTAGTTATTTTAAATCAAACTTATGTGTAATGATTGTAGGCTATTCATATTGCAGATATTAAACAACTAAAAACATGATCCTAAGTCAAACTCACTAACAAGCCATTCAGCGGTGGTTCTAGCCCCTTTCATCTCGGGGGGCATGGCTGGGGCCAGTTGTAATCGTAGCGGGGCCATCATCGGGGGGGTGTATTGTCCATGATGTTAGTGGTGGGGGGGGTGCTGACAGTGTTTTGTCCACGGTGCCAGTTAGGGGGGCCACAGGGGGTATGTGCCAAATTTGAGGTATGTGCCTATCCTGCGTTTTCTTTTCTTTCTTATTTCTTTTTTTTTTACATACCAAAGTAAAGCTGTGACCTTATTTGGCAAAGTAGGGTTCAGGATTTAAATTCACAGTGGCTACCTGAACTAACAGTAATGGGGCACACAACAAGTAAACAGAGAAAATAACTACACTATTCCTACCCTTCCAAATCTTACAGGACAGGTGAGATGCCTCTACTCCAAGATACTTATACAATAGAAAAACTATGGTAATAATAACATAGCCCAAGACAAAAAATATTAATCTTTCTAGACTGTATTAAAGTTCAGCACTTCGGAAAAATAGAATTATTTTGTATTTCAATAAAACAAAAATAATTACTGGTATCCACACACCCAACCAATGTAAATGTCACGGACGGTGTTAATTAGCTCCTTAATCACCATTACTTATTATATTTATATTTCACTTCACTTTATGCAATATGGCTTGTGTATTTTGTTTGGTTCTATATTGCCATTATTTTGTGTGTTGATTATCTTTCACTTTATTGTTTAATTTGTTCTTCACTTAGTATTATTTTGATTGTTTGCACGCGTGCCTTATTATTTGTGTTTCTTTGAGCCAATCACCACCGCACAACTCACCTGGGTCCACCTGCACTCTTCACACGCGTCCCCACTTAATCACCCTGCCCTGGGAGAGGAGAGGAGGGAGCGTCTGATACGAGCCGCAGAGACCTCCCACATTGGAAAGTGGACTTCAGCAGACAGGAGGGGAGGTGGCAGACCTGGGAGCAGGACCCAGATCAACACGGCGCACAGGGACAGAATAGTGATGTCGTTCGCGAATGTGCCGGGTCCCATCTGAGAAAGGATGTCTGTTCTTATGTTTTTATTTCTTATAAATGAATACAAGACAGAATAAAAGTATGAATGTTGTGTTGATGTGCTGCGTATGATGACATTGTCCCGGTGCTCCCGTTTGGTGCAGCACACACACCTCAACACAACATTCAGTCAGTGCGAGTGGTGCGGCCGAGCAGTGTGGCGAAAAGTTCATCTTTAATTACGGGTCAGAAAACAAGGTGAGTGACGGGCACAAACGAAGTAGCATTTGGATGCATTTTGATAATATAAACAACAAAGGCAGAATGTAAAAATTGTAAAGTATCATATCAAGCAGGGTCTACTAACAACCTTCACAGACACATTAGAATTATAAATCCATCAATGCAGTTGGAAGAAAACAGGCAAGCTAGCATGCCTGCTACTGAAAATGAAAATACCTGTGCGATTACTGGAACCATTGCTGCTGCAGTGCTCACAGCCACCCCTCAGGCATCAGGTACTGCGACCTATTGCAACCCATAGTTCTATAAGCCAATTTATGCCAAAGGCCATGACCCCAGCAAGACCAAACACAATTGATGAGGTATTGGCTAAAATTATTGCAAGGGAATTCCAACCATTCTCAGTCGTGGAGGACAAGGGATTTAGAAGCTACACCCATGCTCTCAATCCAATGTATGTTCTTCCAAGCAGGAAAACACTCTACAAACAACTATTCCAAGACTGTATGACAGACAATGTGCCTCACTGCAAGAAAGGGTTAAAAAGGCTACAGCAGTTTGCCTGACAACTGACTGCTGGACATCCAGAGCCACCACTTACTTCATGTCTGCTACATGTCACTTCATTGAAAATTATAAAAAATGGTGTCCAATCTTCTGGACTGTTTTGAGTTTAGTGGCAGACACACTTCAGATAACTTGGCAGAGGGACTGCTAAGAGTGGAAAAAAGGGTGGCAAGTAGAAAACAAAGTGGATTGCTGTGTTACTGACAACGCAGCTAACATCACCAAAGCTTTTTAACATCTTGAAATGGACCCACCACCCATGTCTCGTGCACACAATCAACCTGGTTGTAAGAGATGCCCTGAAGGTGATGAAGCCCACTGTGAACAAAGTGAAGGCGATGCGGGAATTCTTCCATAGAGCACACGAGCCACAGAGAAGCTGAAGTCTTCTCAACGCCAGATGGGTATGCCTGAGCTGAGGTCCAAACAAGAAGGTGGAATTCAACATTTCATATGCTGAAACGGGTTCTGGAGTCCAAGGATGCAATCATCTCTACCTTGGCCATTATCAATGCACCTGTTGATGCTCTGAGCCAAGATGAATGGGAGGAAGTGCGAGAGACATGCACTGTTCAGGAACCCTTTGAGCAGTCATTGTGGAGATCAGTGCAAACAGGTACAATGGACAACTGTTTTTACATTAGTATTACATAATTGCATATTTGAGGTGCATATTAGAGGGGAATGGCAGTAATAATAGACAAGAATAAACTGAACAAAGTCCATATACCACATAATAAAACAAAGCAAAGAGTTTTCTCTTTTTTTTTCAGCTACGTGACAGCCTCCAAAATGCTACTCCTGTGCAAGGGTCTGCAGAGAATAACAGCCCACCAACAGACAGGAGGAACAGTAACCAAAGGGAAAGAGAGAGAGTTGGTGACTGCTCTCTGTGCATCTATGGAAAGAAAGTTCCACAGAATGGAATACAATACTGTTCTCTCAGAAACCACCATACTGGACCCAAGGTTCAAACAGCTGTCCTTCAATGACAACAGAGCTGTTGATGAGGCACCTCAAAGAGTAACAGCAGCAGCAAGATGCAGCCCCAGCAGCCAGCAGGCTACACCACTAGGAGGCCAAGAGGGAGAAGAGGGAGCAGGGGCACTAGAAGTGGAGCCACAAACGTCTGCTGTTTGGAGGTTCTTTGATGAAAGAGCAACAGGAGACACTGCAAGAAGGAATCCCACAGCAGATGCTATACTGGAAGTAAGATCCTATCTTGAGGAGCCCCTTATCCAAAGAGCCGCAGACCCGCTGAGCTGGTGGGAGACCGAGGCTTCAGTCTACCCATGACTGGTCAAGGTGATGGCAGGGAGACTGCATCGTAGCGACATCAGTCCCTTCAGACAGAATCTTCTCCAAAACAGGGCAGATAATAACAGAAACCGGATCAGCCCCTCTAAGCTGAGGCACTTAGACTTTCTTAATGCCAGTCTGCACTAAAGACAAGGTCACTGGTAATAAATACAACTAGAACTGTTGGATGCTGCTGTTTTGCGCATTGTAATTCATTTTTTATTTGTTATATGGTTCCATTTTGAGTGTGGTTTGCTTGGAATGGTTTGTGTTTTGGATAGTTCAATATAACTAAAACGTTCAATACACATGTGTAATAGTGTTTGATGTTTTCACATGATCTACGTTTTTTTTTTTTAATACAAAACATGCAAATTATGGTATTCTGGAAATTATAAGATTAAGTATAATTACATTGAATAATTTAAGTGATGTATGTGCACACATACCAATCATAGGTCCAAACATTGCTAAATTTGCCTGAATTATAAAAGCCAGAAGTGGTACAAAATGAAGAGCCGTTTGGGAGCCGAAAGAGCCGGCTCTTATTGCTGAGCTGAGCCAAATGGTCTGGCTCACTGAAACCAGCCGGAATTCCCATCTCTAGGACAGAAGCAGAGGGAGATGGATTCCTCTGGAGGCTACAGTGAGTGCACCTTTGGTTTCGCTGATTTCCATGGAGTGTGGAAACGTAGAGAAGTTTAAGACGCCAAGCTGCGAGTGATTTCCTGCTGTGCCCACCCCTCTCCCCTCCTTGGATTATAAGCGATCGAGGAAAGACATTGAACATTACAGTGTCTGTTTACATACTGGACCTACTAACCTGGGCGCTGTGTTGCTTGGGTATTCCTCCGTGCAGTGGGCAGGGCAGCTGGAAACCGGCAAACAGAGAAAGCGAGAAGAGGGTTAACATTAACGTTAATGAGGCTGACCCGGCAGTCCACTGTCCAGATTCCGCCCTGCAGTGAGATGGTGCTTTGGGATACAGGTGCCGGAGTTCCCCCACAAAGCGGAATACTGTGTCCTGATCGAGGCTTGGGATGAGGAGCGAGAGCGGCAGGTGGCTCGGACCATCACGTGGGTATGCCAGGGTAGGGTCCCGTTGCCAGTGTTAAATCTTTTCCCCTACCCTGTAGATGTGCCCCAGCACTGCCCACTGGCTAGACTCTCCCGTATAGACCAGCAGGACATTTTCACTGAGGATGAGGCGACATTCCAGTTCCGATATCCAGACATGGTAGAAGTGGGGGTCCGTCCGGTCCAGACACAGGGGGTGACAGGGCCCGTGGACTGGACAGGGGGAGCCACCGACTTGTCCAGGGAGCAGTGAGGATGGTTAGGCCCTGTTGAAAAAGTGGTGTTGCGTCTAGTAATGTAACCATTCCTTATATCCCAGGACATTAGTTTATAGACACTGTTGCACCGTTTGTAGTAGAACACTTGCATTTACTCATAAGGCAGCTCCCTAATCTCAATCTCTTACACTGGTTTATTTATGGACTTCCTTCCTAATTGATAGGGTATTACTGTTTGTGAAAGGACTATTTCCATACAGTCAAAGTTTCATGACATTAGACTTTAAACTAACGCATATCTCATTCAATTATTTATTCATTTATTCTACATCAAGTTATATCTTCAGTAACGTCCGTATTTTCCCACGTTTCATTCAATCACCATCAGAAGCTCTCTGTGCTAAAAGTGGCAGCACATTTGTCTCACACACATCAAACTCGCCTTTTCCTGCTTCCCAAGCCTTATCAACTTACTCAGACCCTCGTCAACTTACTCAAACCCTCTTCAACTTTGGTCAACATTGCTCTGCATTCTAACAGCTATTCTTTCTCCTATTCTTAATTTCTTACAAGAAATGTATTCAGGTTTTTTTATCAATATGTTTTATTTATATTTATACAGATGTCACTCCATTATTCGTTTATTGAAGTCATATATGTACCTAACAAAATATTAGCCAATAGGCCATTGATCTCAATAATGATTCCCATTTTCCGTGATTCCCCATTTTATTGACCCTGCAGTGTCTCAAACAGCCCTTATAACTTATTATTTAAGCTTATGATTATTTAGAATAAAATGTCAAATAATCCCACTCGATTATTTCATTATTTCACTATCTCAGTTTTCTTGATCCATTGTGAAAAAGTTCTGGTATTTCCTCCTCATCTGTAAAGGCTACATTAGCCCACTCCCCGGTCTGATATTCTCGTAGTAACTGTATCCAAATGTTGGGCGGACATTTAGCCTTCACGATGATGTGTACATCGTGCGGGTGAAGGAGGTGAATAACCATCTTTTCATCTAGAATATCCCAAAAAGTTGTGTTAACCTGGTTTGGTTTTAATTTTGGGAGGGACACCCATATCATTTCTTTTTCTCCTGGGGAGAAGGGGACATGGGTTTTAGTCGTATAGACTATTGATTGACCTTCCTCTTTACTCTGTCTAGTTTTGACTTGCATGGGTGCAGCTGGGACCGTTTTCAGAGCGGTCAGATCTGGATACAATGTATTATTATAACCAAAATCAGTGATTGATTTATATTCCGGATTATATGGGGGAGGAGCGCTAGCAAAACCTCCTTTTTCATATTCCCATGCTTTGCGATCTAAATCATCCCAATCGGGCCTGTCGTCCTCGGAGTGATCTGTGTCGCGACGCGCTCCTAACACGGCAGCACATCGCGCACCTACACCTTCACCTTTTCTGACCACTTTTCTTGCCCTTCTAATTTGCCTTGTAGTTCTATTAATTCTATCGTATTTTTCACAACTTCTTCTCTCAATTCACATTACTGTTTATGATGATCTTCCATTTCTGTTATTTTCTTTTCTTGATTCTCACCAACCTGACACAATATCACAATTCCTTTCTCTGTCTTATCTGGTTGTTGTTGCTTCCACCAGTCCCGGTGCTCCTTCGGAGACCAGTCTTTCTCCCAACTTCCTTCCAACATTTTCTTCTCTACATTCTGTTTTTTTATTTCTCAAAAAACCAATAATGCTGGTGTCACTCATTGTGACGATTTATCTGAAATATTACATTATTATATATTATATATATACACTCACCTAAAGGATTATTAGGAACACCTGTTCAATTTCTCATTAATGCAATTATCTAACCAACCAATCACATGGCAGTTGCTTCAATGCATTTAGGGGTGTGGTCCTGGTCAAGACAATCTCCTGAACTCCAAACTGAATGTCTGAATGGAAAAGAAAGGTGATTTAAGCAATTTTGAGCGTGGCATGGTTGTTGGTGCCAGACGGGCCGGTCTGAGTATTTCACAATCTGCTCAGTTACTGGGATTTTCACGCACAACCATTTCTAGGGTTTACAAAGAATGGTGTGAAAAGGGAAAAACATCCAGTATGCGGCAGTCCTGTGGGTGAAAATGCCTTGTTGATGCTAGAGGTCAGAGGAGAATGGGCCGACTGATTCAAGCTGATAGAAGAGCAACTTTGACTGAAATAACCACTCGTTACAACCGAGGTATGCAGCAAAGCATTTGTGAAGCCACAACATGTACAACCTTGAGGCGGATGGGCTACAACAGCAGAAGACCCCACCAGGTACCACTCATCTCCACTACAAATAGGAAAAAGAGGCTACAATTTGCACAAGCTCACCAAAATTGGACAGTTGAAGACTGGAAAAATGTTGCCTGGTCTGATGAGTCTCGATTTCTGTTGAGACATTCAGATGGTAGAGTCAGAATTTGGCGTAAACAGAATGAGAACATGGATCCATCATGCCTTGTTACCACTGTGCAGGCTGGTAGTGGTTGTGTAATGGTGTGGGGGACGTTTTCTTGGCACACTTTAGGCCCCTTAGTGCCAATTGGGCATCGTTTAAATGCCACGGCCTACCTGAGCATTGTTTCTGACCATGTCCATCCCTTTATGACCACCATGTACCCATCCTCTGATGGCTACTTCCAGCAGCATAATGCACCATGTCACAAAGGTCGAATCATTTCAAATTGGTTTCTTGAACATGACAATGAGTTCACTGTACTAAACTGGCCCCCACAGTCACCAGATCTCAACCCAATAGAGCATCTTTGGGATGTGGTGGAACGGGAGCTTCGTGCCCTGGATGTGCATCCCACAAATCTCCATCAACTGCAAGATGCTATCCTATCAATATGGGCCAACATTTCTAAAGAATGCTTTCAGCACCTTGTTGAATCAATGCCACGTAGAATTAAGGCAGTTCTGAAGGCGAAAGGGGGTCAAACACAGTATTAGTATGGTGTTCCTAATAATCCTTTAGGTGAGTGTATATATATATATTATAATAAAAACAAACACTCCAGTAAGGTACGGACACCCGTACATGACACTGGCTAAGGTAAGGGAACCCATAAACAACCATAAGCACCCCCGGACCTAGGACAGCCTGTAACTTGCTAACTTGCTAACTGTTTTGTTTGCTTCACATCGTTTGTTGCTAGTTGCATGCCAAACGAGTTCATTCTGTCCAAAATATAAGCTTTTTTTCTTCTAATAAACTCAATAAAAATACAGTGCACTAGCAACTATTTCCCTTTCAAAAGTTGTAGTCCCGTTTCATTTAAAACAAAATGTATTCTTCAAACAAAGAAAATACTATTGCTGCTGACTTCTTTTCTTTTCCCTCTTTACCTGCTCTTATCACAAAGCTTCTGAACACAATCTCAGGTGCAGGTGCACTCTGCGCTATCCTTTGCCCGAGCTTTGTCCAGGAAAACTCACTGTAGCCATCTTAGTTCAACACGGGCTCTCCTTACCTGCGAGTCACACGGGTCCAGTTCACTTTGCAAGTGAACAGTCTCTTCTCAGAAACAATAAGGAAACTTGGAAAGAAACACAATCCCAGGTCAGTGTTAAAAAAAAGTTCTTTGTTTTCATATTAAAAGAAAACATTTGTATTTTCTCTGCACACTTCACAGCTCCAATTAGCACACTCAACTAATCCCTGCCCCCCTCAGAACCGTCACTAAAGAAAGGTACTCACAGTCATTTTAAATATGACATCCTGTAGTGTTTCTTTTCAAAATATGATCTTATTATCACTTGAACCAAATAAATCCTTTGACCCACTAATACCAAATTACAGTTAGGGGGGCCACAGGTGTGATTTGAAAATATGATCTTCCATGTCTTTCTGTTGTGTTTTGACCTGGGGATCTGTAATTGTCCAAGTGGCTACTGCACATGTACTTATTTAATATTAAATGTGTTATTTAATTAGGCTTGGTTCTGGTGAGCATGTACAAGACGTCAGCTTTTTAAATAACTGTGTGTATTGGATCATACACATTTTAGAAATACTCTCTCAAACTTCCCGCATTGGTACCTCACCAGGGAGGTAGAAAACAGCAATAGCATTGAAAAAGTGTGATTGTAGTTCTGCTCTTCTGCAATATATTTCTACAAGATCTTTAACATCTTCTTTAACATTGTTTTAAAGGCTGTGACCAATATGGTGGAATATCTCCAACACACGGACATTGAGAGGCTCGACCCCTTTGTGCTGCTGCTCAGAGACCAACTCTCAGTTGTCTCTGAGTAGGCTATGGATCAACTTCCTTTCCTAATATGAAGGAGACAATGGATACAAAACCTATAGGCAACTATGAAAAACAGGCGATTATTGTTATTCTTCTCATTATAAACTACTTAATACATCTCTCGCATAAAGTACAACAGGATAGTGGTGACGTCATTCAGGATTGGATTGCCATTGGTCAAAAGCCCTCTGAGAGAAATTGTGTGGCGACACTCCACACTCTTAGAAGAAATTGTTCTGCACAGAACCATAAAGGGTTCCTCGAGTAATCGCTCTGGTGGATCCCTTTATGGTTCTATGTAGAACCCCTTCAAAGGGGTTACATGAAGAACCCCCAAACATAGCGTTCTACACAGAACCATTCGTTTTAAAATGTTATATATAGAACCCATTCAAAAGGGGGACACGTGCTATACCTGAATTTGTTTTCCAAATACAATCTTTAAAAAATGTATGAGTTCATATATACAAACACACATACACAACGTAGAAATCGCACTACTAGTGAAGTAACTTCATTTACATTATATGCCACAACTCCTCAATTTGGAACGCAAAAACAAGACATCTGATGTAAAAGTGTAAACTAATTACGAACAGCACTTTTGATTTTTATCTTCAATTCAGGGGCTACTTATTCGCACAGTAAACTGTATTCTCTCTTCAGAGTGACTGGAATGTTTTTGCCTACATTCAACTTAAATATGAAAGTTTCCAAAAACGGCATAGTTTTCTTTAAGGCTATTCAATGCCAAACACAAAATTCTCTCTGCTTTCAGTGCTTGTCCTTCAGCACAATTACACAGGTTCATGATGTTCTCATTTCAATACATTGTTTTCTTATTTAAACTATTTGACTTTGAGCTTACATTGAGAATAAAATCACTTTTGCAAGTAAAACCTGGCCAAGAAAGGCAGCAGCACTACAATAAAACAATACACAGAATACAAAGCAGTTCCTTCAAAAGTGAAAGTGATAAAGAGTGATGTCTGTCCGTAAATTACGTTGAGATACATATCGGTTATTTTGAATTAGGAGTCCAACTTCAATATCTTCTATTAACAAGCCAAAATACAGATCAGAATTACGGGTAATTGAAAAGAATATGTAGCGCCTAGGTAAGCTTGGATGTGTTCAGAGAAACACTAAAAACGGATTGGCTTTATTTGTGGAATGCAATCCTGAAGAGTATTTGATATTTTGGGTAATAAGCTGACCGAAAATATTAGGAGAGCCATATGCACAAAATAGTATAGTCTCCTAGTGCACGTCACCGCCCTCTATTGCATAATCTACAACACCTTATACATCAAACCCAATTTACTAATATTATTGTTATGCATTCATTTGTCACATCTGCCTTTGCTGGTAAGGATAACAGTACAGGATCATCAAAATGTACTGTAACGAAACCTGTCCTAGTAAGGTCGTGTCCTAACTGGATTTGACAGAGGAGCGTGTAGCTGCCACCACCTTTGGTTTACCGGACGGTTCGGGTCGAATAACCCTGGAAGCTAAAATTAGTGATGTAAAGGGAGAGTGAAAAGCCAAGAGGAAGTATATAACCAAGTCTTTTTAATAACCAATTTAATACGCTGGGTACACAATGTGCAATTTAGGCAAATAGAATAACAATCACAGTATCACTAAACAATCCATAAAAAGTCAATATCCATTAAACAGTGAAGTTAATTTCTCCCTCAAATACATACGACCAATTAATATAATAAAACCGCAATTGACCTTCATTAAAGAAATACTAAATTAAACCATACAATAAACACATCAATATAAGTTACCACAATTACAACAGCAATTTCAACTAAAAAAGAACACAATACAAACTCTTCAATGTAAAGCCAAAATTCACAACAAGCCAAAAAAAAAACAAAAAAAAAAAAAACGGGTTAATTGTGGTTTAAGATCAATTGATTGGAATATAGCTAATAGGATCAGCACAATCCAATCAATCAATCACTCACTTGGCCCTGTTACACAGACTGATTAATAGCAGTATGTTTAAGTTTAACCATAAATTCATAAATTAAAGCAAAGAAACTGATACTATGGGCAAGGACTTGTATAAAACCAAGTTTAAACAATGAAAACATGTAATCAAATACACATAATCCCACAAACAAACACATATAGATTTAAAATAGAGTCAGAGAGCTCCCGTCAACTGAACAGCTCCCCAGCATTTGGCGCACACTGCACACTGCACACTGCACACTGCACACTGCACACTGCACACTGCACACTGCACACTGCACACTGCACACTGCACACTGCACACTGCACAAACAAGCAGCCCCCTATTATCTGCACACAAACCAACACAAGCAATGCTAGCCGTAGAAAGAGTCTCTCTTGTGTCTTCTGAGCACTGCTTATATCCCCATCTGCTCCCGGTATGACATCCCGTGATTGGTCGCAATGCTCAGTCCAATTAGGGTTAATAAGAGCCAATTCAATCAGTGACAGAGCCGACTGGCTCATCACAGTACTACTATATTTACAGCATGACATAACAGCGCGGCGCTGGAGCGGGAAAGTGCGCTTCTTTTTGCACATCGTCTACATGCGCGAAAAGCCTGGACACTTGGGCTAAAAAAAAGACAAACATAGAAAGTGTGAAATATGAACGTTAACATTGTAGCGCAAACATTGGGCTTCGAGCCACGTGTAACAGACAGTGCGATTCAGAACAAAGTCAAAAATAGCTTCTGCACAACAATACAACTCTTAGCTAGTAAATTCATGTGGAAAATGGACGCCCCGTCTACAGGGCTGCGGCAAGTCGTGGCCTATTTGTTGGGGAAGGATGTTGAGCTCGGTTTTCCAAACGAGCCGCTGCATATTGACCTATGTCTATTGTCTAAATGTCTATTTATTTATTGATGTATTCATTTATTTCTTTCAACATGTATTGATTCATTGATGATTTTCTCTGTGTATTCATTTTTAATTCTGGCATGGATTATCCTGCATACAAAAGCAAAGGCCCGGGACAGTGCGAGCATGACTTATACAGCGCAGTGCAATCATGGTCGCTGCTTGACATCGTCCTGCAAATAAAAAAACATTGGCTGGATGTCAAGTCACACATTGCCGGGCCAGACCTCGAACCCGGATCCTCCGGATCGTCACCCTGCTGCTCTCCAGCTGAGCTACTCCGGCAACGGAACATCGGCGCGGAAGGGCGCTATTAACTGTGCGCTGTTTCTGCCGTCACTCATCTCCTGCAATGCCGTGTTTATGTGAGAGCTGTGACGCGCTGTAGCAGCAACTACAGGTTTACTACATCTCATCTCCTCTGGGGTTTCAGTGTTTGTGAGACGGTGACACTAAACGCTGAAGTATAATGTCGGCCAATAAGCGCACTGGACACCGCCCACTGGCTGTGATTGACACAGCGGGCTTGTATGACGTCATTCACTGCTACAATGATCGAGCGCAGAAATACACCGTGGTCGTGCAAAAATGCTTTTTCTACTCTTGCGGTTTTTATTTTACACTACAGGAATAAATAACTAAACCAATATTAAATACATAGATACATGTCCTATTTCGTGGTTTCGGACTTCTATTCAACTATGGATGACGACGAGCTGGACAGAGTTGTTTCTGAACTACATCGTAATCATCCCACTTCTGGCTACAGAATGATGCCGGGTCACCTGAAATCACGGCCTGTTCAGATTCAGAGTAAGTGCATTGTAAACCAGTGAGCATTGTGTTTGGATGATTGTATAGGCATGCAAAAAGGAATATAACTTTTTTCTTTGTTTGTTTGTTCAGGGAGATAATATAATTACTAATGTATTCAAGGATTACATAAACCGAGAGAAACCAGAAGAACCTCACCAGTATTCACACAGCACAGAGTAACAACAACAACAATAATAATCTTTATTGTATAGCACCTTTAATTACACATTACAAAGTGAATCACAAGAAAACACTCAAAGAACAAGGACAATTCAATTAAATATCAAAACAACAACAAAATCAGTAAATACGTATACAACAAGAAGACGTCAGACAATGAAAGGCATGGTATAAGTTTTCAGCTTTAAAACTAAGCACCACACAATGTAGAAATGATTAAAATAAGAAACAATAATGGATCTGCAGCGCATATACTGTACATCATTCTATACTTGACTTTACAAAGCTTGTCTAAATTTTAAAATCCCAAACCTGTAAATGCTGTATTGCCTCTCCCAAGGTGGTATGTCAGTTGTGAACCCTGTCTCTGTCTCATCCATAGCATTTCGAGTACAGGAATCCTTACGAAGAGTTGACCCAGGAGGAACTCTGATGCGGGCTCTATCAATGAACACAATAAGGCGGCGGAAATACTCTGTGGATGGAAACCACAAACTTATAAAGTACTAGATTACGAGTTCATTTGTCACACTTGTAGACTCTGTATTTAACTCCAATTATTCATACCTTGACATAATCACAAATATTTTTTTATTTCAATTATGAATTACACACCATTCCCCTCAAATGAGACATGATTCATAATGTCATAAAGTGTCTGGGTTAACACAACCATTAAAATGAGACCTATGAATGATTTATTGTGTGCAGTGTCTGGTTTAATACCACTCTTTATTATACAGGTGGCGCATAGTCGTTCATGGTGGGATTGATGGCTTCAGCAGGCTGATTGTATACCTTAAAGCTGCCACCAACAACCGAGCCTCAGCTGTTCTTGAACATTTCATGACGGCTGTGGATGAGTGTGGCTTGCCTTCCCGGGTGAGATCTGACAAAGGTGGGGAAAATGTGGACGCGGCACACTTTATGGTAAACAGTAGAGGAGAGAACAGAAGTTCTGGGCGCAGTGTGCACAATCGGAGGTAAATTCAAAGTAGTATCACACAAGATGGATGTTTCTTCTGTGTTATCTGTTGAACTGTATTCTAGATTGAACTGACTTTTAATGCAAGAAGATGTAATTATCAAACAGTAAAATAAAGCACTTATTGTTAATCACAATAGGTGGAAGGTTTACAATTGAACTTGAATTCATAAGAATTTTGGGCCCCATGAAGAGATTGCAATTTGGGCCCCCCGCTCCCCCTGAAAGTCACAGCCCCGGGTAGTCAATAATGAACTGTTCACAACACATTTAAACCAGGAGATATAATTGAAGAATTGTACACGTACCCGGCTACTTTCAACACCCTTTGCTGCACTGGTATATTTCCCTCTATTTTTCTTTTTTTTTTTTGGTGGCAGTTCCGTCAATACCCGCCAGCCTTTAAGAGACATCATGCAGCCAGGCATCTTGGCTTGCGGCCACACCATCCTGAACGCGCCTGATCTCGTCAGATCTCGGAAGCTAAACGGGGCAGGGCCTGGTCAGTACTTGGATGGGAGACCTCCTAGAAATACCAGGTGCTGCAAGCTTTTACGTCTCCTGGGTAACTTCATCGTAGCTCTTAATACTCTCTCTCTGTCTGGAGGAGATATAATTGAAGTATTGTACACGTATCCAGCTACTGTCAACACCCTTTGCTGCACTGATATTTTTCCATCCATTTTTCTTTTTTCTTTTTTTATTTTTTTTTTTTGCTGGAAGTTCCGTCAATACCCGCCAACCTTTAAGAGACATCATGCAGCCAGGCCTTTCGGCTTGTGGCCACACCGTCCTGTGGCCACACCGTCCTGAATGCGCCCGATCTCGTCAGATCTTGGAAGCTAAACGGGGCAGGGCCTGGTCAGTACTTGGATGGGAGACCTCCTAGAAATACCAGGTGCTGCAGGCTTTTTACGTCTCCTGGGTAACTTCATCGTAGCTCTTAATACTCTCTTTCTGTCTCCAGGAGATATAATTGAAGAATTGTACACGTACCCGGCTACATTCAACACCCTTTGCTGCACTGGTATATTTCCCTCTATTTTTCTTTTTTTTTTTTGGTGGCAGTTCCGTCAATACCCGCCAGCCTTTAAGAGACATCATGCAGCCAGGCATCTCGGCTTGCGGCCACACCATCCTGAACGCGCCCGATCTCGTCAGATCTCGGAAGCTAAACGGGGCAGGACCTGGTCAGTACATGAAAGTGAGACCTCCTGGAAATACCTAGTGCTGCAAGCTTTTACGTCTCCTGGGTAACTTTATCGTAGCTCTCAATACTCTCTCTCTGTCTGGAGGAGATATAATTGAAGTATTGTACACGTATCCAGCTACTGTCAACACCCTTTGCTGCACTGATATTTTTCCATCCATTTTTCTTTTTTCTTTTTTTCCTTTTTTTTTTTGCTGGAAGTTCCGTCAATACCCGCCAACCTTTAAGAGACATCATGCAGCCAGGCCTCTTGGCTTGCGGCCACACCGTCCTGAATGCGCCCGATCTCGTCAGATCTCGGAAGCTAAACGGGGCAGGGCCTGGTCAGTACTTGGATGGGAGACCTCCTAGAAATACCAGGTGCTGCAAGCTTTTTACGTCTCCTGGGTAACTTCATCGTAGCTCTTAATACTCTCTTTCTGTCTCCAGGAGATATAATTGAAGAATTGTACACGTACCCGGCTACTTTCAACACCCTTTGCTGCACTGGTATATTTCCCTCTATTTTTCTTTTTTTTTTTTGGTGGCAGTTCCGTCAATACCCGCCAGCCTTTAAGAGACATCATGCAGCCAGGCATCTTGGCTTGCGGCCACACCATCCTGAACGCGCCCGATCTCGTCAGATCTCGGAAGCTAAACGGGGCAGGGCCTGGTCAGTACTTGGATGGGAGACCTCCTAGAAATACCAGGTGCTGCAAGCTTTTACGTCTCCTGGGTAACTTTATCGTAGCTCTTAATACTCTCTCTCTGTCTGGAGGAGATATAATTGAAGTATTGTACACGTATCCAGCTACTGTCAACACCCTTTGCTGCACTGATATTTTTCCATCCATTTTTCTTTTTTCTTTTTTTTTTTTTTTTTTTTGCTGGAAGTTCCGTCAATACCCGCCAACCTTTAAGAGACATCATGCAGCCAGGCCTTTCGGCTTGTGGCCACACCGTCCTGTGGCCACACCGTCCTGAATGTGCCCCAAGCTCGTCAGATCTTGGAAGCTAAACGGGGCAGGGCCTGGTCAGTACTTGGATGGGAGACCTCCTAGAAATACCAGGTGCTGCAAGCTTTTTACGTCTCCTGGGTAACTTCATCGTAGCTCTAATTACTCTCTTTCTGTCTCCAGGAGATATAATTGAAGAATTGTACACGTACCCGGCTACATTCAACACCCTTTGCTGCACTGGTATATTTCCCTCTATTTTTCTTTTTTTTTTTTGGTGGCAGTTCCGTCAATACCCGCCAGCCTTTAAGAGACATCATGCAGCCAGGCATCTCGGCTTGCGGCCACACCATCCTGAACGCGCCCGATCTCGTCAGATCTCGGAAGCTAAACGGGGCAGGACCTGGTCAGTACATGAAAGTGAGACCTCCTGGAAATACCTAGTGCTGCAAGCTTTTACGTCTCTTGGGTAACTTTATCGTAGCTCTCAATACTCTCTCTCTGTCTGGAGGAGATATAATTGAAGTATTGTACACGTATCCAGCTACTGTCAACACCCTTTGCTGCACTGATATTTTTCCATCCATTTTTCTTTTTTCTTTTTTTCTTTTTTTTTTTTGCTGGAAGTTCCGTCAATACCCGCCAACCTTTAAGAGACATCATGCAGCCAGGCCTCTTGGCTTGCGGCCACACCGTCCTGAATGCGCCCGATCTCGTCAGATCTCGGAAGCTAAACGGGGCAGGGCCTGGTCAGTACTTGGATGGGAGACCTCCTAGAAATACCAGGTGCTGCAAGCTTTTTACGTCTCCTGGGTAACTTCATCGTAGCTCTTAATACTCTCTTTCTGTCTCCAGGAGATATAATTGAAGAATTGTACACGTACCCGGCTACTTTCAACACCCTTTGCTGCACTGGTATATTTCCCTCTATTTTTCTTTTTTTTTTTTGGTGGCAGTTCCGTCAATACCCGCCAGCCTTTAAGAGACATCATGCAGCCAGGCATCTCGGCTTGCGGCCACACCATCCTGAACGCGCCCGATCTCGTCAGATCTCGGAAGCTAAACGGGGCAGGACCTGGTCAGTACATGAAAGTGAGACCTCCTGGAAATACCTAGTGCTGCAAGCTTTTACGTCTCCTGGGTAACTTTATCGTAGCTCTCAATACTCTCTCTCTGTCTGGAGGAGATATAATTGAAGTATTGTACACGTATCCAGCTACTGTCAACACCCTTTGCTGCACTGATATTTTTCCATCCATTTTTCTTTTTTCTTTTTTTCTTTTTTTTTTTTGCTGGAAGTTCCGTCAATACCCGCCAACCTTTAAGAGACATCATGCAGCCAGGCATCTCGGCTTGCGGCCACACCATCCTGAACTCGCCCGATCTCGACAGATCTTGGAAGCTAAACGGGGCAAGACCTGGTCAGTACATGAATGTGAGACCTCCTGGAAATACCTGGTGCTGCAAGCTTTTACGTCTCCTGGGTAACTTTATCGTAGCTCTTAAAACTCTCTATCTGTCTGGAGGAGATATAATTGAAGTATTGTACACGTACCCAGCTACTGTAAACACCCTTTGCTGCACTGATATTTTTCCATCCATTTTTCTTTTTTTTTTTTTTTTTTGCTGGAAGTTCCGTCAATACCCGCCAACCTTTAAGAGACATCATGCAGCCAGGCCTCTTGGATTGCGGCCACACTGTCCTGAATGCACCCGATCTCATCAGATCTCGGAAGCTAAACGGGGCAGGGCCTGGTCAGTACTTGGATGGGAGACCTCCTAGAAATACCAGGTGCTGCAAGCCTTTTACGTCTCCTGGGTAACTTCATCGTAGCTCTTAATACTCTCTTTCTGTCTCCAGGAGATATAATTGAAGAATTGTACACGTACCCGGCTACTTTCAACACCCTTTCCTGCACTGATATTTTTCCCTCCATTTTTCTATTTTTTTTTTTTTTTTTTTTGCTGGAAATTCCGTCAATACCCGCCAGCCTTTAAGAGACATCATGCAGCCAGACATCTCGGCTTGCGGCCACACCGTCCTGAACGCGCCCGATCTCGTCAGATCTCGGAAGCAAAACGGGGCAGGACCTGGTCAGTACTTGAATGTGAGACCTCCTGGAAATACCTGGTGCTGCAAGCTTTTACGTCTCCTGGGTAACTTTATCGTAGCTCTTAATACTCTCTATCTGTCTGGAGGAGATATAATTGAAGAATTGTACACGTACCCGGCTACCTTCAACACGCTTTGCTGCACTGATATTTTTCCCTCCATTTTTCTTTTTTCTTTTGTTTTTTCCTGGAAGTTCCATCAATACCCTCCAGCCTTTAAGAGACATCATGCAGCCAGGCCTCTTGGCTTGAGGCCACACCGTCCTGAAGACGCAAGATCTCGTCAGATCTCGGAAGAAAAACTGGGCAGGGCCTCGTCAGTAATTGGATGGGTGACCTCCTGGAAATACCAGGTGCTGAAAGCTTTTTACATTTCCTGGGTAACTTCAGCGTAGCTCTTAATACTCTCATTCAGTCTGGAGGAGATATAATTGAAGAATTATACATGTACCCGGCTACTTTCAACACCCTATCCTGCACTGATATTTTTCCCTCCATTTTTCTATTTATTTATTTTTTATTTTTTGCTGGAAGTTCTGTCAATACCCGCCAGCCTTTAAGAGACATCATGCAGCCAGGCCTCTTGGCTTGTGGCCACACCGTCCTGAACACGCCCGATCTCGTCAGATCTCGGAAGCTAAACGGGGCAGGGCCTCGTCAGTACTTGGATGGGAGACCTCCTGGAAATACCTGGTGCTGCAAGCTTTTTACGTCTCCTGGGAAACTTCATCGTAGCTCTTAATACTCTCTATCTGTCTGGAGGAGATATAATTGAAGTATTGTACACGTACCCGGCTACTTTCAACAGCCTTTGCTGCACTGATATTTTTCCCTCCATTTTCCATTTTTTTTTTTTTTTTTTTTTGCTGGAAGTTCCGTCAATACCCGCCAGCCTTTAAGAGACATCATGCAGCCAGGCCTCTTGGCTTGCGGCCACACCGTCCTGAACGCGCCCGATCTCATCAGATCTCGGAAGCTAACGGGGCAGGGCCTGGTCAGTACTTGGATGGGTGACCTCCTGGAAATACCAGGTGCTGCAAGCTTTTTACGTCTCCTGGGTAACTTCATCATAGCTCTTAATACTCTCTTTCATTCTGTAGGAGATATTATTGAAGAATTGTACACGTACCCGGCTACTTTCAAAACCCTTTGCTGCACTGATATTTTTCCCTCCATTTTTCTTTTTTCTTTTTTTTTTTGCTGGAAGTTCCGTCAATACCCGCCAGCCTTAAAGAGACATCATGCAGCCAGGCATCTCGGCTTGCGGCCACACCATCCTGAACGCGCTTGATCTCGTGAGATCTCGGAAGCTAAACGAGGCAGGACCTGGTCAGTACATGAATGTGAGACCTCCTGGAAATGCCTAGTGCTGCAAGCTTTTACGTCTCCTGGGTAACTTTATCGTAGCTCTTAATACTCTCTCTCTGTCTGGAGGAGATATAATTGAAGTATTGTACACGTATCCAGCTACTGTCAACACCCTTTGCTGCACTGATATTTTTCCATCCATTTTTCTTTTTTCTTTTTTTATATTTTTTTTTTGCTGGAAGTTCCGTCAATACCCGCCAACCTTTAAGAGACATCATGCAGCCAGGCATCTCGGCTTGCGGCCACAACATCCTGAACTCGCCCGATCTCGACAGATCTTGGAAGCTAAACGGGGCAGGACCTGGTCAGTACATGAATGTGAGACCTCCTGGAAATACCTGGTGCTGCAAGCTTTTACGTCTCCTGGGTAACTTTATCGTAGCTCTTAATACTCTCTATCTGTCTGGAGGAGATATAATTGAAGTATTGTACACGTACCCAGCTACTGTAAACACCCTTTGCTGCACTGATATTTTTCCATCCATTTTTCTTTTTTTTTTTTTTTTTTGCTGGAAGTTCCGTCAATACCCGCCAACCTTTAAGAGACATCATGCAGCCAGGCCTCTTGGATTGCGGCCACACTGTCCTGAATGCACCCGATCTCATCAGATCTCGGAAGCTAAACGGGGCAGGGTGTGGTCAGTACTTGGATGGGAGACCTCCTAGAAATACCAGGTGCTGCAAGCCCTTTACGTCTCCTGGGTAACTTCATCGTAGCTCTTAATACTCTCTTTCTGTCTCCAGGAGATATAATTGAAGAATTGTACACGTACCCGGCTACCTTCAACACCCTTTGCTGCACTGATATGTTTCCCTCCATTTTTCTTTTTTCTTTTGTTTTTTGCTGGAAGTTCCATCAATACCCTCCAGCCTTTAAGAGACATCATGCAGCCAGGCCTCTTGGCTTGAGACCACACCGTCCTGAAGACGCAAGATCTCGTCAGATCTCGGAAGAAAAACTGGGCAGGGCCTGGTCAGTAATTGGATGGGTGACCTCCTGGAAATACCAGGTGCTGAAAGCTTTTTACATCTCCTGGGTAACTTCAGCGTAGCTCCTAATACTCTCTATCTGTCTGGAGGAGATATAATTGAAGTATTGTACACGTACCCGGCTACTTTCAACAGCCTTTGCTGCACTGATATTTTTCCGTCCATTTTCCATTTTTTTTTTTTTTTTTTTTGCTGGAAGTTCTGTCAATACCCGCCAGCCTTTAAGAGACATCATGCTGCCAGGCCTCTTGGCTTGCGGCCACACCGTCCTGAACGCGCCCGATCTCATCAGATCTCGGAAGCTAACGTGGCAGGGCCTGGTCAGTACTTGGATGGGTGACCTCCTGGAAATACCAGGTGCTGCAAGCTTTTTACGTCTCCTGGGTAACTTCATCATAGCTCTTAATACTCTCTTTCAGTCTGTAGGAGATATTATTGAAGAATTGTACACGTACCCGGCTACTTTCAAAACCCTTTGCTGCACTGATATTTTTCCCTCCATTTTTCTTTTTTCTTTTTTTTTTTGCTGGAAGTTCCGTCAATACCCGCCAACCTTTAAGAGACATCATGCAGCCAGGCATCTTGGCTTGCGGCCACACCATCCTGAACTCGCACGATCTCGACAGATCTTGGAAGCTAAACGGGGCAATACCTGGTCAGTACATGAATGTGAGACCTCCTGGAAATACCTGGTGCTGCAAGCTTTTACGTCTCCTGGGTAACTTTATCGTAGCTCTTAAAACTCTCTATCTGTCTGGAGGAGATATAATTGAAGTATTGTACACGTACCCGGCTACTTTCAACACCCTTTCCTGCACTGATATTTTTCCCTCCATTTTTCTATTTTTTTTTTTTTTTTTTTTTGCTGGAAGTTCCGTCAATACCCGCCAACCTTTAAGAGACATCATGCAGCCAGGCCTCTTGGATTGCGGCCACACCGTCCTGAACACGCCCGATCTCGTCAGATCTCGGAAGCTAAACGGGGCAGGGCCTCGTCAGTACTTGGATGGGAGACCTACTGGAAATACCTGGTGCTGCAAGCTTTTTACGTCTCCTGGGAAACTTCATCGTAGCTCTTAATACTCTCTATCTGTCTGGAGGAGATATAATTGAAGCATTGTACACGTACCCGGCTACTTTTAACAGCCTTTGCTGCACTGATATTTTTCCCTCCATTTTCCATTTTTTTTTTTTTTTTTTTTTCTGGAAGTTCCGTCAATACCCGCCAGCCTTTAAGAGACATCATGCAGCCAGGCCTCTTGGCTTGCGGCCACACCGTCCTGAACGCGCCCGATCTCATCAGATCTCGGAAGCTAACGGGGCAGGGCCTGGTCAGTACTTGAATGGGTGACCTCCTGGAAATACCAGGTGCTGCAAGTTTTTTACGTCTCCTGGGTAACTTCATCATAACTCTTAATACTCTCTTTCAGTCTGTAGGAGATATTATTGAAGAATTGTACACGTACCCGGCTACTTTCAAAACCCTTTGCTGCACTGATATTTTTCCCTCAATTTTTCTTTTTTCTTTTTTTTTTTGTTGGAAGTTCCGTCAATACCCGCCAGCCTTAAAGAGACATCATGCAGCCGGTCCTCTCGGCTTTCGGCCACACCGTCCTGAATGCGCATGATATCGTCAGATCTCGGAAGCTAAACGGGGCAGGACCTGGTCAGTACTTGAATGTGAGACCTCCTGGAAATACCAGGTGCTGCAAGCTTTTACGTCTCCTGGGTAACTTTATCGTAGCTCTTAATACTCTCTTTCAGTCTGCAGGAGATATAATTGAAGAATTGTACACGTACCCGGCTACTTTCAACACCCTTTCCTGCACTGATATTTTTCCCTCCATTTTTCTATTTTTTTTTTTTTTTTTTTTGCTGGAAGTTCCGTCAATACCCGCCAACTTTTATGAGACATCATGCAGCCAGGCCTTTTGGCTTGTGGCCACACCGTCCTGAATGCGCCCGATCTCGTCAGATCTCGGAAGCTAAACTGGGCAGGGCCTGGTCAGTACTTGGATGGGAGACCTCCTAGAAATACCAGGTGCTGCAAGCTTTTTACGTCTCCTGGGTAACTTCATCGTAGCTCTTAATACTCTCTTTCTGTCTCCAGGAGATATAATTGAAGAATTGTACACGTACCCGGCTACTTTCAACACCCTTTGCTGCACTGGTATATTTCCCTCTATTTTTCTTTTTTTTTTTTTGCTGGCAGTTCCGTTAATACCCGCCAGCCTTTAAGAGACATCATGCAGCCAGGCATCTCGGCTTGCGGCCACACCATCCTGAACGCGCCCGATCTCGTGAGATCTCGGAAGCTAAACGGGGCAGGACCTGGTCAGTACATGAATGTGAGACCTCCTGGAAATACCTAGTGCTGCAAGCTTTTACGTCTCCTGGGTAACTTTATCGTAGCTCTTAATACTCTCTTTCTGTCTGGAGGAGATATAATTGAAGTATTGTACACGTATCCAGTTACTGTCAACACCCTTTGCTGCACTGATATTTTTCCATCCATTTTTCTTTTTTCTTTTTTTATATTTTTTTATTGCTGGAAGTTCCGTCAATACCCGCCAACCTTTAAGAGACATCATGCAGCCAGGCATCTCGGCTTGCGGCCACACCATCCTGAACTCGCCCGATCTCGTCAGATCTTGGAAGCTAAACGGGGCAGGACCTGGTCAGTACTTGAATGTGAGACCTCCTGGAAATACCTGGTGCTGCAAGCTTTTACGTCTCCTGGGTAACTTTATCGTAGCTCTTAATACTCTCTATCTGTCTGGAGGAGATATAATTGAAGAATTGTACACGTACCCGGCTACCTTCAACACGCTTTGCTGCACTGATATTTTTCCCTCCATTTTTCTTTTTTCTTTTATTTATTCCTGGAAGTTCCATCAATACCCTCCAGCCTTTAAGAGACATCATGCAGCCAGGCCTCTTGGCTTGAGGCCACACCGTCCTGAAGACGCAAGATCTCGTCAGATCTCGGAAGAAAAACTGGGCAGGGCCTGGTCAGTAATTGGATGGGTGACCTCCTGGAAATACCAGGTGCTGAAAGCTTTTTACATCTCCTGGGTAACTTCAGCGTAGCTCTTAATACTCTCATTCAGTCTGGAGGAGATATAATTGAAGAATTGTACATGTACCCGGCTACTTTCAACACCCTGTCCTGCACTGATATTTTTCCCTCCATTTTTCTATTTATTTATTTTTTATTTTTTGCTGGAAGTTCCGTCAATACCCGCCAGCCTTTAAGAGACATCATGCAGCCCGGCCTCTTGGCTTGCGGCCACACCGTCCTGAACACGCCAGATCTCGTCAGATCTCGGAAGCTAAACGGGGCAGGGCCTCGTCAGTACTTGGATGGGAGACCTCCTGGAAATACCTGGTGCTGCAAGCTTTTTACGTCTCCTGGGAAACTTCATCGTAGCTCTTAATACTCTCTATCTGTCTGGAGGAGATATAATTGAAGTATTGTACACGTACCCGGCTACTTTCAACAGCCTTTGCTGCACTGATATTTTTCCCTCCATTTTCCATTTTTTTTTTTTTTTTTTTTTTTGGAAGTTCCGTCAATACCCGCCAGCCTTTAAGAGACATCATGCAGCCAGGCCTCTTGGCTTGCGGCCACACCGCCCTGAACGCGCCCGATCTCATCAGATCTCAGAAGCTAACGGGGCAGGGCCTGGTCAGTACTTGGATGGGTGACCTCCTGGAAATACCAGGTGCTGCAAGTTTTTTACGTCTCCTGGGTAACTTCATCATAACTCTTAATACTCTCTTTCAGTCTGTAGGAGATATTATTGAAAAATTGTACACGTACCCGGCTACTTTCAAAACCCGTTGCTGCACTGATATTTTTCCCTCCATTTTTCTTTTTTCTTTTTTTTTTTGCTGGAAGTTCCGTCAATACCCGCCAGCCTTAAAGAGACATCATGCAGCCGGGCCTCTCGGCTTTCGGCCACACCGTCCTGAATGCGCATGATATCGTCAGATCTCGGAAGCTAAACGGGGCAGGACCTGGTCAGTACTTGAATGTGAGACCTCCTGGAAATACCAGGTGCTGCAAGCTTTTACGTCTCCTGGGTAACTTTATCGTATCTCTTAATACTCTCTTTCAGTCTGCAGGAGATATAATTGAAGAATTGTACACGTACCCGGCTACTTTCAACACCCTTTCCTGCACTGATATTTTTCCCTCCATTTTTCTATTTTTTTTTTTTTTTTTTTTTGCTGGAAGTTCCGTCAATACCCGCCAGCCTTTAAGAGACATCATGCAGCCAGGCATCTTGGCTTGCGGCCACACCATCCTGAACGCGCCCGATCTCGTCAGATCTCGGAAGCTAAACGGGGCAGGACCTGGTCAGTACATGAATGTGAGACCTCCTGGAAATACCTAGTGCTGCAAGCTTTTACGTCTCCTGGGTAACTTTATCGTAGCTCTTATTACTCTCTCTCTGTCTGGAGGAGATATAATTGAAGTATTGTACACGTATCCAGCTACTGTCAACACCCTTTGCTGCACTGATATTTTTCCATCCATTTTTCTTTTTTCCTTTTTTCTTTTTATTTTTTGCTGGAAGTTCCGTCAATACCCGCCAACCTTTAAGAGACATCATGCAGCCAGGCCTTTCGGCTTGTGGCCACACCGTCCTGAATGCGCCCGATCTCGTCAGATCTCGGAAGCTAAACGGGGCAGGGCCTGGTCAGTACTTGGATGGGAGACCTCCTAGAAATACCAGGTGCTGCAAGCTTTTTACGTCTCCTGGGTAACTTCATCGTAGCTCTTAATACTCTCTTTCTGTCTCCAGGAGATATAATTGAAGAATTGTACACGTACCCGGCTACTTTCAACACCCTTTCCTGCACTGATATTTTTCCCTCCATTTTTCTATTTTTTTTTTTTTTTTTTTTTGCTGGAAGTTCCGTCAATACCCGCCAACCTTTAAGAGACATCATGCAGCCAGGCCTTTCGGCTTGTGGCCACACCGTCCTGAACGCGCCCGATCTCGTCAGATCTCGGAAGCTAAACGGGGCAGGACCTGGTCAGTACATGAATGTGAGACCTCCTGGAAGTACCTGGTGCTGCTAGCTTTTACGTCTCCTGGGTAACTTTATCGTAGCTCTTAATACTCTCTATCTGTCTGGAGGAGATATAATTGAAGTATTGTACACGTACCCAGCTACTGTCAACACCCTTTGCTGCACTGGTATATTTCCCTCTATTTTTCTTTTTTTTTTTTTGCTGGCAGTTCCGTCAATACCCGCCAGCCTTTAAGAGACATCATGCAGCCAGGCATCTCGGCTTGCGGCCACACCATCCTGAACTCGCCCGATCTCGTCAGATCTTGGAAGCTAAACGGGGCAGGACCTGGTCAGTACTTGAATGTGAGACCTCCTGGAAATACCTGGTGCTGCAAGCTTTTACGTCTCCTGGGTAACTTTATCGTAGCTCTTAATACTCTCTATCTGTCTGGAGGAGATATAATTGAAGAATTGTACACGTACCCGGCTACCTTCAACACGCTTTGCTGCACTGATATTTTTCCCTCCATTTTTCTTTTTTCTTTTATTTATTCCTGGAAGTTCCATCAATACCCTCCAGCCTTTAAAAGACATCATGCAGCCAGGCCTCTTGGCTTGAGGCCACACCGTCCTGAAGACGCAAGATCTCGTCAGATCTCGGAAGAAAAACTGGGCAGGGCCTGGTCAGTAATTGGATGGGTGACCTCCTGGAAATACCAGGTGCTGAAAGCTTTTTACATCTCCTGGGTAACTTCAGCGTAGCTCTTAATACTCTCATTCAGTCTGGAGGAGATATAATTGAAGAATTGTACATGTACCCGGCTACTTTCAACACCCTGTCCTGCACTGATATTTTTCCCTCCATTTTTCTATTTATTTATTTTTTATTTTTTGCTGGAAGTTCCGTCAATACCCGCCAGCCTTTAAGAGACATCATGCAGCCCGGCCTCTTGGCTTGCGGCCACACCGTCCTGAACGTGCCCGATCTCGTCAGATCTCGGAAGCTAAACGGGGCAGGGCCTCGTCAGTACTTGGATGGGAGACCTCCTGGAAATACCTGGTGCTGCAAGCTTTTTACGTCTCCTGGGAAACTTCATCGTAGCTCTTAATACTCTCTATCTGTCTGCAGGAGATATAATTGAAGTATTGTACACGTACCCGGCTACTTTCAACAGCCTTTGCTGCACTGATATTTTTCCCTCCATTTTTCATTTTTTTTTTTTTTTTTTTTTCTGGAAGTTCCGTCAATACCCGCCAGCCTTTAAGAGACATCATGCAGCCAGGCCTCTTGGCTTGCGGCCACACCGTCCTGAACGCGCCCGATCTCATCAGATCTCGGAAGCTAACGGGGCAGGGCCTGGTCAGTACTTGGATGGGTGACCTCCTGGAAATACCAGGTGCTGCAAGTTTTTTACGTCTCCTGGGTAACTTCATCATAACTCTTAATACTCTCTTTCAGTCTGTAGGAGATATTATTGAAGAATTGTACACGTACCCGGCTACTTTCAAAACCCTTTGCTGCACTGATATTTTTCCCTCCATTTTTCTTTTTTCTTTTTTTTTTTGCTGGAAGTTCCGTCAATACCCGCCAGCCTTAAAGAGACATCATGCAGCCGGGCCTCTCGGCTTTCGGCCACACCGTCCTGAATGCGCATGATATCGTCAGATCTCGGAAGCTAAACGGGGCAGGACCTGGTCAGTACTTGAATGTGAGACCTCCTGGAAATACCAGGTGCTGCAAGCTTTTACGTCTCCTGGGTAACTTTATCGTAGCTCTTAATACTCTCTTTCAGTCTGCAGGAGATATAATTGAAGAATTGTACACGTATCCAGCTACTGTCAACACCCTTTGCTGCACTGATATTTTTCCATCCATTTTTCTTTTTTCTTTTTTTCTTTTTATTTTTTGCTGGAAGTTCCGTCAATACCCGCCAACCTTTAAGAGACATCATGCAGCCAGGCCTTTCGGCTTGTGGCCACACCGTCCTGAATGCGCCCGATCTCGTCAGATCTCGGAAGCTAAACGGGGCAGGGCCTGGTCAGTACTTGGATGGGAGACCTCCTAGAAATACCAGGTGCTGCAAGCTTTTACGTCTCCTGGGTAACTTTATCGTAGCTCTTATTACTCTCTCTCTGTCTGGAGGAGATATAATTGAAGTATTGTACACGTATCCAGCTACTGTCAACACCCTTTGCTGCACTGATATTTTTCCATCCATTTTTCTTTTTTCCTTTTTTCTTTTTATTTTTTGCTGGAAGTTCCGTCAATACCCGCCAACCTTTAAGAGACATCATGCAGCCAGGCCTTTCGGCTTGTGGCCACACCGTCCTGAATGCGCCCGATCTCGTCAGATCTCGGAAGCTAAACGGGGCAGGGCCTGGTCAGTACTTGGATGGGAGACCTCCTAGAAATACCAGGTGCTGCAAGCTTTTTACGTCTCCTGGGTAACTTCATCGTAGCTCTTAATACTCTCTTTCTGTCTCCAGGAGATATAATTGAAGAATTGTACACGTACCCGGCTACTTTCAACACCCTTTCCTGCACTGATATTTTTCCCTCCATTTTTCTATTTTTTTTTTTTTTTTTTTTTGCTGGAAGTTCCGTCAATACCCGCCAACCTTTAAGAGACATCATGCAGCCAGGCCTTTCGGCTTGTGGCCACACCGTCCTGAACGCGCCCGATCTCGTCAGATCTCGGAAGCTAAACGGGGCAGGACCTGGTCAGTACATGAATGTGAGACCTCCTGGAAGTACCTGGTGCTGCTAGCTTTTACGTCTCCTGGGTAACTTTATCGTAGCTCTTAATACTCTCTATCTGTCTGGAGGAGATATAATTGAAGTATTGTACACGTACCCAGCTACTGTCAACACCCTTTGCTGCACTGGTATATTTCCCTCTATTTTTCTTTTTTTTTTTTTGCTGGCAGTTCCGTCAATACCCGCCAGCCTTTAAGAGACATCATGCAGCCAGGCATCTCGGCTTGCGGCCACACCATCCTGAACTCGCCCGATCTCGTCAGATCTTGGAAGCTAAACGGGGCAGGACCTGGTCAGTACTTGAATGTGAGACCTCCTGGAAATACCTGGTGCTGCAAGCTTTTACGTCTCCTGGGTAACTTTATCGTAGCTCTTAATACTCTCTATCTGTCTGGAGGAGATATAATTGAAGAATTGTACACGTACCCGGCTACCTTCAACACGCTTTGCTGCACTGATATTTTTCCCTCCATTTTTCTTTTTTCTTTTATTTATTCCTGGAAGTTCCATCAATACCCTCCAGCCTTTAAAAGACATCATGCAGCCAGGCCTCTTGGCTTGAGGCCACACCGTCCTGAAGACGCAAGATCTCGTCAGATCTCGGAAGAAAAACTGGGCAGGGCCTGGTCAGTAATTGGATGGGTGACCTCCTGGAAATACCAGGTGCTGAAAGCTTTTTACATCTCCTGGGTAACTTCAGCGTAGCTCTTAATACTCTCATTCAGTCTGGAGGAGATATAATTGAAGAATTGTACATGTACCCGGCTACTTTCAACACCCTGTCCTGCACTGATATTTTTCCCTCCATTTTTCTATTTATTTATTTTTTATTTTTTGCTGGAAGTTCCGTCAATACCCGCCAGCCTTTAAGAGACATCATGCAGCCCGGCCTCTTGGCTTGCGGCCACACCGTCCTGAACGTGCCCGATCTCGTCAGATCTCGGAAGCTAAACGGGGCAGGGCCTCGTCAGTACTTGGATGGGAGACCTCCTGGAAATACCTGGTGCTGCAAGCTTTTTACGTCTCCTGGGAAACTTCATCGTAGCTCTTAATACTCTCTATCTGTCTGCAGGAGATATAATTGAAGTATTGTACACGTACCCGGCTACTTTCAACAGCCTTTGCTGCACTGATATTTTTCCCTCCATTTTTCATTTTTTTTTTTTTTTTTTTTTCTGGAAGTTCCGTCAATACCCGCCAGCCTTTAAGAGACATCATGCAGCCAGGCCTCTTGGCTTGCGGCCACACCGTCCTGAACGCGCCCGATCTCATCAGATCTCGGAAGCTAACGGGGCAGGGCCTGGTCAGTACTTGGATGGGTGACCTCCTGGAAATACCAGGTGCTGCAAGTTTTTTACGTCTCCTGGGTAACTTCATCATAACTCTTAATACTCTCTTTCAGTCTGTAGGAGATATTATTGAAGAATTGTACACGTACCCGGCTACTTTCAAAACCCTTTGCTGCACTGATATTTTTCCCTCCATTTTTCTTTTTTCTTTTTTTTTTTGCTGGAAGTTCCGTCAATACCCGCCAGCCTTAAAGAGACATCATGCAGCCGGGCCTCTCGGCTTTCGGCCACACCGTCCTGAATGCGCATGATATCGTCAGATCTCGGAAGCTAAACGGGGCAGGACCTGGTCAGTACTTGAATGTGAGACCTCCTGGAAATACCAGGTGCTGCAAGCTTTTACGTCTCCTGGGTAACTTTATCGTAGCTCTTAATACTCTCTTTCAGTCTGCAGGAGATATAATTGAAGAATTGTACACGTATCCAGCTACTGTCAACACCCTTTGCTGCACTGATATTTTTCCATCCATTTTTCTTTTTTCTTTTTTTCTTTTTATTTTTTGCTGGAAGTTCCGTCAATACCCGCCAACCTTTAAGAGACATCATGCAGCCAGGCCTTTCGGCTTGTGGCCACACCGTCCTGAATGCGCCCGATCTCGTCAGATCTCGGAAGCTAAACGGGGCAGGGCCTGGTCAGTACTTGGATGGGAGACCTCCTAGAAATACCAGGTGCTGCAAGCTTTTTACGTCTCCTGGGTAACTTCATCGTAGCTCTTAATACTCTCTTTCTGTCTCCAGGAGATATAATTGAAGAATTGTACACGTACCCGGCTACTTTCAACACCCTTTCCTGCACTGATATTTTTCCCTCCATTTTTCTATTTTTTTTTTTTTTTTTTTTTGCTGGAAGTTCCGTCAATACCCGCCAACCTTTAAGAGACATCATGCAGCCAGGCCTTTCGGCTTGTGGCCACACCGTCCTGAACGCGCCCGATCTCGTCAGATCTCGGAAGCTAAACGGGGCAGGACCTGGTCAGTACATGAATGTGAGACCTCCTGGAAGTACCTGGTGCTGCTAGCTTTTACGTCTCCTGGGTAACTTTATCGTAGCTCTTAATACTCTCTATCTGTCTGGAGGAGATATAATTGAAGTATTGTACACGTACCCAGCTACTGTCAACACCCTTTGCTGCACTGATATTTTTCCATCCATTTTTCTTTTTTTTTTTTTTTATTCTTTTTGCTGGAAGTTCCGTCAATACCCGCCAACCTTTAAGAGACATCATGCAGCCAGGCCTCTCGGCTTGCGGCCACACCGTCCTGAATGCGCCCGATCGCGTAAGATCTCGGAAGCTAAACGGGGCAGGACCTGGTCAGTACTTGGATGGGAGACCTCCTGGAAATACCTGGTGCTGCAAGCTTTTTACGTCTCCTGGGAAACTTCATCGTAGCTCTTAATACTCTCTATCTGTCTGGAGGAGATATAATTGAAGTATTGTACACGTACCCGGCTACTTTCAACAGCCTTTGCTGCACTGATATTTTTCCCTCCATTTTCCATTTTTTTTTTTTTTTTTTTTTTGCTGGAAGTTCCGTCAATACCCGCCAGTCTTTAAGAGACATCATGCAGCCAGGCCTCTTGGCTTGCGGCCACACCGTCCTGAACGCGCCCGATCTTATCAGATCTCGGAAGCTAACGGGGCAGGGCCTGGTCAGTACTTGGATGGGTGACCTCTTGGAAATACCGGGTGCTGCAAGCTTTTTACGTCTCCTGGGTAACTTCATCATAGCTCTTAATACTCTCTTTCAGTCTGTAGGAGATATTATTGAAGAATTGTACACGTACCCGGCTACTTTCAAAACCCTTTGCTGCACTGATATTTTTCCCTCCATTTTTCTTTTTTCTTTTTTTTTTTGCTGGAAGTTCCGTCAATACCCGCCAGCCTTAAAGAGACATCATGCAGCCGGGCCTCTTGGCTTTCGGCCACACCGTCCTGAATGCGCATGATATCGTCAGATCTCGGAAGCTAAACGGGGCAGGACCTGGTCAGTACTTGAATGTGAGACCTCCTGGAAATACCAGGTGCTGCAAGCTTTTACGTCTCCTGGGTAACTTTATCGTAGCTCTTAATACTCTCTCTCAGTCTGCAGGAGATATAATTGAAGAATTGTACACGTACCCGGCTACTTTCAACACCCTTTCCTGCACTGAAATTTTTCCCTCCATTTTTCTATTTATTTTTTTTTTTTTTTTTGCTGGAAGTTCCGTCAATACCCGCCAACCTTTAAGAGACATCATGCAGCCAGGCCTTTCGGCTTGTGGCCACACCGTCCTGAACGCGCCCGATCTCGTCAGATCTCGGAAGCTAAACGGGGCAGGACCTGGTCAGTACATGAATGTGAGACCTCCTGGAAGTACCTGGTGCTGCTAGCTTTTACGTCTCCTGGGTAACTTTATCGTAGCTCTTAATACTCTCTATCTGTCTGGAGGAGATATAATTGAAGTATTGTACACGTACCCAGCTACTGTCAACACCCTTTGCTGCACTGATATTTTTCCATCCATTTTTCTTTTTTTTTTTTTTTTTTTCTTTTTGCTGGAAGTTCCGTCAATACCCGCCAACCTTTAAGAGACATCATGCAGCCAGGCCTCTCGGCTTGCGGCCACACCGTCCTGAATGTGCCCGATCGCGTAAGATCTCGGAAGCTAAACGGGGCAGGACCTGGTCAGTACTTGGATGGGAGACCTCCTGGAAATACCTGGTGCTGCAAGCTTTTTACGTCTCCTGGGAAACTTCATCGTAGCTCTTAATACTCTCTATCTGTCTGGAGGAGATATAATTGAACTATTGTACACGTACCCGGCTACTTTCAACAGCCTTTGCTGCACTGATATTTTTCCCTCCATTTTCCATTTTTTTTTTTTTTTTTTTTTGCTGGAAGTTCCGTCAATACCCGCCAGTCTTTAAGAGACATCATGCAGCCAGGCCTCTTGGCTTGCGGCCACACCGTCCTGAACGCGCCCGATCTTATCAGATCTCGGAAGCTAACGGGGCAGGGCCTGGTCAGTTCTTGGATGGGTGACCTCCTGGAAATACCAGGTGCTGCAAGCTTTTTACGTCTCCTGGGTAACTTCATCATAGCTCTTAATACTCTCTTTCAGTCAGTAGGAGATATTATTGAAGAATTGTACACGTACCCGGCTACTTTCAAAACCCTTTGCTGCACTGATATTTTTCCCTCCATTTTTCTTTTTTCTTTTTTTTTTTGCTGGAAGTTCCGTCAATACCCGCCAGCCTTAATGAGACATCATGCAGCCGGGCCTCTTGGCTTTCGGCCACACCGTCCTGAATGCGCATGATATCGTCAGATCTCGGAAGCTAAACGGGGCAGGACCTGGTCAGTACTTGAATGTGAGACCTCCTGGAAATACCAGGTGCTGCAAGCTTTTACGTCTCCTGGGTAACTTTATCGTAGCTCTTAATACTCTCTCTCAGTCTGCAGGAGATATAATTGAAGAATTGTACACGTACCCGGCTACTTTCAACACACTTTCCTGCACTGATATTTTTCCATCCATTTTTCTATTTTTTTTTTTTTTTTTTTTTTGCTGGAAGTTCCGTCAATACCCGCCAACCTTTAAGAGACATCATGCAGCCAGGTCTTTCGGCTTGTGGCCACACCGTCCTGAATGCAACTGATCTCGTCAGATCTCGGAAGCTGAACGGGGCAGGGTCTGGTCAGTACTTGGATGGGAGACCTCCTAGAAATACCAGGTGCTGCAAGCTTTTTACGTCTCCTGGGTAACTTCATCGTAGCTCTTAATACTCTCTTTCTGTCTCCAGGAGATATAATTGAAGAATTGTACACGTACCCGGCTACTTTCAACACCCTTTGCTGCACTGGTATATTTACCTCTATTTTTCTTTTTTTTTTTTGCTGGCTGTTCCGTCAATACCCGCCAGCCTTTAAGAGACATCATGCAGCCAGGCATCTTGGCTTGCGGCCACACCATCCTGAACGCGCCCGATCTCGTCAGATCTCGGAAGCTAAACGGGGCAGGACCTGGTCAGTACATGAATGTGAGACCTCCTGGAAATACCTAGTGCTGCAAGCTTTTACGTCACTTGGGTAACTTTATCGTAGCTCTTAATACTCTCTCTCTGTCTGGAGGAGATATAATTGAAGTATTGTACACGTATCCAGCTACTGTCAACACCCTTTGCTGCACTGATATTTTTCCATCCATTTTTCTTTTTTCTTTTTTTCTTTTTATTTTTTGCTGGAAGTTCCGTCAATACCCGCCAACCTTTAAGAGACATCATGCAACAAGGCCTTTCGGCTTGTGGCCACACCGTCCTGAATGCGCCTGATCTCGTCAGATCTCGGAAGCTAAACGGGGCAGGGCCTGGTCAGTACTTGGATGGGAGACCTCCTAGAAATACCAGGTGCTGCAAGCTTTTTACGTCTCCTGGGTAACTTCATCGTAGCTCTTAATACTCTCTTTCTGTCTCCAGGAGATATAATTGAAGAATTGTACACGTACCCGGCTACTTTCAACACCCTTTGCTGCACTGGTATATTTCCCTCTATTTTTCTATTTTTTTTTTGCTGGCAGTTCCGTCAATACCCGCCAGCCTTTAAGAGACATCATGCAGCCAGGCATCTCGGCTTGCGGCCACACCATCCTGAACGCGCCCGATCTCGTCAGATCTCGCAAGCTAAACGGGGCAGGACCTGGTCAGTACATGAATGTGAGACCTCCTGGAAATACCTCGTGCTGCAAGCTTTTACGTCTCCTGGGTAACTTTATCGTAGCTCTTAATACTCTCTATCTGTCTGGAGTAGATATAATTGAAGTATTGTACACGTACCCAGCTACTGTCAACATCCTTTGCTGCACTGATATTTTTCCATCCATTTTTCTTTTTTTTTTTTTTTTTGCTGGAAGTTCCGTCAATACCCGCCAACCTTTAAGAGACATCATGCAGCCAGGCCTCTTGGCTTGTGGCCACACCGTCCTGAACGCGCCCGATCTCGTAAGATCTTGAAAGCTAAACGGGGCAGGACCTGGTCAGTACTTGGATGGGAGACCTCCTGGAAATACCTGGTGCTGCAAGCTTTTACGTCTCCTGGGTAACTTTATCGTAGCTCTTAATACTCTCTTTCTGTCTGGAGGAGATATAATTGAAGTATTGTACACGTACCCAGCTACTGTCAACACCCTTTGCTGCAATGATATTTTTCCATCAATTTTTTTATTTTTATTATTATTTATTTTTTCTGCTGGAAGTTCCGTCAATACCCGCCAACCTTTAAGAGACATCATGCAGCCAGGCGTCTTGGCTTGCGGCCACACCGTCCTAAACGCCCCCAATCTCGTCAGATCTCGGAAGCTAAACGGGGCAGGGCCTGGTCAGTACTTGGATTGTTGACCTCCTGGAAATACCTGGTGCTGCAAGCTTTTACGTCTCCTGGGTAACTTTATCGTAGCTCTTAATACTCTCTTTCTGTCTGGAGGAGATTTAATTGAAGAATTGTACACGTACCTGGCTACTTTCAACACCCTTTGCGGCACTGATTTTTTTCCCTCCGTTTTTCTTTTTTTCTTTTTTTTTTTTATTTGCTGGAAGTTCCGTCAATACCCGCCAGCCTTTAAGAGACATTATGCAGCCAGGCCTCTCGGCTTGCGGCCACACCGTCCTGAATGCGCCCGATCTTGTCAGATCTCGGAAGCTGAACGGGGCAGGGCCTGGTCAGTACTTGGACGGGTGACCTCCTGGAAATACCAGGTGCTGCAAGCTTTTATCGTCACTTGGGTAACTTCATCGTAGCTCTAAATACTCTCTTTCAGTCTGGAGGAGATATAATTGAAGAATTGTACATGTACCCGGCTACTTTCAACACCCTTTCCTGCACTGATATTTTTCCCTCCATTTTTCTATTTTTTTTTTTTTTTTTTTTTTGCTAGAAGTTCCGTCAATACCCGCCAGCCTTTAAGAGACATCATGCAGCCAGGCCTCTTGGTTTGCGGCCACACCGTCCTAAACGCCCCCAATCTCGTCAGATCTCGGAAGCTAAACGGGGCAGGGCCTGGTCAGTACTTGGATTGTTGACCTCCTGGAAATACCAGGTGCTGCAAGCTTTTTACGTCTCCTGGGTAACTTCATCGTAGCTCTTAATACTCTCTTTCAGTCTGGAGGAGATATAATTGAAGAATTGTACACGTACCCGGCTACTTTCAACACCCTTTCCTGCACTGATATTTTTCCCTCCATTTTTCTATTTTTTTTTTTTTTTTTTTTGCTGGAAATTCCGTCAATACCCGCCAGCCTTTAAGAGACATCATGCAGCCAGGCGTCTCGGCTTGTGGCCACACCGTCCTGAACGCGCCTGATCTCGTCAGATCTCAGAAACTAAACGGGGCAGGACCTGGTCAGTACTTGGATGGGAGACCTCCTGGAAGTACCAGGTGCTGCCAGCTTTTTACGTCTGCTTGGTAACTTTATCGTAGCTCTTAATACTCTCTTTCAGTCTGGAGGAGATATAATTGAAATATTGTACACGTACCTGGTTACTTTCAACACCCTTTGCTGCACTGATATTTTTCCCTCCATTTTTCTTTTTTCTTCATTATTTTGCTGGAAGTTCCGTCAATATCCTCCAGCCTTTAAGAGACATCATGCAGCCAGGCCCCTTGGCATGCGGACACATTGTCCTGAATGCGCCCGATCTCATCAGATCTCGGAAGCTAAACGGGGCAGGACCTGGTCAGTACTTGAATGTGAGACCTCCTAGAAAAACCTGGTGCTGCAAGCTTTTACGTCTCCTGGGTAACTTCTTCGTAGCTCTTTATACTCTCTTTCTGTCTGGAGGAGATATAATTGAAGTATTGTACACGTACCCGGCTACTTTTAACACCCTTTGCTGCACTGATATTTTTCCCTCCATTTTTCTTTTTTCATTTTTTTTTGCTGGAAGTTCTGTCAATACCCTCCAGCCATTTAGAGACATCATGCAGCCAGGCCTCTTGGCTTGCGGCCACACCGTCCTGAACGCGCCCGATCTCGTCAGACCTTGGAAACTAAATGGGCCAGGGCCTGGTTAGTACTTGGATGGGTGACCTCCTGGAAATACCAGGTGATGCAAGCTTTTTACGTATCCTGTGTAACTTCATCGTAGCTCTTAATACTCTCTTTCAGTCTGGAGGAGATATAATTGAAGAATTGTACACGTACCCGGCTACTTTCAACACCCTTTGCTGCACTGATATTTTTCCCTCCGTTTTTCTTTTTTTTTTTTTTTTGCTGGAAGTTCCATCAATACCCTCCAGCCTTTAAGAGACATCATACAGCCAGGCCTCTTGGCTTGCAACCACACCGTCCTGAACGCGCCCCATCTCGTCAGATCTCGGAAGCTAAACGGGGCAGGGCCTGGTCATTACTTGAATGTGGGACCTCCTGGAAATACCTGGTTCTGCAAGCTTTTTACGTCTCCTGGGTAACTTTATCGTAGCTCTTAATACTCTCTTTCTGTCTGGAGGAGATATAATTGAAGTATTGTACACGTACCTGGCTACTTTCAACATCCTTTGCTGCACTGATATTTTTCCCTCCGTTTTTCTTTTTTTTTTTTTTTTGCTGGAAGTTCCGTCAATACCCACCAACCATTAAGAGACATCATGCAGCCAGGCCTCTCGGCTTGTGTCCACACCGTCCTGAACGCGCTCGATCTCGTCAGATCGCGTAAGCTGAACGGGGCAGGTCCTTGTCAGTACTTGGATGGGTGACCTCCTGGAAATACCAGGTGCTGCAAGCTTTATACGTCTCTTGGGTAACTTCATCGTAGCTCGTAATACTCTCTTTCAGGCTAGAGGAGAAATAATTGAAGAATTGTACACATACCCGGCTACTTTCAACACCCTTTGCTGCACTGATATTTTTCCCTCCATTTTTCTTTTTGCCGGAAGTTCCGTCAATACCCTCCAGCCTTTAAGAGACATCATGCAGCCAGCTCTCTAGGCTTGCGGCCACACTGACCTGAACGTGCCCGATCTTGTCAGATCTCGGAAGCTAAACGGGGCAGGGCCTGGTCAGTACTTGGATGGGAGACCTCCTGGAAATACCTGGTGCTGCAAGCTTTTTAGTCTCCTGAGTAACTTCATTGTAGCTCTTAATACTCTCTTTCTGTCTGGAGGTGTTATAATTGAGGATTTGTACACGTACCCGGCTACTTTCAACACCATTTGCTGCACTGGTATTTTTCCCTCCATTTTTCTTTTTTTTGCTGGAAGTTCCGTCAATACCCGCCAGCCTTTAAGAGATATCATGCAGCCAGGCTTTTTGGCTTGCGGCCACACCGTCCTGAACGCGCCCGATCTTGTCAGATCTAGGAAGCAAAACGTGGCAGGACCTGGTCAGTATTTGGATTGGTGACCTCCTGGAAAAACTAGGTACTGCAAGCTTTTTACGTCTCCTGGGTAACTTCATCGTAGCTCTTAATACTCTTACTTAATACCAGCAGCCACTTAGCAGGTGTAGCAATAGAAGCTCAGCCTGGGGAGACTGGATTTAGCATTTCCTCTCCATTTTGATAACTATCCATAATCATTTCTGCAAAATACTTCTATGATACCTATGTATGTTTTTTACTTGTACTATATTATACTATCAAGTATCAGTGTACACATACAATGTGACCTGTTACATTAATACAGAGGCCACGGAAGGCCAGATCACTAATAGCCACTGTCCCCTGATATTACACTTTTTTACAATCACTTTGGCACTCATTTCAGAACCTTGATGTCATTTTTCAAAACTCTAGACACTAAACTCACACCCGATGATCAAAATGCACATTTTTCAAAACTCTAACACTTTTTTACAATTGCTTGGATACAATACACATCAACCTCAGATCATTTGTTCATTGAACTAAAATGACACAACTTAACATCAAAGTATTACCATTTCAAAATGCAATTCACACATTACATCTGAGATCACTGTCTATTCATTTCATTACAAAGATCTAACTATCAATTGATACAGCTGCTCAAAATGATAAGTGAATGTTGCATTACTCTTAATGCATAGTTTTATGGAAACTGACAAACAGTATTCCATGTTTCGATCATGAAAGTTTCAGGATAATGAGATCCATTGACATCAATAAACGAGGAGCATGAACCAGTTGGACTACATTATCTATGGATGTAATATTTCATCATCATTCATCATCATGTAGCACTTTTCCACACCATGTTTGCAGTGTGGAAGGAAAGTTAGAAATTTTTTCTCTAATACCTGTTTTTCTCTCTTGTATACTTAAGAAAGATAAGGTCAAGCTAGAAGGTCAGGCCAGAAGGTAGTTTGATTTCTGTTTGTTATTTACGATGAGAATCTTGGAGACAATGTCAAACAGTATGATTGAAGTGCCTGCTCCCTAATCCATGTGTTGATCTATGAACTCTGTCCTATAATGATATAAATTCTGCTTAGCTAACTTTTAAGATAACATAGTAATGACTTTCTGATTATAACCAGCTCTTTGATTTTTGTGTATAAAAGCTCTGACTGTTAAAATGAAGGCAGAGCGACTTTGGGATCTACTTGAGTCACTGTTCCTCTCCACGCTGCGTGTATTAAAGGCATTGCAACTAACGCTCCAACCTGGTTGAAGATGATTGTTCTTCCACATCAGATTTGACATTACTGTATGTATGCAGGCCCTTGTAATTGCTTTTCCAATACTGCCAACTGGTTATTGATGATTGATTTCACATTGTGGTACGAGTATCGAGTGAAATGAGTGCTATCCACCCCAGCAACACAGTGATAACATGGAGCCGGCAAGTCATCCAGGTCACAATAGAGGTCAAGCAGTGGGAGGAGGAAGACGTGGTGGTCAAAGGAATGGAAGGGGACATGCACCCCTTCTGAGAGGTGGTCGTGGGCCTCGTCATAGAGGAGGGCTTAGGCCTCACCAGAGAGGCAGCCATGGGCCTCATTTGAGAGGTGTTGGGGGAACGTGGTAGAGGACAAGGCCACGGACCAGACAGCGGCAGCAACAGCAAATAGTGTCCAGTGAAATCCGAGAAATAGTTGTAGAGCATGTTGTAAATCATGGCATGACCATGACTGAGGCAGCTACAATGATTCAATCAAACCTCAGAATCAACTCAGGATCAACTGTGGCCTCAATCATCAGAAATTTCCGTACTGAGAAGCGGCAAGTCTTCAGCATGCACTAAACATTAGGCTACTCTCAATTGTCAAATGACTGTATACTGCATACCAATGTGTAGCACAGAGTATAGTGTGCCTTTTGAAAGAAATGCAGACAGAGTGAAGCAGCTGATGACTGAGTATGTTCAGGTATGTTCAGTTTCAAGATGCCTCTTGTGAAAAATGGTTGTGAGAACCTGAACCTGAACACAGGGCTGATGGAAATTTAGAAGTAAAGTAATCAATCCTTTGTTTTGCTTTTTACACTAAGCCAGGTGAGGAACACTGCAGTTGACATTTTACTGTAGTTTTGTTCTTTTTTGTAGCTAATTATTTTTGCATGGATTCAAAGAAACCTATGGTGTGATTTGATTGTATTGCATCAATACATTTCAGATTTTGTTCAATGATTCCACTGTGTCTGTAGTATTCTCTCTACTAGTCCTTTTACAGTGATGTATTTATGTGTAGTACCATAATGAAACATGTATCACATATTTTGTACTACAATATTTAATGATTGTACGAACAACTACACAGTGAAACTATCGGTATCTTCTGTGTGGGTGATCTAAATAAATGTTACTATGGTAATTCATGATAAATGAATTATTTGAACCAACAAGTCTGCAAGTGCAAGGTTTCTTTAAAGATATGAATGCACAATGCAATGTTTTGAACATTGGACAGCCTGTGTTACAAGTGATGACCGTTTTGAGTTTTGTGTCTAGAGTTTTGAAAAATGACATCAAGGTTCTGAAATTAGTGACAAAGTGATTGTAAAAAACTGTATATTCATCCTATTTAATGTGCTCTTTTAAAATGTACTTTTCTTTTTTATGTTGCCATTTCTGTTCTACCAATGTTTCAGTTGTTAGCCAAAGATTGACAGAGTACATCTCATACACACAGGCCAGACAGCAAGGATTTCTTTTTGAAATTCAATTACAAATGCTGCATGAACTCATCAATACGATTAGAGCTCCTGAAAGCAATATAACTAACTCACTCTACAGCATCTCATTAGCAGTGAAAAGAAACCAAGAAAGTTGGGACAGTCGACTGTTTACCACTATGTAACATCACCTTTTCTTTTAATAACACTTATTAAGCACTTGGGCACTGAAGACACCACTTGGTTAAGTTTAGCAAGTGGGATTTCCCCCCATTCATCCATTATGCATTTCCTCAGCTGCGCAACTGCACAGGGCCTTCGTTGTCTTAATTTGCACTTCATAGTGCGCCACACATTCTCAATTCGGAGACAGGTCAGGACTGCAGGCAGGCCATGCTAGCACCCGCACTCTCTGCCTATGCAACCATGCGCTTGAAATCTGGGCAGAATGTGGTTTGGCGTTATCCTGCTGAAAAATGCAGGGATGTCCCTGGAAAAGACGATGTCTGGATGGCAGCATATGTTGCTCCAAAATGTGTACATCTCTTTCTGCAAAAATGGTGCCCTCACAGATGTGCGAGTTACATGACAGACAGACACTCATACACACTGTCACACCCACACAAACACATACACTTTCACACAGACACACACACACATACATACATACATACATACATACATACATACATACATACATACATATATAAGGAAAAGAAACAATACATTTAAAAATCACAAAAAGATGTAATAAAGTACAGAAAATCTAAATGTAATAAAATGTGATCTTTAATACACACAAATATGTATGGCTGGTCGGATGCGTCTTGGACTCGGGTTCCTCTTCATTACGTATAATGCTTTTGCCTTTTGCTATAGCTTTCCGTGGAGGGGATCGTGGGTGAGTTTGTACCATTCTTGGGAGGCTCTGCCTTGTTGGGGCGGAGCTGTGATCCAGGTGAACAGCAGATCGGACATAGGTGGGCATGTGGGCGGAGGAGGAAGGCCGGTCAAGCAAATAAGCTTGCTAAGGTATGCAGCAGCAGCAAGCAGCCCCACCATCCAGTCAGCCAGCCAGTCTGGCGGGCAGTGACTGAGTGGTTGACAGACGGCAAGCAACGGAATGTACGTGCTCTGTGATGTCATAGGAGTCACCTGAGAGAGATGTTTGTGATGTCATCGCTGAGCTGGCTGGCTCTGTGTGTCTTGCTGGCTGTGTGTGTGTGTGTGAGAGAGAGAGAGACTTTTTGACTTTTATCAGACTTCATTGCCTGTTTGCAACACGCAATAATTCATACAAAAGAAAATAAATAAATAAATAAAAAATAGTGTTCCCCTTTGTTTGTCTCCCCCCAACAAGCATTAACTCCGCCACTGATCTGTACACTTTTAAAGAAAGTAACCCAATACACACAACAAAACAACCATCAAATACTAAACCCTATAAATGAATTACATAATAAAAACCAACTCCCCGTCATACAATTCACAAAGGGCATCATTAATACACCAGACCTGTTCAAAACTCTCCAAATCATTCATCAGCCTGTAATAGTTAAACTCTAGTCTGACTCTGCACTTGACCAGCATGGCAAACACTCTCACTGCATCCTCACTGCCCTCCCCACACACTCTGTTCTTCCTAGTCTTATAGACGGCCATTTTAGCCTGGCCCAGCAAGAAGTTTACCAGCTGGTCCACATGTTTGGTCCTTCTGGTGTATCGCGCCCCTAAAATAAAAACCTTTGTGTTAAAAATCAGGTTAAGATCAGTAAAAAGACGAGTTAAAAGACTAAAAATGGGTGACAACCGAGAGCAAGTGCTGAAACAGTGAAACACGGTCTCTCTCTGAGCACAGAATGGGCAGGCGTCGGACACAGCAGGGTTAAGAACAGTAATAAAAGAATTGACAGCAATAATGGTGTGTAACACCCTCCACTGCAGATTGCCAGCTCTCTTATTGAGGGGGGCTTGTACAGGCTTCTCCAGGCGGGCGCAGTGTCTTCCCCCAGCCCCAGCCTGTAAAGTAATTTTAGGAATCACAAAGAAACAGTTGAAAGTGCTAAATAAGTATTTTGATGCACCATATTAATTTAGGAAATTTACATGTTGTTTTTCATCAGCTTCTGTATCTGATGGCTCCACATCACTGGCTGGATTGACAGCAACGACACTCTAAAAAAAGAAGTGTTAAGTTTGAGCATTCAGGACTTGTTTTGAAGATCCTGAATATCACTGGTCCACAATTTATCTGTGAAACTATGGGTTAATCTCCATATACAAAATACTTTTCACACACACTTTAAATTTACAACTAAATTTACATGTTGATGTCTTTCGTCAGCTTCTGTATTTGATGGCTCAATATAACTGGTTGCATTAACAGCAACGGCACACTACAAGAAAATAACATTATATTTAAACATTCAGGACTGGTTTAGCATCACCTCGAATATCCCTAGCCCTTGAGGTCGATTGTTATTGTGGTCTTCAAGACCAGTGCTTCTCAACCTTAGTCCTGGAGGAGGCCCACTGTCTGCTGATTTTCATTACAACAACATTGTAGGTTATATCAGTGACTGTGGTCCTAAAGTACCCCTATGCCTGCTGTTTTTTTTCCAGTTGAGCTCTTAATTACCTAATTGGCTTAACTGAAGCCATTTAACCCTTTTCCCAGGTCTTTGGTTGTTGATGAGTTACAAAGAGCTGGATTGTGGCCCGCCATGACTGGAAGTGAAGAACACTCACTCTAGGCCTTTAACTTAATGTTCATATGTAGGGGCCTATCCATCTGATTTGTTTTTGCACATTTATTAACAGAAAAATTGATGGTACGTGAAATCATCTGAGCTGAAAAATATAATGTTCCACCAATAATAAAATAAATGTATTAATTAAAATTATAGAGATAATAGAATGTTCACAGATTATTAGTTCAGAAAACAAAATATTTTTTTATATCTTAAATAGAATTAACACTCAAATCAGTTGTAGGGTAAACAAGGTCTATTTTTTGGATTGATTTTATAATTATACATGTATGGCTGCATGAAGCTTACCTGAGAATCTGATATTTTAGTAACTTTGTTGCTTCTTGTTGGGTAGTCCACGTTTGCCGCCGTTCTTTTTCTGTAAATGTAAATCAAAAGGCAATAATTACATACTGTAATTAAAATACAAAAAGTATAAACATTGTATTATTATTTTTGTATCCTGTTTCTCCATCTCGATGCTGTTCTTTTTGGAATTGCATATCTAGGTTTACTTAAATACTGTTTATAAGATTGTAAACTCATCATCCAAATTTCTTCATTTGCCAAACTTTATGTAGTGCGCTTGCAGTTTCAGAAGAAGAAAAAAAACTGTAACAGATGGGATATGTAGTACTTTATACTCGAGTGGTACTCTTATAAATTTCAATTAAAGAAGTGAATTTATAGTATCACCTTATCACGAATCCTGGAATCTTGTAGAACTCAATTTCTGTAATAATTGGACGCAGACACCAATTCCAAAGATATAAATTGTCAAATTTATTCAAAACAAAGACTAAATGTAGCACTACACTAATTATACAAAAGGGAAAAACTAATTAAAATTCAACTCTAGATCAACAAATCAAAGACAAATCACTTCCGTGACCAAATCAAAGACCATGGGATCGCATATGATAACACAAATCGTTAAACAAAAGAGGTTATAAACACATTGACTACAATACCAGTTAGTAAGATGAAGGTGAGTCTCTTGTTAGTATTATTAGTCAGACATTAAATAACTACGCAGGTTAGTATTTATGTCAGGTAACTTCTCGTTATATATATATCAGTCTCATTAACGTTTAGGTGGAGAGAAAGATCCTATCATTACTTGTTACCACAATTTCCCTTAACTGATTATTATTCAATGATTAAGGATAGGCAGGGCCACCTATAATCTGGTGTCTATTAACTTGTGTCAATTTCAGACTAAACAGTTAAACAGGAATGAGAAGATATTTCTCGGCGTTGACAGATTTTATTTCTAAAATTATCAACAAAACAGTTTAATGCAACACACATTTATATTTAAGAAAACTAAATGATATTACACATTCTAGAGTTATGAATCACAGATTAACATTTCTAATTGATTTCTCAAATGTCATGAATCATGAACTCCAAACTGTTAAACTTATGTGAACTTCGTCGCAGAGAGGCCTCTCTGGCTTCGGGCTCAGATAACAGCACACGGCACGAGGTCCGTGTGGTTTGGAACAAAGGCAGTCCGGTTCGGCTTTGTCCAAGAACTTCCACTCAGTCGATGCACCTGGAAGTTGGGGTTTCGCGAAAGTAGAGTCGTTTCCAAACAGATTTTCCACTGGTTTGAAGGCTCCAAGGTTGTGCACAAAATCTTCTTTGTAAGCAGGGTTCCACCGTAGTTACTTGAAGACAAAGTCTTTGAGGAAAGCAAGGCCCTGTTTGTTCCAAGGGTCAAGTTTCTTAAAACTCAAATAGCTATTTAAATGACTGACACTTTCGTATTCAGTCGACTTAGTCATTTGTCCAGCTGTAAAACTCCACTGATCAGGTGGGCACAGGCGGGCAGCGCAGTCTGTAAAGTTCTTTATTTAATAAAGTCCTTTAAAAGAATTCTTCGTACGGCTCAATCTCCTTCTCCCAGTTTAACTCTTCTGTTGCCGGCAAAGACTTGGTTGGTTTCTGGTTCCGGTTCGGGCAACAGAGCTACAGGTTGAGCTGTGGCAGCGAGTTACTGGTTCAGGTGAGAGAGAGAGAGAAAGAAAGGCCGTGTTTGTCCTTTATAGTCTGTCAGATCAATAGGTGATTGGTTCCTTAGTTCTTGAGATTGGATTTCGGTTTCAGCCCCCAGTGTCCTATTGGAGGGGGGCTTGATTTATGACTGATGTCAATCCATGCCATCTTTTGGAAATGCCGGTTGGCCTGGGTTCGTAGCTCTATGTCGGGATTTCGGCTCTCATCCACTTCAAAGAGTTTTTATCACCTACAGGCCCCTTTCTCCAGACATCTCATAGCAGAATAACAAACTATTTGGCCTCTTCTCGGTGCCATCCTCCCCAAAACTGTCACTTTGATGCAAACCAGTTCCAAGCTGATGAGCTAAGGAAATCTGATAACTTTGGGGGGGAGAGGTCTTCTTTAGATCCGTGCTTCAGCTCAGAGCCCAAATACTCTTATCCAAATACACCCAACATAACGCTACATACCCCCTTTCTTGAATGGGACTGAGGTCGACTAGGACGTTATCCCCTTCAAGACAAAATAAGACGTTAAGCATTTATCTCAAAGTTATGTAACAGAATTCAACAGTGGACTTCACCATTCATGACCCCGAGAAATCAAAGAAAACAAACTAATAGTTCATTATTTAAGCAGAATGTATTCCAATCAAATTGACAATCCTATACTAGCACATATACAGGTTACATATTATAACACAAGTACATTAAAACAAAAAAACAATTGGTATTACTCAGTATTGAGTATGGTTACTGACGGTAACCAATAGGTGGAAGTTGATTAACAGAGGGAGGTGACTGGGAATTCAGGTGTTATTCAGGCACCTGACCTTCACTATGTCTATAATAGTTGGTAGGGACCTGGGTTCGAATGGTTGGCTTACATGGTAAGCCGGTGCCCCCTTTAGGGACATGCACAAAAAATGGTCTCATTGGGAAGTTGTACCTTGGTGGCTGTATCATATCTGTCATTCAATTCCACCGGCTTTGGTGATTCAACTTGAGCCCACAACCTGTTCAATAGATCCTGACCAATGATCAACTTCTCTGTTTCAAATTTGGAAATATAAACTGGATGAACCAACTTAATCTTCCCAAAGGTGAACTCTAACAATGCCATTTGAGTGAGCTGTGCCTTAGTCTCTGTGTAACTTGTAATGTTCACACTACAAGCTTCCACTTTCAGTCGTTGGTCTGAGGTTTCCATAATTTGTTTCAGGTTGCCCATTGTGGTGGCAGACATTAAACAAATTTCAGCCCCAGTGTCCAACAAGGCTCCTCACTCCCACACATTCTCAATGGTCACTTCTATGTAAACTTGCTTGGCTCTGCCTCTCTGTGTCAGATCACCCAGTAACATCACCAAAGTTTCAGCTTGCCTGCAGGCAACTTCCCCCACTGGGAGGTCCCAGTGGGCTGATGTGTCAGAGAAACCCCCCTGCTGTTCCTCACATCCAATCAAAAACACAGAGGCGGGGACAGGGGGTGGTTCCAGAGCTAGTCATTCCTTAGGTGGCGAGTCCGGCCCTTTACCCTGGCTACTAACTTCCAGTTTGGGAAGAGGGGGCAAAGGGAGCAGAGCTAAGCGTAGCAGTAGCTCAGAAACTGCAACATTGCTCAGAGACTGAGTTAACCCACCTAGGCTAGGAGCAGATTTCTTTTTTTTATTGTAAGCCTGGGTGTCTTGGATTCCATCCTTGGGAGGTTCTTTCCTTCTTTGAATCTCTGTCCCCTCTAACTCCAGTGGAGAAATAGGGCTCTCAGAGCGCCTTGCCAGTACTTGGGTGCTTGAATCTTTACGATCAGAAGTGCTATTGTACTTGCTTTCCCAAGCTTTCTGTGCCATTTTTTCGAATTTCAGCTATGTTCATATACGTTGCGTCTGCATGTAATATGATCATTTCCTTAATCGTTGGGAACAAATTAGCAACAAACAACCCTTTAAAGCTCACCTCTTCCTCGGCCCCGGGTCGATCTTGACCCGCAAAATAGGTTTTCCTAAGCTTTTCATAGTAATCACGGGGGGACTCATGCTTACCTGTTTGATCTGGTGTGCGGCAGTCACTGCTGCCACTGGATCAATGAACCTGGAATAGTCCCTAACTAATGCTCTGCACAAGCGTTGAAACCTATCGCAGACCATGGACCCTTGCCTCTCCATCCAAGAATGGACTTGGCGAGAGGTAGTTTTGCGGATTAGGAGAACCTTTTCCTTCTCCGTAGCCTCAGGATAGAAACTCAAAGCATACTTAATGTCCTTAATATACGCTTCCACATTTCCTTCCTTGTCTGCTGGGTTAAAGGTTTCACAATCTTTAGCCAGTTCTCTCAACTGGCGCATGTTAACCTTTCGGTCTGGACTCTCGGGAGAGGAAGTTCGTCTGTGCGACGAGCTTCTTACCCTGGGTGGAGAAAGACTACAGGGAGGGGTACGATCAGGACGAGGCAACCCGGGGCCTAAATGTGGAGACGGTGTGCGACTCCGTGCATTGGCCGGTTCCGGCTGTTCCTTTATGCTGTCAGGTGTCAGCTTTGCAGCCCACCAAGAGGCAGCTTTCAGGGCCCCTATTTGTTGCTTGAGACGCTCATTTTCAACTTCAGTTGATTTGAGTTCTCCCCTAAGCACCTGATTTACTCTCCTCATTTCTTCACTGTCCCTTTTTAAATGTATGACCTCGCCTTCGAGTATCTCCATTTTTACAGTGCCCAAATCTTTCTCCCTGACTGTTTTGCAAAGACGCATTTCCAAAACATCCCGGTCCTTCAAAACTATCCTTTCATTTTCAACCGCTTTACATCTGTCATTTTGCAGACCTTTTACTTGGATCAGAGTTGTTTCCAATTCAACTTGACATTGTCTTAAATCATTTCCTAATTGCTCTCTCTGTTCAATTAAGTCCTCTTTTTCAGCATTCAACACAATGACTTGTTTTCCACAAGTATCTAGCTTTCCTTCAAATTCTAAAACCATTCCATGCCGTTTGGCTCTTTCTTCTTTCGCTTTAGCATACTTTTCTCCTAGCTTTTTCAGTTTTTCAAACTTGCTTATGATCCAGTTCACTACCCTTGAGCTCGCAAGTGCTAAGCTAGCCATAACTTTCATCACCTCTATCGACTCTTTTTCGAGTTGCGTCGTAGTGTCGTTTACCAACTGAGTTCGACGCGACTCTACTTCAAAGTCCAAACTGCCTAGGCGTCCAAGGAATTCAGGAATCTCTGTTCCTGGTACCTTAACAATCAATGCTTCACATGGGGACATTTGGGTAATCATTGTTTTGGCTATTCAGTAACAACCCAACAGAACAGTACTCGATTAATCACCTAATGACTCTAATGCCAACGCTTAGGATATCAACAATTTATCACAAGTAACTAAAACAGACTTAATCTTTTGTGACTTTGGATTTATGACTGATGTCAATCCATGCCATCTTTTGGAAATGCCGGTTGGCCTGGGTTCGTAGCTCTATGTCGGGATTTCGGCTCTCATCCACTTCAAAGAGTTTTTATCACCCACAGGCCCCTTTCTCCAGACATCTCATAGAAGAATAACAAACTATTTGGCCTCTTCTCGGTGCCATCCTCCCCAAAACTGTCACTTTGATGCAAACCAGTTCCAAGCTGATGAGCTAAGGAAATCTGATAACTTTGGGGGGGAGAGGTCTTCTTTAGATCCGTGCTTCAGCTCAGAGCCCAAATACTCTTATCCAAATACACCCAACATAACGTTACACACCACATCCCAAAGATGCTCTATTGGGTTGAGATCTGGTGACTGTGGGGGCCAGTTTAGTACAGTGAACTCATTGTCATGTTCAAGAAACCAATTTGAAATGATTCGACCTTTGTGACATGGTGCATTATCCTGCTGGAAGTAGCCATCAGAGGATGGGTACATGGTGGTCATAAAGGGATGGACATGGTCAGAAACAACGGGCCGTGGCATTTAAACGATGCCCAATTGGCACTAAGGGGCCTAAAGTGTGCCAAGAAAACATCCCCCACACCATTACACCACCACCACCAGCCTGCACAGTGGTAACAAGGCATGATGGATCCATGTTCTCATTCTGTTTACGCCAAATTCTGACTCTGAAATCGAGACTCATCAGACCAGGCAACATTTTTCCAGTCTTCAACTGTCCAATTTTGGTGAGCTTGTGCAAATTGTAGCCTCTTTTTCCTATTTGTAGTGGAGATGAGTGGTACCCAGTGGGGTCTTCTGCTGTTGTAGCCCATCCGCCTCAAGGTTGTACGTGTTGTGGCATCACAAATGCTTTGCTGCATACCTCGGTTGTAGCGAGTGGTTATTTCAGTCAAAGTTGCTCTTCTATCAGCTTGAATCGAGTCGGCCCATTCTCCTCTGAGCTCTAGCATCAACAAGGCATTTTCGCCCACAGGACTGCCGCATACTGGATGTTTTTCCCTTTTCACACCATTCTTTGTAAACCCTAGAAATGGTTGTGCGTGAAAATCCCAGTAACTGAGCAGATTGTGAAATACTCAGACCGGCCCGTCTGGCACCAACAACCATGCCACGCTCAAAATTGCTTAAATCACCTTTCATTCCCATTCAGACATTCAGTTTGGAGTTCAGGAGATTGTCTTGACCAGGACCACACCCCTAAATGCATTGAAGCAACTGCCATGTGATTGGTTGGTTAGATAATTGCATTAATGAGAAATTGAACAGGTGTTCCTAATAATCCGTTAGGTGAGTGTATATGTATGTATGTATGTATGCATGTCCAATTGCTTTGACAATTCAAATGCACTGAATTGAGAGAGAGAGAGAGAGAGAGAGAGAGAGAGAGAGAGAGAGTTGTAGTCCAGACCACTGCAAAATTCCTGCTGAAGTGATCTGGATCACCACCCAATGGCCCAAGGACCACTGCAAACTTGGATTTCAATGTATTTGTGTAATCTGTGTTGCAATAGCACCTACCATGTTCCTTTGTGGTGATCTGGTTAATTCTGATCTGGGAAAACCACAATCCTGCAGGTTTAATAAGTCTCTCTACACATCAGTCCCTGAGTACCTTCAACCAATGGTCATTTTGACCAATTAAGCCCAAGATTTGAGTCAATTAAGTTGTCAAGGACTACCCAGTGAAGACGTGAACTCACGACTAGGTCACACTGTGAGCTCACCAGAGCAGACATTACACTGAGCTCACTGTGAGCTCACTTAGCGCTTTTCCAGCGACATGGTGCCGGTGCTGGAGCCGGAGCCGCTGCCCTTACTCGGTGGCTAACCCACCTCTATGTTACAAATGTTCCCTAAACACTTATTTTGCAAGATCAATAAAAATCCTTTAGGAAATTTAAACTTTTACTGACACACATAGTTAATAGCAATGTATTATAACTTTACCAAAAATAATAATCTGTATATCTTTAATTGTTTAGACGTTATTAAGATATAATGCATCTTTCACATAGGGAACATTTGTAACATGTTAGGAAAAACAAACAAATGATTTGAAAATATTCATAATTACAGCATACAATTTGTCAGGCTTCATAAGAATGGTATTTATAACATACTCTGTAAAAATCAAGCAAATAGCATTTGTGGTTCACGAGAAAAAAAAAAAAAAAAAAAAAAAAAAAAAAAAAAATATATATATATATATATATATATATATATATATATATATATAATCAAAGCTATCAGACTATAGCAGCCGGTGTATGAAGACACATACGATTATACAGCATTATTTGGCAGCTTCGCAAGACCTAATTTTAAATGTTGGTGGTAAGTTAGATAATTAGTGGGGACCCGCTATCTGCAGTTCTTCCCCTCCATAATTGCTAAAATAAAGTTTTACTGACATTTTATTGACCCTACCACTGCATAGGGCACATCTGTAACATGAACGCTACTGAATGGCACATACATTGAAAACTACGGAGAACTGAGACAAATCCACTTTACACTTCATAAATAATCTTAAAACGTTTCCAACCAAGGCAACACCCACTTGAAATACGTTCATTCTCATTTTTGGTAAACAAAAAGAGAGATTGTTACATATGTTCCCTATGATGCATCTACAGAGAGAGAGAGACAGACAGACACTAACTCTCTCTCTCTCTCTCTCTCTCTCTCTCTCTCTCTCTCTCTCTCTCTCTCTCTCTCTCAGCTGGGAGTGTGTGGGAGGGGTCTGCAGTGAGCGGGAGTGCTGCTGAGAGCTCTGTCCTTTGGCTGCGTTTTTTTGTTGCTTTACTTTTTTCAGTTTGTTTATTTTGTCTTCTGTTTTCAGTGCTTTTCTTATTGTGGGGGAACAGGGGAGGGGAGGGGGGAGTACCGGTAGTTCTTCCCGGGTCGGGGGGTCGGACCCCCTGAATGCGTCTTTTGAAAAACTGACCCGACGCCATGGAGTCAAGATCGCTCCGGTGCAGTTCTGCCCCCTAGAGCAGTGTGTGTTAGCGGTTGGGGAGGTAGCAGGGTGTGAAAATATCAAGTCTGCTGCCATTGTTATCTTCTTAAAAACCACTGATCTGCTCAATCAGCTAGTGGCTAATGGCACAGTGTTAGACGACACTTTCACCCCGGTGTTGCCGCTCGCTGCTCCTGCCCGGAAGGTAACGCTGTCTAACGTCCCTCCGTTCATCCGCACCGGCTCGGGCAGCTGATGTCCGGCATTAAGAGGGTCCCGCTGGGCTGCAAAGCCCCGCAACTGAAACACGTCGTGTCCTTCCGAAGGCAGCTGTATATGATCCTCAATAACATCAATGAGGATCTTAATGTCATTTTTAAATTTAAGATCGACAATACCGACTACGTCGTGTTCGCTACTTCGGAGTCCATGAAGTGTTTCAGGTGTGGGAGCGAGGGGCATGTCGTGAGGAACTGTCCCGAGCAGGACAGGGAGCGGGAGGAGGAGCGGGGCGACGCGGGGAGGAATAGAGACACCGGCCCGCAGCCACAGATGCAGCGGGCAGACAGAGATCGAGCCCCGGCGGAGGAGACAGTCGCCAGTCGGACCGATGGTACCACTGATGCCGTGACGGGGGAAGAGCTGCCCGGAGGCGATGACGCACAGCTGGGGGACGGGGTCGAGGCAGCGGGGGATAGTGACGACCGAGACGCCGGGGGGAGATGGTGTTGAGGCGGTGCACGGGGCGCTGGTTAGTGACGAGGAACAACCTCAGCAGCCAGCAGACGGGCGGACAGACACACAGGGTGTAGCCGAGGAGGAGGCAGGGCCAGGCTCGGCGGTACAAGCCGAGGCGCCGGGTGGAAAAAACGCACTAAGAAGGTGCTGGGAGGGAGCACGGACGGTGTTGGTAAATAGTGGCAGTAAAAGAAGTGGTGGCACAGTAGTGAAGCTGGGGTAGCGAGCGGCTTGGTGGGGAAAGGTCCGGCTACACGCTGGAGCATCGCGGCAGCCACCGGGGACGCCTCGGGCTCAGAGTGACAGTGAGGGCGGCTTCACGGATTCCTCTCTCGCCTCCTCGTCCTCGGTGAGTCAGAGCTGCAGTGAAGGATATCAGGAGGTTTTTAGAGAAAACGAAGGGAAAGAGGTCTGTTGTAGTGGAGCAGTTTTTCCCAGATCGTGCACGCCTGCTGGCCTCTATTAAGTTTTTACAGAAACCCTGACCTATCAATTTGTACAACACTCACTGAAAACCATGGTTGGGGTCAATTCCTGTTTTTCAATTCCAATTCCTCCTACAAATCAATTCAAAATTGCAATTACTTTTTGCATTCACAGAATATTCTTTATTGGAATTGAATTGAAAAGGGAATTAAAAATTGAATTGGAATTGACCCCAACCCTGTTGAAAACAAAACAAAAAATACAGATCTGGTTCTTCAAATCTTCACTCTGGTTTCATTCTGTGTCGTAGTTCATTTATCTTGCTGTTAATTGCACCACCAATTACACTCTTTGGGGTACTGGGCAATTTTTTCAAGGTAGCCCCTAAAAAACATGTATCACATAGATTTAATGACTTGCACATAGATATATAAAAATCTTTTAATAAACATACCACATATCTTTGAGAAGGGTTCATTAGTTACATATTGCCACAGTAAATCAACATTTTTGTGTGTGGGTGTATTTAAATGTTTTGGTGTATGCTCTTAAACTTGTCTTACACTAGTTCATAGTAAAATCTGTACTTGGCGAAGCAGCTATGCAAAGGCAGTCTTTTCTCCATTAATACCTTGCTTAAGCATTACATTGATGTGGCACAACTGGACTGAAATGTGAAGTATTTGCTCAAAAGTCAAATTTAAATGAGACATGAAAGTTTATATTGTCAAGGATCCCATGGCACTATTCATTATTATTATGTATTAATATGTCTGAAGCATTAATCCAAGGTGATTTACAAGGTGTTGTTGAAAGAGTGACGTGGCTGAATTCTAAGTCAGGCTTCCCTCAATCAGGTCTAACAAATTTGTTATGACTCCACCTTTACTGCTGTGTAGTAATCTGCTGGTACAAAATGGCTGCACCCCAGAGGGTGGTGGGTGAAGTGAGTCTGTAGAGCACTTTGGGATCTTTCCAGCTGCTACATGTAAGGTATTATTATTTATTAATAAATTAACTTTAGTCTCTGAAACTAAAACAAAGGCCAAAGGAACATTTCAAATGCTAACCCTTTGTGTTCTATACAGTTAAAAAGGAGAGTTAGAAATTTTGTACAACAGCATTTACATACCATATATGGCTTCCACCTTTAAGCGATCCAGAGGTGTCTTTTTCTCCGAAGTTGGATCTCTCTTGCTGCCACCACCACGAAGATTGCTCTTTAATAATGTTGGAAGTGAATCTGTGACACCCATAATTCAATTACATTCTTATTATCAACTATAACTATGAATATAACTGATAATGTAGCATCATTAGATTGTTTACAACCAATATTTGTTTTCAATATATATATTTTTACCTTGTCTTTGTAATATTGTAGACCAAGAGTGTTATACCTGTTTTGGTGATTCTTTGTCAGATTCAGAACAATTTGCTGTGGGGCTGTCAGAACCACTTGATGGTGACACACTTTTGTCTTCATTGCTGATAAATGTGGCTTTTGTTACAATTTTTTTCAGATTGTCCAAAAGGTCTGGAATCTCTGGAGAAAAAAACCTTAGTATTAAATGATAATCATTTCTAGTAATATATTTAATACAAAGTGAAAACAAAACCATCAATGCCTGCAATTATACTTGAGAGACTTGCTCTATGTTATTGGGAAACTGACCTTTTTGTGGGTCATTAACATTAGCTACGAAAAAAATAAAAAAGATAAAATACAACAATTACCAGATCTAATGTAATGCATATAGTCATTAATGTAGGATTATGAAGTTATGTTGAAAAACTTTATTTAATAATCAGTATTATTAAACTATTAGACAGTGCACATTAAGAGTCTGTATTGTGGTTCTAGATTACTTCAGTATGATCAACTATAATACATTACTCTGGAATCTAAATTACTGAAGAATAACATTTATCAAGGTAAGGAATTATTTGCTATAAATAAAAAAACTTACCATCAACCATACGGTTTCGAAGACATTGGTTTTCATTTTTAAGTCTTGTGTTTTCCTTTTCGAGCTGCTTAACTTTTTGCTGTAGCTCAACTTCACTGGACTCTTTAAATGTCTGTAGAATATGACGGGATCTAATTCTTGAAGCTCCATCGGTTTTCTTTCTTATTTTGTGCTGTATTCAGAGAGGAAAAGAGTTTAAAATGAAAATATATATATATATGAATATGATTAAAAAAAAACAATCCTGCAATACATTTATTTAATATTTGCAGTAATTATCTCACCGGTAACTGTGGTTCATCAAGGTCACTATCATCTGAAATTTGAAGTTTTTTGTTTGGTTTAGGTACTCTCTTCATTTTAGGACAGGGCATTTTTGTTAGGTCATTAAGTTTTCTTCTTAGTTCGCCTTCTTTTCCTAAAATAAAAATAAAATAAATAAAACCCTGCATTATGTCCACAGATATTTGGGGATTATATTTATTTGTCATAAAAATACTGTGCTTTGACCATACAAATTAAGATGAACAGCCAACACTGAATCAAAACTGAAGTTAAATTATATCTGGTTTAATTTATTTTGTGATTTGGGGGATTTTATTGTAAAGCACAACACACAATAAATCGTTCTTACAAATGCCAGTCAAGTATGACGAGTTTTAGCGCCCTCACCACCACCTACCATGTTATAAGAGTATGTTAGAAGTACAACACATTAATAACTTAAACATTCATTTCAAATATACTGTGATTGTATATATCAAATAGCATGTAAAGACTTTAATGTTTTTTTTTTAAATAAACATTGTTACCAGTCATAATGATCTGCGCTTCATGGACAGGCCATCCACCTTTTGGAGGTTTGTTCGTGTCTCTCCACTCTGCTCTGAAGTTTCGAGTCGTCTCTTCGTCATCATCAGCAATGCTGAATAAATCAAAATTGCGAAAGCAAGCAGTGGGAATCATGCTGTAAGAGTCTTTGTCGACCCCGCTTTCCCACTTCACCAACGCGTGCATCACCGCCATACTACCTTCACCTTCTCGTCCGTTTTTTCTGCGCCTTTTTCCCCCGACAAGTCACGGCACAAAAAACAGTCCCGCTCTGCATTCTGGTACTTGGCGTTCTTAATAACACCAACAGGGTGTAATCGCATAGACCACTCGAGTATAAAGTACTACATATCCCATCAGTTACAGTTTTTTTTCATCTTCTGAAACTGCAATTTAGCACTTTCAACTGTTTCTTAGTGATTCCTAGAATTACTAACCGGTATTGTAGTCAATGTGTTTATAACCTTTTTTGTTTAACGATTTGTGTGTTATCCTATGGGATCCCATGGTCTTTGATTTGGTCACGGAAGTGATTTGTCTTTGATTTGTTGATCTAGAGTTGAATTTTAATTAGTTTTTCCCTTTTTGTATAATTAGTGTAGTGCTACATTTAGTCTTTGTTTTTAAATAAATTTGACAATTTATATCTTTGGAATTGGTGTCTGCGTCCAATTATTACAGAAATTGAGTTCTACAAGACTCCAGGATTCGTGATAAGGTGATACTATGAATTCACTTCTTTAATTGAAATGTATAAGTGTACCTTACGCTACATATATGTATGTATGTATGTATGTATGTCCAATTGCTTTGACAATACAAATGAATTGAATTGAGAGGGAGAGAGAGAGAGAGACAGACAGACAGACAGACTGACAAACAGAAAAACAGACAGACACAGACACACACACACACAGAGCCAGCCAGCCAGCCAGCTCAGCGATGACATCACGAGCCTCTCTCAGCTGACTGCTATGACATCACAGAGCACGTACATTCCGTTGCTTGCCGTCTGTCAACCACTCAGTCACTGCCAGCCAGACTGGCTGGCTGGCTGGATGGGGGGGCTGCTTGCTGCTGCTGCGTACCTTAGCAAGCTTATTTGCTTGACCGGCCTTCCTACTCCTCTGCCCACATGCCCACCTATGCCCGATCTGCTGTTCACCTGGATCACAGCTCCGCCCCAACAAGGCAGAGCCCCCCAAGAATGGTACAAACTCACCCACGATCCCCTCCACGGAAAGCTTTAGCAAAAGGCAAAAGCGTTATACGTAATGAAGAGGAACCCGAGTCCAAGACGCATCCGACCAGCCATACATATTTGTGTGTATTAAAGATCACATTTTCTTACATTTAGTTTTTCTGTACTTTATTACATCTTATTGTGATTTATAAAAGTATTGTTTCTTTTCCATATGTATGTATGTATGTGTGTGTGTGTGTGTGTGTGTGTGTGTCTGTCTCTGTGTGAAAGTTAGTGTGTGTGTCTGTACGTGTGTGTGCCTGTCTCTGTGTGAAAGTGTGTGTGTGTGTGTGTGTGTGTGTGTGTATATGTCTCTCTGTGAAAGTGTGTGTGTGGGTGTGACAGTGTGTGTGAGTGTCTGTCTGTCTGTCTGTCATGTAACTCGCACATCTGTGAGGGCACCATTTTTGCAGAAGAGATGTACACATTTTGGAGCAACATATGCTGCCATCCAGACATCATCTTTTCCAGTGACGTCCCTGCATTTTCAAACAGATCACATTTTATTACACTTTGTTTATCTGTACCTTATTACATCTTATTGTGATTTATACTTGTAATGTTTCTTTTCCATATATATGTATGTACAGTGGGGGAAAAAAGTAATTGATCCCCTGCTGATTTTGTACGTTTGCCCACTGACAAAGAAATGATCAGTCTATAATTTTAATGGTAGGTGTATTTTAGCAGTGAGAGACAGAATAACAACAAGAAAATCCAGAAAAATGCATTTCAAAAAAGTTATAAATTGATTTGCATGTTAATGAGGGAAATAAGTATTTGACCCATTTTCAATGCCCTGGCTTAGGGAAGGAGGTTCTCACCCATGATTTGACGGTACATGGCCCCGTCCATTGTCCCTTTGATGCGGTGCAGTTGTCCTGTCCCCTTAGCAGAAAAACAGCCCCAAAGCATAATGTTTCCACCTCCATGTTTGATGGTGGGAATGGTGTTCTTGGGGTCAATTCTCCTCCTCCAAACACGGCGAGTTGAGTTTATGGCAAAGAGCTTGATTTTGGTCTCATCTGAGACCACTTTCACCCAGTTCTCCTCTGAATCATTCAGATGTTCATTGGCAAACTTCAGACGGGCCTGTACATGTGCTTTCTTGAGCAGGGGGACCTTGCGGGCGCTGCAGGATTTCAGTCCTTCACGGCATAGTGTGTTACCAATTGTTTTCTTGGTGACTATGGTCCCAGCTACCTTGAGATCATTAACATCTTTACATCTACATTTACATTTACATCTTTTTGTGATTTTTAAATGTATTGTTTCTTTTCCTTATATATGTATGTATGTATGTATGTGTGTGTGTGTCTGTGTGAAAGTGTATGTGTTTGTGTGTCTCTGTGTGAAAGTGAGTGTGTGTGTGTCTGTCTCTGTGTTTGTGTGTCTGTCTCTGTGTGAAAGTGAGTGTGTGTGCGTGTGTCTGTCTGTGAAAGTGTGTGTTTGTGTGTGTATGGGTGTGACAGTGTGTATGAGTGTCTGTCATGTAACTCGCACATCTGTGAGGGCACCATTTTTGCAGAAAGAGATGTACACATTTTGGAGCAACATATGCTGCCATCCAGACATCGTCTTTTCCAGGGACGTACCTGCATTTTTCAGCAGGATAATGCCAAACCACATTCTGCCCAGATTTCAAGCGCATGGTTGCATAGGCAGAGAGTGCGGGTGCTAGCATGGCCTGCCTGCAGTCCTGACCTGTCTCCGAATTGAGAATGTGTGGCGCACTATGAACTGCAAATTAAGACAACGAAGGCCCTGTGCAGTTGCGCAGCTGAGGAAATGCATAATGGATGAATGGGGGAAAATCCCGCTTGCTAAACTTAACCAAGTGGTGTCTTCAGTGCCCAAGTGCTTAATAAGTGTTATTAAAAGAAAAGGTGATGTTACATAGTGGTAAACAGTCGACTGTCCCAACTTTCTTGGTTTCTTTTCACTGCTAATGAGATGCTGTAGAGTGAGTTAGTTATATTGCTTTCAGGAGCTCTAATCGTATTGATGAGTTCATGCAGCATTTGTAATTGAATTTCAAAAAGAAATCTTTGCTGTCTGGCCTGTGTGTATGAGATGTTCTCTGTCAATCTTTGGCTAACAACTGAAACATTGGTAGAACAGAAATGGCAACATAAAAAAGAAAAGTACATTTTAAAAGAGCACATTAAATAGGATGAATATACAGTTTTTTACAATCACTTTGTCACTAATTTCAGAACCTTGATGTCATTTTTCAAAACTCTAGACACAAAACTCAAAACGGTCATCACTTGTAACACATGCTGTCCAATGTTCAAAACATTGCATTGTGCATTCATATCTTTAAAGAAACCTAGCACTTGCAGACTTGTTGGTTCAAATAACTCATTTATCATGAAATACCATAGTAACATAGTAACACAGAAGATACCGATAGTTTCACTGTGTAGTTGTTCGTACAATCATTAAATATTGTAGTACAAAATATGTGATACATGTTTCATTATGGTACTACACATAAATACATCACTGTAAAAGGACTAGTAGAGAGAATACTACAGACACAGTGGAATCATTGAACAAAATCTGAAATGTATTGATGCAATACAATCAAATCACACCATAGGTTTCTTTGAATCCATGCAAAAATAATTAGCTACAAAAACGAACAAAACTACAGTAAAATGTCAACTGCAGTGTTCCTCACCTGGCTTAGTGTAAAAAGCAAAACAAAGGATTGATTACTGTACTTCTAAATTTCCATCAGCCCTGTGTTCAGGTTCAGGTTCTCACAACCATTTTTCACAAGAGGCATCTTGAAACTGAACATACCTGAACATACTCAGTCATCAGCTGCTTTACTCTGTCTGCATTTCTTTCAAAAGGCACACTATACTCTGTGCTACACATTGGTATGCAGTATACAGTCATTTGACAATTGAGAGTAGCCTAATGTTTAGTGCATGCTGAAGACTTGCCGCTTCTCAGTACGGACATTTCTGATGATTGAGGCCACAGTTGATCCTGAGTTGATTCTGAGGTTTGATTGAATCATTGTAGCTGCCTCAGTCATGGTCATGCCATGATTTACAACATGTTCTACAACTATTTCTCGGATTTCACTGGACACTATTTGCTGTTGCTGCCGCTGTCTGGTCCGTGGCCTTGTCCTCTACCACGTTCCCCCAACACCTCTCAAATGAGGCCCATGGCTGCCTCTCTGGTGAGGCCTAAGCCCTCCTCTATGACGAGGCCCACGACCACCTCTCAGAAGGGGTGCATGTCCCCTTCCATTCCTTTGACCACCACGTCTTCCTCCTCCCACTGCTTGACCTCTATTGTGACCTGGATGACTTGCCGGCTCCATGTTATCACTGTGTTGCTGGGGTGGATAGCACTCATTTCACTCGATACTCGTACCACAATGTGAAATCAATCATCAATAACCAGTTGGCAGTATTGGAAAAGCAATTACAAGGGCCTGCATACATACAGTAATGTCAAATCTGATGTGGAAGAACAATCATCTTCAACCAGGTTGGAGCGTTAGTTGCAATGCCTTTAATACACGCAGCGTGGAGAGGAACAGTGACTCAAGAAGATCCCAAAGTCGCTCTGCCTTCATTTTAACAGTCAGAGCTTTTATACACAAAAATCAAAGAGCTGGTTATAATCAGAAAGTCATTACTATGTTATCTTAAAAGTTAGCTAAGCAGAATTTATATCATTATAGGACAGAGTTCATAGATCAACACATGGATTAGGGAGCAGGCACTTCAATCATACTGTTTGACATTGTCTCCAAGATTCTCATCGTAAATAACAAGCAGAAATCAAACTACCTTCTGGCCTGACCTTCTAGCTTGACCTTATCTTTCTTAAGTATACAAGAGAGAAAAACAGGTATTAGAGAAAGAATTTCTAACTTTCCTTCCACACTGAAAACATGGTGTGGAAAAGTGCTACATGATGATGAATGATGATGAAATATTACATCCATAGATAATGTAGTCCAACTGGTTCATGCTCCTCGGTTATTGGTGTCAATGGATCTCATTATCCTGAAACTTTCATGATCGAAACATGGAATACTGTTCGTCAGTTTCCATAAAACTATGAATTAAGAGTAATGCAACAGTCACTTATCATTTTGAGCAGCTGTATCAATTGATAGTTAGATCTTTGTAATGAAATGAATAGACAGTGATCTCAGATGTAATGTGTGAATTGCATTTTGAAATGGTAATACTTTGACGTTAAGTTGTATCATTTTAGTTCAATGAACAAATGATCTGAGGTTGATGTGTATTGTGTCCAAGCAATTGAAAAATGTGCATTTTGATCATCGGGTGTGAGTTTTGTGTCTAGAGTTTTGAAAAATGACATCAAGGTTCTGAAATGAGTGCCAAAGTGATTGTAAAAAAGTGTAATATCAGGGGACAGTGGCTATTACTGATCTGGCCTTCCGTGGCCTCTGTATTAATGTAACAGGTCACATTGTATGTGTACACTGATACTTGATAGTATAATATAGTACAAGTAAAAAACATACATAGGTATCATAGAAGTATTTTGCAGAAATGATTATGGATACTTATCAAAATGGAGAGGAAATGCTAAATCCAGTCTCCCCAGGCTGAGCTTCTATTGCTACACCTGCTAAGTGGCTGCTGGCCCCACTATATGGATAGAGCCACACCAAGTACAAGAGTCTCCCCATTGCTATTTATATCTCCCTATCCAGTCTTCTATACGTGTCAGGTATACAAGTGTGTGTGTGTGTGTGTGTGTGTGTGTCTGTCTGTCTGTCTGTCTGTGAAAGTGTGTGTGTGTGTGTGTGTGTGAAAGTGTGTGTGAGTGTCTGTCTGTCTGTCTGTCATGTAACTTGCACATCTGTTAGGGCACCATTAATGCAGAGATGTACACATATTGTTTATTTTCCATATATATGTATGTATGTATGTATGCATGTCCAATTGCTTTGACAATACAAATGCACTGAATTGAGACAGAGAGAGAGAGAGAGAGAGAGAGAGAGAGGTGCTAAGGCACATTTGTAACATAAATTAGGGAACATTTGAAACATGCTTAGGGAACATTCATAAGAACATAAGAACATAAGAAAGTTTACACACGAGAGGAGGCCATTCGACCCATCATGCTCGTTTGGTGTCCATTAATATCTAAGTGATCCATGGATCCTATCCAGTCTATTTTTAAATGTTCCCAAACTTTCAGCTTCTACCACTTTCCATCTTGAATGCCTTGAAGCCCAATTTCCATTTGTTGTCCCCTGGTGCGTGTGTCCCTGCTGATCTGGAAAAGCTCCTCTGGTTTGAGGAACCTTTCATGATTTTGAAGACTTGGATCAAGTCCCCACGTAATCTCCTCTGTTCCAGGGTGAAAAGGTTCAGTTCCCTCAGTCTCTCCGAGTAGGACTTTCCCTTCAGACCTGGAATAAGTCTGGTTGCTCTCCTCTGAACTGTCTCTAAAGCAGCAATATCCTTCTTGAAGTGTGGTGCCCAGAACTGTACACAGTATTCCAGATGAGGTCTAGCGCATTGTACAGTCTTAACATTACTTAAATTCTACACTTTTGACGATATACCCTAGCATTCTGTATGCCTTTTGTATTGCTTCCCCACATTGTTTGGATGGAGAAAGTGAATCCACATAGATTCCTAGGTCTTTCTCATGCATTACTTCATCTAGATCTGTACCTCCCATAGTGTAATTATAGTGGACATTTTTGTTTTACTGCATGTATTACCTTGCACTTGTCCACATTGAATTTCATTTGCCAGGTGTCAGCCCACAACTGAATTTATCTAAGTTCCTCTGAATAGCATGTGCTGCCAAGATTGTATCTGCTAAGCCACCTATTTTAGTATCATCTGCAAATTTGACAAGGTTGCTAAGTATCCCAGAGTCCAGATCATTAATATAGATTAGAAAAAGCAAAGGCCCTAGTACTGATCCCTGTGGAACTCCACTAACAACCTCACTCCAGTTAGAAGTGACTCCTCTAATCTGTTTCCTATACATCAACCAGTTCATAATCCATCTACTTACATGACCCTGAATGCCTACAGCTTCCAATTTGAGGATCAGTCTTTGGTGTGGAACCTTATCAAAAGCTTTTTGGAAATCTAAGTATATCATATCATATGCTTTCACGTGATCTACAGCTGCAGTTGCATGTTCAAAAAAATGTATTAAGTTAGTAAGACATGATCTGCCTCGTCTAAACCCATGTTGACTATCTCCAAGAATATGGTTTTCATTGAGATGCTCCTCTATTTTCTGTCTAATCATTTTTTCCAACATTTTACAGGTGATGCAGGTGAGACTGATTGGTCTGTAATTTCCTGGCTCAGTTTTGTCCCCTTTCTTGTGGATTGGTATGAAATTTGCTGTCTTCCAGTCAGTGGGAACATCCCCTGTTCTAAGTGTCATTTGAAATAATCGAGTTAACGGCCTATACATAATTTCCCTCATTTCTTTAAGTACTGTTGGAAATATCCCATCTGGCCCAGGTGATTTGTTTGATTTTAATTCTGCTAGTCCCTTTAGTACCTCCTCCTCATTTATCCTGATCTCTCTTAGGGTTTGACTGGATTGATTGTCAACCTGTGGCATGTCATCTGTTTTTTCTTTTGTAAAAACCTCTGTGAAATACTCATTTAGAATATTTCCCACATCTTGTTCGTTTTCCAAGATACCTCCATTTTTGCCCTTTATCTGTTTCACCTCCTCCTTAATTGACCGCTTGCTGTTGTAATTTTGAAAAAAGCTCATTGCATTGGTTGTAGCTCCAAGAGCTATGTTTCTTTCTATTTCCCTCTTTGCTTTCCTGATCCCTTTCTTAAGATCTCTTTGCAGCTCAACATATTCTATGTATTTTGTTTCATCACCATCCCTTTTGTATGTGCTATACAACATTTTCTTCCTCTTTATATTTTTTTGCATGCCTCTGGTTTGTATGTATGTATGTATGTATGTATGTATGTATGTATGTGTGGAAGGAAAGTTAGAAATTCTTTTCTCACAACTGTTTTTCTCTCTTGTATACTTAAGAAAGATAAGGTCAAGCTAGAAGGTCAGGAGGCCATAAGGTAGTTTGATTTCTCTTTTTTATTTACAATGAGAACCTTGGAGACAATGTCAAACAGAATGACCTACGTGCCTGTTCCCTAATACCATGTATAGACCTATGAACTCTGTTCGATAATGATATATGTTCTGCTTAGTTAGCCTTTAAGATAACATAGTAATGACTTTCTAGCATGTATGTATGTATGTATATATATATATATATATATATATATATATATATATATATATATATGTATGAATGTATGTATGTCCAATTGCTTTTGACAATACAAATGAATTGAGAGGGAGAGAGAGAGAGAGAGAGACAGACAGACAGACTGACAAACAGAAAAACAGACACACACACAAACACACACACACACAGAGCCAGCCAGTCCGCCAGCCAGCCAGCCAGCCAGCCAGCTCAGCGATGACATCACGAGCCTCTCTCAGCTGACTGCTATGACATCACAGAGCACGTACATTCCGTTGCTTGCCGTCTGTCAACCACTCAGTCACTGCCAGCCAGACTGGCTGGCTGGCTGGATGTGGGGGCTGCTTGCTGCTGCTGCGTACCTTACCAAGCTTATTTGCTTGACCGGCCTTCCTACTCCTCTGCCCACATGCCCACCTATGCCTCTACTCCAAGATACTTATACAATAGAAAAACTATGGTAATAATAATATAGCCCAAGACAAAAAATATTAATCTTTCTAGACTGTATTAAAGTTCAGCACTTCGGAAAAATAGAATTATTTTGTATTTCAATAAAACAAAAATAATTACTGGTATCCACACACCCAACCAATGTAAATGTCACGGACGGTGTTAATTAGCTCCTTAATCACCATTACTTATTATATTTATATTTCACTTCACTTTATGCAATATGGCTTGTGTATTTTGTTTGGTTCTATATTGCCATTATTTTGTGTGTTGATTATCTTTCACTTTATTGTTTAATTTGTTATTCACTTAGTATTATTTTGATTGTTTGCACGCGTGCCTTATTATTTTTGTTTCTTCTTTCTTTCACAACTCACCTGGGTCCACCTGCACTCTTCACACGCGTCCCCACTTAATCACCCTGCCCTGGGAGAGGAGAGGATTATCTGCTGTAGTCCACTTTCCAATGTGGGAGGTCTCTGCGGCTCATATCTCATTCAATTATTTATTCATTTATCCTACATCAAGTTTATTTATTTTCCCACGTTTCATTCAATCACCATCAGAAGCTCTCTGTGCTAAAAGTGGCAGCACATTTGTCTCACACACATCAAACTCGCCTTTTCCTGCTTCCCAAGCCTTATCAACTTACTCAGACCCTCGTCAACTTACTCAAACCCTCTTCAACTTTGGTTAACATTGCTCTGCATTCTAACAGCTATTCTTTCTCCTATTCTTAATTTCTTACAAGAAATGTATTCAGGTTTTTTTATCAATATGTTTTATTTATATTTATACAGATGTCACTCCATTATTCGTTTATTGAAGTCATATATGTACCTAACAAAATATTAGCCAATAGGCCATTGATCTCAATAATGATTCCCATAATCCTAGGACACCTTCTCTTTTACTCTTCCTTTCCATTCTTACTTTTCTCCTGTAAAGCATTTTATATTACTTGAGCTTACTTATTCTATAGTTGTAATCTTATACTTCTGCGGTATCTTACCCTTTTCCTACATCACTCATCTTAAAACCATGGTCTACTTTGACTTTCATTTCAGGTATTATATGCTAGGCACCAATAACCAAACATTTTCTGAAAGACTGTAACATGTCACCAGACTGTTTACATTCTCCTGCTTTCACAGGCTGTCAGGGCTGCACCAGGCTCTCTTCTAGCCTTTCGTTTCCTTGAATTTGACTTTTGACAGAGCTTGTCCATAACATGATGTTTAACAAACAAATTCTGGTTCTTCTTGTGGAGACACCATGACTATTTATGTATTACTATTATTATCCATCTGTTTATTCAATGTATATTTTGGATTACTTTTCTTATAATAGTCTTTCTTTCTGATTTCTGATGCTTGAGGCACTCTGTATAGAGCCAAAGATCCTCATGAATATGATAAATCTGTTGTTACATTTTTAAATATAATTCTAAAATGATTGCCAAAACATAGACATTTACCTTATATCACCTTCAAACTATACATATTCATAAACACACAAAGCACATACACATTGATATCTAAAGATAATTCAGATATCCGATCTGTGGCATGTTTTATTGACCCTGCAGTGTCTCAAACAGCCCTTATAACTTATTATTTAAGCTTATGATTATTTAGAATAAAATGTCAAATAATCCCACTCGATTATTTCATTATTTCACTATCTCAGTTTTCTTGATCCATTGTGAAAAAGTTCTGTTATTTCCTCCTCATCTGTAGAGGCTACATTAGCCCACTCCCCGGTCTGATATTCTCGTAGTAACTGTATCCAAATGTTGGGCGGACATTTAGCCTTCACGATGATGTGTACATCGTGCGGGTGAAGGAGGTGAATAACCATCTTTTCATCTAGAATATCCCAAAAAGTTGTGTTACCCTGGTTTGGTTTTAATTTTGGGAGGGACGCCCATATCATTTCTTTTTCTCCTGGGGAGAAGGGGACATGGGTTTTAGTCGTATAGACTATTGATTGACCTTCCTCTTTACTCTGTCTAGTTTTGACTTGCATGGGTGCAGCTGGGACCGTTTTCAGAGCGGTCAGATCTGGATACAATGTATTATTATAACCAAAATCAGTGATTGATTTATATTCCGGATTATATGGGGGAGGAGCGCTAGCAAAACCTCCTTTTTCATATTCCCATGCTTTGCGATCTAAATCATCCCAATCGGGCCTGTCGTCCTCGGAGTGATCTGTGTCGCGACGCGCTCCTAACACGGCAGCACATCGCGCACCTACACCTTCACCTTTTCTGACCACTTTTCTTGCCCTTCTAATTTGCCTTGTAGTTCTATTAATTCTATCGTATTTTTCACAACTTCTTCTCTCAATTCACATTACTGTTTATGATGATCTTCCATTTCTGTTATTTTCTTTTCTTGATTCTCACCAACCTGACACAATATCACAATTCCTTTCTCTGTCTTATCTGGTTGTTGTTGCTTCCACCAGTCCCGGAGCTCCTTCGGAGACCAGTCTTTCTCCCAACTTCCTTCCAACATTTTCTTCTCTACATTCTGTTTTTTTATTTCTCAAAAAACCAATAATGCTGGTGTCACTCACTGTGACGATTTATCTGAAATATTACATTATTATATATTATATTATGTATATATATTATAATAAAAACAAACACTCCAGTAAGGTACGGACACCCGTACATGACACTGGCTAAGGTAAGGGAACCCATAAACAACCATAAGCACCCCCGGACCTAGGACAGACTGTAACTTGCTAACTTGCTAACTGTTTTGTTTGCTTCACATCGTTTGCTGCTAGTTGCATGCCAAACGAGTTCGTTCTGTCCAAAATATAAGCTTTTTTCTTCTAATAAACTCAATAAAAATACAGTGCACTAGCAACTATTTCCCTTTCAAAAGTTGTAGTCCCGTTTCAGTTAAAACAAAATGTGTTCTTCAAACAAAGAAAATACTTGTGTTTCTTTTCCCTCTTTACCTGCTCTTATCACAAAGCTTCTCAACACAATCTCAGGTGCAGGTGCACTCTGCGCTATCCTTTGCCCGAGCTTTGTCCAGGAAAACTCACTGTAGCCATCTTAGTTCAACACGGGCTCTCCTTACCTGCGAGTCACACGGGTCCAGTTCACTTTGCAAGTGAACAGTCTCTTCTCAGAAACAATAAGGAAACTTGGAAAGAAACACAATCCCAGGTCGGTGTTAAAAAAAAGTTCTTTGTTTTCATATTAAAAGAAAACATTTGTATTTTCTCTGCACACTTCACAGCTCCAATTAGCACACTCAACTAATCCCTGCCCCCCTCAGAACCGTCACTAAAGAAAGGTACTCACAGTCATTTTAAATATGACATCCTGTAGTGTTTGTTTTCAAAATATGATCTTATTATCACTTGAACCAAATAAATCCTTTGACCCACTAATACCAAATTACAGTTAGGGGGGCCACAGATGTGATTTGAAAATACGATCTTCCATGTCTTTCTGTTGTGTTTTGACCTGGGGATCTGTAATTGTCCAAGTGGCTACTGCACATGTACTTATTTAATATTAAATGTGTTATTTAATTAGGCTTGGTTCTGATGAGCATGTACAAGACGTCAGCTTTTTAAATAACTGTGTGTATTGGATCATACACATTTTAGAAATACTCTCTCAAACTTCCCGCATTGGTACCTCACCAGGGAGGTAGAAAACAGCAATAGCATTGAAAAAGTGTGACTGTAGTTCTGCTCTTCTGCAATATATTTCTACAATATCTTTAACATCTTCTTTAACATTGTTTTAAAGGCTGGGACCAATATGGTGGAATATCTCCAACACACGGACATTGAGAGACTCGACCCCTTTGTGCTGCTGCTCAGAGACCAACTCTCAGTTGTCTCTGAGTAGGCTATGGATCAACTTCCTTTCCTAATATGAAGGAGACCATGGATACAAAACCTATGAAAAACAGGTGATTATTGTTATTCTTCTCATTATAAACTACTTAATACATCTCTCCCATAAAGTACAACAGGATAGTGGTGACGTCATTCAGGATTGGATTGCCATTGGTCAAAAGCCCTCTGAGAGAAATTGTGTGGCGACACTCCACACTCTTAGAAGAAATTGTTCTGCACAGAACCATAAAGGGTTCCTCGAGTAATCGCTCTGGTGGATCCCTTTATGGTTCTATGTAGAACCCCTTCAAAGGGGTTACATGAAGAACCCCCAAACATAGCGTTCTACACAGAACCATTCGTTTTAAAATGTTATATATAGAACCCATTCAAAAGGGGGACACGTGCTATACCTGAATTTGTTTTCCAAATACAATCTTTAAAAAATGTATGAGTTCATATATACAAACACACATACACAACGAAAAAATCGCACTACTTGTGAAGTAACTTCATTTACATTATATGCCACAACTCCTCAATTTGGAAAGCAAAAACAAGACATCTGATGTAAAAGTGTAAACTAATTACGAACAGCACTTTTGATTTTTATCTTCAATTCAGGGGCTACTTATTCGAACAGTAAACTGTATTCTCTCTTCAGAGTGACTGGAATGTTTTTGCCTACATTCAACTTAAATATGAAAGTTTCCAAAAACGGCATAGTTTTCTTTAAGGCTATTCAATGCCAAACACAAAATTCTCTCTGCTTTCAGTGCTTGTCCTTCAGCACAATTACACAGGTTCATGATGTTCTCATTTCAATACATTGTTTTCTTATTTAAACTATTTGACTTTGAGCTTACATTGAGAATAAAATCACTTTTGCAAGTAAAACCTGGCCAAGAAAGGAAGCAGCACTACAATAAAACAATACACAGAATACAAAGCAGTTCCTTCAAAAGTGAAAGTGATAAAGAGTGATGTCTGTCAGTAAATTACGTTGAGATACATATTGGTTATTTTGAATTAGGAGTCCAACTTCAATAATTTCTATTAACAAGCCAAAATACAGATCAGAATTACGGGTAATTGAAAATAATATGTAGCGCCTAGGTAAGCTTGGATGTGTTCAGAGAAACACTAAAAACGGACCTTCCTCACACCCGTCTTGTTGAGGTGGACGTGGTCATACAGGTGATGTGGCTGGATGTCTCAGTGGTGTGCCAGGTGGACGTTGGGGAGGAGGGCACATCTTCGGGACACTTCTGCGTTGATGGCCTGGATGATGTGCAGGGGCACGTCTGTGCGGGGCAGCAGTGTGGAGATGGTGATTTTGGCAGTTTGGAATTCCTCTGTGGCTTTCTTTGCCACCTGTCTCAGGGCTGAGGCCACATCGCCCCTGCGGGCACTCAGGTCGTTAGTGCCGGTGTGGATGAGGATGTGTTTGACCTGGCACAGCCTCCTCTTGGAGAGCAGCTCCAGGGCTCTCTGTGCTGTCGGGCACCAAAGCTTTTTCACTTTTCGCCCAGGGAAGAGGCACCTCTCATCCTGGAACTTCCCATTGGAGTCGCTCAGAATGACCACCTCTGTGTTGACCTGCCACTCCGGGTTTTGCGTCGGGAGTGGTGGGGGCAGCGGGTGTGTTTTAGGGGAGTGGCGTTTCAGGGGTTTTAGTGGCAGGTCTGGTGATAGTGGGGGTGTCAGGAGTGGTGGGGAGTGTGGGTGGATCAGTGGGTGCGTCAGTGGGTGCGTCAGGGGTTGTAGGTGTTGTGGGGTCAGTGCAGTGCAGTCTCTGTGCTCCTCTGTTAGCTTCTCCAGCTGGCTCTGCAGGCTCCTCAGGAAGCTGTGCTGGGGTGTCCTGGTCAGCTCCTCCCTCGCTCTGTGCAGCTCCGTCCTCAGGGTTTGGCTCTGCTCCTCCTGGTCTCTCACTGCTGCTCTCAGCTTATGGATCTCAGCCTTGTGGTGCATCTTTAGTCCCTGAACTCCGCAAACTTCAGCTCCAGCACTGATAGGCATTCCTTTAGTGTTTTAATGTTGCTGGAGAGTTTTGGGGAGACAGGGGGGCAGTCTGTGGGAGATGGGGCACTGTCTGGCTCCGTGTGGCTGGGGGCAGACTGCAGGGTGGCCGGCTCTGGCTCGTGTTTCTCTACCTCAGTCTGCTGCTTTGAGGTGTGGAAGCCGAGAGATAATTGGTCCAGGCTGCTCTCGCTGTCCTGCACCATGATGGTCCCGTTGTGGTATACATTAAAAGTGAGCATCACACTGTCTGTGTCTTTCTCTACCAGCACTGAGATCTGCCTGCCTCTGCTAATGCCCCTCTTGTTGTTATTGGGGTATGTCTGGCACAGGGTTTTGTGAAAGGCGGTGGGGTACTGAGTGTAGAACAGTAGATTGTTCTTGACCCTGTTTTCTCCTTTACCGGTGTAGTCTAGGATGAGGGTCTCAGGAGATGCTCTCATCACAGCTTGTTTGTAGTCCTTATAGCCTGTGCAGAGCGAATGTCTTCAGGGTATCGGATTTCAAAAGGCAGCTCTGCAGTCAGACTGCTGTTCGATAGATTTGTATCAGTCTCAGTGGCAGTTGGGCTCTCTCCTACTGTCACTCTATTCAAATTGGAGCTCTGCATTTTCATTGGCTGAGTCAACTACTGAGAATGCTTATTTATTTTATTAATACATATTTTTTTGTTTAATTATTTGTCTCTATAGGTGAAAGGTCTTACCTCCAATTCTTGTCTTCAGCTTTTCTTTTCTGACTTTTCTTCCTGAACTGTCTCTCTGCTTTCTTCTTTTTGTGTTTCTCTTAAAATTATTATTTTTTGAATACTTTTTCTTCTGAATTTCTATTCCATGTCTTCTGTGTATGTTTATAGTGCTATATATTAATTTGTAAATGACAAATTAAATCCGCTTATGTATAAAAACAAATGTTTTTTAGGAGCTCATATTCCTCTCTCTCTCTCTCTCTCTCTCTCTCTCTCTCTCTCTCTCTCTCTCTCTCTCTCTTCTCTCTCTCCCTCTCAATTCAATTCATTTGTATTGTCAAAGCAATTGGACATACATACATATACATACATACATACATACATACATACATACATCTACACGGAAAATAAATAATAGAATTATGAATCACAATAAGATGTAATGAAGTACAGAAAATGAAAATGTAAAAAAATTTCCAGATTCCTTTTTTGAAATACAATGACATGCATAACAAACGAGTATTTACATTATATTTACAGCCGGTGCTCGTGTGTCACTGTGTCCCTCAGGCTGTGGTAGGCGCTGACATATTGGGCAGCCAGGGTGGCTGTGTGTCCCTCCCCCAGGAGGACTGGCGTTTTTCTTTTATCTCAGTTTTGTCACAGGTTGGGTGGGCATCCATTATGTTGTTACAGAATTTGTCCCTTATTTTGGGCTAAAGCTTTCCGTGGAGGGGAACGTGGATCAGTTTGTACCATTTTTGGGAGAATCTGCCTTGTTGGGGCGGAGCTGTGACCAGGTGAACAGCAGATCGGGCATAGGTGGGCATGTGGGCAGAGGAGTTGGAAGGCCGGTCAAGCAAATAAGCTTGCTAAGGTACGCAGCAGCAGCAAGCATCCCCCACATCCAGCCAGCCAGCCAGTCTGGCTGGCAGTGACTGAGTGGTTGTCAGACGGCAAGCAACGGAATGTACGTGCTCTGTGATGTCATAGCAGTCAGCTGAGAGAGGCTCGTGATGTCATCGCTGAGCTGGCTGGCTGGCTGGCTCTGTGTGTGTGTGTGTATGTCTGTGTGTGTGTGTGTGTGTCTGTTTGTCTGTTTTTCAGTCTGTCTGTCTCTCTCTCTCTCTCTCTCTCTCTCTCTCTCCCTCTCAATTCAATTCATTTGTATTGTCAAAGCAATTGGACATACATACATTCATACATACAAAAATATATATATATATATATATATATATATATACATACATACATGCATACATGCTAGAAAGTCATTACTATGTTATCTTAAAGGCTAACTAAGCAGAACATATATCATTATAGAACAGAGTCCATAGGTCTACACATGGTTTTAGGGAACAGGCACGTAGGTCATACCGTTTGACATTGTTTCCAAGGTTCTCATCGTAAATAACAAACAGAAATCAAACTAGCTTCTGGCCTGACCTTCTAGCTTGACTCTATCTTTCCGCCTTATATACTTGGTGAATAATTGAGGAAGTAGCACCAAGTGACCACATTAGGCTGCCTGAGGGTTTCTGGGGAGTGTAGTTGTCTAGGGTCGGTTTTCTTCCCTAGAGTGCAGACCTTGCAGCAGACCTGGCCTGACATATCTGCCATGTATGACCCTGCCCCTTGGTTTGTCCCACATCCTCCCCCCCAGCTGCGACCCCATAGGTCGAGCGACAGCCGCAAAAAAGCATGCACCCGGGACAGCCCATCAACATTCCCCATGGCCTTCCCTGGCCTGTGCTGCAGGGTGAAATGAAAATGTTGGAGACTCAAAAACCACCTCATCACACAGGCATTCCTGTCTTTCGAACGATGCATCCAAGTGAGGGGGGCATGGTCAGTGATCAGGGTGAAGTGCCTGCCCAACAAATAGTATCGAAGACTGTCCAAAGCACACTTCACTGCCAAACATTCTTTTTCAACTACCAAATAATTTATTTCATTGGATTCCAACTTTCTGCTAAGGAACAACACCGGGTGTTCGTGATCACCCATTCTTTGGGACAAAACCATTCCGATCCCCACCTCAGAGGCGTCCGTCTGGACTATAAATTCTTTCTGAAAGTCAGGTACCATTAAAACGGGGTTGCGGCAGAGCGCCTCCTGTAGGCTCCGGAAAGCCCGGTTTGCTGTATCACCCCATCTAACCATATTGGGTTCTGTAGCCTTAGTCATATCAGTCAGAGGGGCCGCTAAGGTAGCATAGTTGGGAATAAACCTCCGGTAATACCCAGTTAACCCTAAAAATGCCCTAACCTGCTTTTTATTGACAGGCCTAGGCCAAGAGTTTATGGCTTCAACCTTGGATATTTGGGGTTTCACCATACCCCTCCCTACTGTATAGCCCAAGTATTTGGCCTCTTCCAACCCCAAATTGCATTTGGTTGGATTAGCCATCAGGCCTGCTGCATGTATTGAATCCAATACCGCTTGGAGCTGAGACAAATGTGATTCCCAATCTGGACTGTGAATGACCACATCATCTAAATATGCTGCCGCATACGTCCTGTGTGGTCTAAGTATGTGGTCCATCAACCTTTGAAAGGTGGCAGGAGCACCATGCAGGCCAAAGGGCATCACTGTGTAGTGAAACAGACCATCTGGGGTTGCAAAGGCTGTTTTTTCTTTGGCACCCGGGGTCAAGGGAATCTGCCAGTAGCCCTTGGCTAAGTCAATAGTTGAAATATAGCGAGCATTCCCAATATTCTCTAACAATTCATCTACTCGGGGCATTGGGTATGCATCAAACTTTGAAATTTCATTAACCTTTCTAAAATCATTACAGAATCTCCAGGAGCCATCAGGTTTGGAAACCATGACTATAGGGCTGGACCACTCACTGTGGGATTCTTCAATAACCCCTGCCTCCAGCATTTCCTTAACCTCATTTCTAATAGTGTTCCTGCGAGCTTCTGGTACCCTGTAAGGCCTCATATTTACCTTCTTTCCTGGGAGAGACACAATGTTGTGAGAGACTAAATGGGTACGCCCCGGTATGCCTGAGAAAACTTCCCTATTACGTATTATCAAGTCGTTCACCTCCTTCAACTGGTCAGGTGACAAGGCAGCTGCAATATTCACCTTCGGTGTCCCTAGTGGCTGAGGGGGGTAAGTCAACATCAACACTTCCCTGTCCTTCCAGGCTTTTATTAAGTTGACATGATATATTTGTCCTGGGGGTCGGCGGCCGGGTTGCTGAACCTTATAGTTCACTTCCCGTATTCGCTCTATAATCTCATAAGGTCCCATCCACGTAGCCAGAAATTTACATTCTACAGTGGGAACCAACACCAACACCCTATCACCAGGCTGGAACACCCTCAGTGTAGCCTGACGATTATAGGCGAATTGTTGGTGTTCCTGTGCCTGCCTTAGGTGCTCTCTCACAATGGGAGTGACTGTGGCTATTCTCTCTTGCATAGCATTGATGTGCTCGACTACACTCCGGAAAGGAGTGGACTCGTGTTCCCACGTTTCACGGGCTATGTCTAATATCCCCCTGGGGTGCCTCCCATATAACAGTTCAAAAGGCGAAAAGCCCAGGGAAGCCTGTGGGACTTCCCTAATGGCAGACATCAAGTAGGGCAGCATGAATTCCCAATTTTTCCCATCCTTATCGATTACCTTTCTTAGCATGGACTTCAGGGTCCTATTAAATCTCTCAACCAACCCATCTGTTTGTGGGTGGTAGACTGATGTTCTCAACTGCTTAACCTGCAACAATTTACACAGATCGGTCATAACCTTAGACATAAAGGGTGTGCCCTGATCTGTTAATATCTCCCTCGGTATCCCCACCCTACTACACATCAACATTAGCTCTTTTGCAATACCTTTTGAAGCCATGGTCCGCAGTGGAATGGCTTCTGGGTACCTGGTGGCATAATCCAAAATAACCAGTATATACTGATGCCCTCTGGCTGATTTTGGGAGAGGTCCCACCACATCCATAGCTATCCTAGCAAAGGGGGTCTCTATGATGGGCAAAGGGACCAGTGGGCTTCTGAAGGCTGGTTTAGGAGCATGTAGTTGACATTCAGGACATGAGCTACAATGTTCTGTCACGTCTGCATGTACGCCTGGCCAGTAAAACCTCCTCAGGAGTCTATCCTTGGTTTTGTCCATCCCCAGATGTCCCCCCAGGATATGCCCATGTGCCAGATTGAGAACTGTTCGTCTGAATGGGGTGGGAACTAGCAATTGCTCCACAATGTCCACCCCTATCTTATTTACACGGTACAATAGGTCATTTTTTACCATAAAATAAGGATAAGCTGTTGGCGGGTCTGCAGTAGTCATAGGGGTCCCATTTACTACCTTCACATTTTCTATAGCATAGTGTAGAGTGAGATCTCGCACCTGTGCGCTGCCAAAATCAATGGGGAGTCCCTCTAACACTGACACTTCTACATTGTCAGCTTCAGGGGTCTCTATGAATGGATTCTCACCCACCCTGCTAGTGCTGGGTTCCTCACCCTCCATAGGGTCATCTACGTCACTACATTCCACCCCTATGTTTTCAGTTTAATTTTCCCCAACCAAAACCTTCACTGTCGACTCAACTGGAACCAGGTCTACTTTTAGCTCTAGTTGTGGGATCGAGGCAACTTCTGGCTTACAGTTTTCAGTGTGCATTTCCAATTTACTATGTTTTCTATCTAGTTTTCCAAAATTAGGAAAATATCGTCCCAGTATCACATCATATGGCATGTTGGGTACCACACCGACTTCGTAATCTAGTTTCCCGGCCTCTGTCTGTGTGTTTACAAGGGCTGTGGGATAGGGGCGTGTGTCACCATGTGTGCATGTGATACTGAGCTCCTGATGTCTATCCAGCTTGTTGGTCGCTACTAATTTTTCTGTGACCAGTGTAACCATACTGCCAGAGTCGAGTAGAGCAGCCACTTCTTTCTCATCGACTATCACTGTACACATGTGTTTTGGATTAGGTACTCCGCCTATGAAAACATCCGTCCCAACAGGGCAGGCATAAAATACCGGTTTCTCTTTCCCCATATCACACACATTACATTGCATTGGTTCCTCTCTACCTGGGCAGTGGGCCGCAATATGTCCTACTTTGTCACAATTGTAGCAGACAATTGGTTGTGATGGTGACCCCCTATAACCCTTAGTCTCGGCTTTAGGCCCCACCTTTGCCCCCCCCAGTCTTGCTCTTTTCTTCCAATCCAGCGCGTCATGTTTCCCAGAGTACTTTGGAACCATCTTACCCGGTCCGCTGGTTCGTCATGGCCTGGGGAACGAGTTTTTAACCTCCGGTACATGCTCTGCTGCTCCGGCTGTATAGAACCGCTCTACAATGGCCACCAAGGTGTCAGCGGACAGCACCTCATTCTGGCCAACCCAGCGTCGAACGTCCTTGGGCAAACAGCGTTGGTAGTTGTCAAGGACTATGGCCTCCACCACCTCGGCTGATGAATGGACCTCTGGCTGTAGCCATTTCCTGGCCAGATGGATCAGATCAAACATCTGCGTTCGGATTGGTTGTCCTGGTTGGTAGGCCCACTGCTGAAACCGATGTGCCCTCACTGCGGTGGTCACGCCCAATCGGGTCATTATCTCCGCTTTCAATTTATCATAGTCCTGGGCGTCCTTCAGCTCCAGATCAAAGTACGCTTTCTGTGCATCCCCTGCCAGATAAGGTGCCACAAGCCCTGCCCAGGAATCTTTTGGCCATCCCTCTCTCCGCTGTCCTCTCAAAGGTCATAAGGAAGGCCTCAACATCGTCCTGTTTTGTCATTTTCTGCAGAAAGTGATTGGTGCGGGGAGTGGAATGGGTTGCAGCCCCCTGTGGCCCAATCCTGGTTGCAAGTGCTTCAACACTCTCTTTCAGCTCTTTAGTCACCTTTTCCTGCTCTTCTCTAAACATTTTATTTGTATCATGCTGGACCTGCAGTGCTTCCTGATGCATCCGCATAGCATCCTGGTGAGCCACCTGCTGCACCCTGGTCGCTTCCTGTTGGGCTATTACAGCCTGTAGTTTTTTTTTTTTTGGATAAAAAAATTCACTCAGCCAGTCTGGGTTTCATGAGGTGCTGCCCGCATTCTACACCAAATATGACAAAACGCCTTGGCTGTACACATGTGCGGGTCTTCTCTGTGATCTTCTTAGGAGTAAAAACCAGTCATGACCCAGGGAGGAGGTTGCAAATACAGGGCTGTGCCTGTATGTTTACTTCAAACAAAACAAATCTGAAAACAAAACCTAACTCACACTGGAGTTGTAACTAATCTTACATAATCATTCTATTTTAAACAAAGTCTGGAATAAATAAGTCTTGGCTTTCTCCTTATGAGCTACCTCTGTTTTCCAGATAACTCACCCTATTGTCTCTCACTTCTCTCTCTCTCAGGCCCGCCTTATATACCTGGTGAATAATTGAGGAAGTAACACCAAGTGACCACATTAGGTGCTAGAATGGCTGCCTGAGGGTTTCTGGGGAGTGTAGTTGCCTAGGGTCGGTATTCTACCCTAGAGTACACACCTTGCAGCAGACCTGGCCTGACATATCTGCCATGTATGACCCTGCCCCTTGGTTTGTCACAATACATACATACATACATATACACGGAAAATAAATAATAGAATTATGAATCACAATAAGATGTAATGAAGTACAGAAAAAGAAAATGTAATAAAATGTGATCTTTAATACATACAAATAAAGAAAATAGGTATACCATTTCCAGATTCCTTTTTTGAAATACAATGACATGCATTACAAACGAGTATTTACATTATATTTACAGCCGGTGCTCGTGTGTCACTGTGTCCCTCAGGCTGTGGTTGGCGCTGACATATTGGGCAGAATGTGTCCCTTATTTTGGGCTAAAGCTTTCTGTGGAGGGGAACGTGGATCAGTTTGTACCATTTTTGGGAGGATCTGCCTTGTTGGGGCGGAGCTGTGATCCAGGTGAACAGCAGATCGGGCATAGGTGGGCATGTGGGCAGAGGAGTAGGAAGGCCGGTCAAGCAAATAAGCTTGCTAAGGTACACAGCAGCAGCAAGCAGCCCCCCCATCCAGCCAGCCAGCCAGTCTGGCTGGCAGTGACTGAGTGGTTGACAGACGGCAAGCAACGGAATGTTCATGCTCTGTGATGTCATAGCAGTCAGCTGAGAGAGGCTTGTGATGTCATCGCTGAGCTGGCTGGCTGGCTGGCTGGCTGGCTGTGTGTGTGTCTGTGTGTGTGTGTGTGTGTGTGTGTCTGTTTGTGTTTGTCAGTCTGTCTGTCTGTCTGTCTCTCTCTCTCTCTCTCTCTCTCTCTCTCTCTCAATTCATTTCATTTGTATTGTCAAAGCAATTGGACATACATACACATACATACATATACACTCACCTAAAGGATTATTAGGAACACCTGTTCAATTTCTCATTAATGCAATTATCTAATCAACCAATCACATGGCAGTTGCTTCAATGCATTTAGGGGTGTGGTCCTGGTCAAGACAATCTCCTGAACTCCAAACTGAATGTCTGAATGGGAATGAAAGGTGATTTAAGCAATTTTGAGCGTGGCATGGTTGTTGGTGCCAGACGGGCCGGTCTGAGTATTTCACAATCTGCTCAGTTACTGGGATTTTCACGCACAACCATTTCTAGGGTTTACAAAGAATGGTGTGAAAAGGGAAAAACATCCAGTATGCGGCAGTCCTGTGGGCGAAAATGCCTTGTTGATGCTAGAGGTCAGAGGAGAATGGGCCGACTGATTCAAGCTGATAGAAGAGCAACTTTGACTGAAATAACCACTCGTTACAAACGAGGTATGCAGCAAAGCATTTGTGAAGCCACAACACGTACAACCTTGAGGCGGATGGGCTACAACAGCAGAAGACCCCACCGGGTACCACTCATCTCCACTACAAATAGGAAAAAGAGGTGAGACATTCAGATGGTAGAGTCAGAATTTGGCGTAAACAGAATGAGAACATGGATCCATCATGTCTTGTTACCACTGTGCAGGCTGGTGGTGGTGGTGTAATGGTGTGGGGGATGTCTTCTTGGCACACTTTAGGCCCCTTAGTGCCAATTGGGCATCGTTTAAATGCTACGGCCTACCTGAGCATTGTTTCTGACCATGTCCATCCCTTTTTGACCACCATGTACCCATCCTCTGATGGCTACTTCCAGCAGGATAATGCACCATGTCACAAAGGTCGAATCATTTCAAATTGGTTTCTTGAACATGACAATGAGTTCACTGTACTAAACTGGCCCCCACAGTCACCAGATCTCAACCCAATAGAGCATCTTTGGGATGTGGTGGAACGGGAGCTTCGTGCCCTGGATGTGCATCCCACAAATCTCCATCAACTGCAAGATGCTATCCTATCAATATGGGCCAACATTTCTAAAGAATGCTTTCAGCACCTTGTTGAAGCAATGCCACATAGAATTAAAGCAGTTCTGAAGGCGAAAGGGGGTCAAACACAGTATTAGTATGGTGTTCCTAATAATCCTTCAGGTGAGTTCATCGTAGCTCTTAATACTCTCTTTCTGTCTGGAGGAGATATAATTGAAGTATTGTACACGTACCCGGCTACTTTCAACACCCATTGCTGCACTGATATTTTTCCCTCCATTTTTCTTTATCCATTTTTTTTTTGCTGGAAGTTCCGTCAATACCCACCAGCCTTTAAGAGACATCATGCAGCCAGGCTTTTTGGCTTGCAGCCACACCGTCCTGAACGCGCCCGATCTCGTCAGATCTCGGAAAATAAACGGGGCAGGGCCTGGTCAGTACTTGGATGGGTGACCTCCTGGAAATTCCAGGTGCAGCAAGCTTTTTCGTCTCCTGGGTAACTTCATCGTAGCTCTTAGTACTCTCTTTCAGTCTGGAGGAGATATTATTGAAGAATTGTACACATACCCGGCTACTTTCAACACCCTTTGCTGCACTGATATTTTTCCCTCCATTTTTTTTTTTTTTTTTTTTTTTTTTGCTGGAAGTTCCGTCAATACCCTCCAGCCTTTAAGAGACATCATGCAGCCAGGCCTCTCGGCTTGCGGACACAAAGTCCTGAACGCGCCCGATCTCGTCAGATCTCGGAAACTAAACGGGGCAGGGCCTGGTCAGTACTTCGATGGGAGATCTCCTGGAAATACCAGGTGCTGCCAGCTTTTTACGTCTCCTGGGGAACTTCATCGTAGCTCTTAATACTCTCTTTCTGTCTGGAGAAGACATAATTGAAGAATTGTACACGTACCCGGCTACTTTCAACACCCTTTCCTGCACTGATATTTTTCCCTCCATTTTTCTATTTTTTTTTTTTTTTTTTTTCTGGAAATTCCGTCAATAACCGCCAGCCTTTAAGAGACATCATGCAGCCAGACATCTCGGCTTGCGGCCACACCGTCCTGAACGCGCCCGATCTCGTCAGATCTCGGAAGCTAAACGGGGCAGGACCTGGTCAGTACTTGAATGTGAGACCTCCTGGAAATACCTGGTGCTGCAAGCTTTTACGTCTCCTGGGTAACTTCAGCGTAGCTCTTAATACTCTCATTCAGTCTGGAGGAGATATAATTGAAGTATTGTACACGTACCCAGCTACTGTCAACACCCTTTGCTGCACTGATATTTTTCCCTCCATTTTTCTATTTATTTATTTTTTATTTTTTGCTGGAAGTTCCGTCAATACCCGCCAGCCTTTAAGAGACATCATGCAGCCAGGCCTCTTGGCTTGCGGCCACACCGTCCTGAACACGCCCGATTTCGTCAGATCTCGGAAGCTAAACGGGGCAGGGCCTGGTCAGTACTTGGATGGGAGACCTCCAGGAAATACCAGGTGCTGCTAGCTTTTTCGTCTCCTGGGTAACTTCATCGTAGCTCTTAATACTCTCTTTCTGTCTGGAGGAGATATAATTGAAGTATTGTACACGTACCCAGCTACTGTCAACACCCTTTGCTGCACTGATATTATTCCATCCATTTTTCTTTTTTTTTTTTTTTTTTTTTGCTGGAAGTTCCGTCAATACCCTCCAGCCTTTAAGAGACATCATGCAGCCAGGCCTCTCGGCTTGTGGCCACACTGTCCTGAATGCGCCCGATCTCGTCTGATCTCGGAAGCTAAACGGGGAAGGGCCTGGTCAGTACTTTGATGGGAGACCTCCTAGAAATACCAGGTGCTGCAAGCTTTTACGTCTCCTGGGTAACTTTATCGTAGCTCTTAATACTCTCTATCTGTCTGGAGGAGATATAATTGAAGAATTGTACATGTACCCGGCTACTTTCAACACCCTTTGCTGCACTGATATTTTTCCATCCATTTTTCTTTTTTTTTTTTTTGCTGGAAGTTCCGTCAATACCCGCCAACCTTTAAGAGACATCATGCAGCCAGGCCTCTCGGCTTGCGGACACAAAGTCCTGAACGCGCCCGATCTCGTCAGATCTCGGAAACTAAACGGGGCAGGGCCTGGTCAGTACTTCGATGGGAGATCTCCTGGAAATACCAGGTGCTGCCAGCTTTTTACGTCTCCTGGGGAACTTCATCGTAGCTCTTAATACTCTCTTTCTGTCTGGAGAAGACATAATTGAAGAATTGTACACGTACCCGGCTACTTTCAACACCCTTTCCTGCACTGATATTTTTCCCTCCATTTTTCTATTTTTTTTTTTTTTTTTTTTTGCTGGAAATTCCGTCAATAACCGCCAGCCTTTAAGAGACATCATGCAGCCAGACATCTCGGCTTGCGGCCACACCGTCCTGAACGCGCCCGATCTCGTCAGATCTCGGAAGCTAAACGGGGCAGGACCTGGTCAGTACTTGAATGTGAGACCTCCTGGAAATACCTGGTGCTGCAAGCTTTTACGTCTCCTGGGTAACTTCAGCGTAGCTCTTAATACTCTCATTCAGTCTGGAGGAGATATAATTGAAGAATTGTACATGTACCCGGCTACTTTCAACACCCTGTCCTGCACTGATATTTTTCCCTCCATTTTTCTATTTATTTATTTTTTATTTTTTGCTGGAAGTTCCGTCAATACCCGCCAGCCTTTAAGAGACATCATGCAGCCAGGCCTCTTGGCTTGCGGCCACACCGTCCTGAACACGCCCGATCTCGTCAGATCTCGGAAGCTAAACGGGGCAGGGCCTGGTCAGTACTTGGATGGGAGACCTCCAGGAAATACCTGGTGCTGCAAGCTTTTACGTCTCCTGGGAAACTTCATCGTAGCTCTTAATACTCTCTATCTGTCTGGAGGAGATATAATTGAAGTATTGTACACGTACCCGGCTACTTTCAACAGCCTTTGCTGCACTGATATTTTTCCCTCCATTTTCCATTTTTTTTTTTTTTTTTTTTTGCTGGAAGTTCCGTCAATACCCGCCAGCCTTTAAGAGACATCATGCAGCCAGGCCTTTTGGCTTGCGGCCACATTGTCCTGAACGCGCCTGATCTCGTTAGATCTCGGAATCTAAACGGGGCAGGGCCTGATCAGTACTTGGATGGGAGACCTCCTGGAAATACCAGGTGCTGCAAGCTTTTTACGTCTCCTGGGTAACTTCATCGTAGCTCTTAATACTCTCTTTCTGTCTCCAGGAGATATAATTGAAGAATTGTACACGTACCCGGCTACTTTCACCACCCTTTCCTGCACTGATATTTTTCCCTCCATTTTTCTATTTTTTTTTTTTTTTTTTTGCTGGAAATTCCGTCAATACCCGCCAGCCTTTAAGAGACATCATGCAGCCAGGCATCTCGGCTTGCGGCCACACCATCTTGAACGCGCCCGATCTCGTCAGATCTCGGAAGCTAAACGGGGCAGGACCTGGTCAGTACATGAATGTGAGACTTCCTGGAAATACCTGGTGCTGCAAGCTTTTACGTCTCCTGGGTAACTTCATCGTAGCTCTTAATACTCTCTTTCAGTCTGCAGGAGATATAATTGAAGAATTGTACATGTACCCGGCTACTTTCAACACCCTTTGCTGCACTGATATTTTTCCATCCATTTTTCTTTTTTTTTTTTTTGCTGGAAGTTCCGTCAATACCCGCCAACCTTTAAGAGACATCATGCAGCCAGGCCTCTCGGCTTGCGGACACAAAGTCCTGAACGCGCCCGATCTCGTCAGATCTCGGAAACTAAACGGGGCAGGGCCTGGTCAGTACTTCGATGGGAGATCTCCTGGAAATACCAGGTGCTGCCAGCTTTTTACGTCTCCTGGGGAACTTCATCGTAGCTCTTAATACTCTCTTTCTGTCTGGAGAAGACATAATTGAAGAATTGTACACGTACCCGGCTACTTTCAACACCCTTTCCTGCACTGATATTTTTCCCTCCATTTTTCTATTTTTTTTTTTTTTTTTTTTTGCTGGAAATTCCGTCAATAACCGCCAGCCTTTAAGAGACATCATGCAGCCAGACATCTCGGCTTGCGGCCACACCGTCCTGAACGCGCCCGATCTCGTCAGATCTCGGAAGCTAAACGGGGCAGGACCTGGTCAGTACTTGAATGTGAGACCTCCTGGAAATACCTGGTGCTGCAAGCTTTTACGTCTCCTGGGTAACTTCAGCGTAGCTCTTAATACTCTCATTCAGTCTGGAGGAGATATAATTGAAGAATTGTACATGTACCCGGCTACTTTCAACACCCTGTCCTGCACTGATATTTTTCCCTCCATTTTTCTATTTATTTATTTTTTATTTTTTGCTGGAAGTTCCGTCAATACCCGCCAGCCTTTAAGAGACATCATGCAGCCAGGCCTCTTGGCTTGCGGCCACACCGTCCTGAACACGCCCGATCTCGTCAGATCTCGGAAGCTAAACGGGGCAGGGCCTGGTCAGTACTTGGATGGGAGACCTCCAGGAAATACCTGGTGCTGCAAGCTTTTACGTCTCCTGGGAAACTTCATCGTAGCTCTTAATACTCTCTATCTGTCTGGAGGAGATATAATTGAAGTATTGTACACGTACCCAGCTACTGTCAACACCATTTGCTGCACTGATATTTTTCCATCCATTTTTCTTTTTTTTTTTTTTTTTTTTTTGCTGGAAGTTCCGTCAATACCCGCCAACCTTTAAGAGACATCATGCAGCCAGGCCTCTCGGCTTGCGGCCACACCGTCCTGAATGCGCCCGATCTCGTCAGATCTCGGAAGCTAAACGGGGCAGGGCCTCGTCAGTACTTGGATGGGAGACCTCCTAGAAATACCAGGTGCTGCAAGCTTTTACGTCTCCTGGGTAACTTTATCGTAGCTCTTAATACTCTCTCTCTGTCTGGAGGAGATACAATTGAAGTATTGTACATATATCCAGCTACTGTCAACACCCTTTCCTGCACTGATATTTTTCCCTCCATTTTTCTTTTTTTTTTTTTTTTTCTTGCTGGAATTCCGTCAATACCCGCCAGCCTTTAAGAGACATCATGCAGCCAGGCTGCTTGGCTTGCGGCCACACCGTCCTGAACGCGGTCGATCTCATCAGATCTCGGAAGCTAAACGGTGCAGGGCCTTGTCAGTACTTGGATGGGTGACCTCCTGGAAATTCCAGGTGCTGCAAGCTTTTTCGTCTCCTGGGTAACTTCATCGTAGCTCTTAATACTCTATTTCTGTCTGGAGGAGATATAATTGAAGAATTGTACACGTACCCGGCTACTTTCAACACCCTTTGCTGCACTGATATTTTTCCATCCATTTTTCTTTTTTTTTTTTGCTGGCAGTTCCGTCAATACCCGCCAGCCTTTAAGAGACATCATGCAGCCAGGCATCTCGGCTTGCGGCCACACCGTCCTGAACGCGCCCGATCTCGTCAGATCTCGGAAGCTAAACGGGGCAGGACCTGGTCAGTACATGAATGTGAGACCTCCTGGAAATACCTCGTGCTGCAAGCTTTTACGTCTCCTGGGTAACTTTATCGTAGCTCTTAATACTCTCTATCTGTCTGGAGGAGATATAATTGAAGTATTGTACACGTACCCAGCTACTGTCAACATCCTTTGCTGCACTGATATTTTTCCATCCATTTTTCTTTTTTTTTTTTGCTGGCAGTTCCGTCAATACCCGCCAGCCTTTAAGAGACATCATGCAGCCAGGCATCTCGGCTTGCGGCCACACCGTCCTGAACGCGCCCGATCTCGTCAGATCTCGGAAGCTAAACGGGGCAGGACCTGGTCAGTACATGAATGTGAGACCTCCTGGAAATACCTCGTGCTGCAAGCTTTTACGTCTCCTGGGTAACTTTATCGTAGCTCTTAATACTCTCTATCTGTCTGGAGGAGATATAATTGAAGTATTGTACACGTACCCAGCTACTGTCAACATCCTTTGCTGCACTGATATTTTTCCATCCATTTTTCTTTTTTTTTTTTTTTTTTTTTTTTTTTTGCTGGAAGTTCCGTCAATACCCGCCAACCTTTAAGAGACATCATGCAGCCAGGCCTCTCGGCTTGCGGCCACAACGTCCTGAACGCGCCCGATCTCGTAAGATCTCGGAAGCTAAACGGGGCAGTACCTGGTCAGTACTTGGATGGGAGACCTCCTGGAAATACCTGGTGCTGCAAGCTTTTACGTCTCCTGGGTAACTTTATCGTAGCTCTTAATTCTCTCTTTCTGTCTGGAGGAGATATAATTGAAGAATTGTACATGTACCCGGCTACTTTCAACACCCTTTGCTGCACTGATATTTTTCCCTCCCTTTTTCTATTTTTTTTTTTTTTTTTTTTGGTGGAAGTTCCGTCAATACCCGCCATCCTTTAAGAGACATCATGCAGCCAGGCATCTCGGCTTGCGGCCACACCATCCTGAACGCGCCCGATCTCGTCAGATCTCGGAAGCTAAACGGGGCAGGACCTGGTTAGTACATGAATGTGAGACCTCCTGGAAATACCTAGTGCTGCAAGCTTTTACGTCTCCTGGGTAACTTTATCGTAGCTCTTAATACTCTCTATCTGTCTGGAGGAGATATAATTGAAGAATTGTACATTTACCCGGCTACTTTCAACACCCTTTGCTGCACTGATATTTTTCCCTCCCTTTTTCTATTTTTTTTTTATTTTTTTTTGCTGGAAGTTCCGTCAATACTTGCCAGCCTTTAAGAGACATCATGCAGCCAGGTCTCTTGGCTTGCGGCCACACCGTCCTGAACGCGCCTGATCTCATCATATCTCGGAAGCTAAACGGGGCAGGGTCTGGTCAGTACTTGGTTGGGTGACCTCCTGGAAATACCAGGTGCTGCAAGCTTTTTACGTCTCCTGGATAACTTCATCGTAGCTCTTAATACTCTCTTTCAGTCTGGAGGAGATATTATTGAAGAATTGTACACGTACCCGGCTACTTTCAACAGCCTTTGCTGCACTGATATTTTTCCCTCCATTTTCCTTTTTTTTTTTGTTTTTTTTTTGCTGGAAGTTCCGTCAATACCCGCCAGCCTTTAAGAGACATCATGCAGCCAGGCCTCTTGGCTTGCGGCCACACCGTCCTGAACGCGCCCGATCTCGTCAGATCTCGGAAGGTAAAAGGGGCAGGGTCTGGTCAGTACTTGGATGGGTGACCTCCTGGAAATACCTGGTGCTGCAAGCTTTTTTGTCTCCTGGGTAACTTCATCGTAGCTCTTAGTACTCTCTTTCTGTCTGGAGGAGATATAATTGAAGTATTGTACACGTACACGGCTACTTTCAACAGCCTTTGCTGCACTGATATTTTTCCCTCCATTTTTCTTTTTTTTTTTTGCTGGAAGTTCCGTCAATATCCGCCAACCTTTAAGAGACATCATGCAGCCAGGCCTCTCGGCTTGTGGCCACACCGTCCTGAATGCGCCCGATCTCGTAAGATCTCGGAAGCTAAACGGGGCAGGGCCTGGTCAGTACTTGTATGGCTGACCTCCTAGAAATACCAGGTGCTGCAAGCTTTTTACGTCTCCTGGGTAACTTCATCGTAGCTCTTAATACTCTCTTTCTGTCTGGAGGAGACATAATTCAAGTATTGTACACGTACCCGGCTACTTTCAACACCCTTTGCTGCACTGGTATTTCTCCCTCCATTTCTCTTCTTTTTTTTTTGCTGGCAGTTCCGTCAATACCTGCCAACCATTAAGACACATCATGCAGCCAGGCCTCTCGGCTTGCGGCCACACCGCCCTGAACACCCCCAATCTCGTCAGACCTCGGAAGCTGAACGGGGCAGGGCCTGTTCAGTACTTGCATGGGAGACCTGCTGGAAATAAAAGGTGCTGCAAGCATCTTACGTCTCCTGAGTAACTTCATCGTAGCTCTTAATACTCTCTTTCTGTCTGGAAGAGATATAATTGAAGAATTGTACACGTACCCGGCTACTTTCAACACCCTTTGCTGCACTGATATTTTTCCCTCCATTTTTCTTTTTTCTTTTTTTTTTGCTGGAAGTTCCGTCAATACCCGCCAGCCTTTAAGAGACATCATGCAGCCAGGCGTCTCGGCTTACGGCCACACCATCCTGAACGCGCCCGATCTCGTCAGATCTCGGAAGCTAAACGGGGCAGGACCTGGTCAGTACTTGAATGTGAGACCTCCTGGAAATACCTGGTGCTGCAAGCTTTTACGTCTCCTGGGTAACTTTATCGTAGCTCTTAATACTCTCTATCTGTCTGGAGGAGACATAATTGAAGTATTGTACACGTAGCCAGCTACTGTCAACACCCATTGCTGCACTGATATTTTTCCATCCATTTTTCTTTTTTTTTTTTTTTTGCTGGAAGTTCCGTCAATACCCGCCAACCTTTAAGAGACATCATGCAGCCAGGCCTCTCGGCTTGTGGCCACACCGTCCTGAATGCGCCCGATCTCGTAAGATCTCGGAAGCTAAACGGGGCAGGGCCTGGTCAGTACTTGGATGGCTGACCTCCTAGAAATACCAGGTGCTGCAAGCTTTTTACGTCTCCTGGGTAACTTCATCGTAGCTCTTAATACTCTCTTTCTGACTGCAGGAGATATAATTGAAGAATTGTACACGTACCCGGCTGCTTTCAACACCCATTGCTGCACTGGTATTTCTCCCTCCATTTCTCTTTTTTTTTTTTTTTTTTTTATGCTGGAAATTCCGTCAATACCCGCCAGCCTTTAAGAGACATCATGCAGCCAGGCTGCTTGGCTTGCGGCCACACCGTCCTGAATGCGGTCGATCTCATCAGATCTCGGAAGCTAAACGGTGCAGGGCCTCGTCAGTACTTGGATGGGTGACCTCCTGGAAATACCAGGTGCTGCAAGCTTTTTCGTCTCCTGGGTAACTTCATCGTAGCTCTTAATACTCTATTTCTGTCTGGAGGAGATATAATTGAAGAATTGTACACGTACCCGGCTACTTTCAACACCCTTTGCTGCACTGATATTTTTCCCGCCATTTTTCTTTTTATTTTTTATTTTTTCTGGAAGTTCCATCAATATCCGCCAGCCTTTAAGAGACATCATGCAACCAGGCATCTCGGCTTGCGGACACACAGACCTGAACGCGCCCGATCTCGTCAGATCTCGGAAACGAAACGGGGCAGGACCTGGTCAGTACTTGGATGGGAGATCTCCTGGAAATACCAGGTGCTGCCAGCTTTTTACGTCTGCTGGGTAACTTTATCGTAGCTCTTAATACTCTCTTTCAGTCTGGAGGAGATATAATTGAAGTATTGTACACGTACCCGGTTACTTTCAACACCCTTTGCTGCACTGATATTTTTCCCTCCATTTTTCTTTTTTCTTCATTATTTTGCTGGAAGTTCCGTCAATATCCTCCAGCCTTTAAGAGACATCATGCAGCCAGGCCTCTTGGCATGCGGACACATTGTCCTGAACGCGCCCGAACTCATCAGATCTCGGAAGGTAAACGGGGCAGGACCTGGTCAGTACTTGAATGTGAGACCTCCTAGAAATACCTGGTGCTGCAAGCTTTTACGTCTCCTGGGTAACTTCATCGTAGCTCTTTATACTCTCTTTCTGTCTGGAGGAGATATAATTGAAGAATTGTACATGTACCCGGCTACTTTCAACACCCTTTGCTGCACTGATATTTTTCCCTCCGTTTTTCTTTTTTTTTTTTTTTGCTGGAAGTTCCATCAATACCCTCCAGCCTTTAAGAGACATCATGCAGACAGGCCTCTCGGCTTGTGTCCACACCGTCCTGAACGCGCTCGATCTCGTCAGATCGCGTAAGCTGAACGGGGCAGGTCCTGGTCAGTACTTGGATGGGAGACCTCCTGGAAATACCTGGTGCTGCAAGCTTTTTAGTCTCCTGAGTAACTTCATTGTAGCTCTTAATACTCTCTTTCTGTCTGGAGGTGTTATAATTGAGGATTTGTACACGTACCCGGCTACTTTCAACACCATTTGCTGCACTGGTATTTTTCCCTCCATTTTTCTTTTTTTTGCTGGAAGTTCCGTCAATACCCGCCAGCCTTTAAGAGACATCATGCAGCCAGGCTTTTTGGCTTGCGGCCACACTGTCCTGAACGCGCCCGATCTTGTCAGATCTAGGAAGCAAAACGTGGCAGGACCTGGTCAGTATTTGGATTGGTGACCTCCTGGAAAAACTAGGTACTGCAAGCTTTTTACGTCTCCTGGGTAACTTCATCGTAGCTCTTAATACTCTCTTTCTGTCAGGAGAAGATACAATTGAAGAAATGTACACGTACCCGGCAACTTTCAACACCCTTTGCTGCACTGATATTTTTCCCTCCATTTTTCTCTTTTCTTTTTTTTTTTGCTGGAAGGTCCGTCAAAACCCTCCCGCCTTTAAGAGACATCATGCTGCCAGGCCTCTCAGCTTGCAGCCACGCCGTCCTGAACGTGACCGATCTCATCAGATCTCGGAAGCTAAACAGGGCAGGGTCTGGTCAGTACTTGGATGGGAGACCTCCTGGAAATACCAGGTGCTGCAAGCTTTATACGTCTCCTGGGTAACATCATCGTAGATCTTAATACTCTCTTTCTGTCTGGAGGAGATATAATTGAAGTATTGTACACTTTGTCTTAGGGACAGTCTGGCTAGCAGTGACTGAGTGGTTGACAGAGGCTCGTGATGTCATCGCTGAGCTGTCTGTCTGTCTGTCTGTCTCTCTCTCTCTCTCTTTCTCTCTCTCTCTCTCTCTCTCTCTCTTCCTCTCAATTCAATTCATTTGTATTGTCAAAGCAATTGGACATACATACATACATATATATATATATATATATATATATATACATACATACATACATCCATACATGCTAGAAAGTCATTACTATGTTATCTTAAAGGCTAACTAAGCAGAACATATATCATTATAGAACAGAGTTCATAGGTCAACACATGGTTTTAGGGAACAGGCACGTAGGTCATACCGTTTGACAATGTCTCCAAGGTTCTCATCGTAAATAACAAACAGAAATCAAACTATCTTCTGGGCTGACCTTCTAGCTTGACCGTATCTTTCTTAAGTATACAAGAGAGAAAAACAGGTGTAAGAAAATAATTTCTAATTTTCCTTCTACACATATATACATACATACATACATATGTAGCGTTATGTTGGGTGTATTTGGATAAGAGCATTTGGGCTCTGAGCTGAAGCACTGATCTAAAGAAGACCTCTCCCCCCCCAAAGTTATCAGATTTCCTTAGCTCATCAGCTTGGAACTGGTTTGCATCAAAGTGACAGTTTTGGGGAGGATGGCACCGAGAAGAGGCCAAATAGTTTGGAATTCTGCTATGAGATGTCTGGAGAAAGGGGCCTGTAGGTGATAAAAACTCTTTGAAGTGGATGAGAGCCGAAATCCCGACATAGAGCTACGAACCCAGGCCAACCGGCATTTCCAAAAGATGGCATGGATTGACATCAGTCATAAATAAAGCCTCCCTCCAATAGGACACTGGGGGCTGAAACCGAAATCCAATCTCAAGAACTCAGGGACCAATCACCTACTGATCTGACAGACTATAAGGAACAGCGGACAGTCTTTCTCTCTCTCTCTCTCTCTCTCACCTGAACCAGAAACTCGCTGCCACAGCTCAACCTGTAGCTCTGTTGCCAGAACCGGAATCAGAAACCAACCAAGTCTTTGCCGGCAACAGAAGAGTTAAACTGGGAGAAGGAGATTGAGCGAAGAATTATTTTAAAGGACTTTATTAAATAAATAACTTCACAGACCCACCTGATCAGTGGAGTTTTACAGCTGGACAATTGACTAAGTCGACTGAATACGAAAGTGTCAGTCACTTAAATAGCTATTTGAGTCTTAAGAAACTTGACCCTTGGAACAAACAGGGCCCTGCTTTCCTCAAAGACTTCGTCTTCAAGTAACTACGGTGGAACCATGCTTACAAAGAAGATTTTGTGCACAACCTTGGAGCCTTCAAACCAATGGAAAATCTGTTTGGAAAAGACTCTACATTCGCGAAACCCCAACTTCCAGGTGCATCGACTGAGTGGAAGTTCTTGGACAAAGCCGAACCGGACTGCCTTTGTTCCAAACCACACGGACCTCGTGCCGTGTGCTGTTATCTGAGCCCGAAGCCAGAGAGGCCTCTCTGCTACGAAGTTCACATAAGTTTAACAGTTTGGAGTTTGTGATTCATGACATTTGAGAAATCAATTAGAAATGTTAATCTGTGATTCATAACTCTAGAATGTGTAATATCATTTAGTTTTCTTAAATATAAATGTGAGTTGCATTAAACTGTTTTGTTGATAATTTTAGAAATAAAATCTGTCAACGCCGAGAAATATCTTCTCATTCCTGTTTAACTGTTTAGTCTGAAATTGACACAAGTTAATAGACATTAGATTATTGGTGGCCCTGCCTATCCTTAATCATTGAATAATAATCAGTTAAGGGAAATTGTGGTAACAAATAGGATCTTTCTCGGCACCTAAACGTAAATGAGACTGATATATATATAACGAGAAGTTACCTGACATAAATACTAACCTGCGTAGTTATTTAATGTCTGACTAATAATACTAACGAGAGACTCACCTTCGTCTTACTAACCGGTATTGTAGTCAATGTGTTTATAACCTTTTTTGTTTAACGATTTGTTAAACGGAATGTACGTGCTCTGTGATGTCATAGCAGTAAGCTGAGAGAGGCTCGTCATGTCATCGCTGAGCTGGCTGGCTGGCTCTCTGTGTGTGTGTGTGTGTGTGTGTGTGTGTCTCTCTGTCTGTCTGTCTGTCTGTCTCTCTCTCTCTCTCTTACTCTCTCTCTCCCTCTCAATTCAATTCATTTGTATTGTCAAAGCAATTGGACATGCATACATACATACATACATACATATATATGGAAAATAAACAATATGTGTACATCTCTTTCTGCATTAGTGGTGCCCTCACAGATGTGCAAGTTACATGACAGACAGACAGACAGACACACACACACTTTCACACACAGATAGACAGACACAGACACACACAGACACACACACACATACTTTGACAGACAGACAGACAGACACACGCATATTATGGGTCTTTGTTGGGTAGTGAAATGGGTAGCATCAGTCGCAGTGTGGGTAATGTCAGGGAGCCAATCATAGTCCCCGTTATTTGCATATCGTGGCGCAAAGCATTCTGGGAAAAGCAACTAAACACGTTTAGTCATGTATTTGTCCATAGTTTACACATGAGATGAAAGAGACAGTATGACGTGTTGAGCACCTGGGATTCCTCATGTGTATGTGAGGGGCAGAGGAACCGGATCCCAAGTGTGCGTCCCAGGTGCTATAGGTTTCAAAGCATGCAGGGGAATAGGCACCCCACCCTGACACCTATAGAAGACTGGATAGGGAGATATAAATAGCAATGGGGAGACTCTTGTACTTGGTGTGGCTCTATCCATATAGTGGGGCCAGCAGCCACTTAGCAGGTGTAGCAATAGAAGCTCAGCCTGGGGAGACTGGATTTAGCATTTCCTCTCCATTTTGATAACTATCCATAATCATTTCTGCAAAATACTTCTATGATACCTATGTATGTTTTTTACTTGTACTATATTATACTATCAAGTATCAGTGTACACATACAATGTGACCTGTTACATTAATACAGAGGCCACGGAAGGCCAGATCACTAATAGCCACTGTCCCCTGATATTACACTTTTTTACAATCACTTTGGTACTCATTTCAGAACCTTGATGTCATTTTTCAAAACTCTAGACACTAAACTCACACCCGATGATCAAAATGCACATTTTTCAAAACTCTAACACTTTTTTACAATTGCTTGGATACAATACACATCAACCTCAGATCATTTGTTCATTGAACTAAAATGACACAACTTAACATCAAAGTATTACCATTTCAAAATGCAATTCACACATTACATCTGAGATCACTGTCTATTCATTTCATTACAAAGATCTAACTATCAATTGATACAGCTGCTCAAAATGATAAGTGACTGTTGCATTACTCTTAATGCATAATTTTATGGAAACTGACAAACAATATTCCATGTTTCGATCATGAAAGTTTCAGGATAATGAGATCCATTGACATCAATAAACGAGGAGCATGAACCAGTTGGACTACATTATCTATGGATGTAATATTTCATCATCATTCATCATCATGTAGCACTTTTCCACACCATGTTTGCAGTGTGGAAGGAAAGTTAGAAATTTTTTCTCTAATACCTGTTTTTCTCTCTTGTATACTTAAGAAAGATAAGGTCAAGCTAGAAGGTCAGGCCAGAAGGTAGTTTGATTTCTGTTTGTTATTTACGATGAGAATCTTGGAGACAATGTCAAACAGTATGATTGAAGTGCCTGCTCCCTAATCCATGTGTTGATCTATGAACTCTGTCCTATAATTATATAAATTCTGCATAGCTAACTTTTAAGATAACATAGTAATGACTTTCTGATTATAACCAGCTCTTTGATTTTTGTGTATAAAAGCTCTGACTGTTAAAATGAAGGCAGAGCGACTTTGGGATCTACTTGAGTCACTGTTCCTCTCCACGCTGCGTGTATTAAAGGCATTGCAACTAACGCTCCAACCTGGTTGAAGATGATTGTTCTTCCACATCAGATTTGACATTACTGTATGTATGCAGGCCCTTGTAATTGCTTTTCCAATACTGCCAACTGGTTATTGATGATTGATTTCACATTGTGGTACGAGTATCGAGTGAAATGAGTGCTATCCACCCCAGCAACACAGTGATAACATGGAGCCGGCAAGTCATCCAGGTCACAATAGAGGTCAAGCAGTGGGAGGAGGAAGACGTGGTGGTCAAAGGAATGGAAGGGGACATGCACCCCTTCTGAGAGGTGGTCGTGGGCCTCGTCATAGAGGAGGGCTTAGGCCTCACCAGAGAGGCAGCCATGGGCCTCATTTGAGAGGTGTTGGGGGAACGTGGTAGAGGACAAGGCCACGGACCAGACAGCGGCAGCAACAGCAAATAGTGTCCAGTGAAATCCGAGAAATAGTTGTAGAGCATGTTGTAAATCATGGAATGACCATGACTGAGGCAGCTACAATGATTCAATCAAACCTCAGAATCAACTCAGGATCAACTGTGGCCTCAATCATCAGAAATTTCCGTACTGAGAAGCGGCAAGTCTTCAGCATGCACTAAACATTAGGCTACTCTCAATTGTCAAATGACTGTATACTGCATACCAATGTGTAGCACAGAGTATAGTGTGCCTTTTGAAAGAAATGCAGACAGAGTGAAGCAGCTGATGACTGAGTATGTTCAGGTATGTTCAGTTTCAAGATGCCTCTTGTGAAAAATGGTTGTGAGAACCTGAACCTGAACACAGGGCTGATGGAAATTCAGAAGTACAGTAATCAATCCTTTGTTTTACACTAAGCCAGGTGAGGAACACTGCAGTTGACATTTTACTGTAGTTTTGTTCTTTTTTGTAGCTAATTATTGTTGCATGGCTTCAAAGAAACCTATGGTGTGATTTGATTGTATTGCATCAATACATTTCAGATTTTGTTCAATGATTCCACTGTGTCTGTAGTATTCTCTCTACTAGTCCTTTTACAGTGATGTATTTATGTGTAGTACCATAATGAAACATGTATCACATATTTTGTACTACAATATTTAATGATTGTACGAACAACTACACAGTGAAACTATCGGTATCTTCTGTGTGGGTGATCTAAATAAATGTTACTATGGTATTTCATGATAAATGAATTATTTGAACCAACAAGTCTGCAAGTGCAAGGTTTCTTTAAAGATATGAATGCACAATGCAATGTTTTGAACATTGGACAGCCTGTGTTACAAGTGATGACCGTTTTGAGTTTTGTGTCTAGAGTTTTGAAAAATGACATCAAGGTTCTGAAATTAGTGACAAAGTGATTGTAAAAAACTGTATATTCATCCTATTTCATGTGCTCTTTTAAAATGTACTTTTCTTTTTTATGTTGCCATTTCTGTTCTACCAATGTTTCAGTTGTTAGCCAAAGATTGACAGAGTACATCTCATACACACAGGCCAGACAGCAAGGATTTCTTTTTGAAATTCAATTACAAATGCTGCATGAACTCATCAATACGATTAGAGCTCCTGAAAGCAATATAACTAACTCACTCTACAGCATCTCATTAGCAGTGAAAAGAAACCAAGAAAGTTGGGACAGTCGACTGTTTACCACTATGTAACATCACCTTTTCTTTTAATAACACTTATTAAGCACTTGGGCACTGAAGACACCACTTGGTTAAGTTTAGCAAGTGGGATTTCCCCCCATTCATCCATTATGCATTTCCTCAGCTGCGCAACTGCACAGGGCCTTCGTTGTCTTAATTTGCACTTCATAGTGCGCCACACATTCTCAATTCGGAGACAGGTCAGGACTGCAGGCAGGCCATGCTAGCACCCGCACTCTCTGCCTACGCAACCATGCGCTTGTAATCTGGGCAGAATGTGGTTTGGCGTTATCCTGCTGAAAAATGCAGGGATGTCCCTGGAAAAGACGATGTCTGGATGGCAGCATATGTTGCTCCAAAATGTGTACATCTCTTTCTGCAAAAATGGTGCCCTCACAGATGTGCGAGTTACATGACAGACAGACACTCATACACACTGTCACACCCACACACACACACACACTTTCACAGACAGACACACGCACACACACTCACTTTCACACAGAGACAGACACACAAACACAGAGACAGACACACACACACTCACTTTCACACAGAGACACACAAACACATACACTTTCACACAGACACACACACACATACATACATACATACATACATATATAAGGAAAAGAAACAATACATTTAAAAATCACAAAAAGATGTAATAAAGTACAGAAAATCTAAATGTAATAAAATGTGATCTTTAATACACACAAATATGTATGGCTGGTCGGATGCGTCTTGGACTCGGGTTCCTCTTCATTACGTATAATGCTTTTGCCTTTTGCTATAGCTTTCCGTGGAGGGGATCGTGGGTGAGTCTGTACCATTCTTGGGAGGCTCTGCCTTGTTGGGGCGGAGCTGTGATCCAGGTGAACAGCAGATCGGACATAGGTGGGCATGTGGGCGGAGGAGGAAGGCCGGTCAAGCAAATAAGCTTGCTAAGGTACGCAGCAGCAGCAAGCAGCCCCACCATCCAGTCAGCCAGCCAGTCTGGCTGGCAGTGACTGAGTGGTTGACAGACGGCAAGCAACGGAATGTACGTGCTCTGTGATGTCATAGGAGTCACCTGAGAGAGATGTTTGTGATGTCATCGCTGAGCTGGCTGGCTCTGTGTGTCTTGCTGGCTGTGTGTGTGTGTGTGAGAGAGAGAGAGACTTTTTGACTTTTATCAGACTTCATTGCCTGTTTGCAACACGCAATAATTCATACAAAAGAAAATAAATAAATAAATAAAAAATAGTGTTCCCCTTTGTTTGTCTCCCCCCAACAAGCATTAACTCCGCCACTGATCTGTACACTTTTAAAGAAAGCAACCCAATACACACAACAAAACAACCATCAAATACTAAACCCTATAAATGAATTACATAATAAAAACCAACTCCCCGTCATACAATTCACAAAGGGCATCATTAATACACCAGACCTGTTCAAAACTCTCCAAATCATTCATCAGCCTGTAATAGTTAAACTCTAGTCTGACTCTGCACTTGACCAGCATGGCAAACACTCTCACTGCATCCTCACTGCCCTCCCCACACACTCTGTTCTTCCTAGTCTTATAGACGGCCATTTTAGCCTGGCCCAGCAAGAAGTTTACCAGCTGGTCCACATGTTTGGTCTTTCTGGTGTATCGCGCCCCTAAAATAAAAACCTTTGTGTTAAAAATCAGGTTAAGATCAGTAAAAAGACGAGTTAAAAGACTAAAAATGGGTGACAACCGAGAGCAAGTGCTGAAACAGTGAAACACGGTCTCTCTCTGAGCACAGAATGGGCAGGCGTCGGACACAGCAGGGTTAAGAACAGTAATAAAAGAATTGACAGCAATAATGGTGTGTAACACCCTCCACTGCAGATTGCCAGCTCTCTTATTGAGGGGGGCTTGTACAGGCTTCTCCAGGCGGGCGCAGTGTCTTCCCCCAGCCCCAGCCTGTAAAGTAATTTTAGGAATCACAAAGAAACAGTTGAAAGTGCTAAATAAGTATTTTGATGCACCATATTAATTTAGGAAATTTACATGTTGTTTTTCATCAGCTTCTGTATCTGATGGCTCCACATCACTGGCTGGATTGACAGCAACGACACTCTAAAAAAAGAAGTGTTAAGTTTGAGCATTCAGGACTTGTTTTGAAGATCCTGAATATCACTGGTCCACAATTTATCTGTGAAACTATGGGTTAATCTCCATATACAAAATACTTTTCACACACACTTTAAATTTACAACTAAATTTACATGTTGATGTCTTTCGTCAGCTTCTGTATTTGATGGCTCAATATAACTGGTTGCATTAACAGCAACGGCACACTACAAGAAAATAACATTATATTTAAACATTCAGGACTGGTTTAGCATCACCTCGAATATCCCTAGCCCTTGAGGTCGATTGTTATTGTGGTCTTCAAGACCAGTGCTTCTCAACCTTAGTCCTGGAGGAGGCACACTGTCTGCTGATTTTCATTACAACAACATTGTAGGTTATATCAGTGACTGTGGTCCTAAAGTACCCCTATGCCTGCTGTTTTTTTTCCAGTTGAGCTCTTAATTACCTAATTGGCTTAACTGAAGCCATTTAACCCTTTTCCTAGGTCTTTGGTTGTTGATGAGTTACAAAGAGCTGGATTGTGGCCCGCCATGACTGGAAGTGAAGAACACTCACTCTAGGCCTTTAACTTAATGTTCATATGTAGGGGCCTATCCATCTGATTTGTTTTTGCACATTTATTAACAGAAAAATTGATGGTATGTGAAATCATCTGAGCTGAAAAATATAATGTTCCACCAATAATAAAATAAATGTATTTATTAAAATTATAGAGATAATAGAATGTTCACAGATTATTAGTTCAGAAAACAAAATATTTTTTTATATCTTAAATAGAATTAACACTCAAATCAGTTGTAGGGTAAACAAGGTCTATTTTTTGGATTGATTTTATAATTATACATGTATGGCTGCATGAAGCTTACCTGAGAATCTGATATTTTAGTAACTTTGTTGCTTCTTGTTGGGTAGTCCACGTTTGCCGCCGTTCTTTTTCTGTAAATGTAAATCAAAAGGCAATAATTACATACTGTAATTAAAATACAAAAAGTATAAACATTGTATTATTATTTTTGTATCCTGTTTCTCCATCTCGATGCTGTTCTTTTTGGAATTGCATATCTAGGTTTACTTAAATACTGTTTATAAGATTGTAAACTCATCATCCAAATTTCTTCATTTGCCAAACTTTATGTAGTGCGCTTGCAGTTTCAGAAGAAGAAAAAAAACTGTAACAGATGGGATATGTAGTACTTTATACTCGAGTGGTCTATGCGATTACACCCTGTTGGTGTTATTAAGAACGCCAAGTACCAGAATGCAGAGCGGGACTGTTTTTTGTGCCGTGACTTGTCGGGGGAAAAAGGCGCAGAAAAAACGGACGAGAAGGTGAAGGTAGTATGGCGGTGATGCACGCGTTGGTGAAGTGGGAAAGCGGGGTCGACAAAGACTCTTACAGCGTGATTCCCACTGCTTGCTTTCGCAATTTTGATTTATTCAGCATTGCTGATGATGACGAAGAGACGACTCGAAACTTCAGAGCAGAGTGGAGAGACACGAACAAACCTCCAAAAGGTGGATGGCCTGTCCATGAAGCGCAGATCATTATGACTGGTAACAATGTTTATTTAAAAAAAAAAAACATTAAAGTCTTTACATGCTATTTGATATATACAATCACAGTATATTTGAAATGAATGTTTAAGTTATTAATGTGTTGTACTTCTAACATACTCTTATAACATGGTAGGTGGTGGTGAGGGCGCTAAAAACTCGTCATACTTGACTGGCATTTGTAAGAACGATTTATTGTGTGTTGTGCTTTACAATAAAATCCCCCAAATCACAAAATAAATTAAACCAGATATAATTTAACTTCAGTTTTGATTCAGTGTTGGCTGTTCATCTTAATTTGTATGGTCAAAGCACAGTATTTTTATGACAAATAAATATAATCCCCAAATATCTGTGGACATAATGCAGGGTTTTATTTATTTTATTTTTATTTTAGGAAAAGAAGGCGAACTAAGAAGAAAACTTAATGACCTAACAAAAATGCCCTGTCCTAAAATGAAGAGAGTACCTAAACCAAACAAAAAACTTCAAATTTCAGATGATAGTGACCTTGATGAACCACAGTTACCGGTGAGATAATTACTGCAAATATTAAATAAATGTATTGCAGGATTGTTTTTTTTTAATCATATTCATATATATATATATTTTCATTTTAAACTCTTTTCCTCTCTGAATACAGCACAAAATAAGAAAGAAAACCGATGGAGCTTCAAGAATTAGATCCCGTCATATTCTACAGACATTTAAAGAGTCCAGTGAAGTTGAGCTACAGCAAAAAGTTAAGCAGCTCGAAAAGGAAAACACAAGACTTAAAAATGAAAACCAATGTCTTCGAAACCGTATGGTTGATGGTAAGTTTTTTTATTTATAGCAAATAATTCCTTACCTTGATAAATGTTATTCTTCAGTAATTTAGATTCCAGAGTAATGTATTATAGTTGATCATACTGAAGTAATCTAGAACCACAATACAGACTCTTAATGTGCACTGTCTAATAGTTTAATAATACTGATTATTAAATAAAGTTTTTCAACATAACTTCATAATCCTACATTAATGACTATATGCATTACATTAGACCTGGTAATTCTTGTATTTTATCTCTTCTATTTTTTTCGTAGCTAATGTTAATGACCCACAAAAAGGTCAGTTTGCCAATAACATAGAGCAAGTCTCTCAAGTATAATTGCAGGCATTGATGGTTTTGTTTTCACTTTGTATTAAATATATTACTATAAATGATTATCATTTAATACTAAGGTTTTTTTCTCCAGAGATTCCAGACCTTTTGGACAATCTGAAAAAAATTGTAACAAAAGCCACATTTATCAGCAATGAAGACAAAAGTGTGTCACCATCAAGTGGTTCTGACAGCCCCACAGCAAATTGTTCTGAATCTGACAAAGAATCACCAAAACAGGTATAACACTCTTGGTCTACAATATTACAAAGACAAGGTAAAAATATATATATTGAAAACAAATATTGGTTGTAAACAATCTAATGATGCTACATTATCAGTTATATTCATAGTTATAGTTGATAATAAGAATGTAATTGAATTATGGGTGTCACAGATTCACTGACTTTATTATGTCTGTAAATTAATAAACTTAGAATTGAGACATACTGTGGTCTTTAATAACACATTTCTGTAACAAAATCACAGCCTTACTGATAATGTATTCCACTTAACATAATATAAGAATAGTTTGGGGATAAACTTGTTTTTTATTTACCATTGTCTTTTAGGTGGAAATATTCCCAGGCACTGGAGTTTACATTGACAAACTGTCCTGGATCCTTGCAGAGAGGTGCAGCACGAATACGTCATATGCAAGAACCCTGACGGTTGCTGTCTTTGACTTTCCAACATTACTAAAGAGCAATCTTCGTGGTGGTGGCAGCAAGAGAGATCCAACTTCGGAGACATTAAGATCCTCATTGATGTTATTGAGGATCATATACAACTGCCTTCGGAAGGACACGACGTGTTTCAGTTGCGGGGCTTTGCAGCCCAGCGGGACCCTCTTAATGCCGGACATCAGCTGCCCGAGCCGGTGCGGATGAACGGAGGGACGTTAGACAGCGTTACCTTCCGGGCAGGAGCAGCGAGCGGCAACACCGGGGTGAAAGTGTCGTCTAACACTGTGCCATTAGCCACTAGCTGATTGAGCAGATCAGTGGTTTTTAAGAAGATAACAATGGCAGCAGACTTGATATTTTCACACCCTGCTACCTCCCCAACCGCTAACACACACTGCTCTAGGGGGCAGAACTGCACCGGAGCGATCTTGACTCCATGGCGTCGGGTCAGTTTTTCAAAAGACGCATTCAGGGGGTCCGACCCCCCGACCCGGGAAGAACTACCGGTACTCCCCCCTCCCCTCCCCTGTTCCCCCACAATAAGAAAAGCACTGAAAACAGAAGACAAAATAAACAAACTGAAAAAAGTAAAGCAACAAAACAACGCAGCCAAAGGACAGAGCTCTCAGCAGCACTCCCGCTCACTGCAGACCCCTCCCACACACTCCCAGCTGAGAGAGAGAGAGAGAGAGAGAGAGAGAGAGAGAGAGTTAGTGTCCGTCTCTCTCTCTCTCTCTGTAGATGCATCATAGGGAACATATGTAACAATCTCTCTTTTTGTTTACCAAAAATGAGAATGAACGTATTTCAAGTGGGTGTTGCCTTGGTTGGAAACGTTTTAAGATTATTTATGAAGTGTAAAGTGGATTTGTCTCAGTTCTCCGTAGTTTTCAATGTATGTGCCATTCAGTAGCGTTCATGTTACAGATGTGCCCTATGCAGTGGTAGGGTCAATAAAATGTCAGTAAAACTTTATTTTAGCAATTATGGAGGGGAAGAACTGCAAATAGCGGGTCCCCACTAATTATCTAACTTACCAACAACGTTTAAAATTAGGTCTTGCGAAGCTGCCAAATAATGCTGTATAATCGTATGTGTCTTCATACACCGGCTGCTATAGTCTGATAGCTTTGATTATATATACATATTTTCTCGTGAACCACAAATGCTATTTGCTTGATTTTTACAGAGTATGTTATAAATACCATTGTTATGAAGCCTGACAAATTGTATGCTGTAATTATGAATATTTTCAAATCATTTGTTTGTTTTTCCTAACATGTTACAAATGTTCCCTATGTGAAAGATGCATTATATCTTAATAACGTCTAAACAATTAAAGATATACAGATTATTATTTTCGGTAAAGTTATAACACATTGCTATTAACTATGTGTGTCAGTAAAAGTTTAAAAAATCCTAATAATTTTTTATTGATCCTGCAAAATAGGTGTTTAGGGAACATTTGTAACATTAGGGTTACGATTTGCCATAGACGCGGAATGAGTTTGATTGTGATGTTAAATGGGGTTTAAAGACGCAGTCGCCTCGGTGCTGATTACTATTGCTGTGTTTCTCCACTTCTACTCCATGCTTGGGAACGCCCACATCCAGTGACGTCAAAACCGGTGGAAAAGCGGGCCGGTTCAAAAAAGATCAGCTGGATCCCAGGCCGAGCAGCAGCTCCGGCTCCAGCACCGGCACCATGTCGCTGGAAAAGCGCTAAGTGAGCTCACAGTGAGCTCAGTGTAATGTCTGCTCTGGTGAGCTCACAGTGTGACCTAGTCGTGAGTTCATGTCTTCACTGGGTAGTCCATGACAACTTAATTGACTCAATTCTTGGGCTTAATTGGTCAAAATGACCATTGGTTGAAGGTACTCAGGGACTGATGTGTAGAGAGACTTATTAAACCTGCAGGATTGTGGTTTTCCCAGAACAGAATTAACCAGTGTAGCGTTATGTTGGGTGTATTCTGATAAGAGCATTTTAGCTCTGAGCTGAAGCACTGATCTAAAGAAGACCTCTCCCCCCCAAATTTATCAGATTTCCTTAACTCATCAGCATGTGAACTGGTTTACATCAAAGTGACAGTCTTGGGAGGATGGCACCAAGAATGGGCCAAATAGCTTGGAATCCCTGCTGTGAGATGTCTGGGGAAGGGGGCCTGTAGGAAATAAAAACTCTTTGAAATAGACGAGAGCCGAAATCCCGACACAGAGCTACGAACCCGTGCCAACCGGCATTTCCAAAAGATGGCATGGATTGACATCAGTCATAAATCAAGCCCCCCTCCAATAGGACACTGGGGGCTGAAGCCGAAATCCAATCTCACAAACTAAAGAACCAATCACCTATTGATCTGACAGGCGTATAAAGGGTAACGCACGGCATCTCTCTCTCTCACCTAAACCAGTAACTCGCTGCCACAGCTCAACTTGTATCTCTGTTGCCAGAACCGGAACCAGAAACCAACTAAGTCTTTACCAGCAACAGAAGGGTTAAACTGGGAGAAGGAGATTGAGCCGTACGAAGAATTCTTTTAAAGGACTTTATTAAATAAAGAACTTTACAGACTGCGCTGCCCGCCTGTGCCCAGCCATCCAGCTGGACAATTGACTAAGTCGACTGAATACGAAAGTCATTTAAATAGCTATTTGAGTCTTAAGAAACTTGACCCTTGGAACGAACAGGGCCCTGCTTTCCTCAAAGACTTTGTCTTCAAGTAACTACGGTGGAACCCTGCTTACAAAGAAGATTTTGTGCACAACCTTGGAGCCTTCAAACCAGTGGAAAATCTGTTTGGAAAAGACTCTACATTCGCGAAACCCCAACTTCCAGGTGCATCGACTGAGTGGAAGTTCTTGGACAAAGCCGAACCGGACTGCCTTTGTTCCAAACCACACGGACCTCGTGCCGTGTGCTGTTATCTGAGCCCGAAGCCAGAGAGGCCTCTCTGTGACGAAGTTCACATAAGTTTAACAGTTTGGAGTTTGTGATTCATGACATTTGAGAAATCAATTAGAAATGTTAATCTGTGATTCATAACTCTAGAATGTGTTATATCATTTAGTTTTCTTAAATATAAATGTGTGTTGCATTCAACTGTTTTGTTGATAATTTTAGAAATAAAATCTGTCAACGCCGAGAAATATCTTCTCATTCCTGTTTAACTGTTTAGTCTGAAATTGACACAAGTGAATAGACACCAGATTATAGGTGGCCCTGGCTATCCTTAATCATTGAATAATAATCAGTTAAGGGAAATTGTGGTAACAAGTAATGATAGGATCTTTCTCTCCACCTAAACGTTAATGAGACTGATATATATATAACGAGAAGTTACCTGACATAAATACTAACCTGCATAGTTATTGAATGTCTGACTAACAATACTAATGAGAGACTCACCTTCGTCTTACTAACCGGTATTGTAGTCAATGTGTTTATAACCTTTTTTGTTTAATGATTTGTGTGTTATCATATGCGATCCCATGGTCTTTGATTTGGTCACGGAAGTGATTTGTCTTTGATTTGTTGATCTAGAGTTGAATTTTAATTAGTTTTTCCCTTTTGTATAATTAATGTAGTGCTACATTTAGTCTTTGTTTTTGAATAAATTTGACAATTTATATCTTTGGAATTGGTGTCTGCGTCCAATTATTACAGAAATTGAGTTCTACAAGATTCCAGGATTCGTGATAAGGTGATACTATAAATTCACTTCTTTAATTGAATTTTATAAGTGTACCTTACGCTACACCTTTGACCACCACGTCTTCCTCCTCCCACTGCTTGACCTCTATTGTGACCTGGATCACCTGCCGGCTCCATGTTATCGCTGTGTTGTTGAGGTGGATAGCACTCATTTCACTCGATACTCGTACCACAATGTGAAATCAATCATCAATAACCAGTTGGCAGTATTGGAAAAGCAATTACAAGGGCCTGCATACATACAGTAATGTCAAATCTGATGTGGAAGAACAATTCCTTTATCCCTCTGTTCTCCACCAGGGTTGTGCTGTTCGCCTCGATTGGCAAGTTTGCAGTGTGAGGAGTGGATCCATGTCGTCGTTCCTAGGCACTTCACAGCTGTGTGGGTGGTCAGGAGCACCTGGTAGGGCCCTGTCCACCTGGGCTGTTGGGAGGACTTTCTCTTGTGTGCTTTGATATACACAGTCACCTTGCTGGAAGGGGTGGTAAACCTGCTGGGATGGTTCAGTCTGGGCGGCTTTCATCTGTGAATGGACAGCTTCGAAAGCACGTGTTAGTCCCATACAAAAAGACAACATAGCATCATCCATCAAGTGGATGTCCATTTCCCTTACAGACAATGGAGGAGTGATGGAGAGTCTCATAAGTCATCCCATAATAATCTCACACGGAGAAAGACCTGTTTTTCTCAATTTGCTGACGATTTCATTGTCATTAGGACTATAGGAAGGGGATCTGGACGTTTGAGTCCTGTTTGTTTGCATATATTAGACAGCTTATTCTTTAATATCCCATTTTGTTTCTCCACTGCTCCAGCTGACTGAGCCTGATGGGGCAGTGAAAATGTTGTTTACCTCGCAGGGCTTTGCATAGTTCCTGCACTATTGTCCCAGTGAAGTGAGTGTTCCTATCACTGGAAATTTCCCTGGAATGCGAAATCTACATATAACATCCCTTAACTGTATTTTTGCTACTTTTACTACTTCAGCCTTCCTACGGGATAGGCTTCAACCCATTTAGAACACCTATATATTATTACAAGTATATATTCATATCCACAACATTTAAGCTTTTGAACACAATCTATTTGCATATTGCAGGATTATGAGCTTGACAAATGTGGCAAGTTCTACAATATTGCTAAGCTGTTACTATAAAACCTGGGGCAAACCAATTTAAAAGACTGATGCACACATCCCCCCTTTGCCCGTGTGGCCAACACCATGCGCCACATGGGCAAACCAGGGAAAGAGTGCCTGTGAGGCAACCAATGCATTAGCAAATGTTTGAGCTCTCTTATGGAAGGTGCAGTGGCCAGTTGCAATTTCCTGGAGCTTTTACAGTGCATCTCAAATTAAATTTCATCCAGCCCCAGGTCATAAAAGTCAAACCCTAGTTACGACATACATAACACATACATTTTGTTGCTTCAAAGAGAATACAAAAGTCAGCAAAACATTCTTTTTTACAAATTCAGTTTGTAAACTGTATTGTACATATATTTGTTGCGTTTTGATTTATAAACATTATACATTGTACAAATCTTAAGTGAAGGGCAATGGACTGATTCTGACTTCATGGCTGTCATTCTATTCATTTGAATAATGTGACATCTCCACTAATAGTACATTATAAATTAAACTATCAATAGAAGAATATGTGCTACTGCGGACGTCATCTGAGCAGTTTCACAATATATTGTAGATTCCTATAATCTGGAAAACCTTTAATTATAGTATTTTAACTTATTTCTCCACTGAGTCAAGCATCACTTCAGCGTAGTGGACCTCAGCATTGGTCTGTTCAAGTTGCTGTGAGGCTGTCTTTAAAGCCGCGCCCTCGGCCTACTGTGTCTCAACAAGAACACCAGCATCTTCTCCATATGGGTCAGACATCGGTTCCTTCAGGACACGATTCATAATATGCATATCTGCCATGTGGAATAAATCAGTCTGAAGACACAATGTGTGGTTCACACAACATCAGAGATCGTCCTTATAAAAGGCATCTCTATCACATTAGTTGACATTCGCACAATCTATAAGGTTTCTAGTAAAGGGACAATTCAAAATAATAATAATCTTGATTCCAATTTATCTCATTTATCAAATTATTTCAGTACAGCACTCAGCTGTCGTCAGCAGCATCATATCTCCTGTGTTTATTGAATCAGCTTTACTTCCTAGTGTAGATACTCTTTTTGTGTGGAGTTGTCAAAGTTTCAAAACAATGTGCTTATCTTTGTCCTTTTATCTAACTTAAATACCTGAGAACATTACAATAACTATTACAGCAGCTCCTTCAACACCATAGTTAATAGTAGTTGGGTAAATGATGGCAGTTATTAATCTTTGTTTCTCAATTCATTTTTTACCAATAAACCATAATTTGAAATTATTTCCATACTCCTATTATTCCTATTTTCATTATTATTAGTTTTATGCGGTTGTCATCTAGTATGTGATGTATTCGTCTGTATCAACATCAATATTATTATCATTATTAATACAAGCAGTGTAAATTACCATTCATTACACTCTTGCTCTGTTTGTAATAAGTTATGAACCCTTACACGTACTTACAGTCTCTGCCTTGTCTCTGACTTCTCTCTCTCTCTCTCTCTCTCTCTCTCTCTCTCTCATCTCAGGCTGCTTGTCTGCTCAGGCGAACAGGGGGAGCAGAGGAGCACATACGGCCCTTGCCCCCTGCCCCCCTCTTCCTAATTGATAGGGTATTTCTGTTTGTGAAAGGACTATTTCCAAACAGTTTTATAACTTGCCATGACTATGTTTCATTAAATTAGTTATGTTACACCTTTAGTTATACCTGTAGTAACTTCATTATTTTCCCTCATATTCCAGTCAATCACCATCAGAGTCTCTCGTGGCAGTACATTTGTCTCACACAGAACAAACTCTCCTTTCTCAACCGCTTTCAATTTTGGATAACATCGCACTGCATCCCAACAGCTGTTCTTTCTCCTATTCCTAATTTCTTACAAGAAAATGCAAGTTATATTTGATCGATTTGTATTATTACTATTTATATACATTTCACTACATTATTGTAGTTAATGAATGTATTTAATCTTTGGAAAATAAGCCTTTTCATTGATCTCAATAATGATGTCCAGGTACTTCAGGAAAGCACATTTTCAAAAAATGTGTCCAGTCAATGATTTCCCCAACTAAGAACCTGCGTGGGCACTAAGACTGTCCTCCTGCGCGGCTCATGTCTTTATTGTGTCACTTCCTCCTATTGAAGTCCAATCTACACCAGTACAGGTTCAGAAGAACTGTTCCCGAATCCAGATTGAACTGATCAATAGTTAATTTCTTACCTACACATTGTATTTAGGGATCTATTTCTAGGGATTTAAAAACTCTTCATTGTGGAACTCATAGCTTCCAAATGAGCACATCGTTAATTTCCTGGAGTATCTGGTTATCTATTTATCAATATGTAAGAAACCTTCACCGAATGTTTGTGGTTGCCTCGGATTCCTATTTCTAAATTTGGCTCTAATTCCATTTCTAACATGTTACTTTTAACTTCTGTATTCGTAAGACCTATTTAAATAACTTAATTTTGTATTATTATTTCTGTTTGCAATAGCATTCTGTGTACAGTTAAATGCTGACTTTCTTGTAGGTCTGTTATTACAACATATTTAACTGGCGTTTTTTAGCTATCATTCTGTAACTATTTGTGACTTATGACTCTCTTAGTCATATTCTGGACTATACAGTACATGAAAAAGTCAAAATATGGACATTTACCTTGCGCAAACTGAAAACGTACAAACATACAAAGAGACACATATTAATTTATATCCATAGTAAATTCAGATACCATGGTTTTGGTTGGCATGTTAAATTGACCTGCAGTGTCTCAAACTACCCTTATTTATTACTTATCTAGTAATTTTCCTTCAGTATCTTGAGGACTGTCATTTATACTGAAAAACATATATATATATTTTTTTAATTTGTCTTCGGGGCATTCAGATTGAATTATGCCTGTTGTCTTTTCTTTCTTTTCTCTAACAAATGTTTTAAGATAGCTAGCTTTGGTTTCTCATTTCTTAATGCTTTGTATTCCTATTTTGCAAAACCGTTTTTAGGTGCTCAAGTCTATCTGAATCAAAAGTCCCATCTTCTGGAAACCTTAATTTTCTGTCACCTATTGTCCAGTCAAACGCACCGCTTCACTCCATAGTTATCATACATGTACCTTACATGTGTACCTTTAAGTGGCGGGTCGCCCGTCTTACTAGAGCTGTTCCCACACAGTAACACGTTTTCCCATTTTCTATGTATCGTTTTGTACACAACAACCAAGGCGTGCAAGCCCGCAAAATAACAATAAACGACAGGGGAGAAAACATAGCAAAAAACAAGAAAACACAAATAATACTAAATCCTATATAGGAATAACAACAAACATGCTTTTCAATGTTTGCATTTATAGAACTTGTATATAACTTAATGACTTTTCTTCATTTACCATAAACACTATAAACTTCTATAAACTATAAACACGTTATTTTATATTATCACCGGCGTATCAGATATTGAACAATTAATTAGCGCTCCTTTTTTTTTTTTTTTCTAATAGTAGGTCAAACCTACGCTGCAGTTTACAAACACACTTAAGCCTGCGGGAACCCAGACAGGAAAACACAGTCCTGTTCCTTCACAAACAAGAAGACACAGTCAAGTCTATGGTAACCCTAAGAAACCATGCTCCTCGGTTATTGGTGTCAATGGATCTCATTATCCTGAAACTTTCATGATCGAAACATGGAATACTGTTTGTCAGTTTCCATAAAACTATGCATTAAGAGTAATGCAACAGTCACTTATCATTTTGAGCAGCTGTATCAATTGATAGTTAGATCTTTGTAATGAAATGAATAGACAGTGATCTCAGATGTAATGTGTGAATTGCATTTTGAAATGGTAATACTTTGATGTTAAGTTGTGTCATTTTAGTTCAATGAACAAATGATCTGAGGTTGATGTGTATTGTATCCAAGCAATTGTAAAAAAGTGTTAGAGTTTTGAAAAATGTGCATTTTGATCATCGGGTGTGAGTTTAGTGTCTAGAGTTTTGAAAAATGACATCAAGGTTCTGAAATGAGTGCCAAAGTGATTGTAAAAAAGTGTAATATCAGGGGACAGTGGCTATTAGTGATCTGGCCTTCCGTGGCCTCTGTATTAATGTAACAGGTCACATTGTATGTGTACACTGATACTTGATAGTATAATATAGTACAAGTAAAAAACATACATAGGTATCATAGAAGTATTTTGCAGAAATGATTATGGATAGTTATCAAAATGGAGAGGAAATGCTAAATCCAGTCTCCCCAGGCTGAGCTTCTATTGCTACACCTGCTAAGTGGCTGCTGGCCCCACTATATGGATAGAGCCACACCAAGTACAAGAGTCTCCCCATTGCTATTTATATCTCCCTACCCAGTCTTCTATAGGTGTCAGGGTGGGGTGCCTATTCCCCTGCATGCTTTGAAACCTATAGCACCTGGGACGCACACTTGGGATCCGGTTCCTCTGCCCCTCACATACACATGAGGAATCCCAGGTGCTCAATACGTCATACTGTCTCTTTCATCTCATGTGTAAACTATGGACAAATACATGACTAAACGTGTTTAGTTGCTTTTCCCAGAATGCTTTGCGCTATGCAAATAACGGGGACTATGATTGGCTCCCTGACATTACCCACACTGCGACTGATGCTACCCATTTCACTACCCAACAAAGACCCATAATATGCATGTGTCTGTCTGTCTGTCTGTCAAAGTATGTGTGTCTGTGTCTGTTTGTGTGTGTTTGTGTGTCTGTCTCTGTGTGAAAATGTGCCTGTCTCTGTGTGAAAGTGAGTGTGTCTGTGTCTGTGTCTGTCTGTCTGTGAAAGTGAGTGTGTGAAAGTGTGTGTGAGTGTCTGTCTGTCTGTCTGTCTTTGAAAGTGTGTGTGAGTGTCTGTCTGTCATGTAACTTGCACATCTGTTAGGGCACCATATGCAGAGATGTACACATATTGTTCCTTTTCCATATACACTCACCTAAAGGATTATTAGGAACACCATACTAATACTGTGTTTGACCCCCTTTCGCCTTCAGAACTGCCTTAATTCTACGTGGCATTGATTCAACAAGGTGCTGAAAGCATTCTTTAGAAATGTTGGCCCATATTGATAGGATAGCATCTTGCAGTTGATGGAGATTTGTGGGATGCACATCCAGGGCACGAAGCTCCCGTTCCACCTGTAGCGTAAGGTACACTTATAAATTTCAATTAAAGAAGTGAATTTATAGTATCACCTTATCACGAATCCTGGAATCTTGTAGAACTCAATTTCTGTAATAATTGGACGCAGACACCAATTCCAAAGATATAAATTGTCAAATTTATTCAAAACAAAGACTAAATGTAGCACTACACTAATTATACAAAAGGGAGAAACTAATTAAAATTCAACTCTATATCAACAAATCAAAGACAAATCACTTCCGTGACCAAATCAAAGACCATGGGATCGCATATGATAACACAAATCGTTAAACAAAAGAGGTTATAAACACATTGACTACAATACCAGTTAGTAAGATGAAGGTGAGTCTCTTGTTAGTATTATTAGTCAGACATTAAATAACTACGCAGGTTAGTATTTATGTCAGGTAACTTCTCGTTATATATATATCAGTCTCATTAACGTTTAGGTGGAGAGAAAGATCCTATCATTACTTGTTACCACAATTTCCCTTAACTGATTATTATTCAATGATTAAGGATAGGCAGGGCCACCTATAATCTGGTGTCTATTAACTTGTGTCAATTTCAGACTAAACAGTTAAACAGGAATGAGAAGATATTTCTCGGCGTTGACAGATTTTATTTCTAAAATTATCAACAAAACAGTTTAATGCAACACACATTTATATTTAAGAAAACTAAATGATATTACACATTCTAGAGTTATGAATCACAGATTAACATTTCTAATTGATTTCTCAAATGTCATGAATCATGAACTCCAAACTGTTAAACTTATCTGAACTTCGTCGCAGAGAGGCCTCTCTGGCTTCGGGCTCAGATAACAGCACACGGCACGAGGTCTGTGTGGTTTGGAACAAAGGCAGTCCGGTTCGGCTTTGTCCAAGAACTTCCACTCAGTCGATGCACCTGGAAGTTGGGGTTTCGCGAAAGTAGAGTCGTTTCCAAACAGATTTTCCACTGGTTTGAAGGCTCCAAGGTTGTGCACAAAATCTTCTTTGTAAGCAGGTTTCCACCGTAGTTACTTGAAGACAAAGTCTTTGAGGAAAGCAGGGCCCTGTTTGTTCCAAGGGTCAAGTTTCTTAAAACTCAAATAGCTATTTAAATGACTGACACTTTCGTATTCAGTCGACTTAGTCATTTGTCCAGCTGTAAAACTCCACTGATCAGGTGGGCACAGGCGGGCAGCGCAGTCTGTAAAGTTCTTTATTTAATAAAGTCCTTTAAAAGAATTCTTTGTACGGCTCAATCTCCTTCTCCCAGTTTAACTCTTCTGTTGCCGGCAAAGACTTGGTTGGTTTCTGGTTCCGGTTCGGGCAACAGAGCTACAGGTTGAGCTGTGGCAGCGAGTTACTGGTTCAGGTGAGAGAGAGAGAGAAAGAAAGGCCGTGTTTGTCCTTTATAGTCTGTCAGATCAATAGGTGATTGGTTCCTGAGTTCTTGAGATTGGATTTCGGTTTCAGCCCCCAGTGTCCTATTGGAGGGGGGCTTGATTTATGACTGATGTCAATCCATGCCATCTTTTGGAAATGCCGGTTGGCCTGGGTTCGTAGCTCTATGTCGGGATTTCGGCTCTCATCCACTTCAAAGAGTTTTTATCACCCACAGGCCCCTTTCTCCAGACATCTCATAGCAGAATAACAAACTATTTGGCCTCTTCTCGGTGCCATCCTCCCCAAAACTGTCACTTTGATGCAAACCAGTTCCAAGCTGATGAGCTAAGGAAATCTGATAACTTTGGGGGGGAGAGGTCTTCTTTAGATCCGTGCTTCAGCTCAGAGCCCAAATACTCTTATCCAAATACACCCAACATAACGCTACATACCCCCTTTCTTGAATGGGACTGAGGTCGACTAGGACGTTATCCCCTTCAAGACAAAATAAGACGTTAAGCATTTATCTCAAAGTTATGTAACAGAATTCAACAGTGGACTTCACCATTCATGACCCCGAGAAATCAAAGAAAACAAACTAATAGTTCATTATTTAAGCAGAATGTATTCCAATCAAATTGACAATCCTATACTAGCACATATACAGGTTACATATTATAACACAAGTACATTAAAACAAAAAAACTATTGGTATTACTCAGTATTGAGTATGGTTACTGACGGTAACCAATAGGTGGAAGTTGATTAACAGAGGGAGGTGACTGGGAATTCAGGTGTTATTCAGGCACCTGACCTTCACTATGTCTATAATAGTTGGTAGGGACCTGGGTTCGAATGGTTGGCTTACATGGTAAGCCGGTGCCCCCTTTAGGGACATGCACAAAAAATGGTCTCATTGGGAAGTTGTACCTTGGTGGCTGTATCATATCTGTCATTCAATTCCACCGGCTTTGGTGATTCAACTTGAGCCCACAACCTGTTCAATAGATCCTGACCAATGATCAATTTCTCTGTTTCAAATTTGGAAATATAAACTGGATGAACCAACTTAATCTTCCCAAAGGTGAACTCTAACAATGCCTTTTGAGTGAGCTGTGCCTTAGTCTCTGTGTAACTTGTAATGTTCACACTACAAGCTTCCACTTTCAGTCGTTGGTCTGAGGTTTCCATAATTTGTTTCAGGTTGCCCATTGTGGTGGCAGACATTAAACAAATTTCAGCCCCAGTGTCCAACAAGGCTCCTCACTCCCACACATTCTCAATGGTCACTTCTATGTAAACTTGCTTGGCTCTGCCTCTCTGTGTCAGATCACCCAGTAACATCACCAAAGGTTCAGCTTGCCTGCAGGCAACTTCCCCCACTGGGAGGTCCCAGTGGGCTGATGTGTCAGAGAAACCCCCCTGCTGTTCCTCACATCCAATCAAAAACACAGAGGCGGGGACAGGGGGTGGTTCCAGAGCTAGTCATTCCTTAGGTGGCGAGTCCGGCCCTTTACCCTGGCTACTAACTTCCAGTTTGGGAAGAGGGGGCAAAGGGAGCAGAGCTAAGCGTAGCAGTAGCTCAGAAACTGCAACATTGCTCAGAGACTGAGTTAACCCACCTAGGCTAGGAGCAGATTTCTTTTTTTTATTGTAAGCCTGGGTGTCTTGGATTCCATCCTTGGGAGGTTCTTTCCTTCTTTGAATCTCTGTCCCCTCTAACTCCAGTGGAGAAATAGGGCTCTCAGAGCGCCTTGCCAGTACTTGGGTGCTTGAATCTTTACGATCAGAAGTGCTATTGTACTTGCTTTCCCAAGCTTTCTGTGCCATTTTTTCGAATTTCAGCTATGTTCATATACATTGCGTCTGCATGTAATATGATCATTTCCTTAATCGTTGGGAACAAATTAGCAACAAACAACCCTTTAAAGCTCACCTCTTCCTCGGCCCCGGGTTGATCTTGACCCGCAAAATAGGTTTTCCTAAGCTTTTCATAGTAATCACGGGGGGACTCATGCTTACCCTGTTTGATCTGGTGTGCGGCAGTCACTGCTGCCACTGGATCAATGAACCTGGAATAGTCCCTAACTAATGCTCTGCACAAGCGTTGAAACCTATCGCAGACCATGGACCCTTGCCTCTCCATCCAAGAATGGACTTGGCGAGAGGTAGTTTTGCGGATTAGGAGAACCTTTTCCTTCTCCGTAGCCTCAGGATAGAAACTCAAAGCATACTTAATGTCCTTAATATACGCTTCCACATTTCCTTCCTTGTCTGCTGGGTTAAAGGTTTCACAATCTTTAGCCAGTTCTCTCAACTGGCGCATGTTAACCTTTCGGTCTGGACTCTCGGGAGAGGAAGTTCGTCTGTGCGACGAGCTTCTTACCCTGGGTGGAGAAAGACTACAGGGAGGGGTACGATCAGGACGAGGCAACCCGGGGCCTAAATGTGGAGACGGTGTGCGACTCCGTGCATTGGCCGGTTCCGGCTGTTCCTTTATGCTGTCAGGTGTCAGCTTTGCAGCCCACCAAGAGGCAGCTTTCAGGGCCCCTATTTGTTGCTTGAGACGCTCATTTTCAACTTCAGTTGATTTGAGTTCTCCCCTAAGCACCTGATTTACTCTCCTCATTTCTTCACTGTCCCTTTTTAAATGTATGACCTCGCCTTCGAGTATCTCCATTTTTACAGTGCCCAAATCTTTCTCCCTGACTGTTTTGCAAAGACGCATTTCCAAAACATCCCGGTCCTTCAAAACTATCCTTTCATTTTCAACCGCTTTACATCTGTCATTTTGCAGACCTTTTACTTGGATCAGAGTTGTTTCCAATTCAACTTGACATTGTCTTAAATCATTTCCTAATTGCTCTCTCTGTTCAATTAAGTCCTCTTTTTCAGCATTCAACACAATGACTTGTTTTCCACAAGTATCTAGCTTTCCTTCAAATTCTAAAACCATTCCATGCCGTTTGGCTCTTTCTTCTTTCGCTTTAGCATACTTTTCTCCTAGCTTTTTCAGTTTTTCAAACTTGCTTATGATCCAGTTCACTACCCTTGAGCTCGCAAGCGCTAAGCTAGCCATAACTTTCATCACCTCTATCGACTCTTTTTCGAGTTGCGTCGTAGTGTCGTTTACCAACTGAGTTCAACGCGACTCTACTTCAAAGTCCAAACTGCCTAGGCGTCCAAGGAATTCAGGAATCTCTGTTCCTGGTACCTTAACAATCAATGCTTCACATGGGGACATTTGGGTAATCATTGTTTTGGCTATTCAGTAACAACCCAACAGAACAGTACTCGATTAATCACCTAATGACTCTAATGCCAACGCTTAGGATATCAACAATTTATCACAAGTAACTAAAACAGACTTAATCTTTTGTGACTTTGGATTTATGACTGATGTCAATCCATGCCATCTTTTGGAAATGCCGGTTGGCCTGGGTTCGTAGCTCTATGTCGGGATTTCGGCTCTCATCCACTTCAAAGAGTTTTTATCACCTACAGGCCCCTTTCTCCAGACATCTCATAGCAGAATTCCAAACTATTTGGCCTCTTCTCGGTGCCATCCTCCCCAAAACTGTCACTTTGATGCAAACCAGTTCCAAGCTGATGAGCTAAGGAAATCTGATAACTTTGGGGGGGGAGAGGTCTTCTTTAGATCAGTGCTTCAGCTCAGAGCCCAAATGCTCTTATCCAAATACACCCAACATAACGCTACATATGTATGTATGTATGTATATATGTGTAGAAGGAAAATTAGAAATTATTTTCTTACACCTGTTTTTCTCTCTTGTATACTTAAGAAAGATACGGTCAAGCTAGAAGGTCAGCCCAGAAGATAGTTTGATTTCTGTTTGTTATTTACGATGAGAACCTTGGAGACATTGTCAAACGGTATGACCTACGTGCCTGTTCCCTAAAACCATGTGTTGACCTATGAACTCTGTTCTATAATGATATATGTTCTGCTTAGTTAGCCTTTAAGATAACATAGTAATGACTTTCTAGCATGTATGGATGTATGTATGTATGTATATATATATATATATATATATGTATGTATGTATGTCCAATTGCTTTGACAATACAAATGAATTGAATTGAGAGGAAGAGAGAGAGAGAGAGAGAGAGAGAGAGAAAGAGAGAGAGAGAGACAGACAGACAGACAGACAGCTCAGCGATGACATCACGAGCCTCTCTCAGCTGACTGCTATGACATCACAGAGCACGTACATTCCGTTGCTTGTCGTCTGTCAACCACTCAGTCACTGCTAGCCAGACTGTCCCTAAGACAAAGTGTACAATACTTCAATTATATCTCCTCCAGACAGATAAAGAGTATTAAGAGCTACGATGAAGTTACCCAGGAGACGTAAAAAGCTTGCATCACCTGGTATTTCCTGGAGGTCACCCATCCAAGTACTAACCAGGCCCTGGCCCGTTTAGTTTCCAAGGTCTGACGAGATCGGGCACGTTCAGGACGGTGTGGCCGCAAGCCGAGATGCCTGGCTGCATGATGTCTCTTAAAGGCTGGCGGGTATTGACGGAATTTCCAGCAAAAAATAAAAAATAAAAAAATAAAAAAATGGAGGGAAAAATAACAGTGCAGGAAAGGGTGTTGAAAGTAGCCGGGAACGTGTACAATTCTTCAATTATATCTCCTCCAGACAGAAAGAGAGTATTAAGATCTACGATGATGTTACCCAGGAGACGTATAAAGCTTGCATCACCTGGTATTTCCAGGAGGTCACCCATCCAAGTACTGACCAGGCCCTGCCCTGTTTAGCTTCCGAGATCTGATGAGATCGGTCGCGTTCAGGACGGCGTGGCCGCAAGCCGAGAGGCCTGGCAGCATGATGTCTCTTAAAGGCGGGCGGGTTTTGACGGACCTTCCAGCAAAAAAAAAAAGAAAAAAGAAAACTGGAGGGAAAAATATCAGTGCAGCAAAGGGTGTTGAAAGTTGCCGGGTACGTGTACATTTCTTCAATTGTATCTTCTCCTGACAGAAAGAGAGTATTAAGAGCTACGATGAAGTTACCCAGGAGACGTAAAAAGCTTGCAGTACCTAGTTTTTCCAGGAGGTCACCAATCCAAATACTGACCAGGTCCTGCCGCGTTTTGCTTCCTAGATCTGACAAGATCGGGCGCGTTCAGGACGGTGTGGCCGCAAGCCAAAAAGCCTGGCTGCATGATGTCTCTTAAAGGCTGGCGGGTATTGACGGAACTTCCAGCAAAAAAAAGAAAAATGGAGGGAAAAATACCAGTGCAGCAAATGGTGTTGAAAGTAGCCGGGTACGTGTACAAATCCTCAATTATAACACCTCCAGACAGAAAGAGAGTATTAAGAGCTACAATGAAGTTACTCAGGAGACTAAAAAGCTTGCAGCACCAGGTATTTCCAGGAGGTCACCCATCCAAGTACTGACCAGGACCTGCCTCGTTCAGCTTACGCGATCTGACGAGATCGAGCGCGTTCAGGACGGTGTGGACACAAGCCGAGAGGCCTGGCTGCATGATGTCTCTTAATGGTTGGCGGGTATTGACGGAACTTCCGGCAAAAAAAAAAAAAAAGAAAAACGGAGGGAAAAATATCAGTGCAGCAAAGGATGTTGAAAGTAGCCAGGTACGTGTACAATACTTCAATTATATCTCCTCCAGACAGAAAGAGAGTATTAAGAGCTATGATAAAGTTACCCAGGAGACGTAAAAAGCTTGCAGAACCAGGTATTTCCAGGAGGTCCCACATTCAAGTAATGACCAGGCCCTGCCCCGTTTAGCTTCCGAGATCTGACGAGATGGGGTGCGTTCAGGACGGTGTGGTTGCAAGGCAAGAGGCCTGGCTGTATGATGTCTCTTAAAGGCTGGAGGGTATTGATGGAACTTCCAGCAAAAAAAAAAAAAAGAAAAACGGAGGGAAAAATATCAGTGCAGCAAATGGTGTTGAAAGTAGCCGGGTACGTGTACAATTCTTCAATTATATCTCCTCCAGACTGAAAGAGAGTATTAAGAGCTACGATGAAGTTACACAGGATACGTAAAAAGCTTGCATCACCTGGTATTTCCAGGAGGTCACCCATCCAAGTACTAACCAGGCCCTGGCCCGTTTAGTTTCCAAAATCTGACGAGATCGGGCGCGTTCAGGACGGTGTGGCCGCAAGCCAAGAGGCCTGGCTGCATGATGTCTCTAAATGGCTGGAGGGTATTGACAGAACTTCCAGCAAAAAAAAATGAAAAAAGAAAAATGGAGGGAAAAATATCTGTGCAGTAAAGGGTGTTGAAAGTAGCCGGGTACGTGTACAATTCTTCAATTAAATCTCCTCCAGACAGAAAGAGAGTATTAAAAGCTACGACGAAGTTCCCCAGGTGACGTAAACAGCTTGCAGCACCTGGTACTTCCAGGAGGTCTCCCATCCAAGTACTGACCAGGTCCTGCCCCGTTTAGTTTCCGAGATCTGACGAGATTGGGGGCGTTTAGGACGGTGTGGCCGCAAGCCGAGAGGCCTGGCTGCATGATGTCTCTTAAAGGCTGGCGGGTATTGACGGAACTTCTAGCAAAAAAAAAAAAAAAAAAAAAAAAAAAAAAGAAAAATGGATGGAAAAATATCAGTGCAGCAAAGGGTGTTGAAAGTAGCCGGGTACGTGTACAATTCTTCAATTATATCTCCTCCAGACTGAATGAGAGTATTAAGAGCTACAATGAAGTTACCCAGGAGACGTAAAAAGCTTGCAGCACCTGGTATTTCCAGGAGGTCACCCATCCAAGTACTGACCAGGCCTTGCCCCGTTTAGCTTCCAAGATCTGTTGAGATCGGGTGCGTTCAAGACGGTGTGGCCGCAATCCAAGAGGCCTGGCTGCATGATGTATCTTAAAGGCTGGCGGGTATTGACGGAACTGCCAGCAAAAAAAAAAAAAAAAAAAAAAAAAGAAAAATGGAGGGAAAAATATCAGTGTAGGAAAGGGTGTTGAAAGTAGCCGGGTACGTGTACAATTCTTCAATTATATCTCCTGCAGACTGAAAGAGAGTATTAAGAGCTACGATGAACTTACCCAGGAGACGTAAAGAGCTTGCAGCACCTGGTATTTCTAGGAGGTCTCCCATCCAACTACTGACCAGGCCATGCCCCGTTTAGCTTCCGAGATCTGACGAGATCGGGCGCGTTAAGGACGGTGTGGCCGCAAGCCAAGAGGCCTGGCTGCATAATGTCTCTTAAAGGCTGGCGGGTATTGACGGAACTGCCAGCAAACAAAAAAATTAAAAATGGAGGGAAAAATACCAGTGCAGCAAAGGGTGTTGAAAGTAGCCGGGTACGTGTACAATTCTTCAATTATATCTCCTCCAGACAGAAAGAGAGTATTAAGAGCTACGATGAAGTTCCCCAGGAGACGTAAAAAGCTGGCAGCACCTGGTATTTCCAGGAGGTCACCCATCCAAGTACTAACCAGGCCCTGGCCCGTTTAGTTTCCCATTTCTGACGAGATCGGGCGCGTTCAGGACTTTGTGTCCGCAAGCCGAGAGGCCTGGCTGCATGATGTTTCTTAAAGGCTGGCGGGTATTGACGGAACTTCTAAAAAAAAAAAAAAAAAAAAAAAAAAGAAAAACGGAGGCAAAAATATCAGTGCACCAAAGGGTGTTGAAAGTAGCCGGGTACGTGTACAATTCTTCAATTATATCTCCTCCAGACAGAAAGAGAGTATTAAGAGCTACGATAAAGTTACCCAGGAGACGTAAAAAGCTTGCAGCACCTGGTATTCCCAGGAGGTCACCCATCCAAGTACTGAACAGGCCCTGCCCCGTTTAGCTTCCGGGGATCTGATGTGATCGGTCGCGCTCAGGACGGTGTGGTCGCAAGCAAGAGGCCTGACTGCATGATGTCTCTTAAAGGCTTGAGGGTATTGATGGAACTTCCAGCAAAAAAAATAAGAAAAAAGAAAAATGGAGAGAAACAAATCAGTGCAGCAAAGGGTTTTGAAAGTAGCCGGATACGTGTACAATATTTCAATTATATCTCCTCCAGACAGAAAGAGAATATTAAGAGCGGCGATGAAGTTACCCAGGAGAAGTAAAAAGCTTGCATTACCTGGTATTTCCAGGAGGTCACCCATCCAAGTACTGACTAGGCCCTGCCCCGTTCAGCTTCCGAGATCTGACGAGATCGGGCGCATTCAGGACGGTGTGGCCGCAAGCCGAGAGGCCTGGCTGCATAATGTCTCTAAAAGGCTGGAGGGTATTGACGGAACTTCCAGCAAAAAAAAAAGAAATAAGAAAAATGGAGGGAAAAATTTCAGTGCAGCAAAGGGTGTTGAAAGTAGCCGGGTACGTGTACAATACTTCAATTATATCTCCTCCAGACAGAAAGAGAGTATTAAGAGCTACGATGAAGTTACCCAAGTAACGAAAAAAGCTTGCAGCACCTGGTATTTCCAGGAGGTCACCCATCCAAGTACAGACCAGGCCCTGCCCCGTTCAGCTTCCGAGATCTGACGAGATCGGGCGCGTTCAGGACGGTGTGGCCGCAAGCCAAGAGGCCTGGCTGCATGAAGTCTCTTAAAGGCTGGAGGGTATTGACGGAACTTCCAGCAAGAAATAAAAGAAAAAAGAAAAATGGAGGGAAATATATCAGTGCAGCAAAGGGTGTTGAAAGTAGCCGGGTACGTGTACAATTCTTCAATTATATCTCCTCCAGACTGTAAGAGAGTATTAAGAGCTACGATGAAGTTACCCAAGTGATGTAAAAAGCTTGCAGCACCTGGTATTTCCAGGAGGTCTCCCATGTAAGTACTGACCAGGCCCTGCCCCGTTTAGCTTCCGAGATCTGATGAGATTGGGCGCGTTCAGGACGGTGTGGCCGCAAACCAAGAGGCCTGGCTGCATGATGTCTCTTAAAGGCTGGCGGGTATTGACGGAACTGCCAGCAAAAAAAAGAAATAAGAAAAATGGAGGGAAAAATTTCAGTGCAGCAAAGGGTGTTAAAAGTAGCCGGGTACGTGTACAATAATTCAATTATATCTCCTCCAGACAGAAAGAGAGTATTAAGAGCTACGATGAAGTTACCCAAGTGACGTAATAAGCTTGCAGCACCTGGTATTTCCAGGAGGTCTCCCATCCAAGTACTGATCAGGCCCTGCCCCGTTTAGCTTCCGAGATCTGACGAGATCGGGCGCATTCAGGACGGTGTGGCCACAAGCCAAGACGCCTGGCTGCATGATGTCTCTTAAAGGTTGGCGGGTATTGACGGAACTTCCAGCAGAAAAATAAAATTAAAATTAAAATAAAAAAATGGATGGAAAAATATCAGTGTAGGAAAGGGTGTTGAAAGTAGCCAGGTACGTGTACAATTCTTCAATTATATCTCCTCCAGACAGAAAGAGAGTATTAAGAGCTACGATGAAGTTACCCAGGAGACGTAAAAAGCTTGCAGCACCTGGTATTTCTAGGAGTTCTCACATTCAAGTACTGACCAGGCCCTGCCCCGTTTAGCTTCCGAGATCTGATGAGTTCGGGCGCGTTCAGGACAATGTGTCCGCATGCCAAGAGGCCTGGCTGCATGATGTCTCTTAAAGGCTGGAGGGTATTGACGGAACTTCCAGCAAAATAAAGAAGAAAAAAGAAAAATGGAGGGAAAAATATCAGTGCAGCAAAGGCTGTTGAAAGTAGCCAGGTACATGTACAATACTTTAATTATATCTCTCCCAGACAGATAGAGAGTATTAAGAGCTACGATGAAGTTACCCAGGAGACGTAAAAAGCTTTCAGTACCTGGTTTTTCCAGGAGGACACCCATCCAAATACTGACCAGGCCCTGCCACGTTTTGCTTCCAAGATCTGACGAGATGGGGCGCGTTCAGGACGGTGTGGTTGCAAGCCAAGAGGCCTGGCTGCATGATGTCTCTTAAACGCTGGAGGGAATTGATGGAACTTCCAGCAAGAAAAAAAAAAAAAAAAATAGAAAAATGGAGGGAAAAATATCAGTGCAGCAAAGGGTGTTGAAAGTAACTGGGTACGTGTACAATACTTCAATTATATCTCCTCCAGACAGAAAGAGAGTATTAAGAGCTACGATAAAATTACCCAGGAGACGTAAAAGCTTGCAGCACCAGGTATTTCCAGGAGGTCTCACATTCAAGTACTGACCAGGTCCTGCCCCGTTTAGCTTCCGAGATCTGACGAGATCGGGCGCGTCCAGGACGGTGAGGCCGCAAGCCGAGAGGCCTGGCTGCATGATGTCTCTTAAAGGTTGGCGGGTATTGACGGAACTTCCAGCAAAAAAAAAAAAAAAAAAGAAAAGTGGATGGAAAAATATCAGTGTAGCAAAGGGTGTTGACAGTAGCTGAGTACGTGTACAATACTTCAATTATATCTCCTCCAGACAGAAAGAGAGTATTAAGAGCTACGATGAAGTTACCCAGGAGACGTAAAAAGCTTGCAGCACCTGGTATTTCTAGGAGGTCTTTCATCCAAGTACTGACCAGGCCCTGCCCCGTTTAGCTTCCGAGATCTGATGAGATCGGGCGCGTTCAGAACGGTGTGGCCGCAAGCCGAGAGTCCTGGCTGCATGATGTCTCTTAAAGGCTGGAGGGTATTGACGGAACTTTCAGCAAAGAACAAAAGAAAAAAGAAAAATGGAGGGAAAAATATCAGTGCAGCAAAGGGTGTTGAAAATAGCCGAGTACGTGTACAATTCCTCAATTATAACACCTCCAGACAGATAGAGAGTATTAAGAGCTACGATGAAGTTACCCAGGAGACGTAAAAAGCTTGCAGCACCAGGTATTTCCAGGAGGTCTCCCATACAAGTACTGACTAGGCCCTGCCCCGTTTAGTTTCCGAGATCTGACGAGATCGGGCGCATTCAGTACGGTGTGGCCACAAGCCGAGAGTCCTGGCTGCATGATGTCTCTTAAAGACTGGCGGGTATTGACGGAACTTCCAGCAAAAAAAAAAGAAAAAAATAAATAGAAAAATGGAGGGAAAAATATCAGTGCAGCAAAGGGTGTTGAAAGTAGCCGGTTACGTGAACAATTCTTCAATTATATCTCCTCCAGACAGAAAGAGAGTGTTATGAGCTACGATAAAGTTACCCAGGAGACGAAAAACGCTTGCAGCACCAGGTATTTCCAGGAGGTCCCACATTCAAGTAATGACCAGGCCCTGCCCCGTTTAGCTTCCGAGATCTGACGAGATGGGGCGCGTTCAGGACGGTGTGGTTGCAAGCCAAGAGGCCTGGCTGCATGATGTCTCTTAAAGGCTGGCGGGTATTGACGGAACAGCCAGCAAAAAAAAAAAAGAGAAATGGAGGGAAAAATATCAGTGCAGCAAAGGCTGTTGAAAGTAGCCGGGTACGTGTACAATTCTTCAATTATATCTTCTCCAGACAGAAAGAGAGTATTAAGAGCTACGATGAAGTTCCCCAGGAGACGTAAAAAGCTGGCAACACCTGGTATTTCCAGGAGGTCTCACATTTAAGTACTGACCAGGTCCTGCCCCGTTTAGCTTCCGAGATCTGACAAGATCGGGCGCGTTCAGGACGGTGTGGCCGCAAGCCGAGATGTCTGGCTGCATGATGTCTCTTAAAGGCTGGCGGGTATTGACGGAATTTCCAGCAAAAAAAAAAAAAAAAAAGAGAAAAATGGAGGGAAAAATATCAGTGCAGCAAAGGGTGTTGACAGTAGCTGGGTACGTGTACAATTCTTCAATTATATCTCCTCCAGACAGAAAGAGAGAATTAAGAGCTACGATAAAGTTACCCAGGAGACGTAAAAGCTTGCAGCACCAGGTATTTCCAGGAGGTCTCCCATCCAAGTACTGACCAGGTCCTGCCCCGTTTAGCTTCCGAGATCTTACGAGATCGGGCGTGTTCAGGACGGTGTGGCCGCAAACCGAGAGGCCTGGCTGCATGATGTCTCTTAAAGGTTGGTGGGTATTGACGGAACTTCCAGCAAAAAAAAAAAAAAAAAAGAAAAATGGATGGAAAAATATCAGTGCAGCAAAGGGTGTTGACAGTAGCCGGTTACGTGAACAATTCTTCAATTATATCTCCTCCAGACAGAAAGAGAGTGTTAAGAGCTACGATAAAGTTACCCAGGAGACGTAAAAAGCTTGCAGCACCAGGTATTTCCAGGAGGTCCCACATTCAAGTAATGACCAGGCCCTGCCCCATTTAGCTTCCGAGATCTGACGAGATGGGGAGCGTTCAGGACGGTGTGGTTGCAAGCCAAGAGGCCTGGCTGCATGATGTCTCTTAAACACTGGAGGGAATTGATGGAACTTCCAGCAAGAAAAAATAAAATAAAAAATAGAAAAATGGAGGGAAAAATATCAGTGCAGCAAAGGGTGTTGAAAGTAACTGGGTACGTGTACAATACTTCAATTATATCTCCTTCAGACAGAAAGAGAGTATTAAGAGCTACGATAAAATTACCCAGGAGACGTAAAAGCTTGCAGCACAAGGTATTTCCAGGAGGTCTCACATTCAAGTACTGACCAGGTCCTGCCCCGTTTAGCTTCCGAGATCTGACGAGATCGGGCGCGTTCAGGACGGTGAGGCCGCAAGCCGAGAGGCCTGGCTGCATGATGTCTCTTAAATGTTGGCGGGTATTGACGGAACTTCCAGCAAAAAAAAAAAAAAAAAAGAAAAGTGGATGGAAAAATATCAGTGTAGCAAAGGGTGTTGACAGTAGCTGAGTACGTGTACAATACTTCAATTATATCTCCTCCAGACAGAAAGAGAGTATTAAGAGCTACGATGAAGTTACCCAGGAGACGTAAAAAGCTTGCAGCACCTAGTATTTCTAGGAGGTCTTTCATCCAAGTACTGACCAGGCCCTGCCCCGTTTAGCTTCCGAGATCTGATGAGATCAGGCGCGTTCAGAACGGTGTGGCCGCAAGCCGAGAGTCCTGGCTGCATGATGTCTCTTAAAGGCTGGAGGGTATTGACGGAACTTTCAGCAAAGAACAAAAGAAAAAAGAAAAATGGAGGGAAAAATATCAGTGCAGCAAAGGGTGTTGAAAATAGCCGGGTACGTGTACAATTCCTCAATTATAACACCTCCAGACAGATAGAGAGTATTAAGAGCTACGATGAAGTTACCCAGGAGACGTAAAAAGCTTGCAGCACCAGGTATTTCCAGGAGGTCTCCCATACAAGTACTGACTAGGCCCTGCCCCGTTTAGTTTCCGAGATCTGACGAGATCGGGCGCGTTCAGGACGGTGTGGCCGCAAGCCGAGATGCCTGGCTGCATGATGTCTCTTAAAGACTGGCGGGTATTGACGGAACAGCCAGCAAAAAAAAAAAGAGAAATGGAGGGAAAAATATCAGTGCAGCAAAGGCTGTTGAAAGTAGCCGGGTACGTGTACAATTCTTCAATTATATCTCCTCCAGACAGAAAGAGAGTATTAAGAGCTACGATGAAGTTACCCAGGAGACGTAAAAAGCTTGCAGCACCTGGCATTTCCAGGAGGTCACCCATCCAAGTACTGACCAGGCCCTGCCCCGTTTAAATTCCGAGATCTTACGAGATCGGGCGCGTTCAGGACGGTGTGGCCGCAAGCCGAGAGGCCTGGCTGCATGATGTCTCTTAAAGGTTGGCGGGTATTGACGGAACTTCCAGCAAAAAAAAAAAAAAAAAAGAAAAATGGATGGAAAAATATCAGTGCAGCAAATGGTGTTGGCAGTAGCTGGGTACGTGTACAATACTTCAATTATATCTCCTCCAGACAGATAGAGAGTATTAAGAGCTACGATAAAGTTACCCAGGAGATGTAAAAGCTTGCAGCACCAGGTATTTCCAGGAGGTCTCACATTCATGTTCTGACCAGGTCCTGCCCCGTTTAGCTTCTGAGATCTGACGAGATTGGGCGCATTCAGGACGGTGTGGCCACAAGCCGAAAGGTCTGGCTGCATGATGTCTCTTAAAGGTTGGCGGGTATTGACGGAACTTCCAGCAAAAAAAAAAAAAAAAAAAATAGAAAAATGGAGGGAAAAATATCAGTGCAGGAAAGGGTGTTGAAAGTAGCCGGGTACGTGTACAATTCTTCAATTATATCTCCTGCAGACTGAAAGAGAGTATTAAGAGCTACGATATAGCTACCCAGGAGACGTAAAAGCTTGCAGCACCTGGTATTTCCAGGAGGTCTCACATTCAAGTACTGACCAGGTCCTGCCCCGTTTAGCTTCCGAGATCTGACGATATCATGCGCGTTCAGGACGGTGTGGCCGAAAGCCGAGAGGCCCGGCTGCATGATGTCTCTTTAAGGCTGGCGGGTATTGACGGAACTTCCAGCAAAAAATAAAAAATAAATAAATAGAAAAATGGAGGGAAAAATATCAGTGCAGGACAGGGTGTTGAAAGTAGCCGTGTACATGTACAATTCTTCAATTATATCTCCTCCAGACTGAATGAGAGTATTAAGAGCTACGCTGAAGTTACCCAGGAGATGTAAAAAGCTTTCAGCACCTGGTATTTCCAGGAGGTCACCCATCCAATTACTGACCAGGCCCTGCCCAGTTTTTCTTCCGAGATCTGACGAGATCTTGCGTCTTCAGGACGGTGTGGCCTCAAGCCAAGAGGCCTGGCTGCTTGATGTCTCTTAAAGGCTGGAGGGTATTGATGGAACTTCCAGCAAAAAAAAAAAAAAAAAAGAAAAATGGATGGAAAAATATCAGTGCAGCAAATGGTGTTGGCAGTAGCTGGGTACGTGTACAATACTTCAATTATATCTCCTCCAGACAGATAGAGAGTATTAAGAGCTACAATAAAGTTACCCAGGAGACGTAAAAGCTTGCAGCACCAGGTATTTCCAGGAGGTCTCACATTCAAGTACTGACCAGGTCCTGCCCCGTTTAGCTTCCGAGATCTGACGAGATCGGGCGCGTTCAGGACGGTGTGGCCGCAAGCCGAGATGTCTGGCTTCATGATGTCTCTTAAAGGCTGGCGGGTATTGACGGAACTGCCAGCAAAAAAAAAAAAGAAAAATAGAGGGAAATATACCAGTGCAGCAAAGGGTGTTGAAAGTAGCCGGGTACGTGTACAATTCTTCAATTATATCTCCTGGAGACAGAAAGAGAGTATTAAGAGCTACGATGAAGTTACCCAGGAGACGTAAAAAGCTTGCAGCACCTGTTATTTCTAGGAGGTCTCCCATCCAAGTACTGACCAGGCCCTGCCCCGTTTAGCTTCCGAGATCTGACGAGATCGGGCGCATTCAGGACGGTGTGGCCACAAGCCAAAAGGCCTGGCTGCATGATGTCTCTTAAAGGTTGGCGGGTATTGACGGAACTTCCAGCAAAAAAAAAAAAAAAAAAATAGAAAAATGAAGGGAAAAATATCAGTGCAGGAAAGGGTGATGAAAGTAGCCGGGTACGTGTACAATTCTTCAATTATATCTCCTGCAGACTGAAAGAGAGTATTAAGAGCTATGATGAAGTTACCCAGGAGACGTAAAAAGCTTGCAGCACCTGGTATTTCCAGGAGGTCACCCATCCAAGTACTGACCAGGCCCTGCCCCTTTAGCTTCCGAGATCTGATGAGATCGGGCGCGTTCAGGACGGTGTGGCCGCAAGCCAAGAGGCCTGGCTGCATGATGTCTCTTAAAGGCTGGCGGGTATTGACGGAACTTCCAGCAAAAAAAAAAAAAAAAAAAAATGGAAAATGGAGGGAAAAATATCAGTGCAGCAAAGGCTGTTGAAAGTAGCCGGGTACGTGTACAATACTTCAATTATATCTCCTCCAGACAGATAGAGAGTATTAAGAGCTACGATGAAGTTTCCCAGGAGACGTAAAAAGCTTGCAGCACCAGGTATTTCCAGGTGGTCTCCCATCCAAGTACTGACCAGGCCCTGCCCCGTTTAGCTACCGAGATCTGACGAGATCGGGCGTGTTCAGGACGGTGTGTCCACAAGCCAAGAGGCCTGGCTGCATGATGTCTCTTAAAGGCTGGCGGGTATTGACGGAACTTCCAGCAAAAAATAAAAAATAAATAAATAGAAAAATGGAGGGAAAAATATCAGTGCAGGACAGGGTGTTGAAAGTAGCCGGGTACATGTACAATTCTTCAATTATATCTCCTCCAGACTGAATGAGAGTATTAAGAGCTACGCTGAAGTTACCCAGGAGATGTAAAAAGCTTGCAGCACCTGGTATTTCCAGGAGGTCACCCATCCAATTACTGACCAGGCCCTGCCCAGTTTTTCTTCCGAGATCTGACGAGATCTTGCGTCTTCAGGACGGTGTGGCCTCAAGCCAAGAGGCCTGGCTGCATGATGTCTCTTAAAGGCTGGCGGGTATCAACGGAACTGCCAGCAAAAAAAAAAAGAAAAATAGAGGGAAAAATACCAGTGCAGCAAAGGGTTTTGAAAGTAGCCGGGTACGTGTACAATTCTTCAATTATATATTCTCCAGACAGAAAGAGAGTATTAAGAGCTACGATGAAGTTTCCCAGGAGACGTAAAAAGTTGGCAGCACCTAATATTTCCAGAAGATCTCCCATCCAAGTACTGACCAGGTCCTGCCCCGTTTAGCTTCCGAGATCTGACGAGATCGGGCGCGTTCAGGATGGTGTGGCCGCAAGCCGAGACGCCTGGCTGCAAGATGTCTCTTAAAGGCTGGCGGGTATTGACGGAACTGCCAGCAAAAAAAAAAAAAAAAAATAGAGGGAAAAATACCAGTGCAGCAAAGGCTGATGAAAGTAGCCGGGTACGTGTACAATTTCTCAATTATAACACCTCCAGACAGATAGAGAGTATTAAGAGCTACGATGAAGTTTCCCAGGAGACGTATAAAGCTTGCAGCACCAGGTATTTCCTGGAGGTCTCCCATCCAAGTACTGATCAGGCCCTGCCCCGTTTAGCTTCCGAGATCTAACGAGATCAGGCGCGTTCAGGACAATGTAGCCGCAAGCCGAGAGGCCTGGCTGCATGATGTCTCTTAATGGCTGGCGGGTATTGACGGAACTTCCAGCAAAAAAAAAAAAAAAAAAAAAAGAAAAAGAAAAATGGAGGGAAAAATATCAGTGCAGTAATGGGTTTTGAAAGTAGCCGGGTACGTGTACAATTCTTCAATTATATCTCCTGCAGACAGAAAGAGAGTATTAAGAGCTACGATGAAGTAACCCAGGAGACGTAAAAAGCTTGCAGCACCTGGTATTTCTAGGAGGTCAGCCATCCAAGTACTGACCAGACCCTGCCCCGTTTAGCTTCCGAGATCTGACGATATCATGCGCATTCAGGACGGTGTGGCCGAAAGCCGAGAGGCCCAGCTGCATGATGTCTCTTTAAGGCTGGCGGGTATTGACGGAACTTCCAGCAAAAAAAAAAAGAAAAAAGAAAAATGGAGGGAAAAATATCAGTGCAGCAAAAGGTTTTGAAAGTAGCCGGGTACGTGTACAATTCTTCAATAATATCTCCTACAGACTGAAAGAGAGTATTAAGAGCTATGATGAAGTTACCCAGGAGACGTAAAAAGCTTGCAGCACCTGGTATTTCTAGTAGGTCTCCCATCCAAGTACTGACCAGGCCCTGCCCCGTTTAGCTTCCGAGATCTGACGAGATCGGGCGCATTCAGGACGGTGTGGCCGCAAGCCGAGATGCCTGGCTGCATGATGTCTCTTAAAGGCTGGCGGGTATTGACGGAACTGCCAGCAAAAAAAAAAAAGAAAAATAGAGGGAAATATACCAGTGCAGCAAAGGGTGTTGAAAGTAGCCGGGTACGTGTACAATTCTTCAATTATATCTCCTGCAGACTGAAAGAGAGTATTAAGAGCTACGATAAAGTTACCCAGGAGACGTAAAAGCTTGCAGCACCTGGTATTTCCAGGAGGTCTCACATTCAAGTACTGACCAGGTCCTGCCCCGTTTAGCTTCCGAGATCTGACGATATCATGCGCATTCAGGACTGTGTGGCCGAAAGCCGAGAGGCCCAGCTGCATGATGTCTCTTTAAGGCTGGCGGGTATTGACGGAACTTCCAGCAAAAAAAAAAAGAAAAAAGAAAAATGGAGGGAAAAATATCAGTGCAGCAAAAGGTTTTGAAAGTAGCCGGGTACGTGTACAATTCTTCAATAATATCTCCTACAGACTGAAAGAGAGTATTAAGAGCTATGATGAAGTTACCCTGGAGACGTAAAAAGCTTGCAGCACCTGGTATTTCTAGGAGGTCTCCCATCCAAGTACTGACCAGGCCCTGCCCCGTTTAGCTTCCGAGATCTGACGAGATCGGACGCATTCAGGACGGTGTGGCCACAAGCCGAAAGGCCTGGCTGCATGATGTCTCTTAAAGGTTGGCGGGTATTGACGGAACTTCCAGCAAAAAAAAAAAAGAAAAAAAGAAAAAAGAAAAATGGATGGAAAAATATCAGTGCAGCAAAGGGTGTTGACAGTAGCTGGATACGTGTACAATACTTCAATTATATCTCCTCCAGACAGAGAGAGAGTATTAAGAGCTACGATGAAGTTACCCAGGAGACGTAAAAGCTAGCAGCACCAGGTACTTCCAGGAGGTCTCACGTTCATGTACTGACCAGGTCCTGCCCCGTTTAGCTTCCGAGATCTGACGAGATCGGGCGCGTTCAGGACGGTGTGGCCACAAGCCGAAAGGCCTGGCTGCATGATGTCTCTTAAAGGCTGGCGGGTATTGACGGAACTGCCAGCAAAAAAAAAAAGAAAAATAGAGGGAAATATACCAGTGCAGCAAAGGGTGTTGAAAGTAGCCGGGTACGTGTACAATTCTTCAATTATATCTCCTGGAGACAGAAAGAGAGTATTAAGAGCTACGATGAAGTTACCCAGGAGACGTAAAAAGCTTGCAGCACCTGGTATTTCTAGGAGTTCTCCCATCCAAGTACTGACCAGGCCCTGCCCCGTTTAGCTTCCGAGATCTGACGAGATCGGGCGCATTCAGGACGGTGTGGCCACAAGCCGAAAGGCCTGGCTGCATGATGTCTCTTAAAGGTTGGCGGGTATTGACGGAACTTCCAGCAAAAAAAAAAAAAAAAAAAGAAAAATGGATGGAAAAATATCAGTGCAGCAAAGGCTGTTGAAAGTAGCCGGGTACATGTACAATTCTTCAATTATATCTCCTCCAGACTGAATGAGAGTATTAAGAGCTACGCTGAAGTTACCCAGGAGATGTAAAAAGCTTTCAGCACCTGGTATTTCCAGGAGGTCACCCATCCAATTACTGACCAGGCCCTGCCCAGTTTTTCTTCCGAGATCTGACGAGATCTTGCGTCTTCAGGACGGTGTGGCCGCAAGCCGAGATGCCTGGCTGCATGATGTCTCTTAAAGGTTGGCGGGTATTGACGGAACTTCCAGCAAAAAAAAAATATAAAAAAAGAAAAAAGAAAAATGGATGGAAAAATATCAGTGCAGCAAAGGGTGTTGACAGTAGCTGGATACGTGTACAATACTTCAATTATATCTCCTCCAGACAGAGAGAGAGTATTAAGAGCTACGATGAAGTTACCCAGGAGACGTAAAAAGCTGGCAGCACCTGGTATTTCTAGGAGGTCTCCCATCGAAGTACTGACCAGGCCCTGCCCCGTTTAGTTTCCGAGATCTGACGAGATCGGGCGCGTTCAGGACTTTGTGTCCGCAAGCCGAGAGGCCTGGCTGCATGATGTCTCTTAAAGGTTGGCGGGTATTGACGGAACTTCCAGCAAAAAAAAAAAAAAGAAAAATGGATGGAAAAATATCAGTGCAGCAAAGGGTGTTGAAAGTAGCCGGGTACATGTACAATTCTTCAATTATATCTCCTGCAGACTGAAAGAGAGTATTAAGAGCTACGATGAAGTTACCCAGGAGACGTAAAAAGCTTGCAGCACCTGGTATTTCTAGGAGGTCTCCCATCAAAGTACTGACCAGGCCCTGCCCCGTTTAGCTTCCGAGATCAGACGAGATCGCGCGCATTCAGGACAGTGTGGCCACAAGCCGAGAGGCCTGTCTGCATGATGTCTCTTAAAGGTTGGCGGGTATTGACGGTACTTCCAAAAAAAAAAAAAAAAAAAAAGAAAAATGGATGGAATAATATCAGTGCAGCAAAAGGTGTTGACAGTAGCTGGGTACGTGTACAATACTTCAATTATATCTCCTCCAGACAGAAAGAGAGTATTAAGAGCTACGATGAAGTTACCCAGGAGACGAAAAAGCTAGCAGCACCTGGTATTTCCAGGAGGTCACCCATCCAAGTACTGACCAGGACCTGCCCCGTTTTGCTTCCGAGATCTGATGAGATCGGGCGCGTTCAGGACGGTGTGGCCTCAAGCCAAGAGGCCTGGCTGCATGATGTCTCTTAAAGGCTGGAGGGTATTGACGGAACTTCCAGCAAAATAAAAAAGAAAAAAGAAAAATGGAGGGAAAAATATCAGTGCAGCAAAGGGTGTTGAAAGTAGCCGGGTACGTGTACAATACTTCAATTATATCTCCTCCAGACAGAAAGAGAGTATTAAGAGCTACGATGAACTCACCTAAAGGATTATTAGGAACACCATACTAATACTGTGTTTGACCCCCTTTCGCCTTCAGAACTGCTTTAATTCTACGTGGCATTGATTCAACAAGGTGCTGAAAGCATTCTTTAGAAATGTTGGCCCATATTGATAGGATAGCATCTTGCAGTTGATGGAGATTTGTGGGATGCACATCCAGGGCACGAAGCTCCCGTTCCACCACATCCCAAAGATGCTCTATTGGGTTGAGATCTGGTGACTGTGGGGGCCAGTTTAGTACAGTGAACTCATTGTCATGTTCAAGAAACCAATTTGAAATGATTCGACCTTTGTGACATGGTGCATTATCCTGCTGGAAGTAGCCATCAGAGGATTGGTACATGGTGGTCAAAAAGGGATGGACATGGTCAGAAACAATGCTCAGGTAGGCCGTAGCATTTAAACGATGCCCAATTGGCACTAAGGGGCCTAAAGTGTGCCAAGAAGACATCCCCCACACCATTACACCACCACCACCAGCCTGCACAGTGGTAACAAGACATGATGGATCCATGTTCTCATTCTGTTTACGCCAAATTCTGACTCTACCATCTGAATGTCTCACCTCTTTTTCCTATTTGTAGTGGAGATGAGTGGTACCCAGTGGGGTCTTCTGCTGTTGTAGCCCATCCGCCTCAAGGTTGTACGTGTTGTGGCATCACAAATGCTTTGCTGCATACCTCGGTTGTAGCGAGTGGTTATTTCAGTCAAAGTTGCTCTTCTATCAGCTTGAATCGAGTCGGCCCATTCTCCTCTGAGCTCTAGCATCAACAAGGCATTTTCGCCCACAGGACTGCCGCATACTGGATGTTTTTCCCTTTTCACACCATTCTTTGTAAACCCTAGAAATGGTTGTGCGTGAAAATCCCAGTAACTGAGCAGATTGTGAAATACTCAGACCGGCCCGTCTGGCACCAACAACCATGCCACGCTCAAAATTGCTTAAATCACCTTTCATTCCCATTCAGACATTCAGTTTGGAGTTCAGGAGATTGTCTTGACCAGGACCACACCCCTAAATGCATTGCAGCAACTGCCATGTGATTGGTTGATTAGATAATTGCATTAATGAGAAATTGAACAGGTGTTCCTAATAATCCTTTAGGTGAGTGTATATGTATGTATGTGTATGTATGTCCAATTGCTTTGACAATACAAATGAAATTAATTGAGAGAGAGAGAGAGAGAGAGAGAGAGAGAGAGAGAGAGAGAGAGGGAGGAATATGAGCTCCTAAAAAACATTTGTTTTTATACATAAGCGGATTTAATTTGTGATTTACAAATGAATATATAGCACTATAAACATACACAGAAGACATGGAATAGAAATTCAGAAGAAAAAGTATTCAAAAAATAATAATTTTAAGAGAAACACAAAAAGAAGAAAGCAGAGAGACAGTTCAGGAAGAAAAGTCAGAAAAGAAAAGCTGAAGACAAGAATTGGAGGTAAGAGACAAATAATTAAAAAAAAAATATGTATTAATAAAATAAATAAGCATTCTCAGTAGTTGACTCAGCCAATGAAAATGCAGAGCTCCGATTTGAATAGAGTGACAGTAGGAGAGAGCCCAACTGCCACTGAGACTGATAGAAATCTATCGAACAGCAGTCTGACTGCAGAGCTGCCTTTTGAAATCCGATACCCTGAAGACATTCGCTCTGCACAGGCTAAGAAGGACTACAAACAAGCTGTGATGAGAGCATCTCCTGAGACCCTCATCCTAGACTACACCGGTAAAGGAGAAAACAGGGTCAAGAACAATCTACTGTTCTACACTCAGTACCCCACCGCCTTTCACAAAACCCTGTGCCAGACATACCCCAATAACAACAAGAGGGGCATTAGCAGAGGCAGGCAGATCTCAGTGCTGGTAGAGAAAGACACAGACAGTGTGATGCTCACTTTTAATGTATACCACAACGGGACCATCATGGTGCAGGGCAGCGAGAGCAGCCTGGACCAATTAGCTCTCGGCTTCCACACCTCAAAGCAGCAGACTGAGGTAGAGAAACAAGAGCCAGAGCCGGCCACCCTGCAGTCTGCCCCCAGCCACACGGAGCCAGACAGTGCCCCATCTCCCACAGACTGCCCCCCTGTCTCCCCAAAACTCTCCAGCAACATTAAAACACTAAAGGAATGCCTATCAGTGCTGGAGCTGGAGTTTGCGGAGTTCAGGGAGCAGACCTTGAGCACCCTGGCCCAGACCTCCTTGTGCGATCAGCTCCGGGATGAGATGCACAGACTAAAGATGCAGCACAAGGCTGAGATCCATGAGCTGAGAGCAGCAGTGAGAGACCTGGAGGAGCAGAGCCAAACCCTGAGGACGGAGCTGCGCAGAGCGAGGGAGGAGCTGACCAGGACACCCCAGCACAGCTAGCTGAGGAGCCTGCAGAGCCAGCTGGAGGAGCTAAGAGAGGAGCTACACATCACTGGAGCACAGAGACTGCACTGCACTGACCCCACAACACCTCCAACCCCTGACGCACCCACTGATCCACCCACACTCCCCACTACTCCTGACACACCCACTATCACCAGACCTGCCACTAATACACAACCCCCTGAAACGCCACTCCCCCAAAACACACCCGCTGCCCCCACCACTCCCGACGCAAACCCGGAGTGGCAGGTCAACGCAGAGGTGGTCATTCTGAGCGAATCCAATGGGAAGTTCCTGGTTGAGAGGCGCCTCTTCCCTGGGCGAAAAGTGAAAAAGCTTTGGTGCTCCACAGCACAGAGAGCCCTGGAGCTGCTCTCCAAGAGGAGGCTTTGCCAAGTCAAACACATCCTCATCCACACCGGCACTAACGACCTGAGTGCCCGCAGGGGCGATGTGGCCTCAGCCCTGAGACAGGTAGCAACGAAAGCCACAGAGGAATTCCCAACTGCCAAAATTTCCATCTCCACACTGCTGCCCCGCACAGACGTGCCCCTGCACATCATCCAGGCCATCAACGCAGAAGTGTCCCGAAGATGTGCCCTCCTCCCCAACGTCCACCTGGCACACCACTGAGACATCCAGCCACATCACCTGTATGACCACGTCCACCTCAACAAGACGGGTGTGAGGATCATCTCAAAGGTCCTCAAGGACACAACCCTGGGCCGAAACCCCACACACCCCCACCTCGAGACCAGGAGCAAACCCCCCAGCCCCCGGCCACATCCCCAGCCACCGGCTCCACCCCAGCCCCAGCCCCTGAGACCCCGCGGCCCCATTCCCCACCCCCCCATCCCCAGAGGGCCCGTCCAGCACAGCAGAGCGGACAGCCGGGGACCAGCACAGCCACACAGCCACGCAGCAGCGGCTTCCAGAGCCTGGAGGCCCGATGCTGCCCAGCTGGCCCAGATAAGGCAACTCCTCAGTGTCATCTGTACCACACTGCTGAGTTAACTGAGCCTCAACACACATATATATGGTTGTGGAGATGGAGAGTAAGAAAAAATGTGATTTAATTATTCTGATATTTTGATGCAAAGATAAAATCTTTGAGTGATTATTATGTATATCCATATATAATTATTAATAGTAATATAATATCAGTTGTAGACCACAAATTAAACTTTCTTATGTAGAAGAGACAAGTATAATAAAATATATTAACATGTCCTTTAAAATAAGCAGTTGGAATATGCAGGGTTTACGCTCCTCAACTTTTGGAATGAAGAGCACAGGCCCTGAACTGATCAACACTGTAAATAGTTCAGATGTTTTCATTCTTGTAGAGACTTGGTGCTGTGCAGATATGTCTATACACTGGATGGATACAATGGATACAGGGAGCTGATTGTGCCCTCCTATAAAAAACCCAAAGTCAGGTGTGGCAGGGCCTCGTGGGGGATTATCGTGTGGTACAGGGAGGAGCTCCGAGCAGCCCTATGCCCAGTACAGAGAGGAGACACACACCTGTGGATGAAAATCAGAAAAGACACCCTACAAAATAACACAGATATATACCTATGTGCAATTTATATGCCACCCGCAGACTCCCCCTACTATAATGAGGAAGGCTTTCATGAGCTTCAAAACGAAATCTGCCACTTCCAGACCCTGGGCTCTGTACTGCTGTGTGGCGATCTCAATGCCAGGACTGGCAGAGAGATGGACTACATCAATACAGAGGGGAACACACACCTGTTCGGAGACTCCCCGCTGTGCCACACACACACCTCCACACTGACACAGCCACGACAGCGTGGTAAACAAGAGCAGGAAGCAGGTAGTGCGCCTATGTAAAAGCCTGGGTCTATATATCATCAATGGCAGGACCAGGGGGTACTCTCTGGGGAGATTCACATACTGCTCGGCTCTGGGCAGCAGTGTGGTGGACTACGCCATAACTGACCTGGACCCACAAGCCAACAATGCGTTTATAGTCAGACAACAATCTCCACTATCAGACCACAGCCAAATAACACTTTACCTAAAAAGATCAGCGCAGCCACAAGTCAGAGCCAAACTTCCCACAAAACTGGTCTCCCTGCCACCCAGTTAGAGATGGTCAGAGCCCAGCACAGAGAACTACACAAGAGCCCTGAATAGTGATGAGATTGAAAACATGTTAGACAGATATCAATCCTCACACTATCAAATAAACCAAAACGGAATAAACTCAGCCACCAAAACACTGAATGAAATATTTGAGAGACTGGCTTTAAAATCAAACATTAAAACAATTAAAAACCAAAATATGAAATCGTCTAAAAGAAAAAAAGAACAGTGGTGTGACCAGGAGTGTGAAACTTCTAGGAAACACCTGAGACATCTCTCCAACACTAAACACAGAGAGCCCGACAACCAGGAGGCTCGCCTCAGCTACTGCCAGGCCCTGCGGCACTACAAGCAACTCCTCAGTAAGAAAAAAGACCACTATATGGGCAGAATAAATACCCCAAAAACAAAAAATGAAATACCAATTCAAAATGGAGAAATCTGGAAAACACACTTTGAAAAACTTTACCAAAATGTTGAAAACAATCCAAAGCCAGAACAGGTTAAAATATTAAAAAACCTAAATAAATTGGAAGAAATCATTAAGAATAACCAAAATCCCTTAGATAACCCATTTACAATACAGGAACTAAAACATCAACTCAAAATCCTCAAACCCAGGAAAGCCAGCGGCCCCGACAGCATCAGCCCTGAGATGCTGAAGCACAGCAGCCCGCAGCTGCAGGAGGCTCTGCTCAAACTCTTTAACCTGGTGCTGAGAGCCGGGTGTTTCCCTGAGGTCGGGAATCAAGGATTGATCACCCCGATTTTTAAAAGTGGAGACAAATTAGACCCCAATAACTACTGGGGCAGCTGTGTGAGCAGTAACCTGGGGAAGGTGTTCTGCAGTATCATCAACGCCCAGATACTGGCCTTCCTTACCAAGCACAGTGTCCTGAATAAGAGTCAGATTGGCTTCCTACCAAAACACCGCACAACCGATCATATTTACACTCTACACACCCTCATAAATAAATATACCCAAAACAATAAAGGAAAAATATTTGCCTGTTTTGTAGACTTTAGAAAGGCATTTGACTCAATCTGGCACAAGGGATTATTTTATAAACTTCTACAGAGTGGTGTAGGGGGTAAAGTTTATGACATCATTAAATCAATGTATTCTGAAAACAAATGCGGAATTCAAATTGGCAACTCAAGAACAGAGTTCTTCACTCAGGGGCGGGGAGTGAGACAGGGCTGCAGTCTGAGTCTAACACTGTTCAACATCTACATCATCGAGTTGGCCACAGTGTTGGAGCAGTCTGACGCCCGCAGCCTAACTCTCCATGACACAGAGATCAAGTTCCTGCTCTATGCAGACGACCTGGTGCTGCTGTCGCCCACAGAGCAGGGGCTTCAGCAGAACCTGGCGCTGCTAGAGCAGTACTGTCAGAAATGGGCCCTGGCAGTCAATCTGGACAAGACCAGAGTTATGGTTTTCCAGAAAAAAGCCCCATCTCAGGGAAACAGGTACCGCTTCACTCTGGGCAGCACTGGATTAGAGCACTGCACCAGATACAACTACCTTGGCCTGACCATCAGTGCGTCAGGGAGCTTCAGCCTGGCTATAAACGCATTAAAAGACAAGGCACGCCGGGCATTTTATGCCATAAAGACACAATTTGGGAAAACAACAATACCAATAACTATTTGGATTAAAATATTAAACTCCATCATCCAACCAATCCTGCTATATGGGAGCGAAGTGTGGGGTCCCCTCATGAACCTCAATAACAACAATTGGGACAAAAGCCCCATGGAAATATTCCACCTAGAATTTAATAAAAACATCTTACACGTACACAGAAACGCCCCCACGGCTCTGAGGCTCACAGAGCCCGAACACACAATGACCAAAACAACAACAATTGGGAAAATTGACATGTACCTGAAAAGCAAATACACAAAAGATTAGAGACACGAATTAGAATTACAAAACAAATTGGAATGCTACCGGGCCCTGAATAGAAACATTACATTGGCTGAATACTTAAAAATCCAAAATATAAAAGAGAGACAAAATCTAACTAAATACAGGCTCAGTGACCACAGCCTCGCCATTGAAAATGGCCGCTACAGAAAATTCTGGGTTGCCAGAGAAGAGCGGCTGTGCAGCCAGTGTGACCTAGGGGAGGTCGAAACACAGGCGCATTTCCTGCTGTCCTGCCCTAAATACACAAAAATCAGGGAGACATACTTTAAAATATTAAAAATGCATATCCCTGAGTTCAGCATGATCCCCGATTGCTGCAAACTCCCCGTCCTGCTGGGAGAGGAGGAGCGCACTGCCTTCTTAGCAGCGCAATATGTATCCACCTGCCACAGCCTGCGAGACAGTGTGTAGACACCAGCCTGTGGCACTCCATTTGCAAAACAAAATAAAAACAGTGATTTTTCTGATGTCATGACACAAATTTTGATACAAACAACAAATATGGTTTATATCCTACTTAATTTTATTTCAATGTGTACTATATTTGTTCCACTGAATCTTGTATTGCAATGTTTTGTCTTGATTGATAGAACATTTGTATCTGCTTTGGCAATATTGTGATAGATCATGCCAATAAAGCACCTTTGAATTGAATTGAAATGAATTGACAGACAGACAGACACACGCACACACACACACACACACACACACACACACACACAGAGCCAGCCAGCCAGACAGCCAGCCAGCTCAGCCATGACATCACGAGCCTCTCTCAGCTGACTGCTATGACATCACAGAGCACGTACATTCCGTTGCTTGCCGTCTGTCAACCACTCAGTCACTGCCAGCCAGACTGGCTGGCTGGCTGGATGGGGGGGCTGCTTGCTGCTGCTGCGTACCTTAGCAAGCTTATTTGCTTGACCGGCCTTCCTACTCCTCTGCCCACATGCCCACCTATGCCCGATCTGCTGTTCACCTGGATCACAGCTCCGCCCCAACAAGGCAGAGCCCCCCAAGAATGGTACAAACTCACCCACGTTCCCCTCCACAGAAAGCTTTAGCCCAAAATAAGGGACACATTCTGCCCAATATGTCAGCGCCAACCACTGCCTGAGGGACACAGTGACACACGAGCACCGGCTGTAAATATAATGTAAATACTCGTTTGTAATGCATGTCATTGTATTTCAAAAAAGGAATCTGGAAATGGTATACCTATTTTCTTTATTTGTATGTATTAAAGATCACATTTTATTACATTTTCTTTTTCTGTACTTCATTACATCTTATTGTGATTCATAATTCTATTATTTATTTTCCGTGTATATGTATGTATGTATGTATTGTGACAAACCAAGGGGCAGGGTCATACATGGCAGATATGTCAGGCCAGGTCTGCTGCAAGGTGTGTACTCTAGGGTAGAATACCGACCCTAGGCAACTACACTCCCCAGAAACCCTCAGGCAGCCATTCTAGCACCTAATGTGGTCACTTGGTGTTACTTCCTCAATTATTCACCAGGTATATAAGGCGGGCCTGAGAGAGAGAGAAGTGAGAGACAATAGGGTGAGTTATCTGGAAAACAGAGGTAGCTCATAAGGAGAAAGCCAAGACTTATTTATTCCAGACTTTGTTTAAAATAGAATGATTATGTAAGATTAGTTACAACTCCAGTGTGAGTTAGGTTTTGTTTTCAGATTTGTTTTGTTTGAAGTAAACATACAGGCACAGCCCTGTATTTGCAACCTCCTCCCTGGGTCATGACTGGTTTTTACTCCTAAGAAGATCACAGAGAAGACCCGCACATGTGTACAGCCAAGGCGTTTTGTCACATTTGGTGTAGAATGCGGGCAGCACCTCATGAAACCCAGACTGGCTGAGTGAATTTTTTTATCCAAAAAAAAAAAAACTACAGGCTGTAATAGCCCAACAGGAAGCGACCAGGGTGCAGCAGGTGGCTCACCAGGATGCTATGCGGATGCATCAGGAAGCACTGCAGGTCCAGCATGATACAAATAAAATGTTTAGAGAAGAGCAGGAAAAGGTGACTAAAGAGCTGAAAGAGAGTGTTGAAGCACTTGCAACCAGGATTGGGCCACAGGGGGCTGCAACCCATTCCACTCCCCGCACCAATCACTTTCTGCAGAAAATGACAAAACAGGACGATGTTGAGGCCTTCCTTATGACCTTTGAGAGGACAGCGGAGAGAGGGATGGCCAAAAGATTCCTGGGCAGGGCTTGTGGCACCTTATCTGGCAGGGGATGCACAGAAAGCGTACTTTGATCTGGAGCTGAAGGACGCCCAGGACTATGATAAATTGAAAGCGGAGATAATGACCCGATTGGGCGTGACCACCGCAGTGAGGGCACATCGGTTTCAGCAGTGGGCCTACCAACCAGGACAACCAATCCGAACGCAGATGTTTGATCTGATCCATCTGGCCAGGAAATGGCTACAGCCAGAGGTCCATTCATCAGCCGAGGTGGTGGAGGCCATAGTCCTTGACAACTACCAACGCTGTTTGCCCAAGGACGTTCGACGCTGGGTTGGCCAGAATGAGGTGCTGTCCGCTGACACCTTGGTGGCCATTGTAGAGCGGTTCTATACAGCCGGAGCAGCAGAGCATGTACCGGAGGTTAAAAACTCGTTCCCCAGGCCATGACGAACCAGCGGACCGGGTAAGATGGTTCCAAAGTACTCTGGGAAACATGACGCGCTGGGTTGGAAGAAAAGAGCAAGACTGGGGGGGGCAAAGGTGGGGCCTAAAGCCGAGACTAAGGGTTATAGGGGGTCACCATCACAACCAATTGTCTGCTACAATTGTGACAAAGTAGGACATATTGCGGCCCACTGCCCAGGTAGAGAGGAACCAATGCAATGTAATGTGTGTGATATGGGGAAAGAGAAACCGGTATTTTATGCCTGCCCTGTTGGGACGGATGTTTTCATAGGCGGAGTACCTAATCCAAAACACATGTGTACAGTGATAGTCGATGAGAAAGAAGTGGCTGCTCTACTCGACTCTGGCAGTATGGTTACACTGGTCACAGAAAAATTAGTAGCGACCAACAAGCTGGATAGACATCAGGAGCTCAGTATCACATGCACACATGGTGACACACGCCCCTATCCCACAGCCCTTGTAAACATACAGACAGAGGCCGGGAAACTAGATTACGAAGTCGGTGTGGTACCCAACATGCCATATGATGTGATACTGTGACGATATTTTCCTAATTTTGGAAAACTAGATAGAAAACATAGTAAATTGGAAATGCACACTGAAAACTGTAAGCCAGAAGTTGCCTCGATCCCACAACTAGAGCTAAAAGTAGACCTGGTTCCAGTTGAGTCGACAGTGAAGGTTTTGGTTGGGGAAAATTAAACTGAAAACATAGGGGTGGAATGTAGTGACGTAGATGACCCTATGGAGGGTGAGGAACCCAGCACTAGCAGGGTGGGTGAGAATCCATTCATAGAGACCCCTGAAGCTGACAATGTAGAAGTGTCAGTGTTAGAGGGACTCCCCACTGATTTTGGCAGCGCACAGGTGCGAGATCTCACTCTACACTATGCTAAAGAAAATGTGAAGGTAGTAAATGGGACCCCTATGACTACTGCAGACCCGCCAACAGCTTATCCTTATTTTATGGTAAAAAATGACCTATTGTACCGTGTAAATAAGATAGGGGTGGACATTGTGGAGCAATTGCTAGTTCCCACCCCATTCAGACGAACAGTTCTCAATCTGGCACATGGGCATATCCTGGGGGGACATCTGGGGATGGACAAAACCAAGGATAGACTCCTGAGGAGGTTTTACTGGCCAGGCGTACATGCAGACGTGACAGAACATTGTAGCTCATGTCCTGAATGTCAACTACATGCTCCTAAACCAGCCTTCAGAAGCCCACTGGTCCCTTTGCCCATCATAGAGACCCCCTTTGCTAGGATAGCTATGGATGTGGTGGGACCTCTCCCGAAATCAGCCAGAGGGCATCAGTATATACTGGTTATTTTGGATTATGCCACCAGGTACCCAGAAGCCATTCCACTGCGGACCATGGCTTCAAAAGGTATTGCAAAAGAGCTAATGTTGATGTGTAGTAGGGTGGGGATACCGAGGGAGATATTAACAGATCAGGGCACACCCTTTATGTCTAAGGTTATGACCGATCTGTGTAAATTGTTGCAGGTTAAGCAGTTGAGAACATCAGTCTACCACCCACAAACAGATGGGTTGGTTGAGAGATTTAATAGGACCCTGAAGTCCATGCTAAGAAAGGTAATCGATAAGGATGGGAAAAATTGGGAATTCATGCTGCCCTACTTGATGTCTGCCATTAGGGAAGTCCCACAGGCTTCCCTGGGCTTTTCGCCTTTTGAACTGTTATATGGGAGGCACCCCAGGGGGATATTAGACATAGCCCGTGAAACGTGGGAACACGAGTCCACTCCTTTCCGGAGTGTAGTCGAGCACATCAATGCTATGCAAGAGAGAATAGCCACAGTCACTCCCATTGTGAGAGAGCACCTAAGGCAGGCACAGGAACACCAACAATTCGCCTATAATCGTCAGGCTACACTGAGGGTGTTCCAGCCTGGTGATAGGGTGTTGGTGTTGGTTCCCACTGTAGAATGTAAATTTCTGGCTACGTGGATGGGACCTTATGAGATTATAGAGCGAATACGGGAAGTGAACTATAAGGTTCAGCAACCCGGCCGCCGACCCCCAGAACAAATATATCATGTCAACTTAATAAAAGCCTGGAAGGACAGGGAAGTGTTGATGTTGACTTACCCCCCTCAGCCACTAGGGACACCGAAGGTGAATATTGCAGCTGCCTTGTCACCTGACCAGTTGAAGGAGGTGAACGACTTGATAATACGTAATAGGGAAGTTTTCTCAGGCATACCGGGGCGTACCCATTTAGTCTCTCACAACATTGTGTCTCTCCCAGGAAAGAAGGTAAATATGAGGCCTTACAGGGTACCAGAAGCTCGCAGGAACACTATTAGAAATGAGGTTAAGGAAATGCTGGAGGCAGGGGTTATTGAAGAATCCCACAGTGAGTGGTCCAGCCCTATAGTCATGGTTTCCAAACCTGATGGCTCCTGGAGATTCTGTAATGATTTTAGAAAGGTTAATGAAATTTCAAAGTTTGATGCATACCCAATGCCCCGAGTAGATGAATTGTTAGAGAATATTGGGAATGCTCGCTATATTTCAACTATTGACTTAGCCAAGGGCTACTGGCAGATTCCCTTGACCCCGAGTGCCAAAGAAAAAACAGCCTTTGCAACCCCAGATGGTCTGTTTCACTACACAGTGATGCCCTTTGGCCTGCATGGTGCTCCTGCCACCTTTCAAAGGTTGATGGACCACATACTTAGACCACACAGGACGTATGCGGCAGCATATTTAGATGATGTGGTCATTCACAGTCCAGATTGGGAATCACATTTGTCTCAGCTCCAAGCGGTATTGGATTCAATACATGCAGCAGGCCTGATGGCTAATCCAACCAAATGCAATTTGGGGTTGGAAGAGGCCAAATACTTGGGCTATACAGTAGGGAGGGGTATGGTGAAACCCCAAATATCCAAGGTTGAAGCCATAAACTCTTGGCCTAGGCCTGTCAATAAAAAGCAGGTTAGGGCATTTTTAGGGTTAACTGGGTATTACCGGAGGTTTATTCCCAACTATGCTACCTTAGCGGCCCCTCTGACTGATATGACTAAGGCTACAGAACCCAATATGGTTAGATGGGGTGATACAGCAAACCGGGCTTTCCGGAGCCTACAGGAGGCGCTCTGCCGCAACCCCGTTTTAATGGTACCTGACTTTCAGAAAGAATTTATAGTCCAGACGGACGCCTCTGAGGTGGGGATCGGAGTGGTTTTGTCCCAAAGAATGGGTGATCACGAACACCCGGTGTTGTTCCTTAGCAGAAAGTTGGAATCCAATGAAATAAATTATTTGGTAGTTGAAAAAGAATGTTTGGCAGTGAAGTGGGCTTTGGACAGTCTTCGATACTATTTGTTGGGCAGGCACTTCACCCTGATCACTGACCATGCCCCCCTCACTTGGATGCATCGTTCGAAAGACAGGAATGCCCGTGTGATGAGGTGGTTTTTGAGTCTCCAACATTTTCATTTCACCCTGCAGCACAGGCCAGGGAAGGCCATGGGGAATGTTGATGGGCTGTCCCGGGTGCATGCTTTTTTGCGGCTGTCGCTCGACCTATGGGGTCGCAGCTGGGGGGGAGGATGTGGGACAAACCAAGGGGCAGGGTCATACATGGCAGATATGTCAGGCCAGGTCTGCTGCAAGGTCTGCACTCTAGGGAAGAAAACCGACCCTAGACAACTACACTCCCCAGAAACCCTCAGGCAGCCTAATGTGGTCACTTGGTGCTACTTCCTCAATTATTCACCAAGTATATAAGGCGGAAAGATAGAGTCAAGCTAGAAGGTCAGGCCAGAAGCTAGTTTGATTTCTGTTTGTTATTTACAATGAGAACCTTGGAAACAATGTCAAACGGTATGACCTACGTGCCTGTTACCTAAAACCATGTGTAGATCTATGAACTCTGTTCTATAATGATATATGTTCTGCTTAGTTAGCCTTTAAGATAACATAGTAATGACTTTCTAGCATGTATGCATGTATGTATGTATATATATATATATATATATATATATATATATATATATTTGTATGTATGAATGTATGTATGTCCAATTGCTTTGACAATACAAATGAATTGAATTGAGAGGGAGAGAGAGAGAGAGAGAGAGAGAGAGAGAGAGACAGACAGACTGAAAAACAGACAAACAGACACACACACACACACACAGACATACACACACACACACAGAGCCAGCCAGCCAGCCAGCTCAGCGATGACATCACGAGCCTCTCTCAGCTGACTGCTATGACATCACAGAGCACGTACATTCCGTTGCTTGCCGTCTGACAACCACTCAGTCACTGCCAGCCAGACTGGCTGGCTGGCTGGATGTGGGGGATGCTTGCTGCTGCTGCGTACCTTAGCAAGCTTATTTGCTTGACCGGCCTTCCAACTCCTCTGCCCACATGCCCACCTATGCCCGATCTGCTGTTCACCTGGTCACAGCTCCGCCCCAACAAGGCAGATTCTCCCAAAAATGGTACAAACTGATCCACGTTCCCCTCCACGGAGAGCTTTAGCCCAAAATAATGGACAAATTCTGTAACAACATAATGGATGCCCACCCAACCTGTGACAAAACTGAGAAAAAAGAAAAACGCCAGTCCTCCTGGGGGAGGGACACACAGCCACCCTGGCTGCCCAATATGTCAGCGCCTACCACAGCCTGAGGGACACAGTGACACACGAGCACCGGCTGTAAATATAATGTAAATACTCGTTTGCTATGCATGTCATTGTATTTCAAAAAAGGAATCTGGAAATTTTTTTACATTTTCATTTTCTGTACTTCATTACATCTTATTGTGATTCATAATTCTATTATTTATTTTCCGTGTAGATGTATGTATGTATGTATGTATGTATGTATGTATATGTATGTATGTCCAATTGCTTTGACAATACAAATGAATTGAATTGAGAGGGAGAGAGAGAAAGAGAGAGAGAGAGAGAGAGAGAGAGAGAGAGAGAGAGAGAGAGAGAGAGAGAGAGGAATATGAGCTCCTAAAAAACATTTGTTTTTATACATAAGCGGATTTAATTTGTCATTTACAAATGAATATATAGCACTATAAACATACACAGAAGACATGGAATAGAAATTCAGAAGAAAAAGTATTCAAAAAATAATAATTTTAAGAGAAACACAAAAAGAAGAAAGCAGAGAGACAGTTCAGGAAGAAAAGTCAGAAAAGAAAAGCTGAAGACAAGAATTGGAGGTAAGAGACAAATAATTAAACAAAAAAATATGTATTAATAAAATAAATAAGCATTCTCAGTAGTTGACTCAGCCAATGAAAATGCAGAGCTCCGATTTGAATAGAGTGACAGTAGGAGAGAGCCCAACTGCCACTGAGACTGATAGAAATCTATCGAACAGCAGTCTGACTGCAGAGCTGCCTTTTGAAATCCGATACCCTGAAGACATTCGCCCTGCACAGGCTAAGAAGGACTACAAACAAGCTGTGATGAGAGCATCTCCTGAGACCCTCATCCTAGACTACACCGGTAAAGGAGAAAACAGGGTCAAGAACAATCTACTGTTCTACACCGCCTTTCACAAAACCCTGTGCCAGACATACCCCAATAACAACAAGAGGGGCATTAGCAGAGGCAGGCAGATCTCAGTGCTGGTAGAGAAAGACACAGACAGTGTGATGCTCACTTTTAATGTATACCACAACGGGACCATCATGGTGCAGGGCAGCGAGAGCAGCCTGGACCAATTAGCTCTCGGCTTCCACACCTCAAAGCAGCAGACTGAGGTAGAGAAACAAGAGCCAGAGCCGGCCACCCTGCAGTCTGCCCCCAGCCACACGGAGCCAGACAGTGCCCCATCTCCCACAGACTGCCCCCCTGTCTCCCCAAAACTCTCCAGCAACATTAAAACACTAAAGGAATGCCTATCAGTGCTGGAGCTGGAGTTTGCGGAGTTCAGGGAGCAGACCTTGAGCACCCTGGCCCAGACCTCCTTGTGCGATCAGCTCCGGGATGAGATGCACAGACTAAAGATGCAGCACAAGGCTGAGATCCATGAGCTGAGAGCAGCAGTGAGAGACCTGGAGGAGCAGAGCCAAACCCTGAGGACGGAGCTGCGCAGAGCGAGGGAGGAGCTGACCTGGACACCCCAGCACAGCTAGCTGAGGAGCCTGCAGAGCCAGCTGGAGGAGCTAAGAGAGGAGCTACACATCACTGGAGCACAGAGACTGCACTGCACTGACCCCACAACACCTCCAACCCCTGACGCACCCACTGATCCACCCACACTCCCCACCACTCCTGACACACCCACTATCACCAGACCTGCCACTAATACACAACCCCCTGAAACGCCACTCCCCCAAAACACACCCGCTGCCCCCACCACTCCCGACGCAAACCCGGAGTGGCAGGTCAACGCAGAGGTGGTCATTCTGAGCGAATCCAATGGGAAGTTCCTGGTTGAGAGGCGCCTCTTCCCTGGGCGAAAAGTGAAAAAGCTTTGGTGCTCCACAGCACAGAGAGCCCTGGAGCTGCTCTCCAAGAGGAGGCTTTGCCAAGTCAAACACATCCTCATCCACACCGGCACTAACGACCTGAGTGCCCGCAGGGGCGATGTGGCCTCAGCCCTGAGACAGGTAGCAACGAAAGCCACAGAGGAATTCCCAACTGCCAAAATTTCCATCTCCACACTGCTGCCCCGCACAGACGTGCCCCTGCACATCATCCAGGCCATCAACGCAGAAGTGTCCCGAAGATGTGCCCTCCTCCCCAACGTCCACCTGGCACACCACTGAGACATCCAGCCACATCACCTGTATGACCACGGTGACCAAAGGTCCTCAAGGACACAACCCTGGGCCGAAACCCCACACACCCCCACCTCGAGACCAGGAGCAAACCCCCCAGCCCCCGGCCACATCCCCAGCCACCGGCTCCACCCCAGCCCCAGCCCCTGAGACCCCGCGGCCCCATTCCCCACCCCCCCATCCCCAGAGGGCCCGTCCAGCACAGCAGAGCGGACAGCCGGGGACCAGCACAGCCACACAGCCACGCAGCAGCGGCTTCCAGAGCCTGGAGGCCCGATGCTGCCCAGCTGGCCCAGATAAGGCAACTCCTCAGTGTCATCTGTACCACACTGCTGAGTTAACTGAGCCTCAACACACATATATATGGTTGTGGAGATGGAGAGTAAGAAAAAATGTGATTTAATTATTCTGATATTTTGATGCAAAGATAAAATCTTTGAGTGATTATTATGTATATCCATATATAATTATTAATAGTAATATAATATCAGTTGTAGACCACAAATTAAACTTTCTTATGTAGAAGAGACAAGTATAATAAAATATATGAACATGTCCTTTAAAATAAGCAGTTGGAATATGCAGGGTTTACGCTCCTCAACTTTTGGAATGAAGAGCACAGGCCCTGAACTGATCAACACTGTAAATAGTTCAGATGTTTTCATTCTTGTAGAGACTTGGTGCTGTGCAGATATGTCTATACACTGGATGGATACAATGGATACAGGGAGCTGATTGTGCCCTCCTATAAAAAACCCAAAGTCAGGTGTGGCAGGGCCTCGTGGGGGATTATCGTGTGGTACAGGGAGGAGCTCCGAGCAGCCCTATGCCCAGTACAGAGAGGAGACACACACCTGTGGATGAAAATCAGAAAAGACACCCTACAAAATAACACAGATATATACCTATGTGCAATTTATATGCCACCCGCAGACTCCCCCTACTATAATGAGGAAGGCTTTCATGAGCTTCAAAACGAAATCTGCCACTTCCAGACCCTGGGCTCTGTACTGCTGTGTGGCGATCTCAATGCCAGGACTGGCAGAGAGATGGACTACATCAATACAGAGGGGAACACACACCTGTTCGGAGACTCCCCGCTGTGCCACACACACACCTCCACACTGACACAGCCACGACAGCGTGGTAAACAAGAGCAGGAAGCAGGTAGTGCGCCTATGTAAAAGCCTGGGTCTATATATCATCAATGGCAGGACCAGGGGGTACTCTCTGGGGAGATTCACATACTGCTCGGCTCTGGGCAGCAGTGTGGTGGACTACGCCATAACTGACCTGGACCCACAAGCCAACAATGCGTTTATAGTCAGACAACAATCTCCACTATCAGACCACAGCCAAATAACACTTTACCTAAAAAGATCAGCGCAGCCACAAGTCAGAGCCAAACTTCCCACAAAACTGGTCTCCCTGCCACCCAGTTAGAGATGGTCAGAGCCCAGCACAGAGAACTACACAAGAGCCCTGAATAGTGATGAGATTGAAAACATGTTAGACAGATATCAATCCTCACACTATCAAATAAACCAAAACGGAATAAACTCAGCCACCAAAACACTGAATGAAATATTTGAGAGACTGGCTTTAAAATCAAACATTAAAACAATTAAAAACCAAAATATGAAATCGTCTAAAAGAAAAAAAGAACAGTGGTGTGACCAGGAGTGTGAAACTTCTAGGAAACACCTGAGACATCTCTCCAACACTAAACACAGAGAGCCCGACAACCAGGAGGCTCGCCTCAGCTACTGCCAGGCCCTGCGGCACTACAAGCAACTCCTCAGTAAGAAAAAAGACCACTATATGGGCAGAATAAATACCCCAAAAACAAAAAATGAAATACCAATTCAAAATGGAGAAATCTGGAAAACACACTTTGAAAAACTTTACCAAAATGTTGAAAACAATCCAAAGCCAGAACAGGTTAAAATATTAAAAAACCTAAATAAATTGGAAGAAATCATTAAGAATAACCAAAATCCCTTAGATAACCCATTTACAATACAGGAACTAAAACATCAACTCAAAATCCTCAAACCCAGGAAAGCCAGCGGCCCCGACAGCATCAGCCCTGAGATGCTGAAGCACAGCAGCCCGCAGCTGCAGGAGGCTCTGCTCAAACTCTTTAACCTGGTGCTGAGAGCCGGGTGTTTCCCTGAGGTCGGGAATCAAGGATTGATCACCCCGATTTTTAAAAGTGGAGACAAATTAGACCCCAATAACTACTGGGGCAGCTGTGTGAGCAGTAACCTGGGGAAGGTGTTCTGCAGTATCATCAACGCCCAGATACTGGCCTTCCTTACCAAGCACAGTGTCCTGAATAAGAGTCAGATTGGCTTCCTACCAAAACACAGCACAACCGATCATATTTACACTCTACACACCCTCATAAATAAATATACCCAAAACAATAAAGGAAAAATATTTGCCTGTTTTGTAGACTTTAGAAAGGCATTTGACTCAATCTGGCACAAGGGATTATTTTATAAACTTCTACAGAGTGGTGTAGGGGGTAAAGTTTATGACATCATTAAACCAATGTATTCTGAAAACAAATGCGGAGTTCAAATTGGCAACTCAAGAACAGAGTTCTTCACTCAGGGGCGGGGAGTGAGACAGGGCTGCAGTCTGAGTCCAACACTGTTCAACATCTACATCATCGAGTTGGCCACAGTGTTGGAGCAGTCTGACGCCCGCAGCCTAACTCTCCATGACACAGAGATCAAGTTCCTGCTCTACGCAGACGACCTGGTGCTGCTGTCGCCCACAGAGCAGGGGCTTCAGCAGAACCTGGCGCTGCTAGAGCAGTACTGTCAGAAATGGGCCCTGGCAGTCAATCTGGACAAGACCAGAGTTATGGTTTTCCAGAAAAAAGCCCCATCTCAGGGAAACAGGTACCGCTTCACTCTGGGCAGCACTGGATTAGAGCACTGCACCAGATACAACTACCTTGGCCTGACCATCAGTGCGTCAGGGAGCTTCAGCCTGGCTATAAACGCATTAAAAGACAAGGCACGCCGGGCATTTTATGCCATAAAGACACAATTTGGGAAAACAACAATACCAATAACTATTTGGATTAAAATATTAAACTCCATCATCCAACCAATCCTGCTATATGGGAGCGAAGTGTGGGGTCCCCTCATGAACCTCAATAACAACAATTGGGACAAAAGCCCCATGGAAATATTCCACCTAGAATTTAATAAAAACATCTTACACGTACACAGAAACGCCCCCACGGCTCTGAGGCTCACAGAGCCCGAACACACAATGACCAAAACAACAACAATTGGGAAAATTGACATGTACCTGAAAAGCAAATACACAAAAGATTAGAGACACGAATTAGAATTACAAAACAAATTGGAATGCTACCGGGCCCTGAATAGAAACATTACATTGGCTGAATACTTAAAAATCCAAAATATAAAAGAGAGACAAAATCTAACTAAATACAGGCTCAGTGACCACAGCCTCGCCATTGAAAAAGGCCGCTACAGAAAATTCTGGGTTGCCAGAGAAGAGCGGCTGTGCAGCCAGTGTGACCTAGGGGAGGTCGAAACACAGGCGCATTTCCTGCTGTCCTGCCCTAAATACACAAAAATCAGGGAGACATACTTTAAAATATTAAAAATGCATATCCCTGAGTTCAGCATGATCCCCGATTGCTGCAAACTCCCCGTCCTGCTGGGAGAGGAGGAGCGCACTGCCTTCTTAGCAGCGCAATATGTATCCACCTGCCACAGCCTGCGAGACAGTGTGTAGACACCAGCCTGTGGCACTCCATTTGCAAAACAAAATAAAAACAGTGATTTTTCTGATGTCATGACACACATTTTGATACAAACAACAAATATGGTTTATATCCTACTTAATTTTATTTCAATGTGTACTATATTTGTTCCACTGAATCTTGTATTGCAATGTTTTGTCTTGATTGATAGAACATTTGTATCTGCTTTGGCAATATTGTTATAGATCATGCCAATAAAGCACCTTTGAATTGAATTGAAATGAATTGACAGACAGACAGACACACGCACACACACACACACACACACACACACACACACACAGAGCCAGCCAGCCAGACAGCCAGCCAGCTCAGCCATGACATCACGAGCCTCTCTCAGCTGACTACTATGACATCACAGAGCACGTACATTCCGTTGCTTGCCGTCTGTCAACCACTCAGTCACTGCCAGCCAGACTGGCTGGCTGGCTGGATGGGGGGGCTGCTTGCTGCTGCTGCGTATCTTAGCAAGCTAATTTGCCTGACCGGCCTTCCTACTCCTATGCCCAAATGCCCACCTAAGCCCGATCTGCTGTTCACCTGGATCACAGCTCCGCCCCAACAAGGCAGATCCTCCCAAAAACGGTACAAACTGATCCACGTTCCCCTCCACGGAAAGCTTTAGCCCAAAATAAGGGACACATTCTGTAACAACATAACGAATGCCCACCCAACCTGTGACAAAACTGAGAAAAAAGAAAAACGCTCAGTCCTCCTGGTGGAGGGACACACAGCCACCCTGGCTGCCCAATATGTCAGCGCCTACCACAGCCTGAGGGACACAGTGACACACGAGCACCGGCTGTAAATATAATGTAAATACTCGTTTGTAATGCATGTCATTGTATTTCAAAAAGGAATCTGGAAATAGTAAAACTATTTTCTTTATTTGAATGTATTAAAGATCACATTTTATTACATTTTCTTTTTCTGTACTTCATTACATTATATTGAGATTCATAATTCTATTATTTATTTTCCGTATGTATGTATGTATGTATTATTGTATGGAAGGAAAGTTAGAAATGATTTTCTCAAACCTGTTTTTCTCTCTTGTATACTTAAGAAAGATAAGGTCAAGCTAGAAGGTCAGGAGGCCATAAGGTAGTTTGATTTCTGTTTGTTATTTACGATGAGAACCTTGGAGACAATGTCAAACGGTATGACCTACGTGCCTGTTCCTTAAAACCATGTGAAGATCTATGAACTCTGTTCTATAATGAAATATGTTCTGCTTAGTTAGCCTTTAAGATAACATAGTAATGATTTTCTAGCATGTATGTATGTATGTATGTATGTCCAATTGCTTTGACAATACAAATGAATTGAATTGAGAGGGAGAGAGAGAGAGAGAGAGAGAGAGAGAGAGAGACAGACAGACAGACAGACTGACAAACACAAACAGACACACACACACACACACACACACACACACACAGACATACACACAGCCAGCCAGCCAGCCAGCCAGCCAGCTCAGCGATGACATCACAAGCCTCTCTCAGCTGACTGCTATGACATCACAGAGCATGAACATTCCGTTGCTTGCCGTCTGTCAACCACTCAGTCACTGCTAGCCAGACTGGCTGGCTGGCTGGATGGGGGGGCTGCTTGCTGCTGCTGTGTACCTTAGCAAGCTTATTTGCTTGACCTGCCTTCCTACTCCTCTGCCCACATGCCCACCTATGCCCGATCTGCTGTTCACCTGGATCACAGCTCCGCCCCAACAAGGCAGATCCTCCCAAAAATGGTACAAACTGATCCACGTTCCCCTCCACAGAAAGCTTTAGCCCAAAATAAGGGACACATTCTGCCCAATATGTCAGCGCCAACCACAGCCTGAGGGACACAGTGACACACGAGCACCGGCTGTAAATATAATGTAAATACTCGTTTGTAATGCATGTCATTGTATTTCAAAAAAGGAATCTGGAAATGGTATACCTATTTTCTTTATTTGTATGTATTAAAGATCACATTTTATTACATTTTCTTTTTCTGTACTTCATTACATCTTATTGTGATTCATAATTCTATTATTTATTTTCCGTGTATATGTATGTATGTATGTAATGTGACAAACCAAGGGGCAGGGTCATACATGGCAGATATGTCAGGCCAGGTCTGCTGCAAGGTGTGTACTCTAGGGTAGAATACCGACCCTAGGCAACTACACTCCCCAGAAACCCTCAGGCAGCCATTCTAGCACCTAATGTGGTCACTTGGTGTTACTTCCTCAATTATTCACCAGGTATATAAGGCGGGCCTGAGAGAGAGAGAAGTGAGAGACAATAGGGTGAGTTATCTGGAAAACAGAGGTAGCTCATAAGGAGAAAGCCAAGACTTATTTATTCCAGACTTTGTTTAAAATAGAATGATTATGTAAGATTAGTTACAACTCCAGTGTGAGTTAGGTTTTGTTTTCAGATTTGTTTTGTTTGAAGTAAACATACAGGCACAGCCCTGTATTTGCAACCTCCTCCCTGGGTCATGACTGGTTTTTACTCCTAAGAAGATCACAGAGAAGACCCGCACATGTGTACAGCCAAGGTGTTTTGTCACATTTGGTGTAGAATGCGGGCAGCACCTCATGAAACCCAGACTGGCTGAGTGAATTTTTTTATCCAAAAAAAAAAAAACTACAGGCTGTAATAGCCCAACAGGAAGCGACCAGGGTGCAGCAGGTGGCTCACCAGGATGCTATGCGGATGCATCAGGAAGCACTGCAGGTCCAGCATGATACAAATAAAATGTTTAGAGAAGAGCAGGAAAAGGTGACTAAAGAGCTGAAAGAGAGTGTTGAAGCACTTGCAACCAGGATTGGGCCACAGGGGGCTGCAACCCATTCCACTCCCCGCACCAATCACTTTCTGCAGAAAATGACAAAACAGGACGATGTTGAGGCCTTCCTTATGACCTTTGAGAGGACAGCGGAGAGAGGGATGGCCAAAAGATTCCTGTGCAGGGCTTGTGGCACCTTATCTGGCAGGGGATGCACAGAAAGCGTACTTTGATCTGGAGCTGAAGGACGCCCAGGACTATGATAAATTGAAAGCGGAGATAATGACCCGATTGGGCGTGACCACCGCAGTGAGGGCACATCGGTTTCAGCAGTGGGCCTACCAACCAGGACAACCAATCCGAACGCAGATGTTTGATCTGATCCATCTGGCCAGGAAATGGCTACAGCCAGAGGTCCATTCATCAGCCGAGGTGGTGGAGGCCATAGTCCTTGACAACTACCAACGCTGTTTGCCCAAGGATGTTCGACGCTGGGTTGGCCAGAATGAGGTGCTGTCCGCTGACACCTTGGTGGCCATTGTAGAGCGGTTCTATACAGCCGGAGCAGCAGAGCATGTACCGGAGGTTAAAAACTCGTTCCCCAGGCCATGACGAACCAGCGGACCGGGTAAGATGGTTCCAAAGTACTCTGGGAAACATGACGCGCTGGGTTGGAAGAAAAGAGCAAGACTGGGGGGGGCAAAGGTGGGGCCTAAAGCCGAGACTAAGGGTTATAGGGGGTCACCATCACAACCAATTGTCTGCTACAATTGTGACAAAGTAGGACATATTGCGGCCCACTGCCCAGGTAGAGAGGAACCAATGCAATGTAATGTGTGTGATATGGGGAAAGAGAAACCGGTATTTTATGCCTGCCCTGTTGGGACGGATGTTTTCATAGGCGGAGTACCTAATCCAAAACACATGTGTACAGTGATAGTCGATGAGAAAGAAGTGGCTGCTCTACTCGACTCTGGCAGTATGGTTACACTGGTCACAGAAAAACTAGTAGCGACCAACAAGCTGGATAGACATCAGGAGCTCAGTATCACATGCACACATGGTGACACACGCCCCTATCCCACAGCCCTTGTAAACATACAGACAGAGGCCGGGAAACTAGATTACGAAGTCGGTGTGGTACCCAACATGCCATATGATGTGATACTGGGACGATATTTTCCTAATTTTGGAAAACTAGATAGAAAACATAGTAAATTGGAAATGCACACTGAAAACTGTAAGCCAGAAGTTGCCTCGATCCCACAACTAGAGCTAAAAGTAGACCTGGTTCCAGTTGAGTCGACAGTGAAGGTTTTGGTTGGGGAAAATTAAACTGAAAACATAGGGGTGGAATGTAGTGACGTAGATGACCCTATGGAGGGTGAGGAACCCAGCACTAGCAGGGTGGGTGAGAATCCATTCATAGAGACCCCTGAAGCTGACAATGTAGAAGTGTCAGTGTTAGAGGGACTCCCCACTGATTTTGGCAGCGCACAGGTGCGAGATCTCACTCTACACTATGCTAAAGAAAATGTGAAGGTAGTAAATGGGACCCCTATGACTACTGCAGACCCGCCAACAGCTTATCCTTATTTTATGGTAAAAAATGACCTATTGTACCGTGTAAATAAGATAGGGGTGGACATTGTGGAGCAATTGCTAGTTCCCACCCCATTCAGACGAACAGTTCTCAATCTGGCACATGGGCATATCCTGGGGGGACATCTGGGGATGGACAAAACCAAGGATAGACTCCTGAGGAGGTTTTACTGGCCAGGCGTACATGCAGACGTGACAGAACATTGTAGCTCATGTCCTGAATGTCAACTACATGCTCCTAAACCAGCCTTCAGAAGCCCACTGGTCCCTTTGCCCATCATAGAGACCCCCTTTGCTAGGATAGCTATGGATGTGGTGGGACCTCTCCCGAAATCAGCCAGAGGGCATCAGTATATACTGGTTATTTTGGATTATGCCACCAGGTACCCAGAAGCCATTCCACTGCGGACCATGGCTTCAAAAGGTATTGCAAAAGAGCTAATGTTGATGTGTAGTAGGGTGGGGATACCGAGGGAGATATTAACAGATCAGGGCACACCCTTTATGTCTAAGGTTATGACCGATCTGTGTAAATTGTTGCAGGTTAAGCAGTTGAGAACATCAGTCTACCACCCACAAACAGATGGGTTGGTTGAGAGATTTAATAGGACCCTGAAGTCCATGCTAAGAAAGGTAATCGATAAGGATGGGAAAAATTGGGAATTCATGCTGCCCTACTTGATGTCTGCCATTAGGGAAGTCCCACAGGCTTCCCTGGGCTTTTCGCCTTTTGAACTGTTATATGGGAGGCACCCCAGGGGGATATTAGACATAGCCCGTGAAACGTGGGAACACGAGTCCACTCCTTTCCGGAGTGTAGTCGAGCACATCAATGCTATGCAAGAGAGAATAGCCACAGTCACTCCCATTGTGAGAGAGCACCTAAGGCAGGCACAGGAACACCAACAATTCGCCTATAATCGTCAGGCTACACTGAGGGTGTTCCAGCCTGGTGATAGGGTGTTGGTGTTGGTTCCCACTGTAGAATGTAAATTTCTGGCTACGTGGATGGGACCTTATGAGATTATAGAGCGAATACGGGAAGTGAACTATAAGGTTCAGCAACCCGGCCGCCGACCCCCAGAACAAATATATCATGTCAACTTAATAAAAGCCTGTAAGGACAGGGAAGTGTTGATGTTGACTTACCCCCCTCAGCCACTAGGGACACCGAAGGTGAATATTGCAGCTGCCTTGTCACCTGACCAGTTGAAGGAGGTGAACGACTTGATAATACGTAATAGGGAAGTTTTCTCAGGCATACCGGGGCGTACCCATTTAGTCTCTCACAACATTGTGTCTCTCCCAGGAAAGAAGGTAAATATGAGGCCTTACAGGGTACCAGAAGCTCGCAGGAACACTATTAGAAATGAGGTTAAGGAAATGCTGGAGGCAGGGGTTATTGAAGAATCCCACAGTGAGTGGTCCAGCCCTATAGTCATGGTTTCCAAACCTGATGGCTCCTGGAGATTCTGTAATGATTTTAGAAAGGTTAATGAAATTTCAAAGTTTGATGCATACCCAATGCCCCGAGTAGATGAATTGTTAGAGAATATTGGGAATGCTCGCTATATTTCAACTATTGACTTAGCCAAGGGCTACTGGCAGATTCCCTTGACCCCGGGTGCCAAAGAAAAAACAGCCTTTGCAACCCCAGATGGTCTGTTTCACTACACAGTGATGCCCTTTGGCCTGCATGGTGCTCCTGCCACCTTTCAAAGGTTGATGGACCACATACTTAGACCACACAGGACGTATGCGGCAGCATATTTAGATGATGTGGTCATTCACAGTCCAGATTGGGAATCACATTTGTCTCAGCTCCAAGCGGTATTGGATTCAATACATGCAGCAGGCCTGATGGCTAATCCAACCAAATGCAATTTGGGGTTGGAAGAGGCCAAATACTTGGGCTATACAGTAGGGAGGGGTATGGTGAAACCCCAAATATCCAAGGTTGAAGCCATAAACTCTTGGCCTAGGCCTGTCAATAAAAAGCAGGTTAGGGCATTTTTAGGGTTAACTGGGTATTACCGGAGGTTTATTCCCAACTATGCTACCTTAGTGGCCCCTCTGACTGATATGACTAAGGCTACAGAACCCAATATGGTTAGATGGGGTGATACAGCAAACCGGGCTTTCCGGAGCCTACAGGAGGCGCTCTGCCGCAACCCCGTTTTAATGGTACCTGACTTTCAGAAAGAATTTATAGTCCAGACGGACGCCTCTGAGGTGGGGATCGGAGTGGTTTTGTCCCAAAGAATGGGTGATCACGAACACCCGGTGTTGTTCCTTAGCAGAAAGTTGGAATCCAATGAAATAAATTATTTGGTAGTTGAAGAAGAATGTTTGGCAGTGAAGTGGGCTTTGGACAGTCTTCGATACTATTTGTTGGGCAGGCACTTCACCCTGATCACTGACCATGCCCCCCTCACTTGCATGCATCGTTCGAAAGACAGGAATGCCCGTGTGATGAGGTGGTTTTTGAGTCTCCAACATTTTCATTTCACCCTGCAGCACAGGCCAGGGAAGGCCATGGGGAATGTTGATGGGCTGTCCCGGGTGCATGCTTTTTTGCGGCTGTCGCTCGACCTATGGGGTCGCAGCTGGGGGAAAGGATGTGGGACAAACCAAGGGGCAGGGTCATACATGGCAGACATGTCAGGCCAGGTCTGCTGCAAGGTCTGCACTCTAGGGTAGAAAACCGACCCTAGACAACTACACTCCCCAGAAACCCTCAGGCAGCCTAATGTGGTCACTTGGTGCTACTTCCTCAATTATTCACCAAGTATATAAGGCGGAAAGATAGAGTCAAGCTAGAAGGTCAGGCCAGAAGCTAGTTTGATTTCTGTTTGTTATTTACGATGAGAACCTTGGAAACAATGTCAAACGGTATGACCTACGTGCCTGTTCCCTAAAACCATGTGTAGACCTATGGACTCTGTTCTATAATGATATATGTTCTGCTTAGTTAGCCTTTAAGATAACATAGTAATGACTTTCTAGCATGTATGCATGTATGTATGTCCAATTGCTTTGACAATACAAATGAATTGAATTGAGAGGGAGAGAGAGAGAGAGAGAGAGAGAGAGAGAGAGAGACAGACAGACTGAAAAACAGACAAACAGACACACACACACACACACACAGACATACACACACACACACAGAGCCAGCCAGCCAGCCAGCTCAGCGATGACATCACGAGCCTCTCTCAGCTGACTGCTATGACATCACAGAGCACGTACATTCCGTTGCTTGCCGTCTGACAACCACTCAGTCACCGCCAGCCAGACTGGCTGGCTGGCTGGATGTGGGGGATGCTTGCTGCTGCTGCGTACCTTAGCAAGCTTATTTGCTTGACCGGCCTTCCAACTCCTCTGCCCAAATGCCCACCTATGCCCGATCTGCTGTTCACCTGGTCACAGCTCCGCCCCAACAAGGCAGATTCTCCCAAAAATGGTACAAACTGATCCACGTTCCCCTCCACGGAAAGCTTTAGCCCAAAATAAGGGACAAATTCTGTAACAACATAATGGATGCCCACCCAACCTGTGACAAAACTGAGAAAAAAGAAAAACGCCAGTCCTCCTGGGGGAGGGACACACAGCCACCCTGGCTGCCCAATATGTCAGCGCCTACCACAGCCTGAGGGACACAGTGACACACGAGCACCGGCTGTAAATATAATGTAAATACTTGTTTGTTATGCATGTCACTGTATTTCAAAAAAGGAATCTGGAAATAGTAAACCTATTTTCTTTATTTGTATGTATTAAAGATCACATTTTTTTACATTTTCATTTTCTGTACTTCATTACATCTTATTGTGATTCATAATTCTATTATTTATTTTCCGTGTAGATGTATGTATGTATGTATGTATGTATGTATGTATGTATGTATGTATATGTATGTATGTCCAATTGCTTTGACAATACAAATGAATTGAATTGAGAGGGAGAGAGAGAGAGAGAGAGAGAGAGAGAGAGAGAGAGAGAGAGAGAGAGAGAGAGAGGAATATGAGCTCCTAAAAAACATTTGTTTTTATACATAAGCGGATTTAATTTGTCATTTACAAATGAATATATAGCACTATAAACATACACAGAAGACATGGAATAGAAATTCAGAAGAAAAAGTATTCAAAAAATAATAATTTTAAGAGAAACACAAAAAGAAGAAAGCAGAGAGACAGTTCAGGAAGAAAAGTCAGAAAAGAAAAGCTGAAGACAAGAATTGGAGGTAAGACCTTTCACCTATAGAGACAAATAATTAAACAAAAAAATATGTATTAATAAAATAAATAAGCATTCTCAGTAGTTGACTCAGCCAATGAAAATGCAGAGCTCCAATTTGAATAGAGTGACAGTAGGAGAGAGCCCAACTGCCACTGAGACTGATACAAATCTATCGAACAGCAGTCTGACTGCAGAGCTGCCTTTTGAAATCCGATACCCTGAAGACATTCGCTCTGCACAGGCTAAGAAGGACTACAAACAAGCTGTGATGAGAGCATCTCCTGAGACCCTCATCCTAGACTACACCGGTAAAGGAGAAAACAGGGTCAAGAACAATCTACTGTTCTACACTCAGTACCCCACCGCCTTTCACAAAACCCTGTGCCAGACATACCCCAATAACAACAAGAGGGGCATTAGCAGAGGCAGGCAGATCTCAGTGCTGGTAGAGAAAGACACAGACAGTGTGATGCTCACTTTTAATGTATACCACAACGGGACCATCATGGTGCAGGACAGCGAGAGCAGCCTGGACCAATTATCTCTCGGCTTCCACACCTCAAAGCAGCAGACTGAGGTAGAGAAACACGAGCCAGAGCCGGCCACCCTGCAGTCTGCCCCCAGCCACACGGAGCCAGACAGTGCCCCATCTCCCACAGACTGCCCCCCTGTCTCCCCAAAACTCTCCAGCAACATTAAAACACTAAAGGAATGCCTATCAGTGCTGGAGCTGAAGTTTGCGGAGTTCAGGGACTAAAGATGCACCACAAGGCTGAGATCCATAAGCTGAGAGCAGCAGTGAGAGACCAGGAGGAGCAGAGCCAAACCCTGAGGACGGAGCTGCACAGAGCGAGGGAGGAGCTGACCAGGACACCCCAGCACAGCCAGCTGAGGAGCCTGCAGAGCCAGCTGGAGAAGCTAAGAGAGGAGCACAGAGACTGCACTGCACTGACCCCACAACACCTACAACCCCTGATGCACCCACTGACGCACCCACTGATCCACCCACACTCCCCACCACTCCTGACACCCCCACTATCACCAGACCTGCCACTAATACACAAACCCCTGAAACGCCACTCCCCTAAAACACACCCGCTGCCCCCACCACTCCCGACGCAAAACCCGGAGTGGCAGGTCAACACAGAGGTTGTCATTCTGAGCGACTCCAATGGGAAGTTCCTGGATGAGAGGCGCCTCTTCCCTGGGCGAAAAGTGAAAAAGCTTTGGTGCCCGACAGCACAGAGAGCCCTGGAGCTGCTCTCCAAGAGGAGGCTGTGCCAGGTCAAACACATCCTCATCCACACCGGCACTAACGACCTGAGTGCCCGCAGGGGCGATGTGGCCTCAGCCCTGAGACAGGTGGCAAAGAAAGCCACAGAGGAATTCCAAACTGCCAAAATCACCATCTCCACACTGCTGCCCCGCACAGACGTGCCCCTGCACATCATCCAGGCCATCAACGCAGAAGTATCCCGAAGATGTGCCCTCCTCCCCAACGTCCACCTGGCACACACTGAGACATCCAGCCACATCACCTGTATGACCACGTCCACCTCAACAAGACGGGTGTGAGGAAGGTCCGTTTTTAGTGTTTCTCTGAACACATCCAAGCTTACCTAGGCGCTACATATTATTTTCAATTACCCGTAATTCTGATCTGTATTTTGGCTTGTTAATAGAAGTTATTGAAGTTGGACTCCTAATTCAAAATAACCAATATGTATCTCAACGTAATTTACTGACAGACATCACTCTTTATCACTTTCACTTTTGAAGGAACTGCTTTGTATTCTGTGTATTGTTTTATTGTAGTGCTGCTTCCTTTCTTGGCCAGGTTTTACTTGCAAAAGTGATTTTATTCTCAATGTAAGCTCAAAGTCAAATAGTTTAAATAAGAAAACAATGTATTGAAATGAGAACATCATGAACCTGTGTAATTGTGCTGAAGGACAAGCACTGAAAGCAGAGAGAATTTTGTGTTTGGCATTGAATAGCCTTAAAGAAAACTATGCCGTTTTTGGAAACTTTCATATTTAAGTTGAATGTAGGCAAAAACATTCCAGTCACTCTGAAGAGAGAATACAGTTTACTGTTCGAATAAGTAGCCCCTGAATTGAAGATAAAAATCAAAAGTGCTGTTCGTAATTAGTTTACACTTTTACATCAGATGTCTTGTTTTTGCGTTCCAAATTGAGGAGTTGTGGCATATAATGTAAATGAAGTTACTTCACTAGTAGTGCGATTTCTACGTTGTGTATGTGTGTTTGTATATATGAAATCATACATTTTTTAAAGATTGTATTTGGAAAACAAATTCAGGTATAGCACGTGTCCCCCTTTTGAATGGGTTCTATATATAACATTTTAAAACGAATGGTTCTGTGTAGAACGCTATGTTTGGGGGTTCTTCATGTAACCCCTTTGAAGGGGTTCTACATAGAACCATAAAGGGATCCACCAGAGCGATTACTCGAGGAACCCTTTATGGTTCTGTGCAGAACAATTTCTTCTAAGAGTGTGGAGTGTCGCCACACAATTTCTCTCAGAGGGCTTTTGACCAATGGCAATCCAATCCTGAATGACGTCACCACTATCCTGTTGTACTTTATGGGAGAGATGTATTAAGTAGTTTATAATGAGAAGAATAACAATAATCACCTGTTTTTCATAGGTTTTGTATCCATGGTCTCCTTCATATTAGGAAAGGAAGTTGATCCATAGCCTACTCAGAGACAACTGAGAGTTGGTCTCTGAGCAGCAGCACAAAGGGGTCGAGTCTCTCAATGTCCGTGTGTTGGAGATATTCCACCATATTGGTCCCAGCCTTTAAAACAATGTTAAAGAAGATGTTAAAGATATTGTAGAAATATATTGCAGAAGAGCAGAACTACAATCACACTTTTTCAATGCTATTGCTGTTTTCAACCTCCCTGGTGAGGTACCAATGCGGGAAGTTTGAGAGAGTATTTCTAAAATGTGTATGATCCAATACACACAGTTATTTAAAAAGCTGACGTCTTGTACATGCTCACCGGAACCAAGCCTAATTAAATAACACATTTAATATTAAATAAGTACATGTGCAGTAGCCACTTGGACAATTACAGATCCCCAGGTCAAAACACAACAGAAAGACATGGAAGATCGTATTTTCAAATCACATCTGTGGCCCCCATAACTGTAATTTGGTATTAGTGGGTCAAAGGATTTATTTGGTTCAAGTGATAATAAGATCATATTTTGAAAACAAACACTACAGGATGTCATATTTAAAATGACTGTGAGTACCTTTCTTTAGTGACGGTTCTGAGGGGGGCAGGGATTAGTTGTGCTAATTGGAGCTGTGAAGTGTGCAGAGAAAATACAAATGTTTTCTTTTAATATGAAAACAAAGAACTTTTTTTTAACACCGACCTGGGATTGTGTTTCTTTCCAAGTTTCCTTATTGTTTCTGAGAAGAGACTGTTCACTTGCAAAGTGAACTGGACCCGTGTGACTCGCAGGTAAGGAGAGCCCGTGTTGAACTAAGATGGCTACAGTGAGTTTTCCTGGACAAAGCTCGGGCAAAGGATAGCGCAGAGTGCACCTGCACCTGAGATTGTGTTGAGAAGCTTTGTGATAAGAGCAGGTAAAGAGGGAAAAGAAACACAAGTATTTTCTTTGTTTGAAGAACACATTTTGTTTTAACTGAAACGGGACTACAACTTTTGAAAGGGAAATAGTTGCTAGTGCACTGTATTTTTATTGAGTTTATTAGAAGAAAAAAGCTTATATTTTGGACAGAACGAACTCGTTTGGCATGCAACTAGCAGCAAACGATGTGAAGCAAACAAAACAGTTAGCAAGTTAGCAAGTTAGCAAGTTACAGTCTGTCCTAGGTCCGGGGGTGCTTATGGTTGTTTATGGGTTCCCTTACCTTAGCCAGTGTCATGTACGGGTGTCCGTACCTTACTAGAGTGTTTGTTTTTATTATAATATATATATATATATATATATATATATATATATATATATATAATATATAATAATGTAATATTTCAGATAAATCGTCACAGTGAGTGACACCAGCATTATTGGTTTTTTGAGAAATAAAAAAACAGAATGTAGAGAAGAAAATGTTGGAAGGAAGTTGGGAGAAAGACTGGTCTCCGAAGGAGCACCGGGACTGGTGGAAGCAACAACAACCAGATAAGACAGAGAAAGGAATTGTGATATTGTGTCAGGTTGGTGAGAATCAAGAAAAGAAAATAACAGAAATGGAAGATCATCATAAACAGTAATGTGAATTGAGAGAAGAAGTTGTGAAAAATACGATAGAATTAATAGAACTACAAGGCAAATTAGAAGGGCAAGAAAAGTGGTCAGAAAAGGTGAAGGTGTAGGTGCGCGATGTGCTGCCGTGTTAGGAGCGCGTCGCGACACAGATCACTCCGAGGACGACAGGCCCGATTGGGATGATTTAGATCGCAAAGCATGGGAATATGAAAAAGGAGGTTTTGCTAGCGCTCCTCCCCCATATAATCCGGAATATAAATCAATCACTGATTTTGGTTATAATAATACATTGTATCCAGATCTGACCGCTCTGAAAACGGTCCCAGCTGCACCCATGCAAGTCAAAACTAGACAGAGTAAAGAGGAAGGTCAATCAATAGTCTATACGACTAAAACCCATGTCCCCTTCTCCCCAGGAGAAAAAGAAATGATATGGGTGTCCCTCCCAAAATTAAAACCAAACCAGGGTAACACAACTTTTTGGGATATTCTAGATGAAAAGATGGTTATTCACCTCCTTCACCCGCACGATGTACACATCATCGTGAAGGCTAAATGTCCGCCCAACATTTGGATACAGTTACTACGAGAATATCAGACCGGGGAGTGGGCTAATGTAGCCTCTACAGATGAGGAGGAAATAACAGAACTTTTTCACAATGGATCAAGAAAACTGAGATAGTGAAATAATGAAATAATCGAGTGGGATTATTTGACATTTTATTCTAAATAATCATAAGCTTAAATAATAAGTTATAAGGGCTGTTTGAGACACTGCAGGGTCAATAAAACATGCCACAGATCGGATATCTGAATTATCTTTAGATATCAATGTGTATGTGCTTTGTGTGTTTATGAATATGTATAGTTTGAAGGTGATATAAGGTAAATGTCTATGTTTTGGCAATCATTTTAGAATTATATTTAAAAATGTAACAACAGATTTATCATATTCATGAGGATCTTTGGCTCTATACAGAGTGCCTCAAGCATCAGAAATCAGAAAGAAAGACTATTATAAGAAAAGTAATCCAAAATATACATTGAATAAACAGATGGATAATAATAGTAATACATAAATAGTCATGGTGTCTCCACAAGAAGAACCAGAATTTGTTTGTTAAACATCATGTTATGGACAAGCTCTGTCAAAAGTCAAATTCAAGGAAACGAAAGGCTAGAAGAGAGCCTGGTGCAGCCCTGACAGCCTGTGAAAGCAGGAGAATGTAAACAGTCTGGTGACATGTTACAGTCTTTCAGAAAATGTTTGGTTATTGGTGCCTAGCATATAATACCTGAAATGAAAGTCAAAGTAGACCATGGTTTTAAGATGAGTGATGTAGGAAAAGGGTAAGATACCGCAGAAGTATAAGATTACAACTATAGAATAAGTAAGCTCAAGTAATATAAAATGCTTTACAGGAGAAAAGTAAGAATGGAAAGGAAGAGTAAAAGAGAAGGTGTCCTAGGATTATGGGAATCATTATTGAGATCAATGGCCTATTGGCTAATATTTTGTTAGGTACATATATGACTTCAATAAACGAATAATGGAGTGACATCTGTATAAATATAAATAAAACATATTGATAAAAAAACCTGAATACATTTCTTGTAAGAAATTAAGAATAGGAGAAAGAATAGCTGTTAGAATGCAGAGCAATGTTAACCAAAGTTGAAGAGGGTTTGAGTAAGTTGACGAGGGTCTGAGTAAGTTGATAAGGCTTGGGAAGCAGGAAAAGGTGAGTTTGATGTGTGTGAGACAAATGTGCTGCCACTTTTAGCACAGAGAGCTTCTGATGGTGATTGAATGAAACGTGGGAAAATAAATAAACTTGATGTAGGATAAATGAATAAATAATTGAATGAGATATGAGCCGCAGAGACCTCCCACATTGGAAAGTGGACTACAGCAGATAATCCTCTCCTCTCCCAGGGCAGGGTGATTAAGTGGGGACGCGTGTGAAGAGTGCAGGTGGACCCAGGTGAGTTGTGAAAGAAAGAAGAAACAAAAATAATAAGGCACGCGTGCAAACAATCAAAATAATACTAAGTGAATAACAAATTAAACAATAAAGTGAAAGATAATCAACACACAAAATAATGGCAATATAGAACCAAACAAAATACACAAGCCATATTGCATAAAGTGAAGTGAAATATAAATATAATAAGTAATGGTGATTAAGGAGCTAATTAACACCGTCCGTGACATTTACATTGGTTGGGTGTGTGGATACCAGTAATAATTTTTGTTTTATTGAAATACAAAATAATTCTATTTTTCCGAAGTGCTGAACTTTAATACAGTCTAGAAAGATTAATATTTTTTGTCTTGGGCTATATTATTATTACCATAGTTTTTCTATTGTATAAGTATCTTGGAGTAGAGGCATAGGTGGGCATGTGGGCAGAGGAGTAGGAAGGCCGGTCAAGCAAATAAGCTTGCTAAGGTACGCAGCAGCAGCAAGCAGCCCCCACATCCAGCCAGCCAGCCAGTCTGGCTGGCAGTGACTGAGTGGTTGACAGACGGCAAGCAACGGAATGTACGTGCTCTGTGATGTCATAGCAGTCAGCTGAGAGAGGCTCGTGATGTCATCGCTGAGCTGGCTGGCTGGCTGGCTGGCTGGCGGGCTGGCTGGCTCTGTGTGTGTGTGTGTTTGTGTGTGTGTCTGTTTTTCTGTTTGTCAGTCTGTCTGTCTGTCTCTCTCTCTCTCTCTCTCCCTCTCAATTCATTTGTATTGTCAAAAGCAATTGGACATACATACATTCATACATATATATATATATATATATATATATATATATATATACATACATACATACATGCTAGAAAGTCATTACTATGTTATCTTAAAGGCTAACTAAGCAGAACATATATCATTATCGAACAGAGTTCATAGGTCTATACATGGTATTAGGGAACAGGCACGTAGGTCATTCTGTTTGACATTGTCTCCAAGGTTCTCATTGTAAATAACAAAGAGAAATCAAACTACCTTATGGCCTCCTGACCTTCTAGCTTGACCTTATCTTTCTTAAGTATACAAGAGAGAAAAACAGTTGTGAGAAAAGAATTTCTAACTTTCCTTCCACACATACATACATACATACATACATACATACAAACCAGAGGCATGCAAAAAAATATAAAGAGGAAGAAAATGTTGTATAGCACATACAAAAGGGATGGTGATGAAACAAAATACATAGAATATGTTGAGCTGCAAAGAGATCTTAAGAAAGGGATCAGGAAAGCAAAGAGGGAAATAGAAAGAAACATAGCTCTTGGAGCTACAACCAATGCAATGAGCTTTTTTCAAAATTACAACAGCAAGCGGTCAATTAAGGAGGAGGTGAAACAGATAAAGGGCAAAAATGGAGGTATCTTGGAAAACGAACAAGATGTGGCAAATATTCTATATGAGTATTTCACAGAGGTTTTTACAAAAGAAAAAACAGATGACATGCCACAGGTTGACAATCAATCCAGTCAAACCCTAAGAGAGATCAGGATAAATGAGGAGGAGGTACTAAAGGGACTAGCAGAATTAAAATCAAACAAATCACCTGGGCCAGATGGGATATTTCCAACAGTACTTAAAGAAATGAGGGAAATTATGTATAGGCCGTTAACTCGATTATTTCAAATGACACTTAGAACAGGGGATGTTCCCACTGACTGGAAGACAGCAAATTTCATACCAATCCACAAGAAAGGGGACAAAACTGAGCCAGGAAATTACAGACCAATCAGTCTCACCTGCATCACCTGTAAAATGTTGGAAAAAATTATTAGACAGAAAATAGAGGAGCATCTCAATGAAAACCATATTCTTGGAGATAGTCAACATGGGTTTAGACGAGGCAGATCATGTCTTACTAACTTAATAAATTTTTTTGAACATGCAACTGCAGCTGTAGATCACGTGAAAGCATATGATATGATATACTTAGATTTCCAAAAAGCTTTTGATAAGGTTCCACACCAAAGACTGATCCTCAAATTGGAAGCTGTAGGCATTCAGGGTAATGTAAGTAGATGGATTATGAACTGGTTGATGTATAGGAAACAGATTAGAGGAGTCACTTCTAACTGGAGTGAGGTTGTTAGTGGAGTTCCACAGGGATCAGTACTAGGGCCTTTGCTTTTTCTAATCTATATTAATGATCTGGACTCTGGGATACTTAGCAACCTTGTCAAATTTGCAGATGATACTAAAATAGGTGGCTTAGCAGATACAATCTTGGCAGCACATGCTATTCAGAGGAACTTAGATAAATTCAGTTGTGGGCTGACACCTGGCAAATGAAATTCAATGTGGACAAGTGCAAGGTAATACATGCAGTAAAACAAAAATGTCCACTATAATTACACTATGGGAGGTACAGATCTAGATGAAGTAATGCATGAGAAAGACCTAGGAATCTATGTGGATTCACTTTCTCCATCCAAACAATGTGGGGAAGCAATACAAAAGGCATACAGAATGCTAGGGTATATCGTCAAAAGTGTAGAATTTAAAACAAGGGAAGTAATGTTAAGACAGTACAATGCGCTAGACCTCATCTGGAATACTGTGTACAGTTCTGGGCACCACACTTCAAGAAGGATATTGCTGCTTTAGAGACAGTTCAGAGGAGAGCAACCAGACTTATTCCAGGTCTGAAGGGAAAGTCCTACTCGGAGAGACTGAGGGAACTGAACCTTTTCACCCTGGAACAGAGGAGATTACGTGGGTACTTGATCCAAGTCTTCAAAATCATGAAAGGTTCCTCAAACCAGAGGAGCTTTTCCAGATCAGCAGGGACACACGCACCAGGGGACAACAAATGGAAATTGGGCTTCAAGGCATTCAAGATGGAAAGTGGTAGAAGCTGAAAGTTTGGGAACATTTAAAAATAGACTGGATAGGATCCATGGATCACTTAGATATTAATGGACACCAAACGAGCATGATGGGTCGAATGGCCTCCTCTCGTTTGTAAACTTTCTTATGTTCTTATGTTCTTATGTTCTTATGAATGTTCCCTAAGCATGTTTCAAATGTTCCCTAATTTATGTTACAAATGTGCCTTAGCACCTCTCTCTCTCTCTCTCTCTCTCTCTCTGTCTCAATTCAGTGCATTTGTATTGTCAAAGCAATTGGACATGCATACATACATACATACATATATATGGAAAATAAACAATATGTGTACATCTCTGCATTAATGGTGCCCTAACAGATGTGCAAGTTACATGACAGACAGACAGACAGACACTCACACACACTTTCACACACACACACACACACACACACTTTCACAGACAGACAGACAGACAGACAGACACACACACACACACACACACACTTGTATACCTGACACGTATAGAAGACTGGATAGGGAGATATAAATAGCAATGGGGAGACTCTTGTACTTGGTGTGGCTCTATCCATATAGTGGGGCCAGCAGCCACTTAGCAGGTGTAGCAATAGAAGCTCAGCCTGGGGAGACTGGATTTAGCATTTCCTCTCCATTTTGATAAGTATCCTTAATCATTTCTGCAAAATACTTCTATGATACCTATGTATGTTTTTTACTTGTACTATATTATACTATCAAGTATCAGTGTACACATACAATGTGACCTGTTACATTAATACAGAGGCCACGGAAGGCCAGATCACTAATAGCCACTGTCCCCTGATATTACACTTTTTTACAATCACTTTGGCACTCATTTCAGAACCTTGATGTCATTTTTCAAAACTCTAGACACTAAACTCACACCCGATGATCAAAATGCACATTTTTCAATTGCTTGGATACAATACACATCAACCTCAGATCATTTGTTCATTGAACTAAAATGATACAACTTAACGTCAAAGTATTACCATTTCAAAATGCAATTCACACATTACATCTGAGATCACTGTCTATTCATTTCATTACAAAGATCTAACTATCAATTGATACAGCTGCTCAAAATGATAAGTGACTGTTGCATTACTCTTAATTCATAGTTTTATGGAAACTGACGAACAGTATTCCATGTTTCGATCATGAAAGTTTCAGGATAATGAGATCCATTGACACCAATAACCGAGGAGCATGAACCAGTTGGACTACATTATCTATGGATGTAATATTTCATCATCATTCATCATCATGTAGCACTTTTCCACACCATGTTTTCAGTGTGGAAGGAAAGTTAGAAATTCTTTCTCTAATACCTGTTTTTCTCTCTTGTATACTTAAGAAAGATAAGGTCAAGCTAGAAGGTCAGGCCAGAAGGTAGTTTGATTTCTGCTTGTTATTTACGATGAGAATCTTGGAGACAATGTCAAACAGTATGATTGAAGTGCCTGCTCCCTAATCCATGTGTTGATCTATGAACTCTGTCCTATAATGATATAAATTCTGCTTAGCTAACTTTTAAGATAACATAGTAATGACTTTCTGATTATAACCAGCTCTTTGATTTTTGTGTATAAAAGCTCTGACTGTTAAAATGAAGGCAGAGCGACTTTGGGATCTTCTTGAGTCACTGTTCCTCTCCACGCTGCGTGTATTAAAGGCATTGCAACTAACGCTCCAACCTGGTTGAAGATGATTGTTCTTCCACATCAGATTTGACATTACTGTATGTATGCAGGCCCTTGTAATTGCTTTTCCAATACTGCCAACTGGTTATTGATGATTGATTTCACATTGTGGTACGAGTATCGAGTGAAATGAGTGCTATCCACCCGAGCAACACAGTGATAACATGGAGCCGGCAGGTCATCCAGGTCACAATAGAGGTCAAGCAGTGGGAGGAGGAAGACGTGGTGGTCAAAAGAATGGAAGGGGACATGCACCCCTTCTGAGAGGTGGTCGTGGGCCTCGTCATAGAGGAGGGCTTAGGCCTCACCAGAGAGGCAGCCATGGGCCTCATTTGAGAGGTGTTGGGGGAACGTGGTAGAGGACAAGGCCACGGACCAGACAGCGGCAGCAACAGCAAATAGTGTCCAGTGAAATCCGAGAAATAGTTGTAGAACATGTTGTAAATCATGGCATGACCATGACTGAGGCAGCTACAATGATTCAATCAAACCTCAGAATCAACTCAGGATCAACTGTGGCCTCAATCATCAGAAATGTCCGTACTGAGAAGCGGCAAGTCTTCAGCATGCACTAAACATTAGGCTACTCTCAATTGTCAAATGACTGTATACTGCATACCAATGTGTAGCACAGAGTATAGTGTGCCTTTTGAAAGAAATGCAGACAGAGTGAAGCAGCTGATGACTGAGTATGTTCAGGTATGTTCAGTTTCAAGATGCCTCTTGTGAAAAATGGTTGTGAGAACCTGAACCTGAACACAGGGCTGATGGAAATTTAGAAGTAAAGTAATCAATCCTTTGTTTTGCTTTTTACACTAAGCCAGGTGAGGAACACTGCAGTTGACATTTTACTGTAGTTTTGTTCTTTTTTGTAGCTAATTATTGTTGCATGGATTCAAAGAAACCTATGGTGTGATTTGATTGTATTGCATCAATACATTTCAGATTTTGTTCAATGATTCCACTGTGTCTGTAGTATTCTCTCTACTAGTCCTTTTACAGTGATGTATTTATGTGTAGTACCATAATGAAACATGTATCACATATTTTGTACTACAATATTTAATGATTGTACGAACAACTACACAGTGAAACTATCGGTATCTTCTGTGTTACTATGTTACTATGGTATTTCATGATAAATGAGTTATTTGAACCAACAAGTCTGCAAGTGCTAGGTTTCTTTAAAGATATGAATGCACAATGCAATGTTTTGAACATTGGACAGCCTGTGTTACAAGTGATGACCGTTTTGAGTTTTGTGTCTAGAGTTTTGAAAAATGACATCAAGGTTCTGAAATTAGTGACAAAGTGATTGTAAAAAACTGTATATTCATCCTATTTAATGTGCTCTTTTAAAATGTACTTTTATTTTTTATGTTGCCATTTCTGTTCTACCAATGTTTCAGTTGTTAGCCAAAGATTGACAGAGTACATCTCATACACACAGGCCAGACAGCAAAGATTTCTTTTTGAAATTCAATTACAAATGCTGCATGAACTCATCAATACGATTAGAGCTCCTGAAAGCAATATAACTAACTCACTCTACAGCATCTCATTAGCAGTGAAAAGAAACCAAGAAAGTTGGGACAGTCGACTGTTTACCACTATGTAACATCACCTTTTCTTTTAATAACACTTATTAAGCACTTGGGCACTGAAGACACCACTTGGTTAAGTTTAGCAAGCGGGATTTTCCCCCATTCATCCATTATGCATTTCCTCAGCTGCGCAACTGCACAGGGCCTTCGTTGTCTTAATTTGCACTTCATAGTGCGCCACACATTCTCAATTCGGAGACAGGTCAGGACTGCAGGCAGGCCATGCTAGCACCCGCACTCTCTGCCTATGCAACCATGCGCTTGAAATCTGGGCAGAATGTGGTTTGGCGTTATCCTGCTGAAAAATGCAGGTACGTCCCTGGAAAAGACGATGTCTGGATGGCAGCATATGTTGCTCCAAAATGTGTAAATCTCTTTCTGCAAAAATGGTGCCCTCACAGATGTGTGAGTTACATGACAGACACTCATACACACTGTCACACCCATACACACACAAACACACACTTTCACAGACAGACACACGCACACACACACACACACACACACACTTTCACAGACAGACAGACAGACACACACACTTTCACACACAATCACTTTCACAGACAGACACACACACACACTTTCACACAGAGACAGACACACACACACTTACATACATACATACATACATACATACAGTGAGGGAAAAAGTATTTGATCCCCTGCTGATTTTGTACGTTTGCCCACTGACAAAGAAATGATCAGTCTATAATTTTAATGGTAGGTGTATTTTAGCAGTGAGAGACAGAATAACAACAAGAAAATCCAGAAAAACGCATTTCAAAAAAGTTATAAATTGATTTGCATGTTAATGAGGGAAATAAGTATTTGATCCCCTATCAATCAGCAAGATTTCTGGCTCCCAGGTGTCTTTCATACAGGTAACGAGCTGAGATTAGGAGCACTCTCTTAAAGGGAGTGCTCCTAATCTCAGCTCGTTACCTGTATAAAAGACACTTGTCCACAGAAGCAATCAATCAATCAGATTCCAAACTCTCCACCATGGCCAAAGAGCTGTCCAAGGATGTCAGGGACAAGATTGTAGACCTACACAAGGCTGGAATGGGCTACAAGACCATCACCAAGCAGCTTGGTGAGAAGGTGACAACAGTTGGTGCGATTATTCGCAAATGGAAGAAACACAAAATAACTGTCAGTCTCCCTCAGTCTGGGGCTCCATGCAAGATCTCACCTCGTGGAGTTTCAATGATCATGAGAACGGTGAGGAATCAGCCCAGAACTACATGGGAGGATCTTGTTAATGATCTCAAGGTAGCTGGGACCATAGTCACCAAGAAAACAATTGGTAACACACTATGCCGTGAAGGACTGAAATCCTGCAGCGCCCGCAAGGTCCCCCTGCTCAAGAAAGCACATGTACAGACCCGTCTGAAGTTTGCCAATGAACATCTGAATGATTCAGAGGAGAACTGGGTGAAAGTGGTCTCAGATGAGACCAAAATCAAGCTCTTTGCCATCAACTCAACTCGCCGTGTTTGGAGGAGGAGGAATGACCCCAAGAACACCATTCCCACCATCAAACATGGAGGTGGAAACATTATGCTTTGGGGCTGTTTTTCTGCTAAGGGGACAGGACAACTGCACCGCATCAAAGGGACGATGGACGGGGCCATGTACCGTCAAATCATGGGTGAGAACCTCCTTCCCTAAGCCAGGGCATTGAAAATGGGTCAAATACTTATTTCCCTCATTAACATGCAAATCAATTTATAACTTTTTTGAAATGCATTTTTCTGGATTTTCTTGTTGTTATTCTGTCTCTCACTGCTAAAATACACCTACCATTAAAATTATAGACTGATCATTTCTTTGTCAGTGGGCAAACGTACAAAATCAGCAGGGGATCAATTACTTTTTTCCCCCACTGTACATACATATATATGGAAAAGAAACATTACAAGTATAAATCACAATAAGATGTAATAAAGTACAGATAAACAAAGTGTAATAAAATGTGATCTGTTTGAAAATGCAGGGACGTCACTGGAAAAGATGATGTCTGGATGGCAGCATATGTTGCTCCAAAATGTGTACATCTCTTCTGCAAAAATGGTGCCCTCACAGATGTGCGAATTACATGACAGACAGACAGACAGACACTCACACACACTGTCACACCCACACACACACTTTCACAGAGAGACATATACACACACACACACACACACACACACACACACTTTCACACAGAGACAGGCACACACACGTACAGACACACACACTAACTTTCACACAGAGACAGACACACACACACACACACACACACACACATACATACATACATATGGAAAAGAAACAATACTTTTATAAATCACAATAAGATGTAATAAAGTACAGAAAAACTAAATGTAAGAAAATGTGATCTTTAATACACAGAAATATGTATGGCTGGTCGGATGCGTCTTGGACTCGGGTTCCTCTTCATTACGTATAACGCTTTTGCCTTTTGCTAAAGCTTTCCGTGGAGGGGATCGTGGGTGAGTTTGTACCATTCTTGGGGGGCTCTGCCTTGTTGGGGCGGAGCTGTGATCCAGGTGAACAGCAGATCGGGCATAGGTGGGCATGTGGGCAGAGGAGTAGGAAGGCCGGTCAAGCAAATAAGCTTGCTAAGGTACGCAGCAGCAGCAAGCAGCCCCCCCATCCAGCCAGCCAGCCAGTCTGGCTGGCAGTGACTGAGTGGTTGACAGACGGCAAGCAACGGAATGTACGTGCTCTGTGATGTCATAGCAGTCAGCTGAGAGAGGCTCGTGATGTCATCGCTGAGCTGGCTGGCTGGCTGGCTCTGTGTGTGTGTGTGTCTGTGTCTGTCTGTTTTTCTGTTTGTCAGTCTGTCTGTCTGTCTCTCTCTCTCTCTCTCTCTCTCTCTCCCTCTCAATTCAATTCATTTGTATTGTCAAAGCAATTGGACATACATACATACATACATACATATATGTAGCGTAAGGTACACTTATACATTTCAATTAAAGAAGTGAATTCATAGTATCACCTTATCACGAATCCTGGAGTCTTGTATAACTCAATTTCTGTAATAATTGGACGCAGACACCAATTCCAAAGATATAAATTGTCAAATTTATTTAAAAACAAAGACTAAATGTAGCACTACACTAATTATACAAAAGGGAAAAACTAATTAAAATTCAACTCTAGATCAACAAATCAAAGACAAATCACTTCCGTGACCAAATCAAAGACCATGGGATCCCATAGGATAACACACAAATCGTTAAACAAAAAAGGTTATAAACACATTGACTACAATACCGGTTAGTAATTCTAGGAATCACTAAGAAACAGTTGAAAGTGCTAAATTGCAGTTTCAGAAGATGAAAAAAAACTGTAACAGATGGGATATGTAGTACTTTATGCTCGAGTGGTCTATGCGATTACACCCTGTTGGTGTTATTAAGAACGCCAAGTACCAGAATGCAGAGCGGGACTGTTTTTTGTGCCGTGACTTGTCGGGGGAAAAAGGCGCAGAAAAAACGGACGAGAAGGTGAAGGTAGTATGGCGGTGATGCACGCGTTGGTGAAGTGGGAAAGCGGGGTCGACAAAGACTCTTACAGCGTGATTCCCACTGCTTGCTTTCGCAATTTTGATTTATTCAGCATTGCTGATGATGACGAAGAGACGACTCGAAACTTCAGAGCAGAGTGGAGAGACACGAACAAACCTCCAAAAGGTGGATGGCCTGTCCATGAAGCGCAGATCATTATGACTGGTAACAATGTTTATTTAAAAAAAAAACATTAAAGTCTTTACATGCTATTTGATATATACAATCACAGTATATTTGAAATGAATGTTTAAGTTATTAATGTGTTGTACTTCTAACATACTCTTATAACATGGTAGGTGGTGGTGAGGGCGCTAAAAACTCGTCATACTTGACTGGCATTTGTAAGAACGATTTATTGTGTGTTGTGCTTTACAATAAAATCCCCCAAATCACAAAATAAATTAAACCAGATATAATTTAACTTCAGTTTTGATTCAGTGTTGGCTGTTCATCTTAATTTGTATGGTCAAAGCACAGTATTTTTATGACAAATAAATATAATCCCCAAATATCTGTGGACATAATGCAGGGTTTTATTTATTTTATTTTTATTTTAGGAAAAGAAGGCGAACTAAGAAGAAAACTTAATGACCTAACAAAAATGCCCTGTCCTAAAATGAAGAGAGTACCTAAACCAAACAAAAAACTTCAAATTTCAGATGATAGTGACCTTGATGAACCACAGTTGAGATATCATTTCCGGTGAGATAATTACTGCAAATATTAAATAAATGTATTGCAGGATTGTTTTTTTTTAATCATATTCATATATATATATATTTTCATTTTAAACTCTTTTCCTCTCTGAATACAGCACAAAATAAGAAAGAAAACCGATGGAGCTTCAAGAATTAGATCCCGTCATATTCTACAGACATTTAAAGAGTCCAGTGAAGTTGAGCTACAGCAAAAAGTTAAGCAGCTCGAAAAGGAAAACACAAGACTTAAAAATGAAAACCAATGTCTTCGAAACCGTATGGTTGATGGTAAGTTTTTTTATTTATAGCAAATAATTCCTTACCTTGATAAATGTTATTCTTCAGTAATTTAGATTCCAGAGTAATGTATTATAGTTGATCATACTGAAGTAATCTAGAACTACAATACAGACTCTTAATGTGCACTGTCTAATAGTTTAATAATACTGATTATTAAATAAAGTTTTTCAACATAACTTCATAATCCTACATTAATGACTATATGCATTACATTAGACCTGGTAATTCTTGTATTTTATCTTTTTTATTTTTTTCGTAGCTAATGTTAATGACCCACAAAAAGGTCAGTTTGCCAATAACATAGAGCAAGTCTCTCAAGTATAATTGCAGGCATTGATGGTTTTGTTTTCACTTTGTATTAAATATATTACTAGAAATGATTATCATTTAATTCTAAGTTTTTTTTCTCCAGAGATTCCAGACCTTTTAGACAATCTGAAAAAAATTGTAACAAAAGCCACATTTATCAGCAATGAAGACAAAAGTGTGTCACCATCAAGTGGTTCTGACAGCCCCACAGCAAATTGTTCTGAATCTGACAAAGAATCACCAAAACAGGTATAACACTCTTGGTCTACAATATTACAAAGACAAGGTAAAAATATATATATTGAAAACAAATATTGGTTGTAAACAATCTAATGATGCTACATTATCAGTTATATTCATAGTTATAGTTGATAATAAGAATGTAATTGAATTATGGGTGTCACAGATTCACTGACTTTATTATGTCTGTAAATTAATAAACTTAGAATTGAGACATACTGTGGTCTTTAATAACACATTTCTGTAACAAAATCACAGCCTTACTGATAATGTATTCCACTTAACATAATATAAGAATAGTTTGGGGATAAACTTGTTTTTTATTTACCATTGTCTTTTAGGTGGAAATATTCCCAGGCACTGGAGTTTACATTGACAAACTGTCCTGGATCCTTGCAGAGAGGTGCAGCACGAATACGTCATATGCAAGAACCCTGACGGTTGCTGTCTTTGACTTTCCAACATTATTAAAGAGCAATCTTCGTGGTGGTGGCAGCAAGAGAGATCCAACTTCGGAGAAAAAGACACCTCTGGATCGCTTAAAGGTGGAAGCCATATATGGTATGTAAATGCTGTTGTACAAAATTTCTAACTCTCCTTTTTAACTGTATAGAACACAAAGGGTTAGCATTTGAAATGTTCCTTTGGCCTTTGTTTTAGTTTCAGAGACTAGAGTTAATTTATTAATAAATAATAATACCTTACATGTAGCAGCTGGAAAGATCCCAAAGTGCTCTACAGACTCACTTCACCCACCACCCTCTGGGGTGCAGCCATTTTGTACCAGCAGATTACTACACAGCAGTAAAGGTGGAGTCATAACAAATTTGTTAGACCTGATTGAGGGAAGCCTGACTTAGAATTCAGCCACGTCACTCTTTCAACAACACCTTGTAAATCACCTTGGATTAATGCTTCAGACATATTAATACATAATAATAATGAATAGTGCCATGGGATCCTTGACAATATAAACTTTCATGTCTCATTTAAATTTGACTTTTGAGCAAATACTTCACATTTCAGTCCAGTTGTGCCACATCAATGTAATGCTTAAGCAAGGTATTAATGGAGAAAAGACTGCCTTTGCATAGCTGCTTCGCCAAGTACAGATTTTACTATGAACTAGTGTAAGACAAGTTTAAGAGCATACACCAAAACGTTTAAATACACCCACACACAAAAATGTTGATTTACTGTGGCAATATGTAACTAATGAACCCTTCTCAAAGATATGTGGTATGTTTATTAAAAGATTTTTATATATCTATGTGCAAGTCATTAAATCTATGTGATACATGTTTTTTAGGGGCTACCTTGAAAAAATTGCCCAGTACCCCAAAGAGTGTAATTGGTGGTGCAATTAACAGCAAGATAAATGAACTACGACACAGAATGAAACCAGAGTGAAGATTTGAAGAACCAGATCTGTATTTTTTGTTTTGTTTTCAACAGGGTTGGGGTCAATTCCAATTCAATTTTTAATTCCCTTTTCAATTCAATTCCAATAAAGAATATTATGTGAATGCAAAAAGTAATTGCAATTTTGAATTGATTTGTAGGAGGAATTGGAATTGAAAAACAGGAATTGACCCCAACCATGGTTTTCAGTGAGTGTTGTACAAATTGATAGGTCAGGGTTTCTGTAAAAACTTAATAGAGGCCAGCAGGCGTGCACGATCTGGGAAAAACTGCTCCACTACAACAGACCTCTTTCCCTTCGTTTTCTCTAAAAACCTCCTGATATCCTTCACTGCAGCTCTGACTCACCGAGGACGAGGAGGCGAGAGAGGAATCCGTGAAGCCGCCCTCACTGTCACTCCGAGCCCGAGGCGTCCCCGGTGGCTGCCGCGATGCTCCAGCGTGTAGCCGGACCTTTCCCCACCAAGCCGCTCGCTACCCCAGCTTCACTACTGTGCCACCACTTCTTTTACTGCCACTATTTACCAACACCGTCCGTGCTCCCTCCCAGCACCTTCTTAGTGCGTTTTTTCCACCCGGCGCCTCGGCTTGTACCGCCGAGCCTGGCCCTGCCTCCTCCTCGGCTACACCCTGTGTGTCTGTCCGCCCGTCTGCTGGCTGCTGAGGTTGTTCCTCGTCACTAACCAGCGCCCCGTGCACCGCCTCAACACCATCTCCCCCCGGCGTCTCGGTCGTCACTATCCCCCGCTGCCTCGACCCCGTCCCCCAGCTGTGCGTCATCGCCTCCGGGCAGCTCTTCCCCCGTCACGGCATCAGTGGTACCATCGGTCCGACCGGCGACTGTCTCCTCCGCCGGGGCTCGATCTCTGTCTGCCCGCTGCATCTGTGGCTGCGGGCCGGTGTCTCTATTCCTCCCCGCGTCGCCCCGCTCCTCCTCCCGCTCCCTGTCCTGCTCGGGACAGTTCCTCACGACATGCCCCTCGCTCCCACACCTGAAACACTTCATGGACTCCGAAGTAGCGAACACGACGTAGTCGGTATTGTCGATCTTAAATTTAAAAATGACATTAAGATCCTCATTGATGTTATTGAGGATCATATACAGCTGCCTTCGGAAGGACATGACGTGTTTCAGTTGCGGGGCTTTGCAGCCCAGCGGGACCCTCTTAATGCCGGACATCAGCTGCCCGAGCCGGTGCGGATGAACGGAGGGACGTTAGACAGCGTTACCTTCCGGGCAGGAGCAGCGAGCGGCAACACCGGGGTGAAAGTGTCGTCTAACACTGTGCCATTAGCCACTAGCTGATTGAGCAGATCAGTGGTTTTTAAGAAGATAACAATGGCAGCAGACTTGATATTTTCACACCCTGCTACCTCCCCAACCGCTAACACACACTGCTCTAGGGGGCAGAACTGCACCGGAGCGATCTTGACTCCATGGCGTCGGGTCAGTTTTTCAAAAGACGCATTCAGGGGGTCCGACCCCCCGACCCGGGAAGAACTACCGGTACTCCCCCCTCCCCTCCCCTGTTCCCCCACAATAAGAAAAGCACTGAAAACAGAAGACAAAATAAACAAACTGAAAAAAGTAAAGCAACAAAAAAACACAGCCAAAGGACAGAGCTCTCAGCAGCACTCCCGCTCACTGCAGACCCCTCCCACACACTCCCAGCTGAGAGAGAGAGAGAGAGAGAGAGAGAGAGAGAGAGAGAGAGAGAGAGAGAGAGAGAGAGAGAGAGAGAGAGAGAGAGAGAGAGAGAGAGAGAGAGAGAGAGTGTTAGTGTCTGTCTGTCTCTCTCTCTCTGTAGATGCATCATAGGGAACATATGTAACAATCTCTCTTTTTGTTTACCAAAAATGAGAATGAACGTATTTCAAGTGGGTGTTGCCTTGGTTGGAAACGTTTTAAGATTATTTATGAAGTGTAAAGTGGATTTGTCTCAGTTCTCCGTAGTTTTCAATGTATGTGCCATTCAGTAGCGTTCATGTTACAGATGTGCCCTATGCAGTGGTAGGGTCAATAAAATGTCAGTAAAACTTTATTTTAGCAATTATGGAGGGGAAGAACTGCAAATAGAGGGTCCCCACTAATTATCTAACTTACCAACAACGTTTCAAATTAGGTCTTGCGAAGCTGCCAAATAATGCTGTATAATCGTATGTGTCTTCATACACCGGCTGCTATAGTCTGATAGCTTTGATTATATATATATATTTTCTCGTGAACCACAAGTGCTATTTGCTTGATTTTTACAGAGTATGTTATAAATACCATTCTTATGAAGCCTGACAAATTGTATGCTGTAATTATGAATATTTTCAAATCATTTGTTTGTTTTTCCTAACATGTTACAAATGTTCCCTATGTGAAACATGCATTATATCTTAATAACGTCTAAACAATTAAAGATATACAGATTATTATTTTCGGTAAAGTTATAACACATTGCTATTAACTATGTGTGTCAGTAAAAGTTTAAAAAATCCTAACAATTTTTTATTGATCCTGCAAAATAAGTGTTTAGGGAACATTTGTAACATAGTTAGGGTTAGCCACTGGGTAAGGGTTACATCTTCAGCAGTAAGTTTATTCATGTTAATTATTCTCATCAATGTTAAAGAACAATAAGTTCTATCATGTGTGTCGATAAAATGCTGATATTCCATAACGTTTGCTTGTGTATTCTGCAAAACACATATTTAGGGAACATTTGTAACATTAGGGTTACGATTTGCCATAGACGCGGAATGAGTTTGATTGTGATGTTAAATGGGGTTTAAAGACGCAATCGCCTCGGTGCTGATTACTATTGCTGTGTTTCTCCACTTCTACTCCATGCTTGGGAACGCCCACATCCAGTGACGTCAAAACCGGTGGAAAAGCGGGCCGGTTCAAAAAAGATCAGCTGGATCCCAGGCCGAGCAGCAGCTCCGGCTCCAGCACCGGCACCATGTCGCTGGAAAAGCGCTAAGTGAGCTCACAGTGAGCTCAGTGTAATGTCTGCTCTGGTGAGCTCACAGTGTGACCTAGTCGTGAGTTCACGTCTTCACTGGGTAGTCCTTGACAACTTAATTGACTCAATTCTTGGGCTTAATTGGTCAAAATGACCATTGGTTGAAGGTACTCAGGGACTGATGTGTAGAGAGACTTATTAAACCTGCAGGATTGTGGTTTTCCCAGAACAGAATTAACCAGTGTAGCGTTATGTTGGGTGTATTCTGATAAGAGCATTTTAGCTCTGAGCTGAAGCACTGATCTAAAGAAGACCTCTCCCCCCCAAATTTATCAGATTTCCTTAACTCATCAGCATGTGAACTGGTTTACATCAAAGTGACAGTCTTGGGAGGATGGCACCGAGAATGGGCCAAATAGCTTGGAATCCCTGCTGTGAGATGTCTGGGGAAGGGGGCCTGTAGGAAATAAAAACTCTTTGAAATGGACGAGAGCCGAAATCCCGACACAGAGCTACGAACCCGTGCCAACCGGCATTTCCAAAAGATGGCATGGATTGACATCAGTCATAAATCAAGCCCCCCTCCAATAGGACACTGGGGGCTGAAACCGAAATCCAATCTCACAAACTAAAGAACCAATCACCTATTGATCTGACAGGCCTATAAAGGATAACGCACGGCATCTCTATCTCTCTCTCACCTAAACCAGTAACTCGCTGCCACAGCTGAACTTGTATCTCTGTTGCCAGAACCGGAACCAGAAACCAACTAAGTCTTTGCCAGCAACAGAAGGGTTAAACTGGGAGAAGGAGATTGAGCCGTACGAAGAATTCTTTTAAAGGACTTTATTAAATAAAGAACTTTACAGACTGCGCTGCCCGCCTGTGCCCAGCCATCCAGCTGGACAATTGACTAAGTCGACTGAATACGAAAGTCATTTAAATAGCTATTTGAGTCTTAAGAAACTTGACCCTTGGAACGAACAGGGCCCTGCTTTCCTCAAAGACTTTGTCTTCAAGTTTGTGGTTAAAATACTTAATTTAATCCCTGTATTGTATGGAATAATAATAACAACTGTAAAACATAAGAGAAGGGCCTAATAATAAACACAATACACAATAGACTAGAACCCTTAGAATATAATAATACGAACATCTTCATGATTAGTATGATTGTACTTTGGATAATATATTAATGCAAGTTGATAACATATTTTACAGAAAATGGGTTTTAGGAATTGTGACCAAAAAACTAAAATAATTGCTTCAGGGACCACTGCTCCTTTTATCAAGACCAATGTATAGCCCACTTTTCTTTTAAATTATGTTTAAAACAAAATTGAAGAAGCAGTGGTTAGTTCTGAATCAAACATATTGACCCCCTCACTCAATCTGTAAGTCCTGCAGCAAACATTGGAATATGCATAGATATTTGCACAGACTGGTATAAATGTCCCTTATAACTAACCAAATGCCATTTTTGTTGTTTGAAAAGTGCCCAACATCTTACCAGTATGTCCTTTTAGTATGTCACAAAGGTTCCCTAAGGCACAGAAACTTAGAATACAGAGCAAACACAAGTTTCAACCATTGAAATACTTACTAATTTGATTGTCCAGATATTGATGTCCGTGAAACAATCATAAATATCAAGACTGGCCGTTTCTGGTGCACCTCCAAGCAGCACATGGATCATTGCAGGACTTCCGATATGGAGGGAATTAAGTGGTCAGGTTCTCCTTCAAATAACAATGTTTTATCAGTGATTCCTGAGGAGGGAGGAAATCAAATAAGAATACACATCAAATCACATATATATATATACAGTGAGGGGAAAAAAGTATTTGATCCCCTGCTGATTTAGTATGTTTGCCCACTCACAAAGAAATGATCAGTCTATAATTGTAATGGTAGGTGTATTTTAACAGTGAGAGACAGAATAACAACAAAAAAATCAAGAAAAATGCATTTCAAAAAAGTTATACATTGATTTGCATGTTAATGAGGGAAATAAGTATTTGACCCCTTCGACTTAGTACTTGGTGGCAAAACCCTTGTTGGCAATCACAGAGGTCAGACGTTTCTTGTAGTTGGCCACCAGGTTTGCACACATCTCGGGAGGGATTTTGTCCCACTCCTCTTTGCAGATCCTCTCCAAGTCATTAAGGTTTCGAGGCTGACGTTTGGCAACTCGAACCTTCAGCTCCCTCCACAGATTTTCTATGGGATTAAGGTCTGGAGACTGGCTCTCACCCAAGATTTGACGCTACATGGCCCCGTCAATCGTCCCTTTGATGTGGTGCAGTTGTCCTGTCCCCTTAGCAGAAAAACACCCCCAAAGCATAATGTTTCCACCTCCATGTTTGACGGTGGGGATGGTGTTCTTGGGGTCATAGGCAGCATTCCTCCTCCTCCAAACACGGCGAGTTGAGTTGATGCCAAAGAGCTCGATTTTGATCTCATCTGACCACAACACTTTCACCCAGTTCTCCTCTGAATCATTCAGATGTTCATTGGCAAACTTCAGACGGGCCTCTACATGTGCTTTCTTGAGCAGGGGGACCTTGCAGGCGCTGCAGGATTTCAGTCCTTCACTGCATAGTGTTACTAATTGTTTTCTTGGTGACTATGGTCCAAGCTGCCTTGAGATCATTAACAAGATCCTCCCATGTAGTTCTGGGCTGATTCCTCACCGTTCTCATGATCACTGAAACTCCACGAGGTGACATCTTGCATGGAGCTCCAGACCGAGGGAGACTGACAGTTATTTTGTGTTTCTTCCATTTGCGAATAATCGCACCAACTGTTGTCACCTTCTCACCAAGCTGCTTGGTGATGGTCTTGTAGCCCATTCCAGCCTTGTGTAGGTCTACAATCTTGTCCCTGACATCCTTGGACAGCTCTTTGGCCATGGTGGAGAGTTTGGAATCTGATTGATTGATTGCTTCTGTGGACAGGTGTCTTTTATACAGGTAATGAGCTGAGATTAGGAGCACTCTCTTAAAGGGAGTGCTCCTAATCTCAGCTCGTTACCTGTATAAAAGGGGACAATATTAGGTATAGATATCCTTAGAGAAGCCGGCGCACTAGTGGATGCTAATAATAATTGCATAATATGGACCAATACACACGGGAATAAAAAGAATACACAAAGATACGCAACAAATTGTGCTAGTATCTCACTCACACCGTCAACACCTCATATATGGCCAGACACACCACTTGGACACGTATGTCAGGAATTTCCTGATGTTTGGGCAACACATAAACTAGATTGTGGTCTGGCACAAATTGAACCTATAGTAATCCCAGGTCCAGTACACAAAGCACATAAACAGTATCCTATTAAACCAGAAGCTTTTACAGCAGTTCAGACAATTATTCAAACATTGCAAAATGAAGGAATAATACGCGAAACGCATTCAACCACTAATTCTCCAATCTGGCCAGTGGCAAAACCAGACGGCTCATGGTGACTCACAATTGATTACACACAATTGAATAAAGTTACACCCCGGTTACACCCGATTGTAGCCAATCCCAACACTATATTAAATGATTTGAAACCTGAACACTCTATTTTTACCGTCCTGGATATTAGCAATGGATTTTGGAGCCTGCCACTCCACTCTGATTCCCAAGATAAATTTGCGTTTACTGTATGTGACAAACAGTACACATGGACTAGAGTGCCACAGGGATTTCACAACAGTCCGACACTCTTTCACCAGGCAATGGCCAAGACCTTAGAAGGAATGGATCTGACACCCTGGAATAGTTTAATCATCCAGTACGTGGATGATCTTTTGATTGCGTCTCCTGATGAGTCCTCGGTGTCTTACAAAAGGCAGGATTTAAAGCAAGCCCTAAGAAAGCACAAATAGGCTTAACTAAGGTTCAATATCTCGGACACAACATTTCACAAGGACAAAAATCTATGACGCATAATAGGCAAGAAGCCATTCTAAATATGCCAAAACCACATAATGTTAGGGCTGTGCGTAAAGTTATGGGGCTCCTTAATGATTGCCGCACTTTCATCCCTAATTTCACACAAGCCACAGGTCCGATACAGGCGTTAATCAAAGGGAGCCCGGCTCCCTTGGACCCCATAGACTGGGGACATGAACAGGAAATAGCCTATCGTGTAATAAAACAGGCTCTCAGCAATGCCCCCGCCCTCGGGTTACCAGATCATACTAAACCATTTCACCTCTACTGTTCCCAAGATGGGATCTATTATACAGCAGTTCCGACACGTCCCGTCGCCTATTACTCCACAAAGCAACCTACGGTAGCAGCAGGCATGCATCGCTGTATGGCAGCAGTAGACTGCGCCTCTTGGGCAGTGCAGGCATGCGATTCGATTGTAATGAACACACAGTTGATTCTGCACACAGGACACACGTTAGTTGAATTATTACACACCGGCAAATTGCGTTCAGTCTCCGATAGTAGACGAGCTAGATGGGAAGCTGTTTTGCTCCCCAGAGATAAATCCATACAAATAATAAAAGACACACGAGTAAACCCAGCAGATGGGATGTTAGGGGAGGGAGAAGAGCATACATGCTCTGAGCTGGTTCTCCAGGAGGACCACAGTCGCTTCCTAGAAAACCCCCTCACAGACCCTGACTTGGAACTATATGTTGATGGATCCAGGAAAATAAAAGATGGAATTCCCCACACTGGGTGGGCGGTGGTATTGGATGATAGCACCGTCGTAAAAACAGGATCCCTGCCAGGACACTGTTCAGCCCAAGTGGCAGAACTCGTGGCGCTGACTGAGTCATTAAAAATAGCGAAAGACATTAAAGTTAACATTTTCACTGACAGTCACTATGCATTTGGAGTAGTACACGACTATATGGCAACCTGGGAACGTAGAGGGTTTATAACAACAGCAGGAGAAGTAATCAAAAATTATGAGTATGTCCTTAGTTGAATCATGGACAGATAACAAATGTATCCAAATGACACGCACCTATGCAAATGCCCTTAATAAAACAAAATGTTGGGTTTGTTCCCACATTCCACACGACACTAAGAAAGGGGTTCCAATGATCCCCATTCCAATTCCAGGATTTTCTGATTATTCACAACTTAGAGTTGCCTCTAATGTACGGTATGCATATGATTATGCCTTAGGCATCACAGGAGAATGGTACTTTAGACCGAAGATGGATCAGAATAATCAAAGCAACTACAAAGATACACCAGTCCTCCGGAGGAAAAACCCTCTGGGGATGGCTTGCTGATACCTTTGGTAATCTGGGTATGATTGTGTTACATGGATTGATATCGGTAGTTACTATTCTGCTATGTCTGTATGTTTCTTTTTTATGTCTTAAATACACTGTTCAAAGAGCATCTCAACAACTTTGTAAACCTCATAATGTATCTACTATGGTTACAGCTGCAATTAAAACACCCTCGTTGGCAGACTTTCTCTAAATTTCTACTAAACGACACCGTCCCTCACTCGGGAGGAGCAAAACTCACACACCCATTGACACAAATCTTATTCTATCCCCTTGGTTCTGGAGGCTCCATGTGACTGAGGACAAATGGATTTAGTATCAAAGGCAATAAACCTCATGACTCAAGGAAAACCAAAGGATGCATTGGAAAGATACTATTACAAAGGTCACTCTGCTCCATGAGACACCTTCAGGACATTCTGTACATTCACATTTAGGGACACACACTTATCACTCTCCCAGACAGCAGGGACACCCTTACACTCGCCGTACACACATATACACCCCACGGGGAAGGGTTGGGATGAAGGAGCTGAAAACGCAGCGTCAAATCTTCCTAACCCCTAAGGGGATTTGCTTGTAACTGACAAACATAACTTTTTGGCTTCTTTCTGCTTTGCTCTATTGCCAAACAGCAGAGAATGAAGACTCTGTATAGGAAGTTGAAGAAAGTGTTTTGTGATAACTATATAATGTTTTATATTAATACTAGCATTAGAAGTAGTTTGTATACAGACTGAGCAGATTAGATTTAGCAGCACAAGTAAAGGGTCAACAAGGTTGGTTTGTTAGAAACTCCTGTCAGAAATGAAAGATCACACAGTGCCGAAATAGCCTACAGATGTCTGCTGAGAATTTGTTTATGACTTAATCGTTTCTCCAGATAGGCAGGAATTGTTTCTGTTAACGAGCGATTGACACTAGGTAAATGACGACCGTGGGATCGCATCTTCCTAGTGCACATCAAAGACGGACATCTGCTTTGGATCCATCACCTCTTCACGGGAGGACAGATCATAAAACGGACCCGGACCTGTATCTTCTGATTGGATGAACGGCCATAAGATGTTACGTCATTTTCCTATAAAGCTGCACTCATGTTGGTAAACATTAAGTTCTCACTGAAGGAATTATTCCTGACGTGGGGCTTCCGAGCGGCTCGATTAAAGTTCTATTTGCTTTATCTCCACGATTTCTCCACTTATTTCCCACACGGTTCTACACCATATAATCACAGTTTAAACGATATTAAATCAAATCGCAGCCAATCAGCTTTTCTTCATTTTGAAATCATTTAATGAGAGCATTACATTTATTTTGGTAAGACTAAATTAGAATGCATATTTCCTGTAACCAACTAAACACATTTATACATTTTGCTACAAGTAAGACTTTAAAAATAGATCATGTAGTACTGTATACCCGCTGCTACAGCCATCACTGTGATTCTCTCTCCGTCACAAAAGAGGCACGTCATCAGGGGCCCAGTTGATAAGGACAGTACAGGAACCTAAAACATGCACTGCAGCAGTCACATGATTCACAGCAAAAAAAATGTTACAATACAGCTTCATGTGAAACCCTCAAAACCCAGCACAGAAGACTGGTGAATAATCATGTACTGGCACTAGGAAACACATGAAAACGAAAAACAATAAGCTCGTACCTTATCCATATTAAGATCTCTTTGTAGTGGCCTTACATAGATCATGGCAGAGCCAATGTGGATTTCTGGGTCCCTTCAATATTTCATGAGTACCCCTCATCAGGGCAAGGAATAACATCCAAGATCCTGAAATCTTCATGAGTTCAAATCCAGCCCCTCACCCAGTTTAGGATACGATTCCAAGAACTGATTTCTGAATCCTTCACAACTGCGCTCACATCCTGACATGAAATACAACTCAAATGTGAATCTAATGAACATCTTACTCACTAATAGACAACCTTGGATTCACAATAGGTTTCTATTCTTTTCATATGTATAGCATGTGGACCTAGAACAAGCGAATGGATCACAAACGGGCAAATATTCCCGATCTGAATTCCACACATTTCATTAGGAGAGGCATCTGAAAGGATTTGGGGAGCTTTCAAATTGTAATAGTTGATGATATTTCAGTAGCACAGGACAGTGCTTTAATAAAACGTCTAAAATATCCAAGGTACATATAACATTACATGTCACTCATATAGCTGTCTTGTTTTCCCAATGTTTCTTGTGCTGTGCAGTATATGTACAACTAAATAACACTTTATAAGATCTGTCTTCTAGTTGTTTTACGGTGCTGCTCCGGTTGCGCTGCGGGTTAAACGCCCAGAGCATCAGAGCGGCGGCGTCGGAGCAGCACTGGGCCCCCAAACAGCGCGGCTCGAAACCTACATAGAGCCAAACATTTTAACCTTTTGACTTGTCCATTATAACCCCAATTAAATCATTAATATCATATAGAACTCTTTTAATAATCATTATTGTAATCATCGCTTCACTGCACCGGCTCTTTTCATGCTGTATTACAGCAGTGCTCTGTTCACACAATCTCTCTCTCTCTCTCTCAATTCAATTCAATTCAATTCAAGGGTGCTTTATTAGCATGACAAACAGTTTCGTAGTGTTGCCAAAGCAGTTAATATTATATACATAAATTGAAAAATAATAAAAGGTAAGAAAAATAATGTATAAATAAAATCTTAATAGACATGTACATTTACTTTATTTATACTTAACAAGTTTACAGCTGGTGCTCCTGTATGTTTTCACAGTGAGCCCCTCAGGCTGTGGCAGGCGGCTACATATTGGGCGGCCAGGGGGGCAGTGTGTCCCTCCCCCAGGAGGATAGCTATTTGTTTTTCATGTATCAATTCAGAAAATGATTTTACAATATTTATGAATTTATTAAAGAATGTGTCCCTTATTTTGGCATATTTATTGCAGTGGAGGAGGAAGTGCATCTCTGTCTGGACCTCTCCTGTCTCGCAGTGACCACAGCGCCGCTCCTCTCTGGGCAGCCAGCTCTGCCTGTGTCGGCCTGTCTCTATGGCCAGGCTGTGGTCACTGAGCCTGTACTTGGTCAGGATGCGTCTCTGCTTCGTATCTCTGACAGTGAAGAGATACTCTGTCAGGGTGTTTTCTCTGTTTAGGGCCCGATAGCAATCCAGTTTACTTTGGGAATTTGGTTTCATTGTTCCAATGTTCCAGATAGGAGGTTTTGATTATCTTTATGATTTGGTTGACTCTAATTGGGGGCAGGTAAGCAGTGCTGACCTGAAGCTGGTCTCTGTTCGCAGTATTAGCGGGGGTCAGTGCCGTGAGCTTCAGGGCCAGCTGACTCAGGGGACTCTTTTCAGGGCTGAACTCTTGGGTTTGGAGGACCTTGTACTGCAGTGAGTCTGACTCACTTTTCTTCAGGTGCACCAGAATTGCAGTGCTCTTTTCTTTATATTAATGAGAGTTGGGTAGCGGCCTTATTCTGCCCTGCATGCGTGGTTTGGTGTGTTCTTCTTCTGATTGTGTAGAAAGCTCTTCTTGTTTTGTCTTTGAGTGCCTTCACTGCCAGGTTAAAGTCAGGGGTGCTGAGGACCATGTTGAACAATTTAAGCTCAGCCTCCTGCAGTTGTGCGCTGCTGTGTTTGAGCATCTCAGTGCTGATGCTGTCCGGGATGCAGGCTTTTCTGGGTGGAAGTGCCTGGAGCTTTTTAGATATTTCCTGTAGGGTGATTGGAGCATCAGTTGGGTTTTGATTATTTTTAATTGATTGTTCGAGTAATTTCAGTTTTTCCCTGGGTTCAATTTGTTTGTGTGTCAGATCATTTTGTTGGATATCTTTATAAAGCTTTTCAAAGTATTTTTTCCAAATGGTTCCATTTTGTATTGCCAATTCTTGTTGTTTTGTTGAATTTAAATTGTTCCACATTTCCCAGAACTGGATGTTTTTGATTGGATAGGTGCCTTAAATTTGTTCGTATTGATTTACACTCATCATCAAACCATGTCTGTGTGTGTGTGTGATTCTGGTTTATCTTTTTCTTTGTCTTTTTAAGATTTGCCATTGTGGCTGCAATTTGAAATATTTGATTGATATCATTTATGGCCAGATTTAGTCCTGAGATGTCAGGCTGATACTGTGAGGTGAGGAAAGAGTTGATGATGTTGGTTATTTCTGTAGAACTGATTGCTTTGTTAAATTCCTCTGTGCTGTTTGGAGCCCATCTGTATGTTTAATTAAGGTTGTACAGCTTACCGGGCTGTGTCTGTGTGTTGCTGGCCTGACTTCTGCTTTTCAGAATCGATTTGCAATGGTCATTTTGACCAATTAAGCCCAAGAATTGAGTCAATTAAGTTGTCAAGGACTACCCAGTGAAGACGTGAACTCACGACTAGGTCACACTGTGAGCTCACCAGAGCAGACATTACACTGAGCTCACTGTGAGCTCACTTAGCGCTTTTCCAGCGACATGGTGCCGGTGCTGGAGCCGGAGCTGCTGCTCGGCCTGGGATCCAGCTGATCTTTTTTGAACCGGCCCGCTTTTCCACCGGTTTTGACGTCACTGGATGTGGGCGTTCCCAAGCATGGAGTAGAAGTGGAGAAACACAGCAATAGTAATCAGCACTGAGGCGACTGCGTCTTTAAACCCCATTTAACATCACAATCAAACTCATTCCACGTCTATGGCAAATCGTAACCCTAATGTTACAAATGTTCCCTAAATATGTGTTTTGCAGAATACACAAGCAAACGTTATGGAATATCAGCATTTTATCGACACACATGATAGAACTTATTGTTCTTTAACATTGATGAGAATAATTAACATGAATAAACTTACTGCTGAAGATGTAACCCTTACCCAGTGGCTAACCCTAACTATGTTACAAATGTTCCCTAAACACTTATTTTGCAGGATCAATAAAAAATTGTTAGGATTTTTTCAACTTTTACTGACACACATAGTTAATAGCAATGTGTTATAACTTTACCGAAAATAATAATCTGTATATCTTTAATTGTTTAGACGTTATTAAGATATAATGCATCTTTCACATAGGGAACATTTGTAACATGTTAGGAAAAACAAACAAATGATTTGAAAATATTCATAATCATACAATTTGTCAGGCTTCATAAGAATGGTATTTATAACATACTCTGTAAAAATCAAGCAAATAGCATTTGTGGTTCACGAGAAAATATATATATATAATCAAAGCTATCAGACTATAGCAGCCGGTGTATGAAGACACATACGATTATACAGCATTATTTGGCAGCTTCGCAAGACCTAATTTGAAACGTTGTTGGTAAGTTAGATAATTAGTGGGGACCCTCTATTTGCAGTTCTTCCCCTCCATAATTGCTAAAATAAAGTTTTACTGACATTTTATTGACCCTACCACTGCATAGGGCACATCTGTAACATGAACGCTACTGAATGGCACATACATTGAAAACTACGGAGAACTGAGACAAATCCACTTTACACTTCGTAAATAATCTTAAAACGTTTCCAACCAAGGCAACACCCACTTGAAATACGTTCACTCTCATTTTTGGTAAACAAAAAGAGAGATTGTTACATATGTTCCCTATGATGCATCTACAGAGAGAGAGAGAGAGAGAGAGAGAGAGAGAGAGAGAGAGGTGCTAAGGCACATTTGTAACATAAATTAGGGAACATTTGAAATATGCTTAGGGAACATTCATAAGAACATAAGAACATAAGAACATAAGAAAGTTTACAAACGAGAGGAGGCCATTCGACCCATCATGCTCGTTTGGTGTCCATTAATATCTAAGTGATCCATGGATCCTATCCAGTCTATTTTTAAATGTTCCCAAACTTTCAGCTTCTACCACTTTCCATCTTGAATGCCTTGAAGCCCAATTTCCATTTGTGTCCCCTGGTTCGTGTGTCCCTGCTGATCTGGAAAAGCTCCTCTGGTTTGAGGAACCTTTCATGATTTTGAAGACTTGGATCAAGTCCCCACGTAATCTCCTCTGTTCCAGGGTGAAAAGGTTCAGTTCCCTCAGTCTCTCCGAGTAGGACTTTCCCTTCAGACCTGGAATAAGTCTGGTTGCTCTCCTCTGAACTGTCTCTAAAGCAGCAATATCCTTCTTGAAGTGTGGTGCCCAGAACTGTACACAGTATTCCAGATGAGGTCTAGCGCATTGTACTGTCTTAACATTACTTCCCTTGTTTTAAATTCTACACTTTTGACGATATACCCTAGCATTCTGTATGCCTTTTGTATTGCTTCCCCACATTGTTTGGATGGAGAAAGTGAATCCACATAGATTCCTAGGTCTTTCTCATGCATTACTTCATCTAGATCTGTACCTCCCATAGTGTAATTATAGTGGACATTTTTGTTTCCTGCATGTATTACCTTGCACTTGTCCACATTGAATTTCATTTGCCAGGTGTCAGCCCACAACTGAATTTATCTAAGTTCCTCTGAATAGCATGTGCTGCCAAGATTGTATCTGCTAAGCCACCTATTTTAGTATCATCTGCAAATTTGACAAGGTTGCTAAGTATCCCAGAGTCCAGATCATTAATATAGATTAGAAAAAGCAAAGGCCCTAGTACTGATCCCTGTGGAACTCCACTAACAACCTCACTCCAGTTAGAAGTGACTCCTCTAATCTGTTTCCTATACATCAACCAGTTCATAATCCATCTACTTACATGACCCTGAATGCCTACAGCTTCCAATTTGAGGATCAGTCTTTGGTGTGGAACCTTATCAAAAGCTTTTTGGAAATCTAAGTATATCATATCATATGCTTTCACGTGATCTACAGCTGCAGTTGCATGTTCAAAAAAATTTATTAAGTTAGTAAGACATGATCTGCCTCGTCTAAACCCATGTTGACTATCTCCAAGAATATGTTTTTCATTGAGATGCTCCTCTATTTTCTCCACTTTCTTGTGGATTGGTATGAAATTTGCTGTCTTACAGTCAGTGGGAACATCCCCTGTTCTAAGTGTCATTTGGAATAATCGAGTTAGCGGCCTATACATAATTTCCCTCATTTCTTTAAGTACTGTTGGAAATATCCCATCTGGCCCAGGTGATTTGTTTGATTTTAATTCTGCTAGTCCCTTTAGTACCTCCTCCTTATTTATCCTCATCTCTCTTAGGGTTTGACTGGACTGATTGTCAACCTGTGGCATGTCATCTGTTTTTTCTTTTGTAAAAACCTCTGTGAAATACTCATTTAGAATATTTGCCACATCTTGTTCGTTTTCCAAGATACCTCCATTTTTGCCCATTATCTGTTTCACCTCCTCCTTAATTGACCGCTTGCTGTTGTAATTTTGAAAAAAGCTCATTGCATTGGTTGTAGCTCCAAGAGCTATGTTTCTTTCTATTTCCCTCTTTGCTTTCCTGATCCCTTTCTTAAGATCTCTTTGCAGCTCAACATATTCTATGTATTTTGTTTCATCACCATCCCTTTTGTATGTGCTATACAACATTTTCTTCCTCTTTATATTTTTTTGCATGCCTCTGGTTTGTATGTATGTATGTATGTATGTATGTATGTATGTATGTATGTATGTATGTATGTGTGGAAGGAAAGTTAGAAATTCTTTTCTCACAACTGTTTTTCTTTCTTGTATACTTAAGAAAGATAAGGTCAAGCTAGAAGGTCAGGACAATGTCAAACAGAATGACCTATGTGCCTGTTCCCTAATACCATGTGTAGACCTATGAACTCTGTTCTATAATGATATATGTTCTGCTTAGTTAGCCTTTAAGATAACATAGTAATGACTTTCTAGCATGTATGTATATATATATATGTATGAATGTATGTATGTCCAATTGCTTTGACAATACAAATGAATTGAGAGGGAGAGAGAGAGAGAGAGAGACAGACAGACAGACTGACAAACAGAAAAACAGACACACACACAAACACACACACACACAGAGCCAGCCAGCCCGCCAGCCAGCCAGCCAGCCAGCTCAGCCATGACATCACGAGCCTCTCTCAGCTGACTGCTATGACATCACAGAGCACGTACATTCCGTTGCTTGCCGTCTGTCAACCACTCAGTCACTGCCAGCCAGACTGGCTGGCTGTCTGGATGGGGGGGCTGCTTGCTGCTGCTGCGTACCTTAGCTAGCTTATTTGCTTGACCGGCCTTCCTACTCCTCTGCCCACATGCCCACCTATGCCCGATCTGCTGTTCACCTGGATCACAGCTCCGCCCCAACAAGGCAGATCCTCCCAAAAATGGTACAAACTGATCCACGTTCCCCTCCACGGAAAACTTTAGCCCAAAATAAGGGACACATTCTGTAACAACATAATGGATGCCCACCCAACCTGTGACAAAACTGAGAAAAAAGAAAAACACTCAGTCCTCCTGGGGGAGGGACACACAGTCACCCTGGCTGCCCAATATGTCAGCGCCTACCACAGCCTGAGGGACACAGTGACACACGAGCACCGGCTGTAAATATAATGTAAATACTCGTTTGTAATGCATGTCGTTGTATTTCAAAAAAGGAATCTGGAAATAGTAAACCTATTTTCTTTATTTGTATGTATTAAAGATATTAAAGAATAAAGATTAAAGATCACATTTTATTACATTTTCTTTTTCTGTACTTGATTACATGATTCATAATTCTATTATTCATTTTCCGTGTATATGTATATATGTATGTATGTGTGTGTATATATATATATATATATATATATATATATATGTATATGTATGTATGTCCAATTGCTTTGACAATACAAATGAATTGAATTGAGAGGGAGAGAGAGAAATAGAGAGAGAGAGAGAGGAATATGAGCTCTTAAAAACATTTGTTTTTATACATAAGCAGATTTAATTTGTCATTTACAAATGAATATATAGCACTATAAACATACACAGAAGACATGGAATAGAAATTCAGAAGAAAAAGTATTCAAAAAATAATAATTTTAAGAAAAACACAAAAAGAAGAAAGCAGAGAGACAGTTCTGGAAGAAAAGTGAGAAAAGAAAAGCTGAAGACAAGAATTGGAGGTAAGACCTTTCACCTATAGAGACAAATTATTAAACAAAACAATATATATTAATAAAATAAATAAGCATTCTCAGTAGTTGACTCAGCCAATGAAAATGCAGAGCTCCGATTTGAATAGAGTGACAGTAGGAGAGAGCCCAACTGCCACTGAGACTGATACAAATCTATCGAACAGCAGTCTGACTGCAGAGCTGCCTTTTGAAATCCGATACCCTGAAGACATTCGCTCTGCACAGGCTAAGAAGGACTACAAACAAGCTGTGATGAGAGCATCTCCTGAGACCCTCATCCTAGACTACACCGGTAAAGGAGAAAACAGGGTCAAGAACAATCTACTGTTCTACAGCGCCTTTCACAAAACCCTGTGCCAGACATACCCCAATAACAACAAGAGGGGCATTAGCAGAGGCAGGCAGATCTCAGTGCTGGTAGAGAAAGACACAGACAGTGTGATGCTCACTTTTAATGTATACCACAACGGGACCATCATGGTGCAGGGCAGCGAGAGTAGCCTGGACCAATTATCTCTCGGCTTCCACACCTCAAAGCAGCAGACTGAGGTAGAGAAACGTGCCAGAGCCAGCCACCCTGCAGTCTGCCCCCAGCCACACGGAGCCAGACAGTGCCCCATCTCCCACAGACTGCCCCCCTGTCTCCCCAAAACTCTCCAGCAACATTAAAACACTAAAGGAATGCCTATCAGTGCTGGAGCTGGAGTTTGCGGAGTTCAGGGACTAAAGATGCAGCACAAGGCTGAGATCCATGAGCTGAGAGCAGCAGTGAGAGACCTGGAGGAGCAGAGACAAACCCTGAGGACGGAGCTGCGCAGAGCGAGGGAGGAGCTGACCAGGACACCCCAGCACAGCCAGCTAAGGAGCCTGCAGAGCCAGCTGGAGGAGCTAAGAGAGGAGCTACACATCACTGGAGCACAGAGACTGCACTGCACTGAACCCACAACACCTCCAACCCCTGACACCTCCAACACTGATGCACCCACTGATCCACCCACACTCCCCACCACTCCTGACACCCCCACTATCACCAGACCTGCCACTAATACACAACCCCCTGAAACGCCACTCCCCCAAAACACACCCGCTGCCCCCACCACTCCCGACGCAAACCCGGAGTGGCAGGTCAACACAGAGGTGGTCATTCTGAGCGACTCCAATGGGAAGTTCCTGGATGAGAGGCGCCTCTTCCCTGGGTGAAAAGTGAAAAAGCTTTGGTGCCCGACAGCACAGAGAGCCCTGGAGCTGCTCTCCAAGAGGAGGCTGTGCCAGGTCAAACACATCCTCATCCACACCGGCACTAACGACCTGAGTGCCCGCAGGGGCGATGTGGCCTCAGCCCTGAGACAGGTGGCAACGAAAGCCACAGAGGAATTCCCAACTGCCAAAATCACCATCTCCACACTGCTGCCCCGCACAGACGTGCCCCTGCACATCATCCAGGCCATCAACGCAGAAGTGTCCCGAAGATGTGCCCTCCTCCCCAACGTACACCTGGCACACCACTGAGACATCCAGCCACATCACCTGTATGACCACGTCCACCTCAACAAGACGGGTGTGAGGATCTTCGCAAAGGTCCTCAAGGACACAACCCTGGGCCGAAACCCCACACACCCCCACCCCATATCTTGTTCATTTTCCAAAATACTTCAATTTTTGCCCTCTATCTGTTTCACTTCATCCTTTATTGACCTCTTGCTGTTGTAGTATTGAAAAAAGCTCTTTGCATTCGTTATAGAGCTATGTTTCTTTCTATTTCCCTCTTTGCTTTCCTGATCCCTTTCTTAAGATCTATTTGCAGTTCACCATATTCTTTGTATTTTGTTTAGTCTCTATCCCTTTTGTATGCGCTATACCACATTTTCTCTCTCTTCAAATTTTTTTGCATACTTCCATTAAACCATTTTGGCCAATGTTTTTTGGTCCTCAATTTGCTAAGTTTTGGTATAAATTTCTCCTGAGCCTCAAGTAGTATATTCTTAAATATACCCATCCATTTTCAACTGAATCTGATCCAGTGTGCTCCAGTCTACCTCTTCCAAGTGTCGCCTCATACCTTCAAGGTTTGCTTTTCTAAAATTGTAGACCATTGCTTTAGACTTGGGCCTTGTTTCTAGAAAGAATGCCTCAAAGATGACCATATTGTGATCACAGTTTGCTATTGATTCTATAACTAATGTCCCTCTGACTCTATCTAACATCTCGGTTATTTGAAGGGAAATCTGTCAAGGTCACTGTTAAGGTACAACGCTTCAGTTGAAGCAGCCCTTCGGATCCCAGTGAATCGGGCAGTCAGGCCAGTCAGCGTTTCAGCTACAGGGGAGACTTTTCAGCAGGAGACGAGCGCTCGGGAAGAAAAATGCACAGACACAGAAGTAGTCCGTTCGTTTATCTTCAGTTTATTTAAAGTTTCACACAGCCTTTATACAGTCTAACAAACATCTTCAGTGATAGTTACGGGGCAGTTCCGATATGTAGTTACACACCATAATAGTACTGATTTTGCAGTGTTCCCACAAGCAGGTACACATGTCATGCCTCGTGGGAATGTTATTGTCCGAGGATGTGTGTAACCCATAATATATTTGTGTTTCGGGAAGGGGAAAATGTAGCACATACTGTACGAACAACATGTTTTGTGTCTGCCACAGCTGCTTGGATTACAAGCAGTTCTGCAAGCTATTTCAGCAGTGTGCATAAGACATAGATAATAAGTAAAGTTATGAATAACTCACAGTTCCTAACTAGTAACTTACTGGAAAGTTTCCTATATTTTCTAACAGTTATACAGTGGGTATATACAATACATAGGAGGCAATTTTACCCCAACAGTCACCGTTGACAATTGGAAACAGCTCCTCAGTGGAAATAGGCCAGTAATGAGGACATAAGTGTACAAACATAAAGAAAGTCCTGCTATTACAAACTGCCAGCAAATGCATGTAATGCATTACTCATCTATTCAAAATACCTAGTTTACTGCATTACTATGATTATTATTATCCAATATAGAAATATATTAACACATTAGTCTCAGTAACGTGCATTTTTCACCTTTAATTGTGTGTAATTTCCAGGAAAATAGTGTTGATACATTTTGAATAGTCAGTGAAACATATCAATTTTCAAAGACTTCATGTCCCTCTTAACAGCCCTAGCAAACAATGCATTTACAGCATATTAATAAATAAAGAATACTTTAAGGGGGATGGTGTAAAACATCCATAGGAACAGCAGAGAAACTGTAAGTTAAACATGAACCTGAGATATTTCCACAATGTTTCTGGGTTAAAAAATAGGATCACCAAATAAATAAGCAAGTAAATCTTAAAGTACAGCTATAGATAATTCATTTTTGTAAGGATATTATACATTATTGACAATGTTTTCTGTACCAGTTGTTAAAACCCCTAAAAAGAGCACATTATAAATGGTCAATGTGATATATTTCCAGCACACAATCCCCAAAGAAATGACAGGAATTTAGGACTGTGTTGTGGAAATACCATTTTAACTTGTATAAAAGGAAAGCTTTAAAGTTAATCTCTACTTTCTTTGGGTCTCAAATATTTAATTCTTAATTCCCCTAACTGGTCTTGGTTTGTATCGTTGAAATGCAATTTGATCACAGAATTTATCTATTTAACATGTCAAACAGTAGGTGGCAGAGTTTACATTACATTATTTGTCATTTAGCAGACGCTCTTATCCAGGGCGACTTACATTTGTACCCATTTATTATTATTATTATTATTATTATTATTATTATTATTATTATTATTATTATTAATATTTTTATTTCTTGGCAGACGCCCTTATCCAGGGCGACTTACAACATAACTGCAAAAATACAGTGAAGTACAATCAATCAATCAATCCATTTTTATTTGTATAGCGCCCTTCGCAGGGTAGCCACAGAGTGCTTTACAGACTGGTAAACATACAACAAACGTACAGCAAAATAAAAAACATAAATACAATAAAATCAAATATAGACCTGTAAACATTTTACATGATCTAGAATAAAGTGAGTGAACATTTAAGTAAATAAAGCATTTAGGAACGGAGGAGAGAAAAACAAGAAAACTCCTAAGGATGGCATGTAGGAGAAAATGAATCTCTGGGGGTCCACGGCCTAGGGCCTAGGCCTAATGGTTGCCTCCCCTCCAGGCAGTATACTTATTACAGCAGCAAGGAGATCAGAAAGTTCTTTATCGGTGCTGCTGGCTGTGGTCTTCCCTGTGGAGGAGGCCTCTCGCTGGCCATCGGGGGTGGAGGGTTTGGACCATCAATAGGCTTTGGGTTGCGATGGCTCATCAAACCTTGGGTGTGGATGCCCCGTTGACCCTCCATTGTGAGGTGCTTCTGGGATGGGTTGTGCCTCATCAGACGGGTAGGGAGGTGCCAGTCCCTTTAGTGCTTTAAATGTTAATAAGAGCACTTTAAAGTCTATCCTGTAGTGCACGGGCAGCCAGTGAAGAGAAGCCAATACTGGAGTGATGTGTTCATGTTTTTATGTTTTTGTTAGGATTCTTGCAGCAGCATTTTGGACTGAAGTGCACAAATAGCTCTGTTTGTGCTGCCTGACAGAATGGCATTACAGTAGTCCAATCTAGATGTAACAAATGCGTGTATCAATTTCTCAGTGTCCTGTAACGAGAGGAATTGTCTTAGTCTAGCAATGTTTCTAAGCTGGAGGAAGGAAGATCTCGACACATTCTGAATGTGTGATTCAAAAGATAGATTATGATCACAGATGACACCCAGGTTTCATGCCATCCCCTTAGGGGAGAAATTAAAGTTATCATTACTCAGTTTTGTTAGTGAATGATGAACAGTTCGATTTTTGTCTCCTAAAATTATGACTTCTGTTTTGTCAGAATTAAGCATAAGAATTTTTTTTCTCATCCATGTTTTAATCTCAGACAGACAGCAGATTCGTTTTTCTAGGTCTATGGTGTTGTTAGGATTTACTGACAGATATAATTGTGTGTCGTCTGCGTAACTGTGAAAGTTAATATTATGTCGTCGAATGATATCACCTAAAGGGAGCATGTACAATGAAAAAAGTATAGGTCCGAGGACTGAGCCCTGTGGGACTCCGTACTTAACCTCAGTTAAATTTGAGTGGTTCTCGTTAATCTGTGCATATTGGAGTCTGTTTGACAGATATGATTTAAACCATGAAAGCACATTGCGAGATAGGCCAATACTGTTTTCTAAGCGGTGTATCAAGATTTTGTGGTCGATTGTGTCAAAAGCAGCACTTAAGTCTAATAAAATAATAACACTGGTGTGCCCTACATTGGAGGACTGAAACACGTCATTCAATACTTTTAACAGGGCCGTTTCTGTACTAAGGCCGGAACGGAAGCCTGATTGAAATTCTTCATAAAGATGATTATCGGTTAAAAAAGCTTGCAGTTGGTTTTCAACTACTTTCTCTAGAACCTTAGAAAGGAAGGGAAGGTTTGAGATAGGTCGATAGTGTTTAAGTTGGTTAGGGTCGACACTGGGTTTCTTAAGAAGTGGTTTAATTACAGCTATTTTAAATGATTCAGGAACAGATCCTGAGAATAAAGAGACATTGATAATATTGTGTATTCTGTGAATAATTCATGGCAGAGATTGTTTTAGCAGTTTAGTGCGTATAGGGTCTAGTGCGCAGGTTGTTGTTTTCATTTTAGTAATTAAGGAGACCAATTCCTGGTGATTTACTACGTTAAATGAGTCCAAGGTAGGCAGGGGCTGTGAAGGACTGCATGTGTCAGCTATAGTATCTGTGTATGTTTCCTGTTCTATCTGTTTTCTAATGCTGTTAACTTTGCTATTGAAATGATCCATGAAGTCACTACAGGTGAAATTGGGGGGATGACCTCTGAAGGCTTTACCTTCTGGTTAGTAAGTGTCGCTATTGTATTAGAAAGAAAACGCGGGTTATTCTTATGCGTCTCTATTAAATTGGAGTAGTAGGCAGACCTAGCAGAGGACAGGGCCTGCTTGTATCTTATTATACTGTCATTCCATGCCATGTGAAGACCTCTAGTTTTGATTCTCTCCATTTACGCTCACATCTACGGCATTCTGTTTTAAGTGAGCGAGTGTGTTCGTCAAACCACGGTGAGTGTTTTGTTGGTTTTTATTTGTCGTGTCCTTAATGGGGCTACTAAAGCAGTGCTTAGTGTATTGTTGAAATTATTTAATAATTCATCTGCAGATCCTTCTTTTGATAAAGCTAGCATTTGGCAACAGGGTAGTGAATTTATGAATAGCAGTGGGATTTAGGCAGCGAGTTTCTATGTTCCTTTCCGTGTGTCTAATTCTACTCCTCCTACAAGGCAATCAATCATTACAAATTAAATTTAGCTAAAACAGCAATTCAAAATAATACATTTTACAATTTTCAATTTACAATTTACACAAGTACAGTAAGTGACTTCCTACATCCTTGACAGTGAAAGCTAAGTGCTGTCAAGATGTAGGGTCACAGTCAAGGGCTACGGGAAAGGGAGCAAGGAGGAAAACAATCAAGAACGCGAGAAGCATAATACAACTGTGAAGTGCTATCTAGCAGGGATAGAGGACTAATATTACAAGTGCTGTCGGAAGAGATGCGTCTTGAGTAAGTGCCGGAATGAGGTCAAGGACTCTGCTGTTTTGACTTCGGTGGGCAGGTCGTTCCACCATTTAGGTGCCAGGGATGAGAAGGAGCGGTTCTGGAGGAGGCAGAGTTGGTCTATACAACTGGGTATTTTACTGGAGCAATCTAAGTGAAGTACCTTGCTCAAGGGTACAACAGCACTGCCCCACCTGGGATTTGAACCCAAAACCCACAATATGAGTCCAGAGCCCTAAGCACTACTCCACAGTGTTGCATTAATCACAGACTGTACCAAGGCTCCATGTGATTCTTTATTGCACTTATACTGTTATTATTGTTTATTTGATTTAATTTTAATTATTCACTGATTGAGTCGTGTTCTCAAATTGTTTGTTTTCATTGATTGTATTCACTGATTGATTGACATTAATTGATATTCACTATTATTGAACAGGCAGAAGCTTTGATCCCCAATGCGGCGCACCTGTATCACTGAGCAGCGGCCGCCTTCCCTCATGGCCACTACACCTGTGGACACTCAGCTGGAGATAAAGGCTGCCCTGCCAGAACAAAGGGGCACGGCGGAGCACCAGCAGGGACAGTGACTGCGGGACGGGTTACAGAGGAGAGGATATCGGCTGTGAGGGTGCCAGCCGGTAGGCACTAACTCCTCGCAGGGTCGGAGCGGGTCCCTGCAGATCGGGAGCTGCCTGGAGAAACATTAGCCGCTGGACGCAGTGACTCGACAGCGACAAGAGGATCTAAGGGACTATTACTGGCCAGAGACATTGACTTGGCTTCTACAAGACTGTATTCCTGGACTTGCCTTCTTGGCTCTGCGGTTTCCAGCTTCTCGGCAATAGACGGCACTTTGGGGCTCCGGACCAGCAGCCGGAGGGAGAAGCACATAGCGGACGGGTGAGAGGGACGCGCTCAATATCCCTGTGAGCTTGTGATCGCAGCACTTGCCAGTGAGCGAGCGTGTCCTCCTCCTGAGACTGCTCTTTGTCCTGGATTGGGGCTGCTTGTGCGGACGAGCTGCTCGTTTGTGAGGATCTCTAGCCTGGGACGGAACCGGAGGCCGAGCCGGGTTGGGACTGTGTAATTGAGACCATTCTCTCGCCATTCTCCATCGTTTCATACATACGTTTTTTGATTGTGAATATAGGGGGTATTGTCTGGGCTTAGTTTTATTTGGGAATTTAGTATAGTTTATTATATTTTCAGCTTTTGTATAGGTTTCTGTATTTTTATTTTTGCCCAGGTGATTAAAGGCAATTTTAATTGTAAAAAAAACATTGAGAGAACGGTCAGATTTCGTGCCCTGCTAGTTGCCCCTGTTGTATTGTACATGGTGAATTTTATTTAATGGACTAGAATAAGACCTTTCTTATTTACTGGTGACGTCTGTCCTGGGACCTTACCTGCAGGGGGAAATAAGTGAGTGGGAGCGAGTCCCCACCTCGCGTAACTCAGTTGGGATGGCGTAGCGAGACTTCATGCGACCCAGTCAGAGGTGATTCTAGGGTATGTGGGGGCCCCAGGCAAAATAAATCCTGATGGTGAAGCCAGGGAGAGCATGGTGGGGTTTCCCATTTGCGACACCCCTGGACCCACTGTTCACTGCCACTCGTGACAATTTTCAGGTTTTTCTGAATGCTTAAACACTAACAGTGATTCTTGAAGTACTATCTCTGAAATAATTAACACTTTTAGGCAATGTATTTAACAAGTGAGCAATGGGTTCAATCAAATATGAGCTGTTATACTGTTGCAGGTATAATTGGGATATTTTGAGATGGAAACCGGTAAGTGCTGTAGTCTTACTGGTACAGTAATATGTACTGTACTTTCATAATGAGAAGGATCTCTCACTACAGTTTCTCAGTCGTTTATACACTGTGACCGAAAGCATGCACAGAGTGATCCGAGGTTCAAGCTAACATCCCAGAACCACTTCTGCAGGACTATGCACACCTTCACCTTTCTTCAACTCAATTGGTGAGTCCAGTTCACTCATGTTGCAAAACATTACTCGCAACTCTCAATGTGTTGGCACAATTGTCATTGAGAAAACACCTGTACCTTTTGTGCAATACATGAGTCATCAGACAAAACTCAAAGTGCTAATGTACTACAACACACTTCACGTCTGCAAACCCATCCATCCATTTTCAAAACACACAATTCCTGTGAGGGTCGCGGGGCAGCCAGAGCCGATCCCGGCAGTGATAGGGCACAAGGCAGGAATACAACCAGGACAGGATGCCAGGCCATCGCTGGGCAACATATACACAGCAATTTAACATAACCTAAACTGCATGTCTTTGGACAGTGGGAGGAAACTGCAGAGCCTGGAGAAAACCCACACGGCACATGGCAAATAATGCGATTAGACTCAGAGAAATCCAAACGTGTATAATAGAGGATAATGGGATGTTTCAGAACATAGACCATGTTTCAATATCCACTATTGATCGTTTGCTGAGAAGGCACAGGATGAGCATGAAGCAAATATATCGTGTACCATTTGAGAGGAACTCTGATCGTGTGAAAGAGATGTGCTACTTTTACATGCAAGTGAGTATGAAACTGTTTCCAGTACTATTGTGCACTTGGAAGAGACAGAGGTCCAGGAAGTGCAGTAATGCACCATGTTCTAATCACTGTTCCTACATGATCAGAGAATACTCAAGCTTGATGCCAGCGATGACCACATTGAGTTCATCTATGTGGACGAGGTAGGATTCAAGAGGCGGTGCTGGGGAAGGAACATCATTGGCCAGCGAGCAGGTCCCTGGCCAAAGGGGTGGAAACATAACCATGTGGGCTGCTATCAGTCATTGCATTTTGTTGCTTGTTATATATAAATACATTGATAATTTTTGGGTAGGCAGGATCATCCATGCATCCATCCATTTTCAAAACCACTTAGGGTCGCAGGGAAGCTGGAGCTGATCCTAGCACGCATAGGGTGCAAGGCAGGAACACACCCAGGGCAGGATGCCAGGCCAGCACTGGGCAACACACACACACACATACAGGGCAATTTAGTATGGTCAATTAAGCTAACCCACATGTCGTTGGACGGTGGGAGGAAACCCACATGTACCCGGGGAAAACATGCAAACTCCATACAGACAGGCAACCCAAGCTGGGTCTTGAACCTGGGACCCCTAGAGCTGTAAGGCAACACACCACTGTGCCACGACTGGCCAGGATCAAACATTGTATAATATAAAGTTCTTTACTGTCTGTGTTGATGGATTCTTTTTGTTTTCCTACATGAATCTTCCATTTTGAGGAGAGAGTTTTATATTTCTAAACACAGTGTATTCTTAATGCTCAGTGTGAGAAACAGATATGATGTATGTGTGTGTGATTCTGACCCAATTCTTTGATTTTGAGGGCTGTGTATATAGTTTTTAGGCCAGAATTTTCCCCTGTGTGTGTTTAGCAGATGTGACTTTTTATTATGGGCATTGTGTTAACAGTTTAGGAGTATTGTGGTATAATAGTGTGTATGCAATTGGGAAAAACTATAAAACCATTCAAATGTTTTTAGAGAACTGCAAGAAAACCAGTATCTGGTCGACTGTTCACCCCAGAGCAGGAAACGCACATTGTAAATATAAAATAACTGCATCACACTCAGAGAACTGCAGGACCACATAATGGCAGATAACACACATTCCACAACATCAACAGAGTGAGTCTCTCGGCACTCTCTCGTCTACTGAAACTTAATAGAATTGGGATGAAGCAGCTATACAGAGTTCCTTTCGAACAAAACTCAGACCGTGTAAAACAACTGAGATATGAATATCTGCACGTAAGCTATACTATCCTATCATTGGTACTGGATCTGGAAGTGCACGGTGCTACATCATATTGACTGATCCCTGTCTTTTCATACTGTGCTACATTGTTTTGTCATGGAGCTAGAAGCAGATTCAGTGCATCGTGAGCTAATATATGTGGACGAGGCAGGTTTCAATCTTGCAAAAACAAGCGGCCACGGCAGAAATATCATCGGACACCGTGCAATCATCAACATCCCAGGACAACGTGGTGGCAACGTAACAATGTGTGCGGTCCTTCACCATCATGCAATCCTTGGCCCATACAACACTGCACACATCATCACATTTCTGGACACCCTCCACAAACAGACTAATCCCTAATGACTGGGTGCCAGAAAAGCCCAGGTACGTTATCATCTGGGACAATGTTAGTTTCCACCGGGCTGCTGTGGTCCGCAATTGGTTCACAGGTCACCCACTTTTCATCAAACTCAATCGCCCCCATAATCTGCGTTCTTGAATCCTATTGAAGAATTCTTCTCTGTATGACGTTGGAAGGTGTATGATCACCAGCCCCACCAACGCATACCCCTTCTACAGGCAATGGAGGAGGCTTGTGGAGACATCGATCAGGGGTCATGCCAGGCCTGGATATGGCACTCCAAGCGATACTTTCCATGCTGCCTGGCTCAAGACAACATCGCATGTGATGTGGATGAAGTCTTATGGCCAGACCCACAAAGAAGGTGAGATGTAGCCTAATTTTTTCTGTTCTTTTTCCTAGCACAAATGTCTTTTCTTCTACTGCATTTTTGTTGTTTGAGGAGTGTTAGAACATTGAGAGAAAGAAAAAAAAACATTCCCCTTATTTGTATTGATAATGGGTTACAGTGAGGGAAAAAAGTATTTGATTCCCTGCTGATTTTGTACGTTTAAGAGAGTGCTCCCTTTAAGAGAGTGCTCCTAACCTCAGCTCATTACCTGTATTAAAGACACCTGGGAGCCAGAAATCTTGCTGATTGATAGGGGATCAAATACTTATTTCCCTCATTAACATGCAAATCAATTTATAACTTTTTTGAAATGCGTTTTTCTGGATTTTTTTGTTGTTATTCTGTCTCTCACTGTTAAAATACACCTACCATTAAAATTATAGACTGATCATTTTTTTGTCAGTGGGCAAACGTACAAAATCAGCAGGGGATCAAATACTTTTTTCCCCTCACTGTATGTTCGGGAATACACATTATTAGTATTATTTTTATTTCTTGGCAGACGCTCTTATCCAGGGCGACTTACAAAATAGAAGCGCAATACAAAGTGCAAGAATACAATTCAGTACAAGGCATCAAACATTACAAATTCAAATTTACATTATACAAGGCAATTCAAAACATAATACATTTTACAACTTCCAATTTACACAAGTAAATACAATAAGTAAAGTCATACATCCTGGAAAGTGAAAGCTAAGTGCTGTCAAGATGTTAGGTCCCAGTCAAGGGCTACGGGAAAGGGAGCAAGGGGGAAATCAATAATACAAGTATTAGTAATACAAGGCAAGAAGCATGGTAAAATGTTGTGAAGTGCTACCTTACAGGAGAGTAAAGGGACTAATATTACAACTAATATATCCTTCCGGCGCTAACTCAAGACATCTTTTCAGACAGTACTTGTAATATTAGTCCCTTTAATCCCCGTTAGATAGCACTTCATAGCATTTTGTCATGCTTCTTGGATTATTGATTGATTTTCCTCCTTGCTCCCTTTCCTGTAACCCTTGACTGTACCTTACATCTTGACAGCACTTAGCTTTACTTTCCAGGATGTATGTCCGCACTTACTGCACTTAACTGTATAAATTGGAAGTTGTAAAATGTATTATATCTTGAATTGCTTTGTTTAATGTAAATTTGAATCTGTAATGTTTGATGCCTTGTATTTAACTGTATTCTTGCACTTTGTATTGCACTTATTTTATAAGTCGCCCTGGATAAGGGCGTCTGCCAAGAAATAAAAAAAATAATAATAATATTGTGTCGGTATCGGGAGCCAGTGGCGGGAGCGGAGCAGTGGAGTAGTGTGTGCGAGGGAAAGAGATTACCAGGCGAGCCGCAGAGTTCTGGATGAGCTGGAGCGGCGGGTAGTAGTTGCAGGCAGGCCGGCCAGGAGGGAGTTGCAGTAGTCCAGGCGGGAGAGGACCAGTGACTGGACGAGCAGCTGAGTCAAGAAGTTGGTGCGGAAGGGACGGATTCGGCGTATGTTGCTCAGGAAGAATCTGCAGGTGCCTGTCAGTGTGGTGATGTGCTGGGTGTAGGAGAGCGCAGGATCAAGAATGACTCCTAGATTTTTAGCGGAAGAAGCAGGAGAAAGTGTGGTGGATTCCAAGGGGATTGAGATGGGGAGATCAGCAGAAGGTGAGGAAGAGTGGGGGAAAAAGAGGAGATCCGATTTAGAGAGGTTGAGCTTGAGGTGGTGTGACTGCATCCAGGCGGAGATAGCAGACAAACAGGAAGAGATGCGAGAAGGGATGAGAGGGTCAGAAGAGGGAAAAGACAGGAAGATCTGGGCATCATCTGCATAGAAGTGGTAGGAGAAACCATGGGATGCGATGAGGGGGCCCAGGGAGCGAGTGTAGAGAGAGAACAGGAGCGGGCCCAGGATGGAGCCTTGGGGTACGTCTATGAGGAGAGGTTGGGGGGTGGATGAGGAACCTTGCCATGTCACTTGGTAGGTCCAGTCGTTGAGGTAGGAGGAGATCCAGGTGAGAGCAGTTCCAGAGATACCGAGGTCAGCGAGGTAGGAGAGGAGGATGGAGTGATCGACAGTGTCAAATGCTGCAGAGAGATCAAGGAGGATGAGGACTGAGGAGAGGGAGGCCGCCCGAGCACACCGGGGGGAGTCAGTGACTGCCAGGAGAGCCGTCTCGGTGGTGATTCTGAGTCTGAGATGTCCAGGGGTGTCACGAAGAGTTGCGAAGGGGAACAGCCTCTAGACAAGATGAGGTCTAACTGGCAGCCTGCACTGTGAGTGGGTGGAGACGGAGAGAGAGAAGTTAAAGGAGTAAAAGAGAGGAAGAAATCCGGCAGAGTGGGAGGGTTTGGAGAGGATGGTAGGTGAGGACAGCGAGGGGAGGGAGGAGAGAAGAAAGTCGAGTTCATCCAGGAAGGTGGTGAGTGGACCAGGAGGACAGTAGAGAACTAGAAGAAAGAGGTGAGAGGGAATTCAAAGCTGTTGGAGGCGATAGAGGAGAGAGAGGGGGGTGGCACAGAGAATAGCAGAGAAGGGGAGAGCAGGAGCCCTATTCCCCCCCCACCCAGTAAGACAGGGGGAGTGGGACAGGACAAACACAGAGGATAAGGCAGCAGGGGTGGATGAGTTCTCCGGGGAGATCCATGTCTCAGTGAGAGCGAGGAAATCCAGAGAGTGGTGGGAGGCGAAGGCGGAGATGAAGTCGGCCTTGTTGGAAGCATACTTTACACATTTGGATGCCTGTGTGTATGTGTGTTTACTACATGTATGAATAAACTTTATTGCAAACTGCTATGCCCTGTACATGAAAAAGCAAAAGCCACAAGTGTTTTTCATTTATACTATCATTCATGCTTAGTTGGCGCTTTGTGTGCCTATTCAAATAATGGTTTGTGTGTACTGTATTGCATACGCAACCTATCGTTATCTTTCAAGTCGGAAGCACTGCCCAAGGGGGAGGGGTTGCTGTATAACAAAGCCGTCGCAGGGGCGGAGGCAGCGAGCTGATAAGGGAGCCTGCCACGAGGTGCACCGCAAGGGTGCCTAGGCAACACAACTCCAGACAGTTACCTCAGGGATCCCGTAGGGCCGCACCTGAGCCGTCCAGGAGCGAGGACCATAGTCACGCTCTACCGGGAGCTGTCTGCTATCTGCATATACAAAGCAGGGCTACAGAGGTTAACTCTTATGCCCTCCACTTACAAGAACAAGGCCGGCTGCTCTACTAGTGCAGCTAGGAGCGAGGCCGTAATCTACTTGCACAATGTCTGGTGTAGGCAATCAAGCACTTGTGCGGCCTCCGCGCAATATCATGGCAGTGGACCCCTGATCCAATAGGAGCGGGTCACAGACCCAATGAGAAAAATACAATATAATACATAGCTGGCTAATCAGAAAGAGTAGCCGAGCTGAACAATATACAATATAAACATATCGCATGACAGGAAGACAGGACAGGAAAACTTCGGAGGTTTCAGGAGAAGCATGCAATCTGCCTTAATGTTTCAAAATAGCCCTATTGTAAATATAAACCAAAGATATTAAATGTTGTAATTTCCAAAACAGGGCAGTTGCCATAATATCAGGTACTGTCAAATGTTCTCTAGCCGAAAACTGTTTTTTTCAGTTTGTTACGCCATGGCGTCCAACTCGTAACACCTTTTTTCACTATGTCACCATAGAGACATTTCAAGCCAGGCAGTTTATTAGGTTTACAAATAATAATAAATAATCTAACTGCTGTTTGACGTCTCCCATGTCAGCTTCTCCTTGTACTGCTTCGAGACAGGACAGAAGATTGCTTTAGTTTCTATGTCGCCACAGTTTCAATGAAGGCACTGTTCCTCGGAAGATGTCACAGAAAATATACAGTATCCTCTTGGACTGGGGCTGGTATTGCGAGACCATGACCGTGCAGGCCCCACACCCCCATCTCCACAGCCATACTTCGTCCCAGTCAGCCTCACTGCGGAGACAAAGGAGTCAAGGAAAAACATCCTTGGCAAGAATTCATGAGCTCGGCAGGATGACGCAAAGAAGGAAATACTACAGAGTAACGAAACAATCACCAATCTAGATGTACACGTAATGTCACTTAAGGAAATATTGAAAGTTTAAAGTTTTTAAATACTGATTATCCCCCAGTCCATTATACTGTGGGTGCAAATATTATATTTCCTCATAGTTTACATTTGCTTACTATAGTATGTTTTTCCAAGGTTTTGCATGTAAACAATACATTAGCTGGTCTTCTCTTATAATATTATTATTGTTATACTGTTTAAAGTTATTGGATCCTATAGGGTATAAAGTTAAAAGTCACACATAAAAGAAAACAACAACATGCCAAAAAATGCAACGAAGTATCCCATAACCACAATATGTAATCTTTACATGCAAAAGTTAATAGAAACAAGAATATCGAAGTTGCCATGGTAAGAATACATAATGTCTCCGTATAGAATAGTATTCAAAGTTATACAGTATATCTAACCTTTAATTAGTTATTTTAAATCAAACTTATGTGTAATGATTGTAGGCTATTCATATTGCAGATATTAAACAACTAAAAACATGATCCTAAGTCAAACTCACTAACAAGCCATTCAGCGGTGGTTCTAGCCCCTTTCATCTCGGGGGGCATGGCTGGGGCCAGTTGTAATCGTAGCGGGGCCATCATCGGGGGGGTGTATTGTCCATGATGTTAGTGGTGGGGAGGGGTGCTGACAGTGTTTTGTCCACGGTGCCAGTTAGGGGGGCCACAGGGGGTATGTGCCAAATTTGAGGTATGTGCCTATCCTGCGATTTCTTTTCTTTCTTATTTCTTTTTTTTTTACATACCAAAGTAAAGCTGTGACCTTATTTGGCAAAGTAGGGTTCAGGATTTAAATTCACAGTGGCTACCTGAACTAACAGTAATGGGGCACACAACAAGTAAACAGAGAAAATAACTACACTATTCCTACCCTCCCAAATCTTACAGGACAGGTGAGATGCCCCTACTCCAAGATACTTATACAATAGAAAAACTATGGTAATAATAATATAGCCCAAGACAAAAAATATTAATCTTTCTAGACTGTATTAAAGTTCAGCACTTCGGAAAAATAGAATTATTTTGTATTTCAATAAAACAAAAATAATTATTGGTATCCACACACCCAACCAATGTAAATGTCACGGACGGTGTTAATTAGCTCCTTAATCACCATTACTTATTATATTTATATTTCACTTCACTTTATGCAATATGGCTTGTGTATTTTGTTTGGTTCTATATTGCCATTATTTTGTGTGTTGATTATCTTTCACTTTATTGTTTAATTTGTTATTCACTTAGTATTATTTTGATTGTTTGCACGCGTGCCTTATTATTTGTGTTTCTTTGAGCCAATCACCACCGCACAACTCACCTGGGTCCACCTGCACTCTTCACACGCGTCCCCACTTAATCACCCTGCCCTGGGAGAGGAGAGGAGGGAGCGTCTGATACGAGCCGCAGAGACCTCCCACATTGGAAAGTGGACTTCAGCAGACAGGAGGGGAGGTGGCAGACCTGGGAGCAGGACCCAGATCAACACGGCGCACAGGGACAGAATAGTGATGTCGTTCGCGAATGTGCCGGGTCCCATCTGAGAAAGGATGTCTGTTCTTATGTTTTTATTTCTTATAAATGAATACAAGACAGAATAAAAGTATGAATGTTGTGTTGATGTGCTGCGTATGATGACATTGTCCCGGTGCTCCCGTTTGGTGCAGCACACACACCTCAACACAACATTCAGTCAGTGCGAGTGGTGCGGCCGAGCAGTGTGGCGAAAAGTTCATCTTTAATTACGGGTCAGAAAACAAGATGAGTGACAGGCACAAACGAAGTAGCATTTGGATGCATTTTGATAATATAAACAACAAAGGCAGAATGTAAAAATTGTAAAGTATCATATCAAGCAGGGTCTACTAACAACCTTCACAGACACATTAGAATTATAAATCCATCAATGCAGTTGGAAGAAAACAGGCAAGCTAGCATGCCTGCTACTGAAAATGAAAATACCTGTGCGATTACTGGAACCATTGCTGCTGCAGTGCTCACAGCCACCCCTCAGGCATCAGGTACTGCGACCTATTGCAACCCATAGTTCTATAAGCCAATTTATGCCAAAGGCCATGACCCCAGCAAGACCAAACACAATTGATGAGGTATTGGCTAAAATTATTGCAAGGGAATTCCAACCATTCTCAGTCGTGGAGGACAAGGGATTTAGAAGCTACACCCATGCTCTCAATCCAATGTATGTTCTTCCAAGCAGGAAAACACTCTCCCAAACAACTATTCCAAGACTGTATGACAGACAATGTGCTTCACTGCAAGAAAGGGTTAAAAAGGCTACAGCACTTTGCCTGACAACTGACTGCTGGACATCCAGAGCCACCACTTCCTTCATGTCTGCTACATGTCACTTCATTGAAAATTATAAAAAATGGTGTCCAATCTTCTGGACTGTTTTGAGTTTAGTGGCAGACACACTTCAGATAACTTGGCAGAGGGACTGCTAAGAGTGCAAAAAAAGGGTGGCAAGTAGAAAACAAAGTGGATTGCTGTGTTACTGACAACGCAGCTAACATCACCAAAGCTTTTTAACATCTTGAAATGGACCCACCACCCATGTCTCGTGCACACAATCAACCTGGTTGTAAGAGATGCCCTGAAGGTGATGAAGCCCACTGTGAACAAAGTGAAGGCGATGCGGGAATTCTTCCATAAGAGCACACGAGCCACAGAGAAGCTGAAGTCTTCTCAACGCCAGATGGGTATGCCTGAGCTGAGGTCCAAACAAGAAGGTGGAATTCAACATTTCATATGCTGAAACGGGTTCTGGAGTCCAAGGATGCAATCATCTCTACCTTGGCCATTATCAATGCACCTGTTGATGCTCTGAGCCAAGAAGAGTGGGAGGAAGTGCGAGAGACATGCACTGTTCAGGAACCCTTTGAGCAGTCACTGTGGAGATCAGTGCAGACAGGTACAATGGACAACTGTTTTTACATTAGTATTACATAATTGCATATTTGAGGTGCATATTAGAGGGGAATGGCAGTAATAATAGACAAGAATAAACTGAACAAAGTCCATATACCACATAATAAAACAAAGCATAATTCTGAGTTTTCTCTTTTTTTTCAGCTACGTGACAGCCTCCAAAATGCTACTCCTGTGCAAGGGTCTGCAGAGAATAACAGCCCACCACCAGACAGGAGGAACAGTAACCAAAGGGAAAGAGAGAGAGTTGGTGACTGCTCTCTGTGCATCTATGGAAAGAAAGTTCCACAGAATGGAATACAATACTGTTCTCTCAGAAACCACCATACTGGACCCAAGGTTCAAACAGCTGTCCTTCAATGACAACAGAGCTGTTGATGAGGCACCTCAAAGAGTAACAGCAGCAGCAAGATGCAGCCCCAGCAGCCAGCAGGCTACACCACTAGGAGGCCAAGAGGGAGAAGAGGGAGCAGGGGCACTAGAAGTGGAGCCACAAACGTCTGCTGTTTGGAGGTTCTTTGATGAAAGAGCAACAGGAGACACTGCAAGAAGGAATCCCACAGCAGATGCTATACTGGAAGTAAGATCCTATCTTGAAGAGCCCCTTATCCAAAGAGCCACAGACCCGCTGAGCTGGTGGGAGACCGAGGCTTCAGTCTACCCACGACTGGTCAAGGTGATGGCAGGGAGACTCTGCATCGTAGCAACATCAGTCCCTTCAGAAAGAATCTTCTCCAAAACAGGGCAGATAATAACAGAAACCGGATCAGCCCCTGTAAGCTGAGGCACTTAGACTTTCTTAATGTCAGTCTGCACTAAAGACAAGGTCACTGGTAATATATACATCTAGAACTGTTGGATGCTGCCGTTATGCGCATTGTAATTCATTTTTTATTTGTTATATGGTTCCATTTTGAGTGTGGTTTGCTTGGAATGGTTTGTGTTTTGGATAGTTCAATATAAATAAAACGTTCAATACACATGTGTAATAGTGTTTGATGTTTTCACATGATTTACGTTTTTTTTTTTAATACAAAACATGTAAATTATGGTATTCTGGAAATTATAAGATTAAGTATAATTACATTGAATAAGTGATGTATGTGCACACATACCAATCATAGGTCCAAACATTGCTAAATTTGCCTGAATTATAAAAGCCAGAAGTGGTACTAAATGAAGAGCCATTTGGGAGCCGAAAGAGCCGGCTCTTATTGCTGAATTGAGCCAAATGGTCTGGCTCACTGAAACCAGCCGGAATTCCCATCACTAGGACAGAAGCAGAGAGAGATGGATTCCTCTGGAGGCTACAGTGAGTGCACCTTTGGTTTCGCTGATTTCCATGGAGTGTGGAAACGTAGAGAAGTTTAAGACGCCAAGCTGCGAGTGATTTCCTGCTGTGCCCACCCCTCTCCCCTCCTTGGATTATAAGCGATCGAGGAAAGACATTGAACATTACAGTGTCTGTTTACATACTGGACCTACTAACCTGGGCGCTGTGTTGCTTGGGTATTCCTCCATGCAGTGGGCAGGGCAGCTGGAAACCGGCAAACAGGGAAACCGGCAAACAGAGAAAGCGAGAAGAGGGTTAACATTAACGTTAACGAGGCTGACCCGGCAGTCCACTGTCCAGATTCCGCCCTGCAGTGAGATGGTGCTGTGGGCACAGGTGCCAGAGTTCCCCCACATAGCGGAATACTGTGTCCTGATCGAGGCTTGGGATGAGGAGCGAGAGCGGCAGGTGGCACGGACCATCACGTGGGTATGCCAGGGTAGGGTCCCGTTGCCAGTGTTAAATCTTTTCCCCTACCCTGTAGATGTGCCCCAGCGCTGCCCACTGGCTAGACTCTCCCGTATAGACCAGCAGGACATTATCACTGAGGATGAGGCGACATTCCAGTTCCGATATCCAGACATGGTAGAAGTGGGGGTCCGTCCGGTCCAGACACAGGGGGTGACAGGGACCGTGGACTGGACAGGGGGAGCCACCGACTTGTCCAGGGAGCAGTGAGGATGGTTAGGCCCTGTTGCAAAAGTGGTGTTGCGTCTAGTAATGTAACCATTCCTTATATCCCAGGACATTAGTTTATAGACACTGTTGCACCGTTTGTAGTAGAACACTTGCATTTACTCATAAGGCAGTTCCCTAATCTCAATCCCTTACACTGGTTTATTTATGGACTTCCTTCCTAATTGATAGGGTATTACTGTTTGTGAAAGAACTATTTCCATACAGTCAAAGTTTCATGACATTAGACTTTAAACTAACTCATATCTCATTCAATTATTTATTCATTTATTCTACATCAAGTTATATCTTCAGTAACGTCCGTATTTTCCCACGTTTCATTCAATCACCATCAGAAGCTCTCTGTGCTAAAAGTGGCAGCACATTTGTCTCACACACATCAAACTCGCCTTTTCCTGCTTCCCAAGCCTTATCAACTTACTCAGACCCTCGTCAACTTACTCAAACCCTCTTCAACTTTGGTCAACATTGCTCTGCATTCTAACAGCTATTCTTTCTCCTATTCTTAATTTCTTACAAGAAATGTATTCAGGTTTTTTTATCAATGTTTTATTTATATTTATACAGATGTCACTCCATTATTCGTTTATTGAAGTCATATATGTACCTAACAAAATATTAGCCAATAGGCCATTGATCTCAATAATGATTCCCATAATCCTAGGACACCTTCTCTTTTACTCTTCCTTTCCATTCTTACTTTTCTCCTGTAAAGCATTTTATATTACTTGAGCTTACTTATTCTATAGTTGTAATCTTATACTTCTGCGGTATCTTACCCTTTTCCTACATCACTCATCTTAAAACCATGGTCTACTTTGACTTTCATTTCAGGTATTATATGCTAGGCACCAATAACCAAACATTTTCTGAAAGACTGTAACATGTCACCAGACTGTTTACATTCTCCTGCTTTCACAGGCTGTCAGGGCTGCACCAGGCTCTCTTCTAGCCTTTCGTTTCCTTGAATTTGACTTTTGACAGAGCTTGTCCATAACATGATGTTTAACAAACAAATTCTGGTTCTTCTTGTGGAGACACCATGACTATTTATGTATTACTATTATTATCCATCTGTTTATTCAATGTATATTTTGGATTACTTTTCTTATAATAGTCTTTCTTTCTGATTTCTGATGCTTGAGGCACTCTGTATAGAGCCAAAGATCCTCATGAATATGATAAATCTGTTGTTACATTTTTAAATATAATTCTAAAATGATTGCCAAAACATAGACATTTACCTTATATCACCTTCAAACTATACATATACATAAACACACAAAGCACATACACATTGATATCTAAAGATAATTCAGATATCCGATCTGTGGCATGTTTTATTGACCCTGCAGTGTCTCAAACAGCCCTTATAACTTATTATTTAAGCTTATGATTAGTTAGAATAAAATGTCAAATAATCCCACTCGATTATTTCATTATTTCACTATCTCAGTTTTCTTGATCCATTGTGAAAAAGTTCTGTTATTTCCTCCTCATCTGTAGAGGCTACATTAGCCCACTCCCCGGTCTGATATTCTCGTAGTAACTGTAGCCAAATGTTGGGCGGACATTTAGCCTTCACGATGATGTGTACATCGTGCGGGTGAAGGAGGTGAATAACCATCTTTTCATCTAGAATATCCCAAAAAGTTGTGTTACCCTGGTTTGGTTTTAATTTTGGGAGGGATGCCCATATCATTTCTTTTTCTCCTGGGGAGAAGGGGACATGGGTTTTAGTCGTATAGACTATTGATTGACCTTCCTCTTTACTCTGTCTAGTTTTGACTTGCATGGGTGCAGCTGGGACCGTTTTCAGAGCGGTCAGATCTGGATACAATGTATTATTATAACCAAAATCAGTGATTGATTTATATTCCGGATTATATGGGGGAGGAGCGCTAGCAAAACCTCCTTTTTCATATTCCCATGCTTTGCGATCTAAATCATCCCAATCGGGCCTGTCGTCCTTGGAGTGATCTGTGTCGCGACGCGCTCCTAACACGGCAGCACATCGCGCACCTACACCTTCACCTTTTCTGACCACTTTTCTTGCCCTTCTAATTTGCCTTGTAGTTCTATTAATTCTATCACAACTTCTTCTCTCAATTCACATTACTGTTTATGATGATCTTCCATTTCTGTTATTTTCTTTTCTTGATTCTCACCAACCTGACACAATATCACAATTCCTTTCTCTGTCTTATCTGGTTGTTGTTGCTTCCACCAGTCCCGGTGCTCCTTCGGAGACCAGTCTTTCTCCCAACTTCCTTCCAACATTTTCTTCTCTACATTCTGTTTTTTTATTTCTCAAAAAACCAATAATGCTGGTGTCACTCATTGTGACGATTTATCTGAAATATTACATTATTATATATTATATATATATATATATATTATAATAAAAACAAACACTCCAGTAAGGTACGGACACCCGTACATGACACTGGCTAAGGTAAGGGAACCCATAAACAACCATAAGCACCCCCGGACCTAGGACAGCCTGTAACTTGCTAACTTGCTAACTGTTTTGTTTGCTTCTCATCGTTTGCTGCTAGTTGCATGCCAAACGAGTTCGTTCTGTCCAAAATATAAGCTTTTTTTCTTCTAATAAACTCAATAAAAATACAGTGCACTAGCAACTATTTCCCTTTCAAAAGTTGTAGTCCCGTTTCAGTTAAAACAAAATGTGTTCTTCAAACAAAGAAAATACTTGTGTTTCTTTTCCCTCTTTACCTGCTCTTATCACAAAGCTTCTCAACACAATCTCAGGTGCAGGTGCACTCTGCGCTATCCTTTGCCCGAGCTTTGTCCAGGAAAACTCACTGTAGCCATCTTAGTTCAACACGGGCTCTCCTTACCTGCGAGTCACACGGGTCCAGTTCACATTGCAAGTGAACAGTCTCTTCTCAGAAACAATAAGGAAACTTGGAAAGAAACACAATCCCAGGTCGGTGTTAAAAAAAAGTTCTTTGTTTTCATATTAAAAGAAAACATTTGTATTTTCTCTGCACACTTCACAGCTCCAATTAGCACACTCAACTAATCCCTGCCCCCCTCAGAACCGTCACTAAAGAAAGGTACTCACAGTCATTTTAAATATGACATCCTGTAGTGCTTGTTTTCAAAATATGATCTTATTATCACTTGAACCAAATAAATCCTTTGACCCACTAATACCAAATTACAGTTAGGGGGGCCACAGATGTGATTTGAAAATACAATCTTCCATGTCTTTCTGTTGTGTTTTGACCTGGGGATCTGTAATTGTCCAAGTGGCTACTGCACATGTACTTATTTAATATTAAATGTGTTATTTAATTAGGCTTGGTTCTGGTGAGCATGTACAAGACGTCAGCTTTTTAAATAACTGTGTGTATTGGATCATACACATTTTAGAAATACTCTCTCAAACTTCCCGCACTGGTACCTCACCAGGGAGGTAGAAAACAGCAATAGCATTGAAAAAGTGTGATTGTAGTTCTGCTCTTCTGCAATATATTTCTACAATATCTTTAACATCTTCTTTAACATTGTTTTAAAGGCTGGGACCAATATGGTGGAATATCTCCAACACACGGACATTGAGAGACTCGACCCCTTTGTGCTGCTGCTCAGAGACCAACTCTCAGTTGTCTCTGAGTAGGCTATGGATCAACTTCCTTTCCTAATATGAAGGAGACAATGGATACAAAACCTATAGGCAACTATGAAAAACAGGTGATTATTGTTATTCTTCTCATTATAAACTACTTAATACATCTCTCGCATAAAGTACAACAGGATAGTGGTGATGTCATTCAGGATTGGATTGCCATTGGTCAAAAGCCCTCTGAGAGAAATTGTGTGGCGACACTCCACACTCTTAGAAGAAATTGTTCTGCACAGAACCATAAAGGGTTCCTCGAGTAATCGCTCTGGTGGATCCCTTTATGGTTCTATGTAGAACCCCTTCAAAGGGGTTACATGAAGAACCCCCAAACATAGCGTTCTATACAGAACCATTCGTTTTAAAATGTTATATATAGAACCCATTCAAAAGGGGGACACGTGCTATACCTGAATTTGTTTTCCAAATACAATCTTTAAAAAATGTATGAGTTCATATATACAAACACACATACACAACGTAGAAATCACACTACTAGTGAAGTAACTTCATTTACATTATATGCCACAACTCCTCAATTTGGAAAGCAAAAACAAGACATCTGATGTAAAAGTGTAAACTAATTACGAACAGCACTTTTGATTTTTATCTTCAATTCAGGGGCTACTTATTCGCACAGTAAACTGTATTCTCTCTTCAGAGTGACTGGAATGTTTTTGCCTACATTCAACTTAAATATGAAAGTTTCCAAAAACGGCATAGTTTTCTTTAAGGCTATTCAATGCCAAACACAAAATTCTCTCTGCTTTCAGTGCTTGTCCTTCAGCACAATTACACAGGTTCATGATGTTCTCATTTCAATACATTGTTTTCTTATTTAAACTATTTGACTTTGAGCTTACATTGAGAATAAAATCACTTTTGCAAGTAAAACCTGGCCAAGAAAGGAAGCAGCACTACAATAAAACAATACACAGAATACAAAGCAGTTCCTTCAAAAGTGAAAGTGATAAAGAGTGATGTCTGTCAGTAAATTACGTTGAGATACATATTGGTTATTTTGAATTAGGAGTCCAACTTCAATAACTTCTATTAACAAGCCAAAATACAGATCAGAATTACGGGTAATTGAAAAGAATATGTAGCGCCTAGGTAAGCTTGGATGTGTTCAGAGAAACACTAAAAACGGATTGGCTTTATTTGTGGAATGCAATCCTGAAGAGTATTTGATATTTTGGGTAATAAGCTGACCGAAAATATTAGGAGAGCCATATGCACAAAATAGTATAGTCTCCTAGTGCACGTCACCGCCCTCTATTGCATAATCTACAACACCTTATACATCAAACCCAATTTACTAATATTATTGTTATGCATTCATTTGTCACATCTGCCTTTGCTGGTAAGGATAACAGTACAGGATCATCAAAATGTACTGTAACGAAACCTGTCCTAGTAAGGTCGTGTCCTAACTGGATTTGACAGAGGAGCGTGTAGCTGCCACCACCTTTGGTTTACCGGACAGTCTGGTCGAATAACCCTGGAAGCTAAAATTAGTGATGTTAAAGGGAGAGTGAAAAGCCAAGAGGAAGTATATAACCAAGTCTTTTTAATAACCAATTTAATACGCTGGGTACACAATGTGCAATTTAGGCAAATAGAATAACAATCACAGTATCACTAAACAATCCATAAAAAGTCAATATCCATTAAACAGTTAAGTTAATTTCTCCCTCAAATACATACGACCAATTAATATAATAAAACCGCAATTGACCTTCATTAAAGAAATACTAAAATAAACCATACAATAAACACCAATGTAAGTGAAAAGAAACCACAATATAAACATCAGATAAACCATACAATAAACACACCAATATAAGTTACCACAATTACAACAGCAATTTCAACTATAAAAGCAAAATACAAACTCTTCAATGTAAAGCCAAAAAAAAACAAAAAACGGGTTAATTGTTGTTTTAGATCAATTGATTGGAATATAGCTAATAGGATCAGCACAATCCAATCAATCAATCACTCACTTGGCCCTGTTACACAGACTGATTAATAGCAGTATGTTTAAGTCTAACCATAAATTCATAAATTAGAGCAAAGAAACTGTTACTATGTTTAAACTTGGTTTTATACAAGTCCTTGCCCAATGAAAACATGTAATCAAATACACATAATCCCACAAACAAACACATATAGATTTAAAATAGAGTCAGAGAGCTCCCGTCAACTGAACAGCTCCCCAGCATTTGGCGCACACTGCACACTGCACACTGCACACTGCACACTGCACACTGCACACTGCACACTGCACACTGCACATGTAAAAACAAGCAGCCCCCTATTATCTGCACACAAACCAACACAAGCAATGCTAGCCGTAGAAAGAGTCTCTCTTGTGTCTTCTGAGCACTGCTTATATCCCCATCTGCTCCCGGTATGACATCCCGTGATTGGTCGCAATGCTCAGTCCAATTAGGGTTAATAAGAGCCAATTCAATCAGTGACAGAGCCGACTGGCTCATCACAGTACTACTATATTTACAGCATGACATAACAGCGCGGCGCTGGAGCGGGAAAGTGCGCTTCTTTTTGCACATCGTCTACATGCGCGAAAAGCCTGGACACTTGGGCTAAAAAAAAGACAAACATAGAAAGTGTGAAATATGAACGTTAACATTGTAGCGCAAACATTGGGCTTCGAGCCACGTGTAACAGACAGTGCGATTCAGAACAAAGTCAAAAATAGCTTCTGCACAACAATACAACTCTTAGCTAGTAAATTCATGTGGAAAATGGACGCCCCGTCTACAGGGCTGCGGCAAGTCGTGGCCTATTTGTTGGGGAAGGATGTTGAGCTCGGTTTTCCAAACGAGCCGCTGCATATTGACCTATGTCTATTGTCTAAATGTCTATTTATTTATTGATGTATTCATTTATTTCTTTCAACATGTATTGATTCATTGATGATTTTCTCTGTGTATTCATTTTTAATTCTGGCATGGATTATCCTGCATACAAAAGCAAAGGCCCGGGACAGTGCGAGCATGACTTATACAGCGCAGTGCAATCATGGTCGCTGCTTGACATCGTCCTGCAAATAAAAAAACATTGGCTGGATGTCAAGTCACACATTGCCGGGCCAGACCTCGAACCCGGATCCTCCGGATCGTCACCCTGCTGCTCTCCAGCTGAGCTACTCCGGCAACGGAACATCGGCGCGGAAGGGCGCTATTAACTGTGCGCTGTTTCTGCCGTCACTCATCTCCTGCAATGCCGTGTTTATGTGAGAGCTGTGACGCGCTGTAGCAGCAACTACATGTTTACTACATCTCATCTCCTCTGGGGTTTCAGTGTTTGTGAGACGGTGACACTAAACGCTGAAGTATAATGTCGGCCAATAAGCGCACTGGACACCGCCCACTGGCTGTGATTGACACAGCGGGCTTGTATGACGTCATTCACTGCTACAATGATCGAGCGCAGAAATACACCGTGGTCGTGCAAAAATGCTTTTTCTACTCTTGCGGTTTTTATTTTACACTACAGGAATAAATAACTAAACCAATATTAAATACATAGATACATGTCCCTGCCGATTCCAATGTTGGCGATTCATTGAACATGTAGCACTATTTGCACATGCATGTATTTATTGTCTCACATTAGAGATGAGATGTAGAAAACATGTAGTTGCTGCTACAGCGCGTCACAGCTCTCACATAAACACGGCATTGCACATGCCTGTAGCCAAAGTCCGTTTTTTTGTCTTCATTAAAATGATCCTTTACAGGAGTATTACATGCGAAGCCAAGGCCGGCCCTATCGGAATAGGCAAATGCTAGGGGCGCCCGAAAGAGTGAACATTTGTACGGAGGTTTGTTGCACTCAGTGCTTGTTATTGTGTGGAACCAAGTCACAGCAATTCCTGGTTATTAGCCAATAGGATGTGAGTGTTAATATGGGATGTCCTGTATAGAGCTGCTGTTAGGGAGTCAGTCAGTGAGTTGCACTGGGCAACAGCGGCACTTTGTACTGTCAAAAACAACACAAACACAGCTATTGGGTTTTGCTGATTTCTATACATAAGCAGCTAAAATTGGACATTGTCAACCTCGCCTCTAAAATATAAAAGTGCGCACACGACCGGGGGTCACGGTGCCATAGCTTGTGTTCACCTAGAAACTCGTCCGGCAGCGGCGGACGCAGCGGATTTCAGTGCAGACGCGTTTCAGCAGCGACACGTTTCCATCACACCCACCGGCACCGCGTCCAGTTTGCATATATAATGTTGCTTGATATGGGATTTTCCGCTGCTGATGTGTGGTTGTGAAGCAAAGATATGTTTGAGTCCAAATCTGCCTGATTTCATGGAGATTTTGAGCTGTTTTTTGACTTGTCTCCAGTTGTTAACATCTTCCCCAGAACCCGCACCCTGAATTACTCAATCGTCTTCGCCCTCATTTTTCAACACTAATTTTGTGCAGTGCACAGTGGGACAAAGGGAAATGGTACAGACTTGAATCTAATAAGACACAAAATGCTTGAAAGTTTCTATTATGTTTATCTATATGACTACAATAATCTTTAACAAATTAAAATGTAAGTGGTCTGAAACCGTTTTAATACAAATATATACATTTATTTAACCAGTTGATTTTTGTACTTTGTGAAATGAATGTACTAAATATAAGCAACGGGGTAAATGACTAATTCACAGATTTAGTCCATGTCTGGACCTTGACTATACCTTGACCAAGAAATGTGGACCCTGACACAACATAATTGACTACCCCTGCTGTAGAACATTGCTACATTATGCATATTGCACTAAGGTGTCTGTAATATCGTTTTTTCGTGCAATACTTTTTTAATACTGTATTTATAATTCATTTTATGTCACTTGTTTCTTTAATACTGTTTTTATACTGTTTGTGTGGGGGTTTTGTTTCTAAAATAAAGAAGATCTCAAAGACATAAAGCTATGCAGTCTGTGAGTGTATGAACACAATGACCCTGCGATGCAGGGGGCACCACTTAAAATCTTGCCTAGGGCACCAAATTGGCCCTGTGCGCAGCAACTGACGTTATGCAAACGACATCAAGCTGGATAGTGAGTATGGGGTGAAAAGAGCAGGAGAGACGGGAGAGAAAGCAGGCAGCAGCGTCATTGTCGCAGAATATTGAACATATGTTCAAAAACACTGCCAAACAGGGTAAGGTTGTTATATTTACTACCTAATCTAACAGTTGAGATAGATAACGCTAACTACGTGCTAGCAAACAGTCGTCAACTCCACGCAGAAGGTAGCTAATGTTTTTACTCGTGTGTGTCTGTGTCTGTCAGATTACACAAAAACTACAAGACCGATTTTCACGAAACTCAGTGGAGGGGTGTAGCATGGGTCAAGGAAGAACACAGTAAATTCTGACCATTATCCATCCAGTGGGACTAGCTAGCTACAGTGACCGATTCAGAAGATGTTTACCCTGAATATGTGTGATGTGTCGGCGCTCCATTCACGTGTGTGTGTGTGTGTGTGTGTGTGTGTGTGTGTGTGTGTGTGTGTGTGTGTGTCTGTGTGTCTGCGTGCGTGCATGCGTGTGTTTGGACTGAAAAAGGTGGTACATGATCTTGGTAAGCAATTTGACAACATTGTAGTAAATATTTTCGGTGCATCAAAAAGCGTCCTCGTTAAGATAGCAGCAGACAAGCTAATCCAGCACAAATTAGTGCATAAAAAGTAACCAAAATGAAGTATTTAAACCTCATAATTGAATACAAAATGAGGGGAAAAACTGCAAAAAGGTCCACTTTTTGAAAAAAAGAACCCCCCTTCCACTAGGCTGGCTACGGGCCTGTTGCAGGAGATGAGTGACAGCAGAAACAGCGCACAGTTAATAGCGCTCTTCCGGGTCTTTCCGGAGTTGCCCGAGTAGCTCAGTCGGGAGCGCGTCAGACTGAAGGTATGAAGCCCCAGGTCCGATCCCTGGCTCTGGCAATGAGCTACACTGTTTCCACTTCCACACTTTTACTCTGCACAACAATCTGACGCAGAGCAACCATGATTTTACAGCAAAGTGAAATCATGGTCACTCTGCTTCAGATTGTTCTGCAAAGTAAAAGCTTTCATTTCATGTTGTGTAAAAAAAGTGCAAAAGTCCAAAAGTGTCTTGACAAGTGTTGAAATTAAAGCTAGACCCACGCTAACGCGATTCTTTAAATCCCAGACGATATTTAAAATGGTGGGCTGCTCACATTTAACGACAGGCAGGATTTCACGGAATTTAGGTCTTTTGCATCATGATGCCCCAAAACAACTATTGTTATTTGAGGTATTTGAATCAATACTTATGAAAGTCAAAATCAAAAACTCAAAATAATGTAACTTGTTTTCGTGGATGTGCTCGACTCTCATTGGCTGCTGCCTGTCTCGGACCCGAGTCGCATCTTTAATATGAATTGTGTTGGATCTACTCGCCTGCCTGGCGAGCTGCAGGTTTGAGCAGAGGGCAGCGGCTCATCGGTTAGGCCCCGACCTGCTGCTTTCTGTTCAACCGGACACTCAATGACTCCATTGAATGAACAACCGGCTTAGATTGTACTTTTCAAATTGTGTAAAAAATAGTTGGTTCTTTAATATGTTATTCATACAATTCTATGCTTAACTTAAACCCTCTACAGTTAAAAATAATGAAAATGCTCTGATTAAGGTTCAATTAAGCAATCGAGAGCTCTGTTGGAACAGATACCACAGGCAGTGCCCATCTTGCCCATCTTGCCAAAGACTATCAACATCAATATTATTAGCATTAGTAATGTAACTATTCTCAATTTCCCAGCTGAGCTCACAGACACTTTCACTGACCCCCCCTCCTTCCTGGGGGGTGAATCCCTTCCTAATTGATAGGGTATTTCTGTTAGTGAAAGGACTATTTCCATACAATATCATGCCTTTAGACTTTAAACTATATCTCATTCAATGATTTATTTATTTTACATTAAGTTATACCTTCAGTAACTTCCTTATTTTCCCTCATATTCCATTCAACCACCTTCACAACTCTCATGCTGAAAGTGGCAGCACATGTCTTTCACACATATCAAACTCCCTTTTTCCAGCTTCCCAAGCCTTATCAACTCTTAAACCCCTCGTCAACTTCCTCAAACCTTCCTCAACATCGCTCAGACCCACTAAATTGCTCTGTATCCTAAAAGCTGTTCTTTCTCCTTTTCCTAATTTCTTACAAGAAAATTCAAGTTATATTTATTGACATGTATTATTACTATTTATACACACATTTCACTCCATTATTTTAACTAAAATATTTACTTAACAAAATATCTTTTAGAAAATAAGCCTTTTAATTGATTTCAATAATGATTCCCAGGTACCTCAGGAAAACAAAGTTTCAAAAAATGTGTCCAGTCAATGATTTCCCCAATGAAGAGTTTGCGTGGGCACTAAGACTGTCCACCTGCGCGGCTCATATGTCCTTATTGTGTCAACTTCCTCCTATTGAAGTCCAATCTACACCGGTACATGTTCAGAAGAACTGTTCCCGAAACTAGGTTGAACTGATCAATAGTTAATTTCTTACCTACACATTGTATTTAGGGATCTTATATCTGGGAATTTCAAAAACTCTTCATTGTGGAACTCACAGCTACCAAACGACCCTTTAATTTCCTGGAGTATCTGGTTATCTATTGAAGACTCTGTATAGGAAGTTGAAGAAAGTGTTTTGTGATAATTATATAATGTTTTATATTAATACTAGCATTAGAAGTAGTTTGTATACAGACTGAGCAGATTAGATTTAGCAGCACAAGTAAAGGGTCAACAAGGTTGATTTGTTAGAAACTCCTGTCAGAAATGAAAGATCACCCAGTGCCGAAATAGCCTACAGATGTCTGCTGAGAATTTGTTTATGACTTAATTGTTTCTCCAGATAGGCAGGAATTGTTTCTGTTAACGAGCGATTGACACTAGGTAAATGACGACCGTGGGATCGCATCTTCCTAGTGCACATCAAAGACGGACATCTGCTTTGGATCCATCACCTCTTCACGGGAGGACAGATCATAAAACGGACCCGGACCTGTATCTTCTGATTGGATGAACGGCCATAAGATGTTACGTCATTTTCCTATAAAGCTGCACTCATGTTGGTAAACATTAAGTTCTCACTGAAGGAATTATTCCTGACGTGGGGCTTCCGAGCGGCTTGATTAAAGTTCTATTTGCTTTATCTCCACGATTTCTCCACTGATTTCCGAGACGGTTCTACATCTATGTATTCATATCTTCACCATATTTTACTGTTTCCTCAGATTCCCATTTCAGAAATTAGCTCAAATTCAATTTTCAACATTTTATTTTGTATTTCTGGGTTGTAAAATAGTATTTTATTTTTATTTTCTCCTTTAAATGGTTCAATGTTAATTTAGCTCACTTCTTCAATGCTTGTCATTTTATATTTCTATAGTATCCTTCAAATTCGTACCCTTTGACTACTTCACTCATCTTAAATCCAAGGTCTAATTTATTTCAGGTATTTTATGCTGGCCCCAAACATTTTCTGAAAATAAGACTATAATATATCACTATTCTGTTTACATTCTCCTGCCTGGATTTTACATCAGGCTGTCAGGGCTGCACCAGAGTGCTGCTCCTGTGGATGTCAGCCTTTCATTTCCCTTTAATTTGACTTTATAGAATTTGTCCATAATATGATTTTTAACAAACAAATCCTTGTCCTTCTGGGTCTTAGACGACACCATTACTATTTATTTACTTTATTATTACTTTATTTTTATTATTTAGTGTATATTGTGTATTACTTTAACATTATTCTCATAATAGAATATATAATTTATTTATAATTTGTGATGCCTTATGCACTCTATATGCACTCTATATACAGTTAAATGTTTAGATCCAGCCTGGAGCTGAACCTCTGGAGCCACTGGGGAGCTGTTCAGTTGACGGGAGCTCTCTGACTCTATTTTAAATCTATATGTGTTTGTTTGTGGGATTATGTGTATTTGATTACATGTTTTCATTGTTTAAACTTGGTTTTATACAAGTCCTTGCCAATAGTAACAATGTCTTTGCTTTAATTTATGAATTTATGGTTAGACTTAAACATACTGCTATTAATCAGTCTGTGTAACAGGGCCAAGTGAGTGATTGATTGATTGGATTTTGCTGATCCTATTAGCTATATTCCAATCAATTGATCTAAAACAGCAATTAACCCGTTTTTTTTTTTTTTTTTTGGCTTGTTGTGAATTTTGGCTTTACATTGAAGAGTTTGTATTGTGTTCTTTTTTTAGTTGAAATTGCTGTTGGAAGATCGTATTTTTTTTTCGCCACACTGCTCGGCCGCACCACTCGCACTGACTGAATGTTGTGTTGAGGTGTGTGTGCTGCACCAAACGGGAGCACCGGGACAATGTCATCATACGCAGCACATCAACACAACATTCATACTTTTATTCTGTCTTTTTTTTTTTTTTGGCTTGTTGTGAATTTTGGCTTTACATTGAAGAGTTTGTATTGTGTCCTTTTTTAGTTGAAATTGCTGTTGTAATTGTGGTAACTTATATTGGTGTGTTTATTGTATGGTTTATCTGATGTTTATATTGTGGTTTCTTTTCACTTACATTGGTGTTTATTGTATGTTTTTTTTTAGTATTTCTTTAATGAAGGTCAATTGCGGTTTTATTATAATAATTGGTCGTATGTATTTGAGGGAGAAATTAACTTAACTGTTTAATGGATATTGACTTTTTATGGATTGTTTAGTGATACTGTGATTGTTATTCTATTTGCCTAAATTGCACATTGTGTACCCAGCGTATTAAATTGGTTATTAAAAAGACTTGGTTATATACTTCCTCTTGGCTTTTCACTCTCCCTTTACATCACTAATTTTAGCTTCCAGGGTTATTCGACCGGACCGTCCGGTAAACCAAAGGTGGTGGCAGCTACACGCTCCTCTGTCAAATCCAGTTAGGACACGACCTTACTAGGACAGGTTTCGTTTCAGTACATATTGATGATCCTGTACTGTTATCCTAACCAACAAAGGCAGATGTGACAAATTAATGCATAACAATAATATTAGTAAATTGGGTTTGATGTATAAGGTGTTGTAGATTATGCAATAGATCTCAACGTAATTTACTGACAGACATCACTCTTTATCACTTTCACTTTTGAAGGAACTGCTTTGTATTCTGTGTATTGTTTTATTGTAGTGCTGCTTCCTTTCTTGGCCAGGTTTTACTTGCAAACGTGATTTTATTCTCAATGTAAGCTCAAAGTCAAATAGTTTAAATAAGAAAACAATGTATTGAAATGAGAACATCATGAACCTGTGTAATTGTGCTGAAGGACAAGCACTGAAAGCAGAGAGAATTTTGTGTTTGGCATTGAATAGCCTTAAAGAAAACTATGCCGTTTTTGGAAACTTTCATATTTAAGTTGAATGTAGGCAAAAACATTCCAGTCACTCTGAAGAGAGAATACAGTTTACTGTTCGAATAAGTAGCCCCTGAATTGAAGATAAAAATCAAAAGTGCTGTTCGTAATTAGTTTACACTTTTACATCAGATGTCTTGTTTTTGCGTTCCAAATTGAGGAGTTGTGGCATATAATGTAAATGAAGTTACTTCACTAGTAGTGCGATTTCTACGTTGTGTATGTGTGTTTGTATATATGAACTCATACATTTTTTAAAGATTGTATTTGGAAAACAAATTCAGGTATAGCACGTGTCCCCCTTTTGAATGGGTTCTATATATAACATTTTAAAACGAATGGTTCTGTGTAGAACGCTATGTTTGGGGGTTCTTCATGTAACCCCTTTGAAGGGGTTCTACATAGAACCATAAAGGGATCCACCAGAGCGATTACTCGAGGAACCCTTTATGGTTCTGTGCAGAACAATATCTTCTAAGAGTGTGGAGTGTCGCCACACAATTTCTCTCAGAGGGCTTTTGACCAATGGCAATCCAATCCTGAATGACATCACCACTATCCTGTTGTACTTTATGCGAGAGATGTATTAAGTAGTTTATAATGAGAAGAATAACAATAATCACCTGTTTTTCATAGTTGCCTATAGGTTTTGTATCCATTGTCTCCTTCATATTAGGAAAGGAAGTTGATCCATAGCCTACTCAGAGACAACTGAGAGTTGGTCTCTGAGCAGCAGCACAAAGGGGTCGAGTCTCTCAATGTCCGTGTGTTGGAGATATTCCACCATATTGGTCTCAGCCTTTAAAACAATGTTAATGAAAGGTACTCACAGTCATTTTAAATATTACATCCTGTAGTGTTTCCTTTCAAAATATAATCTTATTATGACTTGAACTAAATAAATCCTTTGACCCACTAATACCAAATTACAGTTAGGGGGGCCACAGGTGTGATTTGAAAATACGATCTTCCATGTCTTTCTGTTGTGTTTTGACCTGGGGATCTGTAATTGTCCAAGTGGCTACTGCACATGTACTTATTTTATATTAAATGTGTTATTTAATTAGGCTTGGTTCTGGTGAGCATGTACAAGACGTCAGCTTTTTAAATAACTGTGTGTATTGGATCATACACATTTTAGAAATACTCTCTCAAACTTCCCGCATTGGTACCTCACCAGGGAGGTAGAAAAAAGCAATAGCATTGAAAAAGTGTGATTGTAGTTCTGCTCTTCTGCAATATATTTCTACAAGATCAAGAACGGGCTCTGAAAACACTGAGGGTACAGGACGAGGACAGCGAAGCAATGAGCAACACTTGATACAGGATAAGAGCAACGGATACTTAGAATTTATAGGTGTAGGCCCCGTAGTAAAATATTCCCATCCGTTTTCATGGTACAATACTTTGATAATGACCCCCAATAGTCTTTCAAATGCCTGAATATCTGAAAAACATTTTTTTTTTCTGAATTGAAAACCCTAGCTGGCTATGCATTCGTTTGGCACCATATAACATTTCGGAATCTGTGCATTCTTTTCCCTTCCACAGGCGGTACACACTGGCAGCAAAACATAAATTGTTACCTTGGTTTATGTCTATTATTTTACAAAATAAAATACCTTTTAAGCGCCTCCGCGCACCACCACCACCTTGCATATTTCTAATCACAGTGACCGTTATTCGCAAACTCAAATGTGATAGAATTTTGTTGTGACTTTGTAGTAAATTAGCTATGCTCTCTAAGAAATCTGCAGCGTCCAGCTCCCCCACATTTCGACTCCTCGATTAGAAAGGATTATGTAATGACCCCGAGCTCGGTCTCAGCTGTACAAAATCATTAGGACCCACATTGTGTGATATTTCATTTAGCAATCCTTGCACAGCTCCATGCACAATACGGACAGCATTCATATAAGATTGTACCAGATCCAGGTTCACAAACCTGAATTCTTCATAAAACTCCATACCCCGAAACCTATTAATTTCTCGGTCATAGCGACGAATAATCTCCAAAAACCCCCGAGGAGGGTCCCCGCCAACGCCACCCTCAGCCATTTGTTCATCATTTTCATTATTCATCTCTAACATTGCAGCATCACCACCCCCGATCTGATTATCATTGTTATTAGCTACCGATGCTAGTTCCTTAGATACATCCTGATCTATATATTCCTGAATTTCCAAGTTTACCGGATGGCCTCCCGTCTGGAGAGTGTGCAACAGTGTCTGTGACCGTGCTAATTGTGACACATTTGTTCTAAATTTAAGCCTACGCAGCATTCTTTTCGCAGCATTAATTTTATTTCGCATTACCCCCCTAATTACACAAGCAGACTGACAGATTTTGTGCTTCTCCTTTTTCATTGTTTGTCAATTGTTGTTTTCAGAATTGGTTGTTTTTTGTAACAACCCTTCTCGATCTTGCAGAGACTGATTGATTCACAGTGTGAATTACAGATTCATCAAACTCTCATCAGAAACGGGGCAATTCCCTATTTGTTTTAACAAATTTGTCAAAACATGTATTATGCACTGAGCGGTGTTTAACGCCTCCACAAGCTGACTGCATATCTTGCTAAACACCAGGGCCCTACAATCACCAGGGGTCTGTATGTCAACACAGGGTGATTGATCACATTTCATCTCAGTATCCCCACTAGTGGTGGCTTTAACCGTGCTTTTACCCCGTTTACCTCTTTTTACAGTAGCGGAGCTCGGTCGGTTCACTTTCACACATTGCACCCCCACATCGGTGGTGTCGTGTGCCACCCGGTTTGTCTTACTCAGGGCTTTTCTGGGCGCTGTGTTTCCCCTTTGTGTGACTGGTGGCTGTCTCCCCCGCTGTAGAACGGACCTCCCTTTATCAGCACGATCGGATCTCTTCACCTGTTTTCCACTTGACAAGCCTCTCAAGCAGGGCAATGCAGGCTGTGCCGCATTTTTAGCTATAATAAAACAAACATGTCAATTACACTTTATACAGTGACTTTTCACTACATTTCGAACAAATACAAAATATAATATTATTATTATTATTATTATTATTAATAACATTGGTAAAAACGGTGAATGTTACACACCTCCATTCAAAGTTTGCTCTGTGACTTGGGGTGGGTGGGGGAGTGCTTAGTTATGTGGGTTAAACAACTGTCAAATCAAAAAACAAACATTGGTCCCATAAATGTACACAATATAATGTTTTAGAAGATGTAATTAATTTATAATATGTAACAACTTGTTCTATGGCATACCATGAAATCTGAATAAAACTGGCCATTAAACACATTGCTTTGGCCCACCTTCAGAACACGTGTCTCCTGCGGTTTGGAAGGCGCTGTTCGGGACGTAGGCATTGGGGGTTGCGAGTTCCACTCTCCGTGGTCCCCTGCGGGGTGCTCGGCCCGACAGTCTCGGCTCTGTTATTCTGTGCTGTAATATCTCGGTTCTCTCTCACCTTAAATTATACAAACCATGAACTATGCATGATATACTAACACTTTTAAACCCAACTCTATTACTATAAAAAACATTCTTACCATCAATACATGATAACGCATTTACTAGCTCTTCCTCATCAAATGGACCCCAGTCAGATGCCATTATGAAGAGTGTGTCCCTTCATATATTATATTGGATGTGTAAAATTAACTGCTTGGAGCGGCTTATTTATGGGGGGGCAAAATGGTATTTCATAATTTTTCTAAGAATCACACAAAATTGTATTCCACATAACATACCAGGAAACCGCCAAAAATGTTGTTCTTATTACAGAATTCAGTTGGGGCGGTATGTTGGGGTGTCTATTTCACTCCGATAAAGTTGATCTCCAACAGACATCTGTATCTATGCGTGCTATGGTCATGGTCTCACGTTCAAAACAACGTGTACACACTGGGTGAGGTGACCATTTGGAGAGATAAATTGTTATCACATATTTGTTATGGACACGAGCCTAATGGGTACAAATGACTGTACCCACGTGGCACCCATACACGCACCCAACTCCGCCCACACTCCTCCTCCTCTGTAGAGCCACTGCCCCCCATTTACCCACGTGTCCCCACACACGCCCCCAACCCCACCCACACCACGCCTCCTCTGTAGAGCCGCCGGCCACCATTTACAGTATAAAGAGCATGCTGGTAAACACAGAAAACATGTCACCCGTTCGGGACAGAACAGGTCTGCGGTAACTGGTGGAAACCCCCATAGCGCACTATGGCTACACCAGCTAAGAAGACACCCCCTAGCGACCACGCTGCTGATGAAGATGCGGGGGCACCTAACACAAAATTAAGATGGTCGGAAGACAGGGACCCAAAAGAGGTAACACTTTATTTTACTTTAAAAACGTGTTTAGAATATTATTATTAATTTTAAACGTATGCCGGTGTTTACATGCTGTTAGGCCGTATGTGTGTATATATAAATTTCAATGCAAAGTGAATTTAAATGCATGTTTTCTTCTTTGTATGTTTATCAAAAGAATAGTGTCAGCGCTCCTCCTCCGAGCCCCAGGGATGCTCTCCCAATGTCTGATGAAGACGAAGGTGTCAACACTGGTGATGAGTCTGAAGATGATGACAAGGACCATGAACATGGCAGGGAGGATAAAACCTCAGACACTGATGATGGAGTTGGACCATCAATGGAAAGAGAGGTAAATATAGAGGTCCTACAACTGTGTATAGTTGTGTACTTCTTTACTGACCGACACACATTACAGTTTTAAGTGTTATTTTCTTTTCTCTTCATTAGAATAGTGGAGTACCAGACACCAGTGATATGGATTCCTCTGTCAACTCTTTAAGACCCCGAACAAGATTGAACATTGCATGCTTCTGTTCTTGCCTTGCTAGAACCCACAAGAGTTTTGATTCAGACAGGGAAGTTCCGAGATATAATTGTAAAAACTATGATGATCATGTAACACTAGTGATGACACACACCATAAAGGGCATTATTGCGCTAGTGTTACAACATTGTATTGGCCGTGAATTAGTTGATAAGTGTGAGGCCTGTCTGATAGGTGACCCCAGCCAAGCACAGCATCTCTGTCTAACTTTAGATCACGAGCAAGGGAGTGTCTGGAGTAGTGTCGCTCTTATATGTAACAAAATAAGTGTCACCCACTTTCTAAATGTTGTGTTATGTGTTGCACGTGCCCTATGTGGGCTATGCATCACCAGACAGACTGAGAAAGAAGTGAAATCTCTTTTGCATAGCTTAGAAACATGCACTCTACCTTCGAGATGGTTAAGTGACTTGTTGGAAAGTGTAGATGAGTAAGTGATACAATTAATTGAGAAGGTTATAAATAACAAGCCTTATAAGATGTTTTACAAATTTGTTTTGCAATAAGACATTATATATATTTTTTCCAGAGAAAGAAAACTCCTGCTGCCGTGGGTTTATGTATACGTATGTTTGAGGAATCTCTGCTTGAAGATGCCATCCTCACTCTAATAGCTCACAAGTTTGGTGATTTGTATGACACTAGTAATCCTAATGTGACATTGCTGGTTGAGGATATTGTGAAAACAGTGGATGCCCTCCCCAACATGCTCAAGAGAATGCTGTATAAAGATCCACGTCCTGGTGTACCTGCTTTTACAGCTGTTCAAAAAGTTCTCCAGAGTTCTTTTGGAAACACCATCCCTATCATGACCAAGTCCAATATATATGTGTGTATTTAAAACTTGTATTTTTTAATTTACTAAAACAGTATCATAAGACAATATAACCTTAAAAACACAGTTTATGCTATAAAACATTACACCTCCACACAAGCAGGGTGAGGTACACTCGGACCCTCACCATGATGGATGTCACCCTAGCAAAATGGCTACCATCTTACCAAATGACCTATGACCTTACAAATGGTAACAAAATGGCTCCCATCTTACCAGATGACCTATGACCTTACAAATGGCTGACATCCAATATGGCCGATATCATCCAAGATGGCTGACAAGGGAGGGTAAAAGGGTAACCCTGGGGGTGATGGGAAGGAGAGAGAAGTTCCGGTTCAAAGGTGGGGGTAACCGGAAGGTGAGGTGGGCCTTCCGGTCTATGGTACGTAGGGAGGGCGGGACTTCCGGCTGTCAAAATTGTAAGTGATGCTGCCATCATACCGTTTGACATTGTCTCCAAGGTTCTCATCGTGAATAACAAACAAAATTCAAACTACCTTCTGGCCTGACCTTCTAGCTTGACCTAATCTTTCTTAAGTATACAAGAGAGAAAAACAGGTGTGAGAAAAGAATTTCTAACTTTCCTTCCATACATACATACATACATACATACATACATACATACGGAAAATAAATAATAGAATTTTGAATCACAATAAGATGTTATCAAGTACAGAAAAAGAAAATGTAATAAAATGTGATCTTAAATACATACAAATAAAGAAAATTGGTTTACTATTTCCAGATTCCTTTTTTGAAATACAATGACATGCATTACAAATGAGTATTTACATTATATTTACAGCCGGTGCTCGTGTGTCACTGTGTCCCTCAGGCTGTGGTAGGCGCTGACATATTGGGCAGCCAGGGTGGCTGTGTGTCCCTCCCCCAGGAGGACTGACCGTTTTTCTTTTTTCTAAGTTTTGTCACAGGTTGGGTGGGCATCCATTATGTTGTTACAGAATGTGTCCCTTATTTTGGGCTAAAGCTTTCCGTGGAGGGGAACGTGGATCAGTTTGTACCATTTTTGGGAAGATCTGCCTTGTTGGGGCGGAGCTGTGATCCAGGTGAACAGCAGATCGGGCATAGGTGGGCATGTGGGCAGAGGAGTAGGAAGGCCGGTCAAGCAAATAAGCTTGCTAAGGTACGCAGCAGCAGCAAGCAGCCCCCCCATCCAGCCAGCCAGCCAGTCTGGCTAGCAGTGACTGAGTGGTTGACAGACGGCAAGCAACGGAATGTACGTGCTCTGTGATGTCATAGCAGTCAGCTGAGAGAGGCTCGTGATGTCATCGCTGAGCTGTCTGTCTGTCTGTCTGTCTCTCTCTCTCTCTCTCTCTCTCTCTCTCTCTTCCTCTCAATTCAATTCATTTGTATTGTCAAAGCAATTGGACATACATACATACATACATACATACATATATATATATATATATATATATATATATATATATATATACATACATACAAACATCCATACATGCTAGAAAGTCATTACTATGTTATCTTAAAGGCTAACTAAGCAGAACATATATCATTATAGAACAGAGTTCATAGGTCAACACATGGTTTTAGGGAACAGGCTCGTAGGTCATACCGTTTGACATTGTCTCCAAGGTTCTCATCGTAAATAATAAACAGAAATCAAACTATCTTCTGGGCTGATCTTCTAGTTTGACCGTATCTTTCTTAAGTATACAAGAGAGAAAAACAGGTGTAAGAAAATAATTTCTAATTTTCCTTCTACACATATATACATACATACATACATATGTAGCGTTATGTTGGGTGTATTTGGATAAGAGCATTTGGGCTCTGAGCTGAAGCACGGATCTAAAGAAGACCTCTCCCCCCCCCAAAGTTATCAGATTTCCTTAGCTCATCAGCTTGGAACTGGTTTGCATCAAAGTGACAGTTTTGGGGAGGATGGCACCGAGAAGAGGCCAAATAGTTTGGAATTCTGCTATGAGATGTCTGGAGAAAGGGGCCTGTAGGTGATAAAAACTCTTTGAAGTGGACGAGAGCCGAAATCCCGACATAGAGCTACGAACCCGGGCCAACCGGCATTTCCAAAAGATGGCATGGATTGACATCAGTCATAAATCAAGCCCCCCTCCAATAGGACACTGGGGGCTGAAACCGAAATCCAATCTCAAGAACTCAGGGACCAATCACCTACTGATCTGACAGACTTTAAGGAACAGCGGACAGTCTTTCTCTCTCTCTTTCTCTCACCTGAACCAGAAACTCGCTGCCACAGCTCAACCTGTAGCTCTGTTGCCAGAACCGGAATCAGAAACCAACCAAGTCTTTGCCGGCCACAGAAGAGTTAAACTGGGAGAAGGAGATTGAGCCGTACGAAGAATTCTTTTAAAGGACTTTATTAAATAAATAACTTTACAGACCCACCTGATCAGTGGAGTTTTACAGCTGGACAATTGACTAAGTCGACTGAATACGAAAGTGTCAGTCACTTAAATAGCTATTTGAGTCTTAAGAAACTTGACCCTTGGAATAAACAGGGCCCTGCTTTCCTCAAAGACTTTGTCTTCAAGTAACTACGGTGGAACCCTGCTTACAAAGAAGATTTTGTGCACAACCTTGGAGCCTTCAAACCAGTGGAAAATCTGTTTGGAAAAGACTCTACATTCCCGAAACCCCAACTTACAGGTGCATCGACTGAGTGGAAGTTCTTGGACAAAGCCGAACCAGACTGCCTTTGTTCCAAACCACACAGACCTCGTGCCGAGTGCTGTTATCTGAGCCCGAAGGCAGAGAGGCATCTCTGCGACGAAGTTCACATAAGTTTAACAGTTTGGAGTTTGTGATTCATGACATTTGAGAAATCAATTAGAAATGTTAATCTGTGATTCATAACTCTAGAATGTGTAATATCATTTAGTTTTCTTAAATATAAATGTGTGTTGCATTAAACTGTTTTGTTGATAATTTTAGAAATAAAATCTGTCAACCCCGAGAAATATCTTCTCATTCCTGTTTAACTGTTTAGTCTGAAATTGACACAAGTTAATAGACATTAGATTATTGGTGGCCCTGCCTATCCTTAATCATTGAATAATAATCAGTTAAGGGAAATTGTGGTAACAAATAGGATCTTTCTCGGCACCTAAACGTAAATGAGACTGATATATATATAACGAGAAGTTACCCGACATAAAAACTAACCTGCGTAGTTATTTAATGTCTGACTAATAATACTAACGAGAGACTCACCTTCGTCTTACTAACCGGTATTGTAGTCAATGTGTTTATAACCTTTTTTGTTTAACGATTTGTTAAACGGAATGTACGTGCTCTGTGCTGTCATAGCAGTAAGCTGAGAGAGGCTCGTCATGTCATCGCTGAGCTGGCTGGCTGGCTGGCTGGCTCTCTGTGTGTGTGTGTGTGTGTGTGTGTGTGTATGTGTGTCTCTCTGTCTGTCTGTCTGTCTGTCTCTCTCTCTCTCTCTCTCCCTCTCAATTCAATTCATTTGTATTGTCAAAGCAATTGGACATGCATACATACATACATACATATATATGGAAAATAAACAATATGTGTACATCTCTTTCGGCATTAGTGGTGCCCTCACAGATGTGCAAGTTACATGACAGACAGACAGACAGACACACACACACTTTCACACACAGACAGACAGACAGACAGACAGACACACGCATATTATGGGTCTTTGTTGGGTAGTGAAATGGGTAGCATCAGTCGCAGTGTGGGTAATGTCAGGGAGCCAATCATAGTCCCCGTTATTTGCATATCGTGGCGCAAAGCATTCTGGGAAAAGCAACTAAACACGTTTAGTCATGTATTTGTCCATAGTTTACACATGAGATGAAAGAGACAGTATGACGTATTGAGCACCTAGGATTCCTCATGTGTATGTGAGGGGCAGAGGAACCGGATCCCAAGTGTGCGTCCCAGGTGCTATAGGTTTCAAAGCATGCAGGGGAATAGGCACCCCACCCTGACACCTACAGAAGACTGGATAGGGAGATATAAATAGCAATGCGGAGACTCTTGTACTTGGTGTGGCTCTATCCATATAGTGGGGCCAGCAGCCACTTAGCAGGTGCAGCAATAGAAGCTCAGCCTGGGGAGACTGGATTTAGCATTTCCTCTCCATTTTGATAACTATCCATAATCATTTCTGCAAAATACTTCTATGATACCTATGTATGTTTTTTACTTGTACTATATTATACTATCAAGTATCAGTGTACACATACAATGTGACCTGTTACATTAATACAGAGGCCACGGAAGGCCAGATCACTAATAGCCACTGTCCCCTGATATTACACTTTTTCACAATCACTTTGGCACTCATTTCAGAACCTTGATGTCATTTTTCAAAACTCTAGACACTAAACTCACACCCGATGATCAAAATGCACATTTTTCAAAACTCTAACACTTTTTTACAATTGCTTGGATACAATACACATCAACCTCAGATCATTTGTTCATTGAACTAAAATGACACAACTTACATCAAAGTATTACCATTTCAAAATGCAATTCACACATTACATCTGAGATCACTGTCTATTCATTTCATTACAGAGATCTAACTATCAATTGATACAGCTGCCCAAATGATAAGTGACTGTTGCATTACTCTTAATGCATAGTTTTATGGAAACTGACAAACAGTATTCCATGTTTCGATCATGAAAGTTTCAGGATAATGAGATCCATTGACACCAATAACCGAGGAGCATGGTTTCTTAGGGTTACCATAGACTTGACTGTGTCTTCTTGTTTGTGAAGGAACAGGACTGTGTTTTCCTGTCTGGGTTCCCGCAGGCTTAAGTGTGTTTGTAAACTGCAGCGTAGGTTTGACCTACTATTAGAAAAAAAAAAAAAAAGGAGCGCTAATTAATTGTTCAATATCTGATACGCCGGTGATAATATAAAATAACGTGTTTATAGTTTATAGAAGTTTATAGTGTTTATGGTAAATGAAGAAAAGTCATTAAGTTATATACAAGTTCTATAAATGCAAACATTGAAAAGCATGTTTGTTGTTATTCCTATATAGGATTTAGTATTATTTGTGTTTTCTTGTTTTTTGCTATGTTTTCTCCCCTGTCGTTTATTGTTATTTTGCGGGCTTGCACGCCTTGGTTGTTGTGTACAAAACGATACATAGAAAATGGGAAAACGTGTTACTGTGTGGGAACAGCTCTAGTAAGACGGGCGACCCGCCACTTAAAGGTACACATGTAAGGTACATGTATGATAACTATGGAGTGAAGCGGTGCGTTTGACTGGACAATAGGTGACAGAAAATTAAGGTTTCCAGAAGATGGGACTTTTGATTCAGATAGACTTGAGCACCTAAAAACGGTTTTGCAAAATAGGAATACAAAGCATTAAGAAATGAGAAACCAAAGCTAGCTATCTTAAAACATTTGTTAGAGAAAAGAAAGAAAAGACAACAGGCATAATTCAATCTGAATGCCCCGAAGACAAATTAAAAATATATATATATATGTTTTTCAGTATAAATGACAGTCCTCAAGATACTGAAGGAAAATTACTAGATAAGTAATAAATAAGGGTAGTTTGAGACACTGCAGGTCAATATGACATGCCAACCAAAACCATGGTATCTGAATTTACTATGGATATAAATTAATATGTGTCTCTTTGTATGTTTGTACGTTTTCAGTTTGCGCAAGGTAAATGTCCATATTTTGACTTTTTCATGTACTGTATAGTCCAGAATATGACTAAGAGAGTCATAAGTCACAAATAGTTACAGAATGATAGCTAAAAAACGCCAGTTAAATATGTTGTAATAACAGACCTACAAGAAAGTCAGCATTTAACTGTACACAGAATGCTATTGCAAACAGAAATAATAATACAAAATTAAGTTATTTAAATAGGTCTTACGAATACAGAAGTTAAAAGTAACATGTTAGAAATGGAATTAGAGCCAAATTTAGAAATAGGAATCCGAGGCAACCACAAACATTCGGTGAAGGTTTCTTACATATTGATAAATAGATAACCAGATACTCCAGGAAATTAACGATGTGCTCATTTGGAAGCTATGAGTTCCACAATGAAGAGTTTTTAAATCCCTAGTAATAGATCCCTAAATACAATGTGTAGGTAAGAAATTAACTATTGATCAGTTCAATCTGGATTCGGGAACAGTTCTTCTGAACCTGTACTGGTGTAGATTGGACTTCAATAGGAGGAAGTGACACAATAAAGACATGAGCCGCGCAGGAGGACAGTCTTAGTGCCCACGCAGGTTCTTAGTTGGGGAAATCATTGACTGGACACATTTTTTGAAAATGTGCTTTCCTGAAGTACCTGGACATCATTATTGAGATCAATGAAAAGGCTTATTTTCCAAAGATTAAATACATTCATTAACTACAATAATGTAGTGAAATGTATATAAATAGTAATAATACAAATCGATCAAATATAACTTGCATTTTCTTGTAAGAAATTAGGAATAGGAGAAAGAACAGCTGTTGGGATGCAGTGCGATGTTATCCAAAATTGAAAGCGGTTGAGAAAGGAGAGTTTGTTCTGTGTGAGACAAATGTACTGCCACGAGAGACTCTGATGGTGATTGACTGGAATATGAGGGAAAATAATGAAGTTACTACAGGTATAACTAAAGGTGTAACATAACTAATTTAATGAAACATAGTCATGGCAAGTTATAAAACTGTTTGGAAATAGTCCTTTCACAAACAGAAATACCCTATCAATTAGGAAGAGGGGGGCAGGGGGCAAGGACCGTATGTGCTCCTCTGCTCCCCCTGTTCGCCTGAGCAGACAAGCAGCCTGAGATGAGAGAGAGAGAGAGAGAGAGAGAGAGAGAGAGAGAGAGAGAGAGAGAGAGAGAGAGAGAGAGAGAGAGAGAGAGAGAGAGAGAGAGAGAGAGAGAGAGAAGTCAGAGACAAGGCAGAGACTGTAAGTACGTGTAAGGGTTCATAACTTATTACAAACAGAGCAAGAGTGTAATGAATGGTAATTTACACTGCTTGTATTAATAATGATAATAATATTGATGTTGATACAGACGAATACATCACATACTAGATGACAACCGCATAAAACTAATAATAATGAAAATAGGAATAATAGGAGTATGGAAATAATTTCAAATTATGGTTTATTGGTAAAAAATGAATTGAGAAACAAAGATTAATAACTGCCATCATTTACCCAACTACTATTAACTATGGTGTTGAAGGAGCTGCTGTAATAGTTATTGTAATGTTCTCAGGTATTTAAGTTAGATAAAAGGACAAAGATAAGCACATTGTTTTGAAACTTTGACAACTCCACACAAAAAGAGTATCTACACTAGGAAGTAAAGCTGATTCAATAAACACAGGAGATATGATGCTGCTGACGACAGCTGAGTGCTGTACTGAAATAATTTGATAAATGAGATAAATTGGAATCAAGATTATTATTATTTTGAATTGTCCCTTTACTAGAAACCTTATAGATTGTGCGAATGTCAACTAATGTGATAGAGATGCCTTTTATAAGGACGATCTCTGATGTTGTGTGAACCACACATTGTGTCTTCAGACTGATTTATTCCACATGGCAGATATGCATATTATGAATCGTGTCCTGAAGGAACCGATGTCTGACCCATATGGAGAAGATGCTGGTGTTCTTGTTGAGACACAGTAGGCCGAGGGCGCGGCTTTAAAGACAGCCTCACAGCAACTTGAACAGACCAATGCTGAGGTCCACTACGCTGAAGTGATGCTTGACTCAGTGGAGAAATAAGTTAAAATACTATAATTAAAGGTTTTCCAGATTATAGGAATCTACAATATATTGTGAAACTGCTCAGATGACGTCCGCAGTAGCACATATTCTTCTATTGATAGTTTAATTTATAATGTACTATTAGTGGAGATGTCACATTATTCAAATGAATAGAATGACAGCCATGAAGTCAGAATCAGTCCATTGCCCTTCACTTAAGATTTGTACAATGTATAATGTTTATAAATCAAAACGCAACAAATATATGTACAATACAGTTTACAAACTGAATTTGTAAAAAAGAATGTTTTGCTGACTTTTGTATTCTCTTTGAAGCAACAAAATGTATGTGTTATGTATGTCGTAACTAGGGTTTGACTTTTATGACCTGGGGCTGGATGAAATTTAATTTGAGATGCACTGTAAAAGCTCCAGGAAATTGCAACTGGCCACTGCACCTTCCATAAGAGAGCTCAAACATTTGCTAATGCATTGGTTGCCTCACAGGCACTCTTTCCCTGGTTTGCCCATGTGGCGCATGGTGTTGGCCACACGGGCAAAGGGGGGATGAGTGCATCAGTCTTTTAAATTGGTTTGCCCCAGGTTTTATAGTAACAGCTTAGCAATATTGTAGAACTTGCCACATTTGTCAAGCTCATAATCCTGCAATATGCAAATAGATTGTGTTCAAAAGCTTAAATGTTGTGGATATGAATATATACTTGTAATAATATATAGGTGTTCTAAATGGGTTGAAGCCTATCCTGTAGGAAGGCTGAAGTAGTAAAAGTAGCAAAAATACAGTTAAGGGATGTTATATGTAGATTTCGCATTCCAGGGAAATTTCCAGTGATAGGAACACTCACTTCACTGGGACAATAGTGCAGGAACTATGCAAAGCCCTGCGAGGTAAACAACATTTTCACTGCCCCATCAGGCTCAGTCAGCTGGAGCAGTGGAGAAACAAAATGGGATATTAAAGAATAAGCTGTCTAATATATGCAAACAAACAGGACTCAAACGTCCAGATCCCCTTCCTATAGTCCTAATGACAATGAAATCGTCAGCAAATTGAGAAAAACAGGTCTTTCTCTGTGTGAGATTATTATGGGATGACTTATGAGACTCTCCATCACTCCTCCATTGTCTGTAAGGGAAATGGACATCCACTTGATGGATGATGCTATGTTGTCTTTTTGTATGGGACTAACACGTGCTTTCGAAGCTGTCCATTCACAGATGAAAGCCGCCCAGACTGAACCATCCCAGCAGGTTTACCACCCCTTCCAGCAAGATGACTGTGTATATCAAAGCACACAAGAGAAAGTCCTCCCAACAGCCCAGGTGGACAGGGCCCTACCAGGTGCTCCTGACCACCCACACAGCTGTGAAGTGCCTAGGAACGACGACATGGATCCACTCCTCACACTGCAAACTTGCCAATCGAGGCGATCAGCACAACCCTGGTGGAGAACAGAGGGATAAAGGAATTGTTCTTCCACATCAGATTTGACATTACTGTATGTATGCAGGCCCTTGTAATTGCTTTTCCAATACTGCCAACTGGTTATTGATGATTGATTTCACATTGTGGTACGAGTATCGAGTGAAATGCGTGCTATCCACCTCAACAACACAGCGATAACATGGAGCCGGCAGGTGATCCAGGTCACAATAGAGGTCAAGCAGTGGGAGGAGGAAGACGTGGTGGTCAAAGGTGTAGCGTAAGGTACACTTATAAAATTCAATTAAAGAAGTGAATTTATAGTATCACCTTATCACGAATCCTGGAATCTTGTAGAACTCATTTTCTGTAATAATTGGATGCAGACACCAATTCCAAAGATATAAATTGTCAAATTTATTCAAAAACAAAGACTAAATGTAGCACTACACTAATTATACAAAAGGGAAAAACTAATTAAAATTCAACTCTAGATCAACAAATCAAAGACAAATCACTTCCGTGACCAAATCAAAGACCATGGGATCGCATATGATAACACACAAATCATTAAACAAAAAAGGTTATAAACACATTGACTACAATACCGGTTAGTAAGACGAAGGTGAGTCTCTCATTAGTATTGTTAGTCAGACATTCAATAACTACGCAGGTTAGTATTTATGTCAGGTAACTTCTCGTTATATATATATCAGTCTCATTAACGTTTAGGTGGAGAGAAAGATCCTATCATTACTTGTTACCACAATTTCCCTTAACTGATTATTATTCAATGATTAAGGATAGGCAGGGCCACCTATAATCTGGTGTCTATTAACTTGTGTCAATTTCAGACTAAACAGTTAAACAGGAATGAGAAGATATTTCTCGGCGTTGTCAGATTTTATTTCTAAAATTATCAACAAAACAGTTGAATGCAACACACATTTATATTTAAGAAAACTAAATGATATTTTGAAAAAAGCTCATTGCATTGGTTGTAGCTCCAAGAGCTATGTTTCTCTCTATTTCCCTCTTTGCTTTCCTGATCCCTTTCTTAAGATCTCTTTGCAGCTCAACATATTCTATGTATTTTGTTTCATCACCATCCCTTTTGTATGTGCTATACAACATTTTCTTCCTCTTTATATTTTTTTGCATGCCTCTGGTTTGTATGTATGTATGTATGTATGTATGTATGTATGTGTGGAAGGAAAGTTAGAAATTCTTTTCTCACAACTGTTTTTCTTTCTTGTATACTTAAGAAAGATAAGGTCAAGCTAGAAGGTCAGGACAATGTCAAACAGAATGACCTATGTGCCTGTTCCCTAATACCATGTGTAGACCTATGAACTCTGTTCTATAATGATATATGTTCTGCTTAGTTAGCCTTTAAGATAACATAGTAATGACTTTCTAGCATGTATGTATGTATGTATATATATATATATATATATATATGTATGAATGTATGTATGTCCAATTGCTTTGACAATACAAATGAATTGAGAGGGAGAGAGAGAGAGAGAGACAGACAGACAGACTGACAAACAGAAAAACAGACACACACACAAACACACACACACACAGAGCCAGCCAGCCCGCCAGCCAGCCAGCCAGCCAGCTCAGCCATGACATCACGAGCCTCTCTCAGCTGACTGCTATGACATCACAGAGCACGTACATTCCGTTGCTTGCCGTCTGTCAACCACTCAGTCACTGCCAGCCAGACTGGCTGGCTGGCTGGATGGGGGGGCTGCTTGCTGCTGCTGCGTACCTTAGCAAGCTTATTTGCTTGACCGGCCTTCCTACTCCTCTGCCCACATGCCCACCTATGCCCGATCTGCTGTTCACCTGGATCACAGCTCCGCCCCAACAAGGCAGATCCTCCCAAAAATGGTACAAACTGATCCACGTTCCCCTCCACGGAAAACTTTAGCCCAAAATAAGGGACACATTCTGTAACAACATAATGGATGCCCACCCAACCTGTGACAAAACTGAGAAAAAAGAAAAACACTCAGTCCTCCTGGGGGAGGGACACACAGCCACACTGGCTGCCCAATATGTCAGCGCCTACCACAGCCTGAGGGACACAGTGACACACGAGCACCGGCTGTAAATATAATGTAAATACTCGTTTGTAATGCATGTCGTTGTATTTCAAAAAAGGAATCTGGAAATAGTAAACCTATTTTCTTTATGTGTATGTATTAAAGATATTAAAGATTAAAGATTAAAGATCACATTTTATTACATTTTCTTTTTCTGTACTTGATTACATGATTCATAATTCTATTATTCATTTTCCGTGTATATGTATATATGTATGTATATGTGTGTATATATATGTATATGTATGTATGTCCAATTGCTTTGACAATACAAATGAATTGAATTGAGAGGGAGAGAGAGAAATAGAGAGAGAGAGAGAGGAATATGAGCTCCTAAAAACATTTGTTTTTATACATAAGCAGATTTAATTTGTCATTTACAAATGAATATATAGCACTATAAACATACACAGAAGACATGGAATAGAAATTCAGAAGAAAAAGTATTCAAAAAATAATAATTTTAAGAAAAACACAAAAAGAAGAAAGCAGAGAGACAGTTCTGGAAGAAAAGTGAGAAAAGAAAAGCTGAAGACAAGAATTGGAGGTAAGACCTTTCACCTATAGAGACAAATTATTAAACAAAACAATATATATTAATAAAATAAATAAGCATTCTCAGTAGTTGACTCAGCCAATGAAAATGCAGAGCTCCGATTTGAATAGAGTGACAGTAGGAGAGAGCCCAACTGCCACTGAGACTGATAGAAATCTATCGAACAGCAGTCTGACTGCAGAGCTGCCTTTTGAAATCCGATACCCTGAAGACATTCGCTCTGCACAGGCTAAGAAGGACTACAAACAAGCTGTGATGAGAGCATCTCCTGAGACCCTCATCCTAGACTACACCGGTAATGGAGAAAACAGGGTCAAGAACAATCTACTGTTCTACACCGCCTTTCACAAAACCCTGTGCCAGACATACCCCAATAACAACAAGAGGGGCATTAGCAGAGGCAGGCAGATCTCAGTGCTGGTAGAGAAAGACACAGACAGTGTGATGCTCACTTTTAATGTATACCACAACGGGACCATCATGGTGCAGGGCAGCGAGAGCAGCCTGGACCAATTATCTCTCGGCTTCCACACCTCAAAGCAGCAGACTGAGGTAGAGAAACGTGCCAGAGCCAGCCACCCTGCAGTCTGCCCCCAGCCACACGGAGCCAGACAGTGCCCCATCTCCCACAGACTGCCCCCCTGTCTACCCAAACTCTCCAGCAACATTAAAACACTAAAGGAATGCCTATCAGTGCTGGAGCTGGAGTTTGCGGAGTTCAGGGAGCAGACCTTGAGCACCCTGGCCCAGACCTCCTTGTGCGATCAGCTCCGGGATGAGATGCACAGACTAAAGATGCAGCACAAGGCTGAGATCCATGAGCTGAGAGCAGCAGTGAGAGACCTGGAGGAGCAGAGCCAAACCCTGAGGACGGAGCTGCGCAGAGCGAGGGAGGAGCTGACCAGGACACCCCAGCACAGCCAGCTAAGGAGCCTGCAGAGCCAGCTGGAGGAGCGAAGAGAGGAGCTACACATCACTGGAGCACAGAGACGGCACTGCACTGACCCCACAACACCTCCAACCCCTGACACCTCCAACACTGATGCACCCACTGATCCACCCACACTCCCCACCACTCCTGACACCCCCACTATCACCAGACCTGCCACTAATACACAAACCCCTGAAACGCCACTCCCCCAAAACACACCCGCTGCCCCCACCACTCCCGACGCAAACCCGGAGTGGCAGGTCAACACAGAGGTGGTCATTCTGAGCGACTCCAATGGGAAGTTCCTGGATGAGAGGTGCCTCTTCCCTGGGTGAAAAGTGAAAAAGCTTTGGTGCCCGACAGCACAGAGAGCCCTGGAGCTGCTCTCCAAGAGGAGGCTGTGCCAGGTCAAACACATCCTCATCCACACCGGCACTAACGACCTGAGTGCCCGCAGGGGCGATGCGGCCTCAGCCCTGAGACAGGTGGCAACGAAAGCCACAGAGGAATTCCCAACTGCCAAAATCACCATCTCCACACTGCTGCCCCGCACAGACGTGCCCCTGCACATCATCCAGGCCATCAACGCAGAAGTGTCCCGAAGATGTGCCCTCCTCCCCAACGTCCACCTGGCACACCACTGAGACATCCAGCCACATCACCTGTATGACCACGTCCACCTCAACAAGACGGGTGTGAGGATCTTCGCAAAGGTCCTCAAGGACACAACCCTGGGCCGAAACCCCACACACCCCCACCCCATATCTTGTTCATTTTCCAAAATACTTCAATTTTTGCCCTCTATCTGTTTCACTTCATCCTTTATTGACCTCTTGCTGTTGTAGTATTGAAAAAAGCTCTTTGCATTCGTTATAGAGCTATGTTTCTTTCTATTTCCCTCTTTGCTTTCCTGATCCCTTTCTTAAGATCTATTTGCAGTTCACCATATTCTTTGTATTTTGTTTAGTCTCTATCCCTTTTGTATGCGCTATACCACATTTTCTCTCTCTTCAATTTTTTTTGCATACTTCCATTAAACCATTTTGGCCAATGTTTTTTGGTCCTCAATTTGCTAAGTTTTGGTATAAATTTCTCCTGAGCCTCAAGTAGTATATTCTTAAATATACCCATCCATTTTCAACTGAATCTGATCCAGTGTGCTCCAGTCTACCTCTTCCAAGTGTCGCCTCATACCTTCAAGGTTTGCTTTTCTAAAATTGTAGACCATTGCTTTAGACTTGGGCCTTGTTTCTAGAAAGAATGCCTCAAAGATGACCATATTGTGATCACAGTTTGCTATTGATTCTATAACTAATGTCCCTCTGACTCTATCTAACATCTCGGTTATTTGAAGGGAAATCTGTCAAGGTCACTGTTAAGGTACAACGCTTCAGTTGAAGCAGCCCTTCGGATCCCAGTGAATCGGGCAGTCAGGCCAGTCAGCGTTTCAGCTACAGGGGAGACTTTTCAGCAGGAGACGAGCGCTCGGGAAGAAAAATGCACAGACACAGAAGTAGTCCGTTCGTTTATCTTCAGTTTATTTAAAGTTTCACACAGCCTTTATACAGTCTAACAAACATCTTCAGTGATAGTTACGGGGCAGTCCCGATATGTAGTTACACACCATAATAGTACTGATTTTGCAGTGTTCCCACAAGCAGGTACACATGTCATGCCTCGTGGGAATGTTATTGTCCGAGGATGTGTGTAACCCATAATATATTTGTGTTTCGGGAAGGGGAAAATGTAGCACATACTGTACGAACAACATGTTTTGTGTCTGCCACAGCTGCTTGGATTACAAGCAGTTCTGCAAGCTATTTCAGCAGTGTGCATAAGACATAGATAATAAGTAAAGTTATGAATAACTCACAGTTCCTAACTAGTAACTTACTGGAAAGTTTCCTATATTTTCTAACAGTTATACAGTGGGTATATACAATACATAGGAGGCAATTTTACCCCAACAGTCACCGTTGACAATTGGAAACAGCTCCTCAGTGGAATATGCCAGTAATGAGGACATAAGTGTACAAACATAAAGAAAGTCCTGCTATTACAAACTGCCAGCAAATGCATGTAATGCATTACTCATCTATTCAAAATACCTAGTTTACTGCATTACTATGATTATTATTATCCAATATAGAAATATATTAACACATTAGTCTCAGTAACGTGCATTTTTCACCTTTAATTGTGTGTAATTTCCAGGAAAATAGTGTTGATACATTTTGAATAGTCAGTGAAACATATCAATTTTCAAAGACTTCATGTCCCTCTTAACAGCCCTAGCAAACAATGCATTTACAGCATATTAATAAATAAAGAATACTTTAAGGGGGATGGTGTAAAACATCCATAGGAACAGCAGAGAAACTGTAAGTTAAACATGAACCTGAGATATTTCCACAATGTTTCTGGGTTAAAAAATAGGATCACCAAATAAATAAGCAAGTAAATCTTAAAGTACAGCTATAGATAATTCATTTTTGTAAGGATATTATACATTATTGACAATGTTTTCTGTATCAGTTGTTAAAACCCCTAAAAAGAGCACATTATAAATGGTCAATGTGATATATTTCCAGCACACAATCCCCAAAGAAATGACAGGAATTTAGGACTGTGTTGTGGAAATACCATTTTAACTTGTATAAAAGGAAAGCTTTAAAGTTAATCTCTACTTTCTTTGGGTCTCAAATATTTAATTCTTAATTCCCTTAACTGGTCTTGGTTTGTATCGTTGAAATGCAATTTGATCACAGAATTTATCTATTTAACATGTCAAACAGTAGGTGGCAGAGTTTACATTACATTATTTGTCATTTAGCAGACGCTCTTATCCAGGGCGACTTACATTTATTATTATTATTATTATTATTATTATTATTATTATTATTATTATTATTATTAATATTTTTATTTCTTGGCAGACGCCCTTATCCAGGGTGACTTACAACATAACTGCAAAAATACAGTGAAGTACAATCAATCAATCAATCCATTTTTATTTGTATAGCGCCCTTCGCAGGGTAGCCACAGAGTGCTTTACAGACTGGTAAACATAAAACAAACGTACAGCAAAATAAAAAACATAAATACAATAAAATCAAATATAGACCTGTAAACATTTTACATGATCTAGAATAAAGTGAGTGAACATTTAAGTAAATAAAGCATTTAGGAACGGAGGAGAGAAAAACAAGAAAACTCCTAAGGATGGCATGTAGGAGAAAATGAATCTCTGGGGGTCCACGGCCTAGGGCCTAGGCCTAATGGTTGCCTCCCCTCCAGGCAGTATACTTATTACAGCAGCAAGGAGATCAGAAAGTTCTTTATCGGTGCTGCTGGCTGTGGTCTTCCCTGTGGAGGAGGCCTCTCGCTGGCCATCGGGGGTGGAGGGTTTGGACCATCAATAGGCTTTGGGTTGCGATGGCTCATCAAACCTTGGGTGTGGATGCCCCGTTGACCCTCCATTGTGAGGTGCTTCTGGGATGGGTTGTGCCTCATCAGACGGGTAGGGAGGTGCCAGTCCCTTTAGTGCTTTAAATGTTAATAAGAGCACTTTAAAGTCTATCCTGTAGTGCACGGGCAGCCAGTGAAGAGAAGCCAATACTGGAGTGATGTGTTCATGTTTTTATGTTTTTGTTAGGATTCTTGCAGCAGCATTTTGGACTGAAGTGCACAAATAGCTCTGTTTGTGCTGCCTGACAGAATGGCATTACAGTAGTCCAATCTAGATGTAACAAATGCGTGTATCAATTTCTCAGTGTCCTGTAACGAGAGGAATTGTCTTAGTCTAGCAATGTTTCTAAGCTGGAGGAAAGAAGATCTCGACACATTCTGAATGTGTGATTCAAAAGATAGATTATGATCACAGATGACACCCAGGTTTCATGCCATCCCCTTAGGGGAGAAATTAAAGTTATCATTACTCAGTTTTGTTAGTGAATGATGAACAGTTCGATTTTTGTCTCCTAAAATTATGACTTCTGTTTTGTCAGAATTAAGCATAAGAATTTTTTTTCTCATCCATGTTTTAATCTCAGACAGACAGCAGATTCGTTTTTCTAGGTCTATGGTGTTGTTAGGATTTACTGACAGATATAATTGTGTGTCGTCTGCATAACTGTGAAAGTTAATATTATGTCGTCGAATGATATCACCTAAAGGGAGCATGTACAATGAGAAAAGTATAGGTCCGAGGACTGAGCCCTGTGGGACTCCGTACTTAACCTCAGTTAAATTTGAGTGGTTCTCGTTAATCTGTGCATATTGGAGTCTGTTTGACAGATATGATTTAAACCATGAAAGCACATTGCGAGATAGGCCAATACGGTTTTCTAAGCGGTGTATCAAGATTTTGTGGTCGATTGTGTCAAAAGCCGCACTTAAGTCTAATAAAATAATAACACTGGTGTGCCCTACATTGGAGGACTGAAACACATCATTCAATACTTTTAACAGGGCCGTTTCTGTACTAAGGCCGGAACGGAAGCCTGATTGAAATTCTTCATAAAGATGATTATCGGTTAAAAAAGCTTGCAGTTGGTTTTCAACTATTTTCTCTAGAACCTTAGAAAGGAAGGGAAGGTTTGAGATAGGTCAATAGTGTTTAAGTTGGTTAGGGTCGACACTGGGTTTCTTAAGAAGTGGTTTAATTACAGCTAATTTAAATGATTCAGGAACAGATCCTGAGAATAAAGAGACATTGATAATATTGTGTATTCTGTGAATAATTCATGGCAGAGATTGTTTTAGCAGTTTAGTGCGTATAGGGTCTAGTGCGCAGGTTGTTGTTTTCATTTTAGTAATTAAGGAGACCAATTCCTGGTGATTTACTACGTTAAACGAGTCCAAGGTAGGCAGGGGCTGTGAAGGACTGCATGTGTCAGCTATAGTATCTGTGTATGTTTCCTGTTCTATCTGTTTTCTAATGCTGTTAACTTTGCTATTGAAATGATCCATGAAGTCACTACAGGTGAAATTGGGGGGGATGACCTCTGAAGGCTTTACCTTCTGGTTAGTAAGTGTCGCTATTGTATTAGAAAGAAAATGCGGGTTATTCTTATGCGTCTCTATTAAATTGGAGTAGTAGGCAGACCTAGCAGAGGACAGGGCCTGCTTGTATCTTATTATACTGTCATTCCATGCCATGTGAAGACCTCTAGTTTTGATTCTCTCCATTTACGCTCACATCTACGGCATTCTGTTTTAAGTGAGCGAGTGTGTTCGTCAAACCACGGTGAGTGTTTTGTTGGTTTTTATTTGTCGTGTCCTTAATGGGGCTACTAAAGCAGTGCTTAGTGTATTGTTGAAATTATTTAATAATTCATCTGCAGATCCTTCTTTTGATAAAGCTAGCATTTGGCAACAGGGTAGTGAATTTATGAATAGCAGTGGGATTTAGGCAGCGAGTTTCTATGTTCCTTTCCGTGTGTCTAATTCTACTCCTCCTACAAGGCAATCAATCATTACAAATTAAATTTAGCTAAAACAGCAATTCAAAATAATACATTTTACAATTTTCAATTTACAATTTACACAAGTACAGTTAGTGACATCCTACATCCTTGACAGTGAAAGCTAAGTGCTGTCAAGATGTAGGGTCACAGTCAAGGGCTACGGGAAAGGGAGCAAGGAGGAAAATAATCAAGAACGCGAGAAGCATAATACAACTGTGAAGTGCTATCTAGCAGGGATAGAGGACTAATATTACAAGTGCTGTCGGAAGAGATGCGTCTTGAGTAAGTGCCGGAATGAGGTCAAGGACTCTGCTGTTTTGACTTCGGTGGGCAGGTCGTTCCACCATTTAGGTGCCAGGGATGAGAAGGAGCGGTTCTGGAGGAGGCAGAGTTGGTCTATACAACTGGGTATTTTACTGGAGCAATCTAAGTGAAGTACCTTGCTCAAGGGTACAACAGCACTGCCCCACCTGGGATTTGAACCCAAAACCCACAATATGAGTCCAGAGCCCTAAGCACTACTCCACAGTGTTGCATTAATCACAGACTGTACCAAGGCTCCATGTGATTCTTTATTGCACTTATACTGTTATTATTGTTTATTTGATTTAATTTTAATTATTCACTGATTGAGTCGTGTTCTCAAATTGTTTGTTTTCATTGATTGTATTCACTGATTGATTGACTTTAATTGATATTCACTATTATTGAACAGGCAGAAGCTTTGATCCCCGATGCGGCGCACCTGTATCACTGAGCAGCGGCCGCCTTCCCTCATGGCCACTACACCTGTGGACACTCAGCTGGAGATAAAGGCTGCCCTGCCAGAACAAAGGGGCACGGCGGAGCACCAGCAGGGACAGTGACTGCGGGACGGGTTACAGAGGAGAGGATATCGGCTGTGAGGGTGCCAGCCGGTAGGCACTAACTCCTCGCAGGGTCGGAGCGGGTCCCTGCAGATCGGGAGCTGCCTGGAGAAACATTAGCCGCTGGACGCAGTGACTCGACAGCGACAAGAGGATCTAAGGGACTATTACTGGCCAGAGACATTGACTTGGCTTCTACAAGACTGTATTCCTGGACTTGCCTTCTTGGCTCTGCGGTTTCCAGCTTCTCGGCGATAGACGGCACTTTGGGGCTCCGGACCAGCAGCCGGAGGGAGAAGCACATAGCGGACGGGTGAGAGGGACGCGCTCAATATCCCTGTGAGCTTGTGATCGCAGCACTTGCCAGTGAGCGAGCGTGTCCTCCTCCTGAGACTGCTCTTTGTCCTGGATTGGGGCTGCTTGTGCGGACGAGCTGCTCGTTTGTGAGGATCTCTAGCCTGGGACGGAACCGGAGGCCGAGCCGGGTTGGGACTGTGTAATTGAGACCATTCTCTCGCCATTCTCCATCGTTTCATACATACGTTTTTTGATTGTGAATATAGGGGGTATTGTCTGGGCTTAGTTTTATTTGGGAATTTAGTATAGTTTATTATATTTTCAGCTTTTGTATAGGTTTCTGTATTTTTATTTTTGCCCAGGTGATTAAAGGCAATTTTAATTGTAAAAAAAACATTGAGAGAACGGTCAGATTTCGTGCCCTGCTAGTTGCCCCTGTTGTATTGTACATGGTGAATTTTATTTAATGGACTAGAATAAGACCTTTCTTATTTACTGGTGACGTCTGTCCTGGGACCTTACCTGCAGGGGGAAATAAGTGAGTGGGAGCGAGTCCCCACCTCGCGTAACTCAGTTGGGATGGCGTAGCGAGACTTCATGCGACCCAGTCAGAGGTGATTCTAGGGTATGTGGGGGCCCCAGGCAAAATAAATCCTGATGGTGAAGCCAGGGAGAGCATGGTGGGGTTTCCCATTTGCGACACCCCTGGACCCACTGTTCACTGCCACTCGTGACAATTTTCAGGTTTTTCTGAATGCTTAAACACTAACAGTGATTCTTGAAGTACTATCTCTGAAATAATTAACACTTTTAGGCAATGTATTTAACAAGTGAGCAATGGGTTCAATCAAATATGAGCTGTTATACTGTTGCAGGTATAATTGGGATATTTTGAGATGGAAACCGGTAAGTGCTGTAGTCTTACTGGTACAGTAATATGTACTGTACTTTCATAATGAGAAGGATCTCTCACTACAGTTTCTCAGTCGTTTATACACTGTGACCGAAAGCATGCACAGAGTGTTCCGAGGTTCAAGCTAACATCCCAGAACCACTTCTGCAGGACTATGCACACCTTCACCTTGCTTCAACTCAATTGGTGAGTCCAGTTCACTCATGTTGCAAAACATTACTCGCAACTCTCAATGTGTTGGCACAATTGTCATTGAGAAAACACCTGTACCTTTTGTGCAATACATGAGTCATCAGACAAAACTCAAAGTGCTAATGTACTACAACACACTTCACGTCTGCAAACCCATCCATCCATTTTCAAAACACACAATTCCTGTGAGGGTCGCGGGGCAGCCAGAGCCGATCCCGGCAGTGATAGGGCACAAGGCAGGAATACAACCAGGACAGGATGCCAGGCCATCGCTGGGCAACATATACACAGCAATTTAACATAACCTAAACTGCATGTCTTTGGACAGTGGGAGGAAACTGCAGAGCCTGGAGAAAACCCACACGGCACATGGCAAATAATGCGATTAGACTCAGAGAAATCCAAACGTGTATAATAGAGGATAATGGGATGTTTCAGAACATAGACCATGTTTCAATATCCACTATTGATCGTTTGCTGAGAAGGCACAGGATGAGCATGAAGCAAATATATCGTGTACCATTTGAGAGGAACTCTGATCGTGTGAAAGAGATGTGCTACTTTTACATGCAAGTGAGTATGAAACTGTTTCCAGTACTATTGTGCACTTAGAAGAGACAGAGGTCCAGGAAGTGCAGTAATGCACCATGTTCTAATCACTGTTCCTACATGGTCAGAGAATACTCAAGCTTGATGCCAGCGATGACCACATTGAGTTCATCTATGTGGACGAGGTAGGATTCAAGAGGCGGTGCTGGGGAAGGAACATCATTGGCCAGCGAGCAGGTCCCTGGCCAAAGGGGTGGAAACATAACCATGTGGGCTGCTATCAGTCATTGCATTTTGTTGCTTGTTATATATAAATACATTGATAATTTTTGGGTAGGCAGGATCATCCATGCATCCATCCATTTTCAAAACCACTTAGGGTCGCAGGGAAGCTGGAGCTGATCCTAGCACGCATAGGGTGCAAGGCAGGAACACACCCAGGGCAGGATGCCAGGCCAGCACTGGGCAACACACACACACACATACAGGGCAATTTAGTATGGCCAATTAAGCTAACCCACATGTCGTTGGACGGTGGGAGGAAACCCACATGTACCCGGGGAAAACATGCAAACTCCATACAGACAGGCAACCCAAGCTGGGTCTTGAACCTGGGACCCCTAGAGCTGTAAGGCAACACACCACTGTGCCACGACTGGCCAGGATCAAACATTGTATAATATAAAGTTCTTTACTGTCTGTGTTGATGGATTCTTTTTGTTTTCCTACATGAATCTTCCATTTTGAGGAGAGAGTTTTATTTTTCTAAACACAGTGTATTCTTAATGCTCAGTGTGAGAAACAGATATGATGTATGTGTGTGTGATTCTGACCCAATTCTTTGATTTTGAGGGCTGTGTATATAGTTTTTAGGCCAGAATTTTCCCCTGTGTGTGTTTAGCAGATGTGACTTTTTATTATGGGCATTGTGTTAACAGTTTAGGAGTATTGTGGTATAATAGTGTGTATGCAATTGGGAAAAACTATAAAACCATTCAAATGTTTTTAGAGAACTGCAAGAAAACCAGTATCTGGTCGACTGTTCACCCCAGAGCAGGAAACGCACATTGTAAATATAAAATAACTGCATCACACTCAGAGAACTGCAGGACCACATAATGGCAGATAACACACATTCCACAACATCAACAGAGTGAGTCTCTCGGCACTCTCTCGTCTACTGAAACTTAATAGAATTGGGATGAAGCAGCTATACAGAGTTCCTTTCGAACAAAACTCAGACCGTGTAAAACAACTGAGATATGAATATCTGCACGTAAGCTATACTATCCTATCATTGGTACTGGATCTGGAAGTGCACGGTGCTACATCATATTGACTGATCCCTGTCTTTTCATACTGTGCTACATTGTTTTGTCATGGAGCTAGAAGCAGATTCAGTGCATCGTGAGCTAATATATGTGGACGAGGCAGGTTTCAATCTTGCAAAAACAAGCGGCCACGGCAGAAATATCATCGGACACCGTGCAATCATCAACATCCCAGGACAACGTGGTGGCAACGTAACAATGTGTGCGGTCCTTCACCATCATGCAATCCTTGGCCCATACAACACTGCACACATCATGAAATGCGTTTTTCTGGATTTTTTTGTTGTTATTCTGTCTCTCACTGTTAAAATACACCTACCATTAAAATTATAGACTGATCATTTTTTTGTCAGTGGGCAAACGTACAAAATCAGCAGGGGATCAAATACTTTTTTCCCCTCACTGTATGTTCGGGAATACACATTATTAGTATTATTTTTATTTCTTGGCAGACGCTCTTATCCAGGGCGACTTACAAAATAGAAGCGCAATACAAAGTGCAAGAATACAATTCAGTACAAGGCATCAAACATTACAAATTCAAATTTACATTATACAAGGCAATTCAAAACATAATACATTTTACAACTTCCAATTTACACAAGTAAATACAATAAGTAAAGTCATACATCCTGGAAAGTGAAAACTAAGTGCTGTCAAGATGTTAGGTCCCAGTCAAGGGCTACGGGAAAGGGAGCAAGGGGGAAATCAATAATACAAGTATTAGTAATACAAGGCAAGAAGCATGGTAAAATGTTGTGAAGTGCTACCTTACAGGAGAGTAAAGGGACTAATATTACAACTAATATATCCTTCCGGCGCTAACTCAAGACATCTTTTCAGACAGTACTTGTAATATTAGTCCCTTTAATCCCCGTTAGATAGCACTTCATAGCATTTTGTCATGCTTCTTGGATTATTGATTGATTTTCCTCCTTGCTCCCTTTCCTGTAACCCTTGACTGTACCTTACATCTTGACAGCACTTAGCTTTACTTTCCAGGATATATGTCAGCACTTACTGCACTTAACTGTATAAATTGGAAGTTGTAAAATGTATTATATCTTGAATTGCTTTGTTTAATGTAAATTTGAATCTGTAATGTTTGATGCCTTGTATTTAACTGTATTCTTGCACTTTGTATTGCACTTATTTTATAAGTCGCCCTGGATAAGGGCGTCTGCCAAGAAATAAAAAAAATAATAATAATATTGTGTCGGTATCGGGAGCCAGTGGCGGGAGCGGAGCAGTGGAGTAGTGTGTGCGAGGGAAAGAGATTACCAGGCGAGCCGCAGAGTTCTGGATGAGCTGGAGCGGCGGGTAGTAATTGCAGGCAGGCCGGCCAGGAGGGAGTTGCAGTAGTCCAGGCGGGAGAGGACCAGTGACTGGACGAGCAGCTGAGTCAAGAAGTTGGTGCGGAAGGGACGGATTCGGCGTATGTTGCTCAGGAAGAATCTGCAGGTGCCTGTCAGTGTGGTGATGTGCTGGGTGTAGGAGAGCGCAGGATCAAGAATGACTCCTAGATTTTTAGCAGAAGAAGCAGGAGAAAGTGTGGTGGATTCCAAGGGGATTGAGATGGGGAGATCAGCAGAAGGTGAGGAAGAGTGGGGGAAAAAGAGGAGATCCGATTTAGAGAGGTTGAGCTTGAGGTGGTGTGACTGCATCCAGGCGGAGATAGCAGACAAACAGGAAGAGATGCGAGAAGGGATGAGAGGGTCAGAAGAGGGAAAAGACAGGAAGATCTGGGCATCATCTGCATAGAAGTGGTAGGAGAAACCATGGGATGCGATGAGGGGGCCCAGGGAGCGAGTGTAGAGAGAGAACAGGAGCGGGCCCAGGATGGAGCCTTGGGGTACGTCTATGAGGAGAGGTTGGGGGGTGGATGAGGAACCTTGCCATGTCACTTGGTAGGTCCAGTCGTTGAGGTAGGAGGAGATCCAGGTGAGAGCAGTTCCAGAGATACCGAGGTCAGCGAGGTAGGAGAGGAGGATGGAGTGATCGACAGTGTCAAATGCTGCAGAGAGATCAAGGAGGATGAGGACTGAGGAGAGGGAGGCCGCCCGAGCACACCGGGGGGAGTCAGTGACTGCCAGGAGAGCCGTCTCGGTGGTGATTCTGAGTCTGAGATGTCCAGGGGTGTCACGAAGAGTTGCGAAGGGGAACAGCCTCTAGACAAGATGAGGTCTAACTGGCAGCCTGCACTGTGAGTGGGTGGAGACGGAGAGAGAGAAGTTAAAGGAGTAAAAGAGAGGAAGAAATCCGGCAGAGTGGGAGGGTTTGGAGAGGATGGTAGGTGAGGACAGCGAGGGGAGGGAGGAGAGAAGAAAGTCGAGTTCATCCAGGAAGGTGGTGAGTGGACCAGGAGGACAGTAGAGAACTAGAAGAAAGAGGTGAGAGGGAATTCAAAGCTGTTGGAGGCGATAGAGGAGAGAGAGGGGGGTGGCACAGAGAATAGCAGAGAAGGGGAGAGCAGGAGCCCTATTCCCCCCCCACCCAGTAAGACAGGGGGAGTGGGACAGGACAAACACAGAGGATAAGGCAGCAGGGGTGGATGAGTTCTCCGGGGAGATCCATGTCTCAGTGAGAGCGAGGAAATCCAGAGAGTGGTGGGAGGCGAAGGCGGAGATGAAGTCGGCCTTGTTGGAAGCATACTTTACACATTTGGATGCCTGTGTGTATGTGTGTTTACTACATGTATGAATAAACTTTATTGCAAACTGCTATGCCCTGTACATGAAAAAGCAAAAGCCACAAGTGTTTTTCATTTATACTATCATTCATGCTTAGTTGGCGCTTTGTGTGCCTATTCAAATAATGGTTTGTGTGTACTGTATTGCATACGCAACCTATCGTTATCTTTCAAGTCGGAAGCACTGCCCAAGGGGGAGGGGTTGCTGTATAACAAAGCCGTCGCAGGGGCGGAGGCAGCGAGCTGATAAGGGAGCCTGCCACGAGGTGCACCGCAAGGGTGCCTAGGCAACACAACTCCAGACAGTTACCTCAGGGATCCCGTAGGGCCGCACCTGAGCCGTCCAGGAGCGAGGACCATAGTCACGCTCTACCGGGAGCTGTCTGCTATCAGCATATACAAAGCGGGGCTACAGAGGTTAACTCTTATGCCCTCCACTTACAAGAACAAGGCCGGCTGCTCTACTAGTGCAGCTAGGAGCGAGGCCGTAATCTACTTGCACAATGTCTGGTGTAGGCAATCAAGCACTTGTGCGGCCTCCGCGCAATATCATGGCAGTGGACCCCTGATCCAATAGGAGCGGGTCACAGACCCAATGAGAAAAATACAATATAATACATAGCTGGCTAATCAGAAAGAGTAGCCGAGCTGAACAATATACAATATAAACATATCGCATGACAGGAAGACAGGACAGGAAAACTTCAGAGGTTTCAGGAGAAGCATGCAATCTGCCTTAATGTTTCAAAATAGCCCTATTGTAAATATAAACCAAAGATATTAAATGTTGTAATTTCCAAAACAGGGCAGTTGCCATAATATCAGGTACTGTCAAATGTTCTCTAGCCGAAAACTGTTTTTTTCAGTTTGTTACGCCATGGCGTCCAACTCGTAACACCTTTTTTCACTATGTCACCATAGAGACATTTCAAGCCAGGCAGTTTATTAGGTTTACAAATAATAATAAATAATCTAACTGCTGTTTGACGTCTCCCATGTCAGCTTCTCCTTGTACTGCTTCGAGACAGGACAGAAGATTGCTTTAGTTTCTATGTCGCCACAGTTTCAATGAAGGCACTGTTCCTCGGAAGATGTCACAGAAAATATACAGTATCCTCTTGGACTGGGGCTGGTATTGCGAGACCATGACCGTGCAGGCCCCACACCCCCATCTCCACAGCCATACTTCGTCCCAGTCAGCCTCACTGCGGAGACAAAGGAGTCAAGGAAAAACATCCTTGGCAAGAATTCATGAGCTCGGCAGGATGACACAAAGAAGGAAATACTACAGAGTAACGAAACAATCACCAATCTAGATGTACACGTAATGTCACTTAAGGAAATATTGAAAGTTTAAAGTTCTTAAATACTGATTATCCCCCAGTCCATTATACTGTGGGTGCAAATATTATATTTCCTCATAGTTTACATTTGCTTACTATAGTATGTTTTTCCAAGGTTTTGCATGTAAACAATACATTAGCTGGTCTTCTCTTATAATATTATTATTGTTATACTGTTTAAAGTTATTGGATCCTATAGGGTATAAAGTTAAAAGTCACACATAAAAGAAAACAACAACATGCCAAAAAATGCAACGAAGTATCCCATAACCACAATATGTAATCTTTACATGCAAAAGTTAATAGAAACAAGAATATCGAAGTTGCCATGGTAAGAATACATAATGTCTCCGTATAGAATAGTATTCAAAGTTATACAGTATATCTAACCTTTAATTAGTTATTTTAAATCAAACTTATGTGTAATGATTGTAGGCTATTCATATTGCAGATATTAAACAACTAAAAACATGATCCTAAGTCAAACTCACTAACAAGCCATTCAGCGGTGGTTCTAGCCCCTTTCATCTCGGGGGGCATGGCTGGGGCCAGTTGTAATCGTAGCGGGGCCATCATCGGGGGGGTGTATTGTCCATGATGTTAGTGGTGGGGAGGGGTGCTGACAGTGTTTTGTCCACGGTGCCAGTTAGGGGGGCCACAGGGGGTATGTGCCAAATTTGAGGTATGTGCCTATCCTGCGTTTTCTTTTCTTTCTTATTTCTTTTTTTTTACATACCAAAGTAAAGCTGTGACCTTATTTGGCAAAGTAGGGTTCAGGATTTAAATTCACAGTGGCTACCTGAACTAACAGTAATGGGGCACACAACAAGTAAACAGAGAAAATAACTACACTATTCCTACCCTCCCAAATCTTACAGGACAGGTGAGATGCCCCTACTCCAAGATACTTATACAATAGAAAAACTATGGTAATAATAATATAGCCCAAGACAAAAAATATTAATCTTTCTAGACTGTATTAAAGTTCAGCACTTCGGAAAAATAGAATTATTTTGTATTTCAATAAAACAAAAATAATTACTGGTATCCACACACCCAACCAATGTAAATGTCACGGACGGTGTTAATTAGCTCCTTAATCACCATTACTTATTATATTTATATTTCACTTCACTTTATGCAATATGGCTTGTGTATTTTGTTTGGTTCTATATTGCCATTATTTTGTGTGTTGATTATCTTTCACTTTATTGTTTAATTTGTTATTCACTTAGTATTATTTTGATTGTTTGCACGCGTGCCTTATTATTTGTGTTTCTTTGAGCCAATCACCACCGCACAACTCACCTGGGTCCACCTGCACTCTTCACACGCGTCCCCACTTAATCACCCTGCCCTGGGAGAGGAGAGGAGGGAGCGTCTGATACGAGCCGCAGAGACCTCCCACATTGGAAAGTGGACTTCAGCAGACAGGAGGGGAGGTGGCAGACCTGGGAGCAGGACCCAGATCAACACGGCGCACAGGGACAGAATAGTGATGTCGTTCGCGAATGTGCCGGGTCCCGTCTGAGAAAGGATGTCTGTTCTTATGTTTTTATTTCTTATAAATGAATACAAGACAGAATAAAAGTATGAATGTTGTGTTGATGTGCTGCGTATGATGACATTGTCCCGGTGCTCCCGTTTGGTGCAGCACACACACCTCAACACAACATTCAGTCAGTGCGAGTGGTGCGGCCGAGCAGTGTGGCGAAAAGTTCATCTTTAATTACGGGTCAGAAAACAAGATGAGTGACAGGCACAAACGAAGTAGCATTTGGATGCATTTTGATAATATAAACAACAAAGGCAGAATGTAAAAATTGTAAAGTATCATATCAAGCAGGGTCTACTAACAACCTTCACAGACACATTAGAATTATAAATCCATCAATGCAGTTGGAAGAAAACAGGCAAGCTAGCATGCCTGCTACTGAAAATGAAAATACCTGTGCGATTACTGGAACCATTGCTGCTGCAGTGCTCACAGCCACCCCTCAGGCATCAGGTACTGCGACCTATTGCAACCCATAGTTCTATAAGCCAATTTATGCCGAAGGCCATGACCCCAGCAAGACCAAACACAATTGATGAGGTATTGGCTAAAATTATTGCAAGGGAATTCCAACCATTCTCAGTCGTGGAGGACAAGGGATTTAGAAGCTACACCCATGCTCTCAATCCAATGTATGTTCTTCCAAGCAGGAAAACACTCTCCCAAACAACTATTCCAAGACTGTATGACAGACAATGTGCTTCACTGCAAGAAAGGGTTAAAAAGGCTACAGCAGTTTGCCTGACAACTGACTGCTGGACATCCAGAGCCACCACTTCCTTCATGTCTGCTACATGTCACTTCATTGAAAATTATAAAAAATGGTGTCCAATCTTCTGGACTGTTTTGAGTTTAGTGGCAGACACACTTCAGATAACTTGGCAGAGGGACTGCTAAGAGTGCAAAAAAAGGGTGGCAAGTAGAAAACAAAGTGGATTGCTGTGTTACTGACAACGCAGCTAACATCACCAAAGCTTTTTAACATCTTGAAATGGACCCACCACCCATGTCTCGTGCACACAATCAACCTGGTTGTAAGAGATGCCCTGAAGGTGATGAAGCCCACTGTGAACAAAGTGAAGGCGATGCGGGAATTCTTCCATAAGAGCACACGAGCCACAGAGAAGCTTAAGTCTTCTCAACGCCAGATGGGTATGCCTGAGCTGAGGTCCAAACAAGAAGGTGGAATTCAACATTTCATATGCTGAAACGGGTTCTGGAGTCCAAGGATGCAATCATCTCTACCTTGGCCATTATCAATGCACCTGTTGATGCTCTGAGCCAAGAAGAGTGGGAGGAAGTGCAAGAGACATGCACTGTTCAGGAACCCTTTGAGCAGTCACTGTGGAGATCAGTGCAGACAGGTACAATGGACAACTGTTTTTACATTAGTATTACATAATTGCATATTTGAGGTGCATATTAGAGGGGAATGGCAGTAATAATAGACAAGAATAAACTGAACAAAGTCCATATACCACATAATAAAACAAAGCATAATTCTGAGTTTTCTCTTTTTTTTTCAGCTACGTGACAGCCTCCAAAATGCTACTCCTGTGCAAGGGTCTGCAGAGAATAACAGCCCACCACCAGACAGGAGGAACAGTAACCAAAGGGAAAGAGAGAGAGTTGGTGACTGCTCTCTGTGCATCTATGGAAAGAAAGTTCCACAGAATGGAATACAATACTGTTCTCTCAGAAACCACCATACTGGACCCAAGGTTCAAACAGCTGTCCTTCAATGACAACAGAGCTGTTGATGAGGCACCTCAAAGAGTAACAGCAGCAGCAAGATGCAGCCCCAGCAGCCAGCAGGCTACACCACTAGGAGGCCAAGAGGGAGAAGAGGGAGCAGGGGCACTAGAAGTGGAGCCACAAACGTCTGCTGTTTGGAGGTTCTTTGATGAAAGAGCAACAGGAGACACTGCAAGAAGGAATCCCACAGCAGATGCTATACTGGAAGTAAGATCCTATCTTGAAGAGCCCCTTATCCAAAGAGCCACAGACCCGCTGAGCTGGTGGGAGACCGAGGCTTCAGTCTACCCACGACTGGTCAAGGTGATGGCAGGGAGACTCTGCATCGTAGCAACATCAGTCCCTTCAGAAAGAATCTTCTCCAAAACAGGGCAGATAATAACAGAAACCGGATCAGCCCCTGTAAGATGAGGCACTTAGACTTTCTTAATGCCAGTCTGCACTAAAGACAAGGTCACTGGTAATATATACATCTAGAACTGTTGGATGCTGCCGTTATGCGCATTGTAATTCATTTTTTATTTGTTATATGGTTCCATTTTGAGTGTGGTTTGCTTGGAATGGTTTGTGTTTTGGATAGTTCAATATAAATAAAACGTTCAATACACATGTGTAATAGTGTTTGATGTTTTCACATGATTTACGTTTTTTTTTTAATACAAAACATGTAAATTATGGTATTCTGGAAATTATAAGATTAAGTATAATTACATTGAATAAGTGATGTATGTGCACACATACCAATCATAGGTCCAAACATTGCTAAATTTGCCTGAATTATAAAAGCCAGAAGTGGTACTAAATGAAGAGCCATTTGGGAGCCGAAAGAGCCGGCTCTTATTGCTGAATTGAGCCAAATGGTCTGGCTCACTGAAACCAGCCGGAATTCCCATCACTAGGACAGAAGCAGAGAGAGATGGATTCCTCTGGAGGCTACAGTGAGTGCACCTTTGGTTTCGCTGATTTCCATGGAGTGTGGAAACGTAGAGAAGTTTAAGACGCCAAGCTGCGAGTGATTTCCTGCTGTGCCCACCCCTCTCCCCTCCTTGGATTATAAGCGATCGAGGAAAGACATTGAACATTACAGTGTCTGATTACATACTGGACCTACTAACCTGGGCGCTGTGTTGCTTGGGTATTCCTCCATGCAGTGGGCAGGGCAGCTGGAAACCGGCAAACAGGGAAACCGGCAAACAGAGAAAGCGAGAAGAGGGTTAACATTAACGTTAACGAGGCTGACCCGGCAGTCCACTGTCCAGATTCCGCCCTGCAGTGAGATGGTGCTGTGGGCACAGGTGCCAGAGTTCCCCCACATAGCGGAATACTGTGTCCTGATCGAGGCTTGGGATGAGGAGCGAGAGCGGCAGGTGGCACGGACCATCACGTGGGTATGCCAGGGTAGGGTCCCGTTGCCAGTGTTAAATCTTTTCCCCTACCCTGTAGATGTGCCCCAGCGCTGCCCACTGGCTAGACTCTCCCGTATAGACCAGCAGGACATTATCACTGAGGATGAGGCGACATTCCAGTTCCGATATCCAGACATGGTAGAAGTGGGGGTCCGTCCGGTCCAGACACAGGGGGTGACAGGGACCGTGGACTGGACAGGGGGAGCCACCGACTTGTCCAGGGAGCAGTGAGGATGGTTAGGCCCTGTTGCAAAAGTGGTGTTGCGTCTAGTAATGTAACCATTCCTTATATCCCAGGACATTAGTTTATAGACACTGTTGCACCGTTTGTAGTAGAACACTTGCATTTACTCATAAGGCAGTTCCCTAATCTCAATCCCTTACACTGGTTTATTTATGGACTTCCTTCCTAATTGATAGGGTATTACTGTTTGTGAAAGAACTATTTCCATACAGTCAAAGTTTCATGACATTAGACTTTAAACTAACTCATATCTCATTCAATTATTTATTCATTTATTCTACATCAAGTTATATCTTCAGTAACGTCCGTATTTTCCCACGTTTCATTCAATCACCATCAGAAGCTCTCTGTGCTAAAAGTGGCAGCACATTTGTCTCACACACATCAAACTCGCCTTTTCCTGCTTCCCAAGCCTTATCAACTTACTCAGACCCTCGTCAACTTACTCAAACCCTCTTCAACTTTGGTCAACATTGCTCTGCATTCTAACAGCTATTCTTTCTCCTATTCTTAATTTCTTACAAGAAATGTATTCAGGTTTTTTTATCAATATGTTTTATTTATATTTATACAGATGTCACTCCATTATTCGTTTATTGAAGTCATATATGTACCTAACAAAATATTAGCCAATAGGCCATTGATCTCAATAATGATTCCCATAATCCTAGGACACCTTCTCTTTTACTCTTCCTTTCCATTCTTACTTTTCTCCTGTAAAGCATTTTATATTACTTGAGCTTACTTATTCTATAGTTGTAATCTTATACTTCTGCGGTATCTTACCCTTTTCCTACATCACTCATCTTAAAACCATGGTCTACTTTGACTTTCATTTCAGGTATTATATGCTAGGCACCAATAACCAAACATTTTCTGAAAGACTGTAACATGTCACCAGACTGTTTACATTCTCCTGCTTTCACAGGCTGTCAGGGCTGCACCAGGCTCTCTTCTAGCCTTTCGTTTCCTTGAATTTGACTTTTGACAGAGCTTGTCCATAACATGATGTTTAACAAACAAATTCTGGTTCTTCTTGTGGAGACACCATGACTATTTATGTATTACTATTATTATCCATCTGTTTATTCAATGTATATTTTGGATTACTTTTCTTATAATAGTCTTTCTTTCTGATTTCTGATGCTTGAGGCACTCTGTATAGAGCCAAAGATCCTCATGAATATGATAAATCTGTTGTTACATTTTTAAATATAATTCTAAAATGATTGCCAAAACATAGACATTTACCTTATATCACCTTCAAACTATACATATACATAAACACACAAAGCACATACACATTGATATCTAAAGATAATTCAGATATCCGATCTGTGGCATGTTTTATTGACCCTGCAGTGTCTCAAACAGCCCTTATAACTTATTATTTAAGCTTATGATTATTTAGCATAAAATGTCAAATAATCCCACTCGATTATTTCATTATTTCACTATCTCAGTTTTCTTGATCCATTGTGAAAAAGTTCTGTTATTTCCTCCTCATCTGTAGAGGCTACATTAGCCCACTCCCCGGTCTGATATTCTCGTAGTAACTGTATCCAAATGTTGGGCGGACATTTAGCCTTCACGATGATGTGTACATCGTGCGGGTGAAGGAGGTGAATAACCATCTTTTCATCTAGAATATCCCAAAAAGTTGTGTTACCCTGGTTTGGTTTTAATTTTGGGAGGGACGCCCATATCATTTCTTTTTCTCCTGGGGAGAAGGGGACATGGGTTTTAGTCGTATAGACTATTGATTGACCTTCCTCTTTACTCTGTCTAGTTTTGACTTGCATGGGTGCAGCTGGGACCGTTTTCAGAGCGGTCAGATCTGGATACAATGTATTATTATAACCAAAATCAGTGATTGATTTATATTCCGGATTATATGGGGGAGGAGCGCTAGCAAAACCTCCTTTTTCATATTCCCATGCTTTGCGATCTAAATCATCCCAATCAGGCCTGTCGTCCTCGGAGTGATCTGTGTCGCGACGCGCTCCTAACACGGCAGCACATCGCGCACCTACACCTTCACCTTTTCTGACCACTTTTCTTGCCCTTCTAATTTGCCTTGTAGTTCTATTAATTCTATCGTATTTTTCACAACTTCTGCTCTCAATTCACATTACTGTTTATGATGATCTTCCATTTCTGTTATTTTCTTTTCTTGATTCTCACCAACCTGACACAATATCACAATTCCTTTCTCTGTCTTATCTGGTTGTTGTTGCTTCCACCAGTCCCGGTGCTCCTTCGGAGACCAGTCTTTCTCCCAACTTCCTTCCAACATTTTCTTCTCTACATTCTGTTTTTTTATTTCTCAAAAAACCAATAATGCTGGTGTCACTCATTGTGACGATTTATCTGAAATATTACATTATTATATATTATATATATATATATTATAATAAAAACAAACACTCTAGTAAGGTACGGACACCCGTACATGACACTGGCTAAGGTAAGGGAACCCATAAACAACCATAAGCACCCCCGGACCTAGGACAGCCTGTAACTTGCTAACTTGCTGTTTTGTTTGCTTCTCATCGTTTGCTGCTAGTTGCATGCCAAACGAGTTCGTTCTGTCCAAAATATAAGCTTTTTTTCTTCTAATAAACTCAATACAAATACAGTGCACTAGCAACTATTTCCCTTTCAAAAGTTGTAGTCCCGTTTCAGTTAAAACAAAATGTGTGCTTCAAAGAAAGAAAATACTATTGCTGCTGACTTGTGTTTCTTTTCCCTCTTTACCTGCTCTTATCACAAAGCTTCTCAACACAATCTCAGGTGCAGGTGCACTCTGCGCTATCCTTTGCCCGAGCTTTGTCCAGGAAAACTCACTGTAGCCATCTTAGTTCAACACGGGCTCTCCTTACCTGCGAGTCACACGGGTCCAGTTCACTTTGCAAGTGAACAGTCTCTTCTCAGAAACAATAAGGAAACTTGGAAAGAAACACAATCCCAGGTCGGTGTTAAAAAAAGTTCTTTGTTTTCATATTAAAAGAAAACATTTGTATTTTCTCTGCACACTTCACAGCTCCAATTAGCACACTCAACTAATCCCTGCCCCCCTCAGAACCGTCACTAAAGAAAGGTACTCACAGTCATTTTAAATATGACATCCTGTAGTGTTTCATTTCAAAATATGATTTTATTATCACTTGAACCAAATAAATCCTTTGACCCACTAATACCAAATTACAGTTAGGGGGGCCACAGGTGTGATTTGAAAATACGATCTTCCATGTCTTTCTGTTGTGTTTTGACCTGGGGATCTGTAATTGTCCAAGTGGCTACTGCACATGTACTTATTTAATATTAAATGTTTAATTAGGCTTGGTTCTGGTGAGCATGTACAAGACGTCAGCTTTTTAAATAACTGTGTGTATTGGATTATACACATTTTAGAAATACTCTCTCAAACTTCCCGCATTGGTACCTCACCAGGGAGGTAGAAAACAGCAATAGCATTGAAAAAGTGTGATTGTAGTTCTGCTCTTCTGCAATATATTTCTACAAGATCTTTAACATCTTCTTTAACATTGTTTTAAAGGCTGGGACCAATATGGTGGAATATCTCCAACACACGGACATTGAGAGACTCGACCCCTTTGTGCTGCTGCTCAGAGACCAACTCTCAGTTGTCTCTGAGTAGGCTATGGATCAACTTCCTTTCCTAATATGAAGGAGACCATGGATACAAAACCTATGAAAAACAGGTGATTATTGTTATTCTTCTCATTATAAACTACTTAATACATCTCTCCCATAAAGTACAACAGGATAGTGGTGACGTCATTCAGGATTGGATTGCCATTGGTCAAAAGCCCTCTGAGAGAAATTGTGTGGCGACACTCCACACTCTTAGAAGAAATTGTTCTGCACAGAACCATAAAGGGTTCCTCGAGTAATCGCTCTGGTGGATCCCTTTATGGTTCTATGTAGAACCCCTTCAAAGGGGTTACATGAAGAACCCCCAAACATAGCGTTCTACACAGAACCATTCGTTTTAAAATGTTATATATAGAACCCATTCAAAAGGGGGACACGTGCTATACCTGAATTTGTTTTCCAAATACAATCTTTAAAAAATGTATGAGTTCATATATACAAACACACATACACAACGTAGAAATCGCACTACTAGTGAAGTAACTTCATTTACATTATATGCCACAACTCCTCAATTTGGAACGCAAAAACAAGACATCTGATGTAAAAGTGTAAACTAATTACGAACAGCACTTTTGATTTTTATCTTCAATTCAGGGGCTACTTATTCGAACAGTAAACTGTATTCTCTCTTCAGAGTGACTGGAATGTTTTTGCCTACATTCAACTTAAATATGAAAGTTTCCAAAAACGGCATAGTTTTCTTTAAGGCTATTCAATGCCAAACACAAAATTCTCTCTGCTTTCAGTGCTTGTCCTTCAGCACAATTACACAGGTTCATGATGTTCTCATTTCAATACATTGTTTTCTTATTTAAACTATTTGACTTTGAGCTTACATTGAGAATAAAATCACGTTTGCAAGTAAAACCTGGCCAAGAAAGGAAGCAGCACTACAATAAAACAATACACAGAATACAAAGCAGTTCCTTCAAAAGTGAAAGTGATAAAGAGTGATGTCTGTCAGTAAATTACGTTGAGATACATATTGGTTATTTTGAATTAGGAGTCCAACTTCAATATCTTCTATTAACAAGCCAAAATACAGATCAGAATTACGGGTAATTGAAAAGAATATGTAGCGCCTAGGTAAGCTTGGATGTGTTCAGAGAAACACTAAAAACGGATTGGCTTTATTTGTGGAATGCAATCCTGAAGAGTATTTGATATTTTGGGTAATAAGCTGACCGAAAATATTAGGAGAGCCATATGCACAAAATAGTATAGTCTCCTAGTGCACGTCACCGCCCTCTATTGCATAATCTACAACACCTTATACATCAAACCCAATTTACTAATATTATTGTTATGCATTCATTTGTCACATCTGCCTTTGCTGGTAAGGATAACAGTACAGGATCATCAAAATGTACTGTAACGAAACCTGTCCTAGTAAGGTCGTGTCCTAACTGGATTTGACAGAGGAGCGTGTAGCTGCCACCACCTTTGGTTTACCGGACGGTCTGGTCGAATAACCCTGGAAGCTAAAATTAGTGATGTTAAAGGGAGAGTGAAAAGCCAAGAGGAAGTATATAACCAAGTCTTTTTAATAACCAATTTAATACGCTGGGTACACAATGTGCAATTTAGGCAAATAGAATAACAATCACAGTATCACTAAACAATCCATAAAAAGTCAATATCCATTAAACAGTTAATTTCTCCCTCAAATACATACGACCAATTAATATAATAAAACCGCAATTGACCTTCATTAAAGAAATACTAAAATAAACCATACAATAAACACCAATGTAAGTGAAAAGAAACCACAATATAAACATCAGATAAACCATACAATAAACACACCAATATAAGTTACCACAATTACAACAGCAATTTCAACTATAAAAGCAAAATACAAACTCTTCAATGTAAAGCCAAAAAAAAACAAAAAACGGGTTAATTGCTGTTTTAGATCAATTGATTGGAATATAGCTAATAGGATCAGCACAATCCAATCAATCAATCACTCACTTGGCCCTGTTACACAGACTGATTAATAGCAGTATGTTTAAGTCTAACCATAAATTCATAAATTAGAGCAAAGAAACTGTTACTATGTTTAAACTTGGTTTTATACAAGTCCTTGCCCAATGAAAACATGTAATCAAATACACATAATCCCACAAACAAACACATATAGATTTAAAATAGAGTCAGAGAGCTCCCGTCAACTGAACAGCTCCCCAGCATTTGGCGCACACTGCACACTGCACACTGCACACTGCACACTGCACACTGCACATGTAAAAACAAGCAGCCCCCTATTATCTGCACACAAACCAACACAAGCAATGCTAGCCGTAGAAAGAGTCTCTCTTGTGTCTTCTGAGCACTGCTTATATCCCCATCTGCTCCCGGTATGACATCCCGTGATTGGTCGCAATGCTCAGTCCAATTAGGGTTAATAAGAGCCAATTCAATCAGTGACAGAGCCGACTGGCTCATCACAGTACTACTATATTTACAGCATGACATAACAGCGCGGCGCTGGAGCGGGAAAGTGCGCTTCTTTTTGCACATCGTCTACATGCGCGAAAAGCCTGGACACTTGGGCTAAAAAAAAGACAAACATAGAAAGTGTGAAATATGAACGTTAACATTGTAGCGCAAACATTGGGCTTCGAGCCACGTGTAACAGACAGTGCGATTCAGAACAAAGTCAAAAATAGCTTCTGCACAACAATACAACTCTTAGCTAGTAAATTCATGTGGAAAATGGACGCCCCGTCTACAGGGCTGCGGCAAGTCGTGGCCTATTTGTTGGGGAAGGATGTTGAGCTCGGTTTTCCAAACGAGCCGCTGCATATTGACCTATGTCTATTGTCTAAATGTCTATTTATTTATTGATGTATTCATTTATTTCTTTCAACATGTATTGATTCATTGATGATTTTCTCTGTGTATTCATTTTTAATTCTGGCATGGATTATCCTGCATACAAAAGCAAAGGCCCGGGACAGTGCGAGCATGACTTATACAGCGCAGTGCAATCATGGTCGCTGCTTGACATCGTCCTGCAAATAAAAAAACATTGGCTGGATGTCAAGTCACACATTGCCGGGCCAGACCTCGAACCCGGATCCTCCGGATCGTCACCCTGCTGCTCTCCAGCTGAGCTACTCCGGCAACGGAGCATCGGCGCGGAAGGGCGCTATTAACTGTGCGCTGTTTCTGCCGTCACTCATCTCCTGCAATGCCGTGTTTATGTGAGAGCTGTGACGCGCTGTAGCAGCAACTACATGTTTACTACATCTCATCTCCTCTGGGGTTTCAGTGTTTGTGAGACGGTGACACTAAACGCTGAAGTATAATGTCGGCCAATAAGCGCACTGGACACCGCCCACTGGCTGTGATTGACACAGCGGGCTTGTATGACGTCATTCACTGCTACAATGATCGAGCGCAGAAATACACCGTGGTCGTGCAAAAATGCTTTTTCTACTCTTGCGGTTTTTATTTTACACTACAGGAATAAATAACTAAACCATTATTAAATACATAGATACATGTCCCTGCCGATTCCAATGTTGGCGATTCATTGAACATGTAGCACTATTTGCACATGCATGTATTTATTGTCTCACATTAGAGATGAGATGTAGAAAACATGTAGTTGCTGCTACAGCGCGTCACAGCTCTCACATAAACACGGCATTGCACATGCCTGTAGCCAAAGTCCGTTTTTTTGTCTTCATTAAAATGATCCTTTACAGGAGTACTACATGCGAAGCCAAGGCCGGCCCTATCGGAATAGGCAAATGCTAGGGGCGCCCGAAAGAGTGAACATTTGTACGGAGGTTTGTTGCACTCAGTGCTTGTTATTGTGTGGAACCAAGTCACAGCAATTCCTGGTTATTAGCCAATAGGATGTGAGTGTTAATATGGGATGTCCTGTATAGAGCTGCTGTTAGGGAGTCAGTCAGTGAGTTGCACTGGGCAACAGCGGCACTTTGTACTGTCAAAAACAACACAAACACAGCTATTGGGTTTTGCTGATTTCTATACATAAGCAGCTCAAATTGGACATTGTCAACCTCGCCTCTAAAATATAAAAGTGCGCACACGACCGGGGGTCACGGTGCCATAGCTTGTGTTCACCTAGAAACTCGTCCGGCAGCGGCGGACGCAGCGGATTTCAGTGCAGACGCGTTTCAGCAGCGACACGTTTCCATCACACCCACCGGCACCGCGTCCAGTTTGCATATATAATGTTGCTTGATATGGGATTTTCCGCTGCTGATGTGTGGTTGTGAAGCAAAGATATGTTTGAGTCCAAATCTGCCTGATTTCATGGAGATTTTGAGCTGTTTTTTGACTTGTCTCCAGTTGTTAACATCTTCCCCAGAACCCGCACCCTGAATTACTCAATCGTCTTCGCCCTCATTTTTCAACACTAATTTTGTGCAGTGCACAGTGGGACAAAGGGAAATGGTACAGACTTTAATCTAATAAGACACAAAATGCTTGAAAGTTTCTATTATGTTTATCTATATGACTACAATAATCTTTAACAAATTAAAATGTAAGTGGTCTGAAACCGTTTTAATACAAATATATACATTTATTTAACCAGTTGATTTTTGTACTTTGTGAAATGAATGTACTAAATATAAGCAACGGGGTAAATGACTAATTCACAGATTTAGTCCATGTCTGGACCTTGACTATACCTTGACCAAGAAATGTGGACCCTGACACAACATAATTGACTACCCCTGCTGTAGAACATTGCTACATTATGCATATTGCACTAAGGTGTCTGTAATATCGTTTTTTCGTGCAATACTTTTTTAATACTGTATTTATAATTCATTTTATGTCACTTGTTTCTTTAATACTGTTTTTATACTGTTTGTGTGGGGGTTTTGTTTCTAAAATAAAGAAGATCTCAAAGACATAAAGCTATGCAGTCTGTGAGTGTATGAACACAATGACCCTGCGATGCAGGGGGCACCACTTAAAATCTTGCCTAGGGCACCAAATTGGCCCTGTGCGCAGCAACTGACGTTATGCAAACGACATCAAGCTGGATAGTGAGTATGGGGTGAAAAGAGCAGGAGAGACGGGAGAGAAAGCAGGCAGCAGCGTCATTGTCGCAGAATATTGAACATATGTTCAAAAACACTGCCAAACAGGGTAAGGTTGTTATATTTACTACCTAATCTAACAGTTGAGATAGATAACGCTAACTACGTGCTAGCAAACAGTCGTCAACTCCACGCAGAAGGTAGCTAATGTTTTTACTCGTGTGTGTCTGTGTCTGTCAGATTACACAAAAACTACAAGACCGATTTTCACGAAACTCAGTGGAGGGGTGTAGCATGGGTCAAGGAAGAACACAGTAAATTCTGACCATTATCCATCCAGTGGGACTAGCTAGCTACAGTGACCGATTCAGAAGATTTTTACCCTGAATATGTGTGATGTGTCGGCGCTCCATTCACGTGTGTGTGTGTGTGTGCGCATGTGTCTGTGTGTCTGCGTGCGTGCATGCGTGTGTTTGGACTGAAAAAGGTGGTACATGATCTTGGTAAGCAATTTGACAACATTGTAGTAAATATTTTCGGTGCATCAAAAAGCGTCCTCGTTAAGATAGCAGCAGACAAGCTAATCCAGCACAAATTAGTGCATAAAAAGTAACCAAAATGAAGTATTTAAACCTCATAATTGAATACAAAATGAGGGGAAAAACTGCAAAAAGGTCCACTTTTTGAAAAAAAGAACCCCCCTTCCACTAGGCTGGCTACGGGCCTGTTGCAGGAGATGAGTGACAGCAGAAACAGCGCACAGTTAATAGCGCTCTTCCGGGTCTTTCCGGAGTTGCCCGAGTAGCTCAGTCGGGAGCGCGTCAGACTGAAGGTATGAAGCCCCAGGTCCGATCCCTGGCTCTGGCAATGAGCTACACTGTTTCCACTTCCACACTTTTACTCTGCACAACAATCTGACGCAGAGCAACCATGATTTTACAGCAAAGTGAAATCATGGTCACTCTGCTTCAGATTGTTCTGCAAAGTAAAAGCTTTCATTTCATGTTGTGTAAAAAAAGTGCAAAAGTCCAAAAGTGTCTTGACAAGTGTTGAAATTAAAGCTAGACCCACGCTAACGCGATTCTTTAAATCCCAGACGATATTTAAAATGGTGGGCTGCTCACATTTAACGACAGGCAGGATTTCACGGAATTTAGGTCTTTTGCATCATGATGCCCCAAAACAACTATTGTTATTTGAGGTATTTGAATCAATACTTATGAAAGTCAAAATCAAAAACTCAAAATAATGTAACTTGTTTTCGTGGATGTGCTCGACTCTCATTGGCTGCTGCCGGTCTCGGACCCGAGTCGCATCTTTAATATGAATTGTGTTGGATCTACTCGCCTGCCTGGCGAGCTGCAGGTTTGAGCAGAGGGCAGCGGCTCATCGGTTAGGCCCCGACCTGCTGCTTTCTGTTCAACCGGACACTCAATGACTCCATTGAATGAACAACCGGCTTAGATTGTACTTTTCAAATTGTGTAAAAAATAGTTGGTTCTTTAATATGTTATTCATACAATTCTATGCTTAACTTAAACCCTCTACAGTTAAAAATAATGAAAATGCTCTGATTAAGGTTCAATTAAGCAATCGAGAGCTCTGTTGGAACAGATACCACAGGCAGTGCCCATCTTGCCCATCTTGCCAAAGACTATCAACATCAATATTATTAGCATTAGTAATGTAACTATTCTCAATTTCCCAGCTGAGCTCACAGACACTTTCACTGACCCCCCCTCCTTCCTGGGGGGTGAATCCCTTCCTAATTGATAGGGTATTTCTGTTAGTGAAAGGACTATTTCCATACAATATCATGCCTTTAGACTTTAAACTATATCTCATTCAATGATTTATTTATTTTACATTAAGTTATACCTTCAGTAACTTCCTTATTTTCCCTCATATTCCATTCAACCACCTTCACAACTCTCATGCTGAAAGTGGCAGCACATGTCTTTCACACATATCAAACTCCCTTTTTCCAGCTTCCCAAGCCTTATCAACTCTTAAACCCCTCGTCAACTTCCTCAAACCTTCCTCAACATCGCTCAGACCCACTAAATTGCTCTGTATCCTAACAGCTGTTCTTTCTCCTTTTCCTAATTTCTTACAAGAAAATTCAAGTTATATTTATTGACATGTATTATTACTATTTATACACACATTTCACTCCATTATTTTAACTAAAATATTTACTTAACAAAATATCTTTTAGAAAATAAGCCTTTTAATTGATTTCAATAATGATTCCCAGGTACCTCAGGAAAACAAAGTTTCAAAAAATGTGTCCAGTCAATGATTTCCCCAATGAAGAGTTTGCGTGGGCACTAAGACTGTCCACCTGCGCGGCTCATATGTCCTTATTGTGTCAACTTCCTCCTATTGAAGTCCAATCTACACCGGTACATGTTCAGAAGAACTGTTCCCGAAACTAGGTTGAACTGATCAATAGTTAATTTCTTACCTACACATTGTATTTAGGGATCTTATATCTGGGAATTTCAAAAACTCTTCATTGTGGAACTCACAGCTACCAAACGACCATTTAATTTCCTGGAGTATCTGGTTATCTATTGAAGACTCTGTATAGGAAGTTGAAGAAAGTGTTTTGTGATAATTATATAATGTTTTATATTAATACTAGCATTAGAAGTAGTTTGTATACAGACTGAGCAGATTAGATTTAGCAGCACAAGTAAAGGGTCAACAAGGTTGATTTGTTAGAAACTCCTGTCAGTAATGAAAGATCACACAGTGCCGAAATAGCCTACAGATGTCTGCTGAGAATTTGTTTATGACTTAATCGTTTCTCCAGATAGGCAGGAATTGTTTCTGTTAACGAGCGATTGACACTAGGTAAATGACGACCGTGGGATCGCATCTTCCTAGTGCACATCAAAGACGGACATCTGCTTTGGATCCATCACCTCTTCACGGGAGGACAGATCATAAAACAGACCCGGACCTGTATCTTCTGATTGGATGAACGGCCATAAGATGTTACGTCATTTTCCTATAAAGCTGCACTCATGTTGGTAAACATTAAGTTCTCACTGAAGGAATTATTCCTGACGTGGGGCTTCCGAGCGGCTTGATTAAAGTTCTATTTGCTTTATCTCCACGATTTCTCCACTTATTTGCGAGACGGTTCTACATCTATGTATTCATATCTTCACCATATTTTACTGTTTCCTCAGATTCCCATTTCAGAAATTAGCTCAAATTCAATTTTCAACATTTTATTTTGTATTTCTGGGTTGTAAAATAGTATTTTATTTTTATTTTCTCCTTTAAATGGTTCAATGTTAATTTAGCTCACTTCTTCAATGCTTGTCATTTTATATTTCTATTGTATCCTTCAAATTCGTACCCTTTGACTACTTCACTCATCTTAAATCCAAGGTCTAATTTATTTCAGGTATTTTATGCTGGCCCCAAACATTTTCTGAAAATAAGACTATAATATATCACTATTCTGTTTACATTCTCCTGCCTGGATTTTACATCAGGCTGTCAGGGCTGCACCAGAGTGCTGCTCCTGTGGATGTCAGCCTTTCATTTCCCTTTAATTTGACTTTATAGAATTTGTCCATAATATGATTTTTAACAAACAAATCCTTGTCCTTCTGGGTCTTAGACAACACCATTACTATTTATTTACTTTATTATTACTTTATTTTTATTATTTAGTGTATATTGTGTATTACTTTAACATTATTCTCATAATAGAATATATAATTTATTTATAATTTGTGATGCCTTATGCACTCTATATGCACTCTATATACAGTTAAATGTTTAGATCCAGCCTGGAGCTGAACCTCTGGAGCCACTGGGGAGCTGTTCAGTTGACGGGAGCTCTCTGACTCTATTTTAAATCTATATGTGTTTGTTTGTGGGATTATGTGTATTTGATTACATGTTTTCATTGTTTAAACTTGGTTTTATACAAGTCCTTGCCAATAGTAACAATGTCTTTGCTTTAATTTATGAATTTATGGTTAGACTTAAACATACTGCTATTAATCAGTCTGTGTAACAGGGCCAAGTGAGTGATTGATTGATTGGATTGTGCTGATCCTATTAGCTATATTCCAATCAATTGATCTAAAACAGCAATTAACCCGTTTTTTTTTTTTTTTTTGGCTTGTTGTGAATTTTGGCTTTACATTGAAGAGTTTGTATTGTGTGCTTTTATAGTTGAAATTGCTGTTGTAATTGTGGTAACTTATATTGGTGTGTTTATTGTATGGTTTATCTGATGTTTATATTGTGGTTTCTTTTCACTTACATTGGTGTTTATTGTATGGTTTATTTTAGTATTTCTTTAATGAAGGTCAATTGCGGTTTTATTATAATAATTGGTCGTATGTATTTGAGGGAGAAATTAACTTAACTGTTTAATGGATATTGACTTTTTATGGATTGTTTAGTGATACTGTGATTGTTATTCTATTTGCCTAAATTGCACATTGTGTACCCAGCGTATTAAATTGGTTATTAAAAAGACTTGGTTATATACTTCCTCTTGGCTTTTCACTCTCCCTTTAACATCACTAATTTTAGCTTCCAGGGTTATTCGACCGGACCGTCCGGTAAACCAAAGGTGGTGGCAGCTACACGCTCCTCTGTCAAATCCAGTTAGGACACGACCTTACTAGGACAGGTTTCGTTTCAGTACATATTGATGATCCTGTACTGTTATCCTAACCAACAAAGGCAGATGTGACAAATTAATGCATAACAATAATATTAGTAAATTGGGTTTGATGTATAAGGTGTTGTAGATTATGCAATAGATCTCAACGTAATTTACTGACAGACATCACTCTTTATCACTTTCACTTTTGAAGGAACTGCTTTGTATTCTGTGTATTGTTTTATTGTAGTGCTGCTTCCTTTCTTGGCCAGGTTTTACTTGCAAACGTGATTTTATTCTCAATGTAAGCTCAAAGTCAAATAGTTTAAATAAGAAAACAATGTATTGAAATGAGAACATCATGAACCTGTGTAATTGTGCTGAAGGACAAGCACTGAAAGCAGAGAGAATTTTGTGTTTGGCATTGAATAGCCTTAAAGAAAACTATGCCGTTTTTGGAAACTTTCATATTTAAGTTGAATGTAGGCAAAAACATTCCAGTCACTCTGAAGAGAGAATACAGTTTACTGTTCGAATAAGTAGCCCCTGAATTGAAGATAAAAATCAAAAGTGCTGTTCGTAATTAGTTTACACTTTTACATCAGATGTCTTGTTTTTGCGTTCCAAATTGAGGAGTTGTGGCATATAATGTAAATGAAGTTACTTCACTAGTAGTGCGATTTCTACGTTGTGTATGTGTGTTTGTATATATGAACTCATACATTTTTTAAAGATTGTATTTGGAAAACAAATTCAGGTATAGCACGTGTCCCCCTTTTGAATGGGTTCTATATATAACATTTTAAAACGAATGGTTCTGTGTAGAACGCTATGTTTGGGGGTTCTTCATGTAACCCCTTTGAAGGGGTTCTACATAGAACCATAAAGGGATCCACCAGAGCGATTACTCGAGGAACCCTTTATGGTTCTGTGCAGAACAATTTCTTCTAAGAGTGTGGAGTGTCGCCACACAATTTCTCTCAGAGGGCTTTTGACCAATGGCAATCCAATCCTGAATGACGTCACCACTATCCTGTTGTACTTTATGGGAGAGATGTATTAAGTAGTTTATAATGAGAAGAATAACAATAATCACCTGTTTTTCATAGGTTTTGTATCCATGGTCTCCTTCATATTAGGAAAGGAAGTTGATCCATAGCCTACTCAGAGACAACTGAGAGTTGGTCTCTGAGCAGCAGCACAAAGGGGTCGAGTCTCTCAATGTCCGTGTGTTGGAGATATTCCACCATATTGGTCCCAGCCTTTAAAACAATGTTAATGAAAGGTATTCACAGTCATTTTAAATATTACATCCTGTAGTGTTTCCTTTCAAAATATAATCTTATTATGACTTGAACTAAATAAATCCTTTGACCCACTAATACCAAATTACAGTTAGGGGGGCCACAGGTGTGATTTGAAAATACGATCTTCCATGTCTTTCTGTTGTGTTTTGACCTGGGGATCTGTAATTGTCCAAGTGGCTACTGCACATGTACTTATTTAATATTAAATGTGTTATTTAATTAGGCTTGGTTCTGGTGAGCATGTACAAGACGTCAGCTTTTTAAATAACTGTGTGTATTGGATCATACACATTTTAGAAATACTCTCACAAACTTCCCGCATTGGTACCTCACCAGGGAGGTAGAAAACAGCAATAGCATTGAAAAAGTGTGATTGTAGTTCTGCTCTTCTGCAATATATTTCTACAAGATCAAGAACGGGCTCTGAAAACACTGAGGGTACAGGACGAGGACAGCGAAGCAATGAGCAACACTTGATACAGGATAAGAGCAACGGATACTTAGAATTTATAGGTGTAGGCCCCGTAGTAAAATATTCCCATCCGTTTTCATGGTACAATACTTTGATAATGACCCCCAATAGTCTTTCAAATGCCTGAATATCTGATAAACATTTTTTTTTCTGAATTGAAAACCCTAGCTGGCTATGCATTCGTTTGGCACCATATAACATTTCGGAATCTGTGCATTCTTTACCCTTCCACAGGCGGTACACACTGGCAGCAAAACATAAATTGTTACCTTGGTTTATGTCTATTATTTTACTAAATAATATACCTTTTAAGCGCCTCCGCGCACCACCACCACCTTGCATATTTCTAATCACAGTGACCGTTATTCGCAAACTCACATGTGATAGAATTTTGTTGTGACTTTGTAGTAAATTAGCTATGCTCTCTAAGAAATCTGCAGCGTCCAGCTCCCCCACATTTCGCCTCCTCGATTAGAAAGGATTATTTAATGACCCCGAGCTCGGTCTCAGCTGTACAAAATCATTAGGACCCACATTGTGTGATATTTCATTTAGCAATCCTTGCACAGCTCCATGCACAATACGGACAGCATTCATATAAGATTGTACCAGATCCAGGTTCACAAACCTGAATTCTTCATAAAACTCCATAGCCCGAAACCTATTAATTTCTCGGTCATAGCGACGAATAATCTCCAAAAACCCCCGAGGAGGGTCCCCGCCAACGCCACCCTCAGCCATTTGTTCATCATTTTCATTATTCATCTCTAACATTGCAGCATCACCACCCCCGAACTGATTATCATTGTTATTAGCTACCGATGCTAGTTCCTTAGATACATCCTGATCTATATATTCCTGAATTTCCAAGTTTACCGGATGGCCTCCCGTCTGGAGAGTGTGCAACAGTGTCTGTGACCGTGCTAATTGTGACACATTTGTTCTAAATTTAAGCCTACGCAGCATTCTTTTCGCAGCATTAATTTTATTTCGCATTACCCCCCTAATTACACAAGCAGACTGACAGTTTTTGTGCTTCTCCTTTTTCATTGTTTGTCAATTGTTGTTTTCAGAATTGGTTGTTTTTTGTAACAACCCTTCTCGATCTTGCAGAGACTGATTGATTCACAGTGTGAATTACAGATTCATCAAACTCTCATCAGAAACGGGTCAATTCCCTATTTGTTTTAACAAATTTGTCAAAACATGTATTTTGCACTGAGCGGTGTTTAACGCCTCCACAAGCTGACTGCATATCTTGCTAAACACCAGGGCCCTACAATCACCAGGGGTCTGTATGTCAACACAGGGTGATTGATCACATTTCATCTCAGTATCCCCACTAGTGGTGGCTTTAACCGTGCTTTTACCCCGTTTACCTCTTTTTACAGTAGCGGAGCTCGGTCGGTTCACTTTCACACATTGCACCCCCACATCGGTGGTGTCGTGTGCCACCCGGTTTGTCTTACTCAGGGCTTTTCTGGGCGCTGTGTTTCCCCTTTGTGTGACTGGTGGCTGTCTCCCCCGCTGTAGAACGGACCTCCCTTTATCAGCACGATCGGATCTCTTCAGCTGTTTTCCACTTGACACGCCTCTCAAGCAGGGCAATGCAGGCTGTGCCGCATTTTTAGCTATAATAAAACAAACATGTCAATTACACTTTATACAGTGACTTTTCACTACATTTCGAACAAATACAAAATATATTATTATTATTATTATTATTATTAATAACATTGGTAAAAACGGTGAATGTTACACACCTCCATTCAAAGTTTGCTCTGTGACTTGGGGTGGGTGGGGGAGTGTGTAGTTATGTGGGTTAAACAACTGTCAAATCAAAAAACAAACATTGGTCACATAAATGTACACGATATTATGTTTTAGAAGATGTAATTAATTCATAATATGTAACAACTTGTTCTATGGCATACCATGAAATCTGAATAAAACTGGCCATTAAACACATTGCTTTGGCCCACCTTCAGAACACGTGTCTCCTGCGGTTTGGAAGGCGCTGTTCGGGACGTAGGCGTTGGGGGTTGTGAATTCCACTCTCCGTGGTCCCCTGCGGGGTGCTCGGCCCGACAGTCTCGGCTCTGTTATTCTGTGCTGTAATATCTCAGTTCTCTCTCACCTTAAATTATACAAACCATGAACTATGCATGATATACTAACACTTTTAAACCCAACTCTATTACTATAAAAAACATTCTTACCATCAATACATGATAACGCATTTACTAGCTCTTCCTCATCAAATGGACCCCAGTCAGATGCCATTATGAAGAGTGTGTCCCTTCATATATTATATTGGATGTGTAAAATTAACTGCTTGGAGCGGCTTATTTATGGGGGGGCAAAATGGTATTTCATAATTTTTCTAAGAATCACACAAAATTGTATTCCACATAACATACCAGGAAACCGCCAAAAATGTTGTTCTTATTACAGAATTCAGTTGGGGCGGTATGTTGGGGTGTCTATTTCACTCCGATAAAGTTGATCTCCAACAGACATCTGTATCTATGCGTGCTATGGTCATGGTCTCACGTTCAAAACAACGTGTACACACTGGGTGAGGTGACCATTTGGAGAGATAAATTGTTATCACATATTTGTTATGGACACGAGCCTAATGGGTACAAATGACTGTACCCACGTGGCACCCATACACGCACCCAACTCCGCCCACACTCCTCCTCCTCTGTAGAGCCACTGCCCCCCATTTACCCACGTGTCCCCACACACGCCCCCAACCCCACCCACACCCCGCCTCCTCTGTAGAGCCGCCGGCCACCATTTACAGTATAAAGAGCATGCTGGTAAACACAGAAAACATGTCACCCGTTCGGGACAGAACAGGTCTGCGGTAACTGGTGGAAACCCCCATAGCGCACTATGGCTACACCAGCTAAGAAGACACCCCCTAGCGACCACGCTGCTGATGAAGATGTGGGGGCACCTAACACAAAATTAAGATGGTCGGAAGACAGGGACCCAAAAGAGGTAACACTTTATTTTACTTTAAAAACGTGTTTAGAATATTATTATTAATTTTAAACGTATGCCGGTGTTTACATGCTGTTAGGCCGTATGTGTGTATATATAAATTTCAATGCAAAGTGAATTTAAATGCATGTTTTCTTCTTTGTATGTTTATCAAAAGAATAGTGTCAGCGCTCCTCCTCCGAGCCCCAGGGATGCTCTCCCAATGTCTGATGAAGACGAAGGTGTCAACACTGGTGATGAGTCTGAAGATGATGACAAGGACCATGAACATGGCAGGGAGGATAAAACCTCAGACACTGATGATGGAGTTGGACCATCAATGGAAAGAGAGGTAAATATAGAGGTCCTACAACTGTGTATAGTTGTGTACTTCTTTACTGACCGACACACATTACAGTTTTAAGTGTTATTTTCTTTTCTCTTCATTAGAATAGTGGAGTACCAGACACCAGTGATATGGATTCCTCTGTCAACTCTTTAAGACCCCGAACAAGATTGAACATTGCATGCTTCTGTTCTTGCCTTGCTAGAACCCACAAGAGTTTTGATTCAGACAGGGAAGTTCCGAGATATAATTGTAAAAACTATGATGATCATGTAACACTAGTGATGACACACACCATAAAGGGCATTATTGCGCTAGTGTTACAACATTGTATTGGCCGTGAATTAGTTGATAAGTGTGAGGCCTGTCTGATAGGTGACCCCAGCCAAGCACAGCATCTCTGTCTAACTTTAGATCACGAGCAAGGGAGTGTCTGGAGTAGTGTCGCTCTTATATGTAACAAAATAAGTGTCACCCACTTTCTAAATGTTGTGTTATGTGTTGCACGTGCCCTATGTGGGCTATGCATCACCAGACAGACTGAGAAAGAAGTGAAATCTCTTTTGCATAGCTTAGAAACATGCACAACGGAATTAATGTTTAGTTCCCCCCCCCCGCTGTACCGAACCCATAACGAACCGAGACTTCAAAACCGAGGTACGTACCGAACTGTCAGTTTTGTGTACCGTAACGTTACACCCCTAACAAATGCTGTTAAACGGCATATTTGAAACAATACATTTTTGGGAAACAGTCGCGGCTATCTAAGTTTATTTATTCAACGTTGCAGAACCTGAAGGGGAGGGAGTCATATCTCAAAGGAGATCTGATAACACTTTATTTTAAGGGGCCAGAAGTATGCATTAGTTAAGCACAAACACACTCGTAATTAATTTTTAACTTTACATATTAGTCATTATTTATTAAACATTTGAAGGATCCACATTCATGCAATGAATAAACATAAACCTAGTAATTAATGATTAACCGAATGCACAGTAAATGCATTTTAGCCATTATTTACAACTTAGCAAACCATATATTATTGTAGTGTTATGTTGGGTGTATTTTGATAGGAGCATTTTAGCTCTGAGCTGAAGCACTGATCTAAAGAAGACTTCTCCCCCCACCAAAAGTTATCAGAGTTCCTTAACTCATCAGCTTGGAACTGGTTTACATCAAAGTGACAGTTTTGGGGAGGATGGCACCGAGAATAGGCCAAATAGTTTGGAATCCTGCTATGAGATAGGAGAAAGGGGCCTGTAGGTAATAAAAACTCTTTGAAGTGGACGAGAGCCGAAATCCCGACATAGAGCTACGAACCCGGGCCAACCGGCATTTCCAAAAGATGGCATGGATTGACATCAGTCATAAATCAAGCCCCCCTCCAATAGGACACTGGGGGCTGAAACCGAAATCCAATCTAAAAAAATCAAGAACCAATCACCTATTGATCTGACAGACTATAAAGAACAGCGCACGGTCTCTCTCTCTTAGAAACTCGCAACCTGTAGCTCTGTTGCCAGAACCGGAACCAGAAACCAACCAAGTCTTTGCCGGCAACAGAAGAATTAAACTGGGAGAAGGAGATTGAGCCGTACGAAGAATTCTTTTAAAGGACTTTATTTAATAAATAACTTTACAGACCCACCTGATCAGTGGAGTTTTACAGCTGGACAATTGACTAAGTCGACTGAATACGAAAGTGTCAGTCATTTAAATAGCTATTTGAGTCTTAAGAAACTTGACCCTTGGAACAAACAGGGCCCTGCTTTCCTCAAAGACTTTGTCTTCAAGTAACTACAGTGGAACCCTGCTTACAAAGAAGATTTTGTGCACAACCTTGGAGCCTTCAAACCAATGGAAAGTCTGTTTGGAAAAGACTCTACATTCGCGAAACCCCAACTTCCAGGTGCATCGACTGAGTGGAAGTTCTTGGACAAAGCCGAACCGGACTGCCTTTGTTCCAAACCACACGGACCTCGTGCCGTGTGCTGTTATCTGAGCCCAAAGCCAGAGAGGCCTCTCTGCGACGAAGTTCAGATAAGTTTAACAGTTTGGAGTTTGTGATTCATGACATTTAAGAAATCAATTAGAAATGTTAATCTGTGATTCATAACTCTAGAATGTGTTATATCATTTAGTTTTCTTAAATATAAATGTGTGTTGCATTCAACTGTTTTGTTGATAATTTTAGAAATAAAATCTGTCAACGCCGAGAAATATCTTCTCATTCCTGTTTAACTGTTTAGTCTGAAATTGACACAAGTTAATAGACACCAGATTATAGGTGGCCCTGCCTATCCTTAATCATTGAATAATAATCAGTTAAGGGAAATTGTGGTAACAAGTAATGATAGGATCTTTCTCTGTACCTAAACGTTAATGAGACTGATATATATATATATATAACGAGAAGTTACCTGACATAAATACTAACCTGCGTAGTTATTTAATGTCTGACTAACAATACTAACGAGAGACTCACCTTCGTCTTACTAACCGGTATTGTAGTCAATGTGTTTATAACCTTTTTTGTTTAAAGATTTGTGTGTTATCATATGCGATCCCATGGTCTTTGATTTGGTCACGGAAGTGATTTGTCTTTGATTTGTTGATCTAGAGTTGAATTTTAATTAGTTTTTCCCTTTTGTATAATTAGTGTAGTGCTACATTTAGTCTTTGTTTTTGAATAAATTTGACAATTTATATCTGTCTGCGTCCAATTATTACAGAAATTGAGTTCTACAAGACTCCAGGATTCGTGATAAGGTAATACTATAAATTCACTTCTTTAATTGAAATTTATAAGTGTACCTTATACATAATGTATCTATTAAATTAACTGAACAATATGAAGCTAGTAACTATGTTTAATTAGTGCTGGTTTTACAGTTATAAATTGCTCAAATATTGTAAGAAAGACAATTTGACCGCCTGTTCTAAAGTGAAAGTTATATTCACATTAATTATTGCACTAATTCAGTGATATTTATGTTTATTGGCCTAGAATAAGGCAATAATTATGGCTAAACTGCCAACAACACAGTACTAAAGAGAATTGGACTCCCTGTTGTAAAGATTTACACTAGGGGTGTCCCGAAGCACAATACCTTATTCGGAAAGGCACGGATAATGGCTTCAAAACCAATAACGAATAATTTTGCCGAATAATATGCGGCTAAGGCTGAGACAGTCACAGCTTGTGTTTGATGGATAACAGGTGAGCCAGGGGATCATATCACGAAACTTAAATGTCTGAAATCACTAGGCAATAATGTCCGTGTGAAATGAATGTGTGTAAACTTTAGGAATGAAATGAGCGCAAATCAAATAGCAGCTCTCTGCGCTTCTCTCTGAAATCAGAGCTTTAACGGGGTGCTTGAATATGATTTCACTTTTCTAACTTTAGTTAGTGTGTAATGTTGCTGTTTGAGCATAAACAACATCTGCAAAGTTACGAAGCTCAAAGTTCAAAGCAAAGGGAGATATTTGCTGTTAAAGAAATCGTTTTTTAAGGACTACAACAAACGGCTGGGTTAGTGACATCACTAACCCTAGAATTGACATAAACCCCGTCCCCTGAACACAATTCAGAGATTATCAAGACAGAATATGCTAATCAATGGGTAGAAGATAACTAAACATAGTCCAGTTAACATAATAGATGGTGAGGTACATTACTACACACAAATAATATGGTTTGCTAAGTTGTTAATATGAAAGAATGTTGATCCTTCAAATGTTTAATACAAGTTAAATAATGGGTAATATGTCCTTACTAATCAGAATTACTAGTGTACTTATGCTTAACTAATGCATCATTCTGGACTATTCAAATAAAGTGTTATCACAGTTCTTAATGACATGCATATTTTGGACATAGTCAGGTGCAAAAACAAGAAGGTTACTTTGTTGTCGGTGTTTGCGCAGAGGTTGCGTATGTTTGCGCACAGATAGCGGATAATCGCTCGCACCTTGGAACCTATTTCCGGGAGCGCGTTGTTGAGCCACCAGGCTCTGTTTTGTGCGGATGGGCGGCCGGAGCGCGTTAAGGGTTTTCTGTTACAACGTTGTCGTTAATAACTAATGATCTTCGCATGCAAGTCAATCAATCAAAACTAACTTGAGCTGGACAATAACTTTATTCTAGAGCTGCTGTAAAGCCAAAACAATCTCTGTCACTTTCATTTCTTATCACTGGAAAGCTGCTTTCAAACAATTCATATTGTTAAAAGCGCTATATAAATGAAGGTGATTGACTTCCCTTGCATAGACTTTTTGTCACTGCTGGTTTTACTGTTCTAAATAACAGTAGGACTTAGCCTAGATTTAATACCAGATTTCTTTGTTTTTTAAGTTCAAATGTATTATTATGTGAATTGGTACTTAAGTAAATGGTGTGTGATTATATGCATGACATTCATTCGGTGACAGTGGAATACAAACAGTCTTACCGGTGTATTCTCAACATCAGTTTCATCTGAATCCGTATATCCGTGTATCATAACAGCTTCACATTATTTATTGGCCCCGACAGTGTAAAAACAAATTAAATGCATTAGATAGGTCTACTTACTGCTCACAAACTTGATAGAGGCAGCGTACACTGGCCAGCCATGTTTTGGCTTTTTCCCTTTCTGCCATCCCACAGCAGCTGAACAGTCAGTTTGCGGGTATCCATCGTCATCCATCTTGGTGTCATCATATGTACGTATGGCTTCGGTTTCCACCTCGCTATACATCCCAGCATCCTCCCCACTGACCCATTGGACCACTGCAAACTTTCTCATCACACCTTGGGCTTTAGAAGAGTTTGGCTTTTAGTGAATTTAGATCACGGCTGTTTCATCAGATCTCACATGGGAAGGTCACAGTTTTGTGTCTTGTGAGTCTGATTGTAGCGTCATGGGCATCATTTTTGCTTTGTAAGACCAGTTTGCCAGACACAGACATAATGCTAGGCCAGCTAAATGTCAGCTGCATGCAAGTTAGCTGCAGATCTGTGAAAGATTAGTACAATCGATAATGAGGGCTGTCGATTTAACGCGGTAATCTGATTCATTGACGTTAGTTGTGAGAAACTAACGCGATTCAAATATTTTAACTCAATTAACCCACCCGCCCCTGACCAACGTAGGTAGATTTGTGTAATGAAATAGATTCAAAACTGAATCGCTTGACAGTAAAAAAGTAAATGTAGTCTAATGTTAACGGTATAATACCCATTCAACATAAACCAACAAATACATGAATCCAGTTCACGTTACCTAAATACACGAAGCAAGGGCAATATCAAAGTTGTTGCTGGCTCAGTTAGCTCCTAGCAAGGTAACCTTAACTCTTGCAACTGTTGTCTTATTGAACAAACCAACTACTTTGCTTATAAATTACTAAATGAACCAACCTGAATCAACACAAATCCCTGAGTAATAATTACAACAAGATACAATTATTCTTTCCTTCGGGGTGACGTTAGAAATCCATGTTTAATCGATCTGAAACCTCTGTTGAAACTTAAAGCAACGGCCCGTGTTACCGCTGTCTGGCTGCTTCAATGAGTCAGTGATCTGGATTTCTATTGGATCCCGCGCAGCAGTTCAAACATCAACCAATCGGCATATTGTATGGTCTTATGGCCCTAATGCACTTGCCTACATGTAGCGATGTTTTCTATTATGCAAAATGGCGAAACGAAAATTGTGTTGCTTTAACAGTTGCCAAGAAGAAAGAATGATTCCTCGTCGTACTCGGACCAGGTGGAAAACAAGGCAAAACTTGTTTTTCCAGCAAAGTTTTGGTCATATTGATAATTTATAGGCCCTAGAAATGTGTGTATTAAATATGATAAACTATAATATATTCATAAATAGGCATTATACTTATTGTTGAACATAATTGTACAAATAATGTTTAGTTTAAGTTATGTTAAGTTTTAAGGTTTTAAAAATGTGTTTAAAATGTTGTAAAATGCATTGACAAACATATCTGAAGGCGAGTAGATTTCCCACTACAGCTGGTCATGTTGTTTTTAAATGCTGCCCGTGAACTGAACAATGAACGAAGTCACCATATCTAAATATTCACAACAAACACCCTTTCGACATGAAACCAAGAAATGAGAGCAATGCTTTCACTGCTCGCCATAGCGTCTCAATGTTAGTGTCCCTCAGCAGGATATGTCGCCCATTTTAGGTTTACAGACATTCTATAAATTAGCAGCCTGGCATTAGTACTGTCAGTAAAATATTATGCATGGCTAATAATTTTATGTCATAATAATATATTCATCTGTAGCCTATGGAGATGGCTTCCATCTCAAGACACCAATATAAATCTAAGCACAACAGCAATGCTAAAATGTAATGTATTATTGTGTCTGTAAAAGTGAAAGGAGCATACAGGTAGATGGTGGGGTGGGTTGTGAACACTAGCTTTAATCTTGATGAACATCCTGGGAATTAATAACAGTCAAAACAGCTTGCCATATTGTTGAACAAGAATATCAACATTTAGAGTAAAACAGGTTTCTTTTGGTACACACTTTGCTTATGATCACTCAAATTTGGATTCTTTCCCATTTGTTACAGAATACCAACCAATCAAACCTGGTGTCTTCAGGTCCCTCAAATGACCATGTCACAGATGCCAGTTGGCTGAACATCCTCGCATTTTCCATGAAGCACAATGTAACAGAGGCTTTAATGGAGGACCTACTGAAGCTGTTAAGGTTATGTAGTGGGGATGCTGCAAGCATCCCAAGTAGCAAGTACATGCTAGAGAAGGAGTTTAAAGATTATGTAGACAAATCAGAATACCATCTGTGAGACAAAGTTTAGAGCTGGGTCAATTTTTTATTTGTATACCTTTGAGGAATCAACTTCAAGCTCTTTTGGAGAATGAGCCTATTCCAAATATTTACAATAATAAAATAAGATTTTAAAAAATAACAGATTTTTCAGATGGGAAGTTGTACAAATATCTGAAATCAGTTAGTGATTCATTCTTTTCCCTGTCTTTCAATTGTGATGGAGTGCCAGTGTTCCAGTCATCTAAATACAGCATATGGCCCTTACTATGCTCTGTTAATGAATTACCCCCAGAGGAAAGAGATACAAATGTCATACTATGTGCCTTGTGGTTTGGGTCATCAAAACCACAAATGACTAGCTTCCTCAAACCTTTTGTGGAGGAATGCAAAAGTCTTGGACAAACAGGTCTTCAGTGGCAGGATCCAGTAGATCACTCAATCAAAACGACAAAGGTCTATGCATTATGTGCCATATGTGATGCTGTTGCACGACCTTTACTGCAAAATTTCAAGCAGTTTAATGGAGAGTATGGGTGTGGGCACTGTCTTCATCCAGGTGTTCCTTAGAGATCATGACACAACTGTGCAAATAGGTGAGATTGCCAAAAATAATGAACAGAGCATTTTGGGCATAAAAGGGCCATCTCCAATTGTGGACTTGCCAGATTTTGACCTGATCAATGGCATGGTCCCTGATTACATGCATTGTGTGTTGCTGGGGGTTTGCCGGCAAATAGCCACTTTATGGTTTGATTCCAAAAGCTATAGTAAACCATGGTATGTTGGTTTGAACACTGTAACAGTGGATGTAAATCTTTTAGCAATCAAGCCTCTAAGCATTTTTTCCAGAATCCCACGGTCTATTGTTGAGCTAAGGTTTTGGAAAGCTCACGAATGACAGAACTGGCTTTTATATTACAGTTTGCCAGTCCTGGAGGGGATACTTCCAAACAGGTATCTTTGCCACTGGGCTCTACTTGTGGAGGGTGTGAGCATTTTGCTAGGTTCAGACATTAGCCAAGAGGATATTGACCATGCTCATGAGGCTCTTGAGCTTTATGTTAAATCAGTTCAGTCTTTGTATGGCGAAGATCAGGTGACCTACAATATGCATTCACTTCTGCATTTGACTAAGAGTGTTGAGAATTTGGGTCCTCTCTGGGCCCAGTCTGCTTTCATGTTTGAGAGCTATAATGGCTACTTGCTCAAGCAAGTCAAAAGCAGTAATGCAGTGCCTCAGCAGCTTTGCAAAAGAGTAGCATGGTCTCGGGCATTGCCACGCATAGCTAAGGCCTGCTCATCCAATGATGTTTCACCTGAAATTAAATCATTCTACACAGAAATGACCTCTGGTAAACGTCATGTAAAGAATTATACTAGATATGACTTGCACTTGGAGTGCCAAAGATTAGGCCAGTGTCTGAAAATAATATGAATGCATTGCATGCATTGCTAGATGTACCTGGGACCTCTATTGGCAGGTACTACAACAGAATAGTTATCAACGGAGAGGTCATTCAAAGCCAAACATACACAAAGACAAAGAAAAGGAACAACTCGGTTGTGATATTGAAAGATGGCAGTATTTTCACGGTTTCACACTTTCTCTGTGTCAGTGATGACCAATATCACTTATATGCAGTTGGCAAATTTGGAAATTGTACAGTGCAGAAACTGGTTCGAGGATCTGCTGTCAAAATATCACTGACCTTTATGCGGACTGTTCATTTTCCTACAGGATTTGAAAGAGCAGTTGATCTAAGGTTGATTATACAGTATATGACCATGTTTGATTATAGGCATAGGGCTCCACTTAGGACAAGGCAAGAGCATGAGTTAAGTACAGCCTTATACTGCTAAACTGCACTGTGTTTTATACATGTCTTCATATGCTGGACATTCATATTAAATTTGCACTATTTTCCTATGTTTTTACTTCATCAAAAACTATATGCCTTTAGTTGTATGTAGGACATATATGATTAAAAATACATTAATATTATGCAATTTATATATGTGTTTTTTGCAGCATATATGTCCCTTACAATATTCGGTTTGAACATATAAGAATCACAGGTTTTTTTAGGAAAAGGAAAGGATCCAAGTGCAGGCTTTAGAGTTGAAGCAGATAATCCAATAAGGGCAAAACGAGAGAGCATAAACAGGGACAGTCCAGGTCAAACGATCAAGCGAACAGGCTAGTAGAGAGATCCGAAAGGGGTAAACGAGAGAAGGAAGCAAGAGGTCAAAAATACACGGGAAGGCAATCAAGAAACAAGGCTTAGAATTGATTCAGGAGAGAATGCAAGACTTCGCGATGAATCTAGGAAACAGAGGGGTACTGTGTACTGTGAAGGAGAGAGGGATTGAACGAGGTGAATGAAGGATTGACCAATGATAGGAGAGGAGGACAGAACAGGTGCACCTGGTAGGGAAGAATGTGGAAAGACTGGTTTGACTGGACAAAGGAAAAGAGAAGCACTAAACTAGTATTTGGGAGAGGGAGACCTCTGGTGGTGAACTAAGGTAGAAGCAGGGGAGACCGTGACAGTCTCCAAGGTTCTCATCGTAAATAACAAACAGAAATCAAACTACCTTCTGGCCTGACCTTCTAGCTTGACCTTATCTTTCTTAAGTATACAAGAGAGATTAACAGGTGTGAGAAAATAATTTCTAACTTTCCTTCCACACATACATACATACATACATACATACATACATACATACATACGGAAAATAAATAATAGAATTTTGAATCACAATAAGATGTTATCAAGTACAGAAAAAGAAAATGTAATAAAATGTGATCTTAAATACATACAAATAAAGAAAATTGGTTTACTATTTCCAGATTCCTTTTTTGAAATACAATGACATGCATTACAAATGAGTATTTACATTATATTTACAGCCGGTGCTCGTGTGTCACTGTGTCCCTCAGGCTGTGGTAGGCGCTGACATATTGGGCAGCCAGGGTGGCTGTGTGTCCCTCCCCCAGGAGGACTGACCGTTTTTCTTTTTTCTAAGATTTGTCACAGGTTGGGTGGGCATCCATTATGTTGTTACAGAATGTGTCCCTTATTTTGGGCTAAAGCTTTCCGTGGAGGGGAACGTGGATCAGTTTGTACCATTTTTGGGAAGATCTGCCTTGTTGGGGCGGAGCTGTGATCCAGGTGAACAGCAGATCGGGCATAGGTGGGCATGTGGGCAGAGGAGTAGGAAGGCCGGTCAAGCAAATAAGCTTGCTAAGGTACGCAGCAGCAGCAAGCAGCCCCCCCATCCAGCCAGCCAGCCAGTCTGGCTAGCAGTGACTGAGTGGTTGACAGACGGCAAGCAATGGAATGTACGTGCTCTGTGATGTCATAGCAGTCAGCTGAGAGAGGCTCGTGATGTCATCGCCGAGCTGTCTGTCTGTCTGTCTGTCTCTCTCTCTCTCTCTCTCTCTCTCTCTCTCTCTCTCTCTTCCTCTCAATTCAATTCATTTGTATTGTCAAAGCAATTGGACATACATACATACATACATACATATATATATATATATATATATATATATATATATATACATACATACATACATCCATACATGCTAGAAAGTCATTACTATGTTATCTTAAAGGCTAACTAAGCAGAACATATATCATTATAGAACAGAGTTCATAGGTCAACACATGGTTTTAGGGAACAGGCTCGTAGGTCATACCGTTTGACATTGTCTCCAAGGTTCTCATCGTAAATAACAAACAGAAATCAAACTATCTTCTGCGCTGACCTTCTAGTTTGACCGTATCTTTCTTAAGTATACAAGAGAGAAAAACAGGTGTAAGAAAATAATTTCTAATTTTCCTTCTACACATATATACATACATACATACATATGTAGCGTTATGTTGGGTGTATTTGGATAAGAGTATTTGGGCTCTGAGCTGAAGCACGGATCTAAAGAAGACCTCTCCCCCCCCCAAAGTTATCAGATTTCCTTAGCTCATCAGCTTGGAACTGGTTTGCTTAAAAGTGACAGTTTTGGGGAGGATGGCACCGAGAAGAGGCCAAATAGTTTGTTATTCTGCTATGAGATGTCTGGAGAAAGGGGCCTGTAGGTGATAAAAACTCTTTGAAGTGGACGAGAGCCGAAATCCCGACATAGAGCTACGAACCCGGGCCAACCGGCATTTCCAAAAGATGGCATGGACTGACATCAGTCATAAATCAAGCCCCCCTCCAATAGGACACTGGGGGCTGAAACCGAAATCCTATCTCAAGAACTCAGGGACCAATCACCTACTGATCTGACAGACTTTAAGGAACAGCGGACAGTCTTTCTCTCTCTCTTTCTCTCACCTGAACCAGAAACTCGCTGCCACAGCTCAACCTGTAGCTCTGTTGCCAGAACCGGAATCAGAAACCAACCAAGTCTTTGCCGGCAACAGAAGAGTTAAACTGGGAGAAGGAGATTGAGCCGTACGAAGAATTCTTTTAAAGGACTTTATTAAATAAATAACTTTACAGACCCACCTGATCAGTGGAGTTTTACAGCTGGACAATTGACTAAGTCGACTGAATACGAAAGTGTCAGTCATTTAAATAGCTATTTGAGTCTTAAGAAACTTGACCCTTGGAACAAACAGGGCCCTGCTTTCCTCAAAGACTTTGTCTTCAAGTAACTACGGTGGAACCCTGCTTACAAAGAAGATTTTGTGCACAACCTTGGAGCATTCAAACCAGTGGAAAATCTGTTTGGAAAAGACTCTACATTCCCGAAACCCCAACTTCCAGGTGCATCGACTGAGTGGAAGTTCTTGGACAAAGCCGAACCGGACTGCCTTTGTTCCAAACCACACGGACCTCGTGCCGTGTGCTGTTATCTGAGCCCGAAGCCAGAGAGGCCTCTCTGCGACGAAGTTCACATAAGTTTAACAGTTTGGAGTTTGTGATTCATGACATTTGAGAAATCAATTAGAAATGTTAATCTGTGATTCATAACTCTAGAATGTGTAATATCATTTAGTTTTCTTAAATATAAATGTGTGTTGCATTAAACTGTTTTGTTGATAATTTTAGAAATAAAATCTGTCAACGCCGAGAAATATCTTCTCATTCCTGTTTAACTGTTTAGTCTGAAATTGACACAAGTTAATAGACATTAGATTATTGGTGGCCCTGCCTATCCTTAATCATTGAATAATAATCAGTTAAGGGAAATTGTGGTAACAAGTAATGATAGGATCTTTCTCGGCACCTAAACGTAAATGAGACTGATATATATATAACGAGAAGTTACCTGACATAAATACTAACCTGCGTAGTTATTTAATGTCTGACTAATAATACTAATGAGAGACTCACCTTCGTCTTACTAACCGGTATTGTAGTCAATGTGTTTATAACCTTTTTTGTTTAACGATTTGTTAAACGGAATGTACGTGCTCTGTGCTGTCATAGCAGTAAGCTGAGAGAGGCTCGTCATGTCATCGCTGAGCTGGCTGGCTGGCTGGCTGGCTCTCTGTGTGTGTGTGTGTGTGTGTCTCTCTGTCTGTCTGTCTGTCTGTCTCTCTCTCTCTCTCTCTCCCTCTCAATTAAATTCATTTGTATTGTCAAAGCAATTGGACATGCATACATACATACATACATATATATGGAAAATAAACAATATGTGTACATCTCTTTCGGCATTAGTGGTGCCCTCACAGATGTGCAAGTTACATGACAGACAGACAGACAGACACACACACACTTTCACACACAGACAGACAGACAGACAGACAGACACACGCATATTATGGGTCTTTGTTGGGTAGTGAAATGGGTAGCATCAGTCGCAGTGTGGGTAATGTCAGGGAGCCAATCATAGTCCCCGTTATTTGCATATCGTGGCGCAAAGCTTTCTGGGAAAAGCAACTTAACACGTTTAGTCATGTATTTGTCCATAGTTTACACATGAGATGAAAGAGACAGTATGACGTGTTGAGCACCTGGGATTCCTCATGTGTATGTGAGGGGCAGAGGAACCGGATCCCAAGTGTGCGTCCCAGGTGCTATAGGTTTCAAAGCATGCAGGGGAATAGGCACCCCACCCTGACACCTATAGAAGACTGGATAGGGAGATATAAATAGCAATGGGGAGACTCTTGTACTTGGTGTGGCTCTATCCATATAGTGGGGCCAGCAGCCACTTAGCAGGTGCAGCAATAGAAGCTCAGCCTGGGGAGACTGGATTTAGCATTTGCTCTCCATTTTGATAACTATCCATAATCATTTCTGCAAAATACTTCTATGATACCTATGTATGTTTTTTACTTGTACTATATTATACTATCAAGTATCAGTGTACACATACAATGTGACCTGTTACATTAATACAGAGGCCACGGAAGGCCAGATCACTAATAGCCACTGTCCCCTGATATTACACTTTTTTACAATCACTTTGGCACTCATTTCAGAACCTTGATGTCATTTTTCAAAACTCTAGACACTAAACTCACACCCGATGATCAAAATGCACATTTTTCAAAACTCTAACACTTTTTTACAATTGCTTGGATACAATACACATCAACCTCAGATCATTTGTTCATTGAACTAAAATGACACAACTTACATCAAAGTATTACCATTTCAAAATGCAATTCACACATTACATCTGAGATCACTGTCTATTCATTTCATTACAAAGATCTAACTATCAATTGATACAGCTGCTCAAAATGATAAGTGACTGTTGCATTACTCTTAATGCATAATTTTATGGAAACTGACAAACAATATTCCATGTTTCGATCATGAAAGTTTCAGGATAATGAGATCCATTGACACCAATAACCGAGGAGCATGAACCAGTTGGACTACATTATCTATGGATGTAATATTTCATCATCATTCATCATCATGTAGCACTTTTCCACACCATGTTTTCAGTGTGGAAGGAAAGTTAGAAATTCTTTCTCTAATACCTGTTTTTCTCTCTTGTATACTTAAGAAAGATAAGGTCAAGCTAGAAGGTCAGGCCAGAAGGTAGTTTGATTTCTGCTTGTTATTTACGATGAGAATCTTGGAGACAATGTCAAACAGTATGATTGAAGTGCCTGCTCCCTAATCCATGTGTTGATCTATGAACTCTGTCCTATAATGATATAAATTCTGCTTAGCTAACTTTTAAGATAACATAGTAATGACTTTCTGATTATAACCAGCTCTTTGATTTTTGTGTATAAAAGCTCTGACTGTTAAAATGAAGGCAGAGCGACTTTGGGATCTACTTGAGTCACTGTTCCTCTCCACGCTGCGTGTATTAAAGGCATTGCAACTAACGCTCCAACCTGGTTGAAGATGATTGTTCTTCCACATCAGATTTGACATTACTGTATGTATGCAGGCCCTTGTAATTGCTTTTCCAATACTGCCAACTGGTTATTGATGATTGATTTCACATTGTGGTACGAGTATCGAGTGAAATGAGTGCTATCCACCCCAGCAACACAGTGATAACATGGAGCCGGCAAGTCATCCAGGTCACAATAGAGGTCAAGCAGTGGGAGGAGGAAGACGTGGTGGTCAAAGGAATGGAAGGGGACATGCACCCCTTCTGAGAGGTGGTCGTGGGCCTCGTCATAGAGGAGGGCTTAGGCCTCACCAGAGAGGCAGCCATGGGCCTCATTTGAGAGGTGTTGGGGGAACGTGGTAGAGGACAAGGCCACGGACCAGACAGCGGCAGCAACAGCAAATAGTGTCCAGTGAAATCCGAGAAATAGTTGTAGAGCATGTTGCAAATCATGGCATGACCATGACTGAGGCAGCTACAATGATTCAATCAAACCTCAGAATCAACTCAGGATCAACTGTGGCCTCAATCATCAGAAATTTCCGTACTGAGAAGCGGCAAGTCTTCAGCATGCACTAAACATTAGGCTACTCTCAATTGTCAAATGACTGTATACTGCATACCAATGTGTAGCACAGAGTATAGTGTGCCTTTTGAAAGAAATGCAGACAGAGTGAAGCAGCTGATGACTGAGTATGTTCAGGTATGTTCAGTTTCAAGATGCCTCTTGTGAAAAATGGTTGTGAGAACCTGAACCAGAACACAGGGCTGATGGAAATTTAGAAGTACAGTAATCAATCCTTTGTTTTGCTTTTTACACTAAGCCAGGTGAGGAACACTGCAGTTGACATTTTACTGTAGTTTTGTTCTTTTTTGTAGCTAATTATTGTTGCATGGATTCAAAGAAACCTATGGTGTGATTTGATTGTATTGCATCAATACATTTCAGATTTTGTTCAATGATTCCACTGTGTCTGTAGTATTCTCTCTACTAGTCCTTTTACAGTGATGTATTTATGTGTAGTACCATAATGAAACATGTATCACATATTTTGTACTACAATATTTAATGATTGTACGAACAACTACACAGTGAAACTATCGGTATCTTCTGTGTTACTATGTTACTATGGTATTTCATGATAAATTAGTTATTTGAACCAACAAGTCTGCAAGTGCAAGGTTTCTTTAAAGATATGAAAGGCTGTCCAATGTTCAAAACATTGTATTGTGCAGTGTTACAAGTGATGACCGTTTTGAGTTTTGTGTCTAGAGTTTTGAAAAATGACATCAAGGTTCTGAAATTAGTGACAAAGTGATTGTAAAAAACTGTATATTCATCCTATTTAATGTGCTCTTTTAAAATGTACTTTTCTTTTTTATGTTGCCATTTCTGTTCTACCAATGTTTCAGTTGTTAGCCAAAGATTGACAGAGTACATCTCATACACACAGGCCAGACAGCAAGGATTTCTTTTTGAAATTCAATTACAAATGCTGCATGAATTCATCAATACGATTAGAGCTCCTGAAAACTCACTTTACAGCATCTCATTAGCAGTGAAAAGAAACCAAGAAAGTTGGGACAGTCGACTGTTTACCACTATGTAACATCACCTTTTCTTTTAATAACACTTATTAAGCACTTGGGCACTGAAGACACCACTTGGTTAAGTTTAGCAAGCGGGATTTTCCCCCATTCATCCATTATGCATTTCCTCAGCTGCGCAACTGCACAGGGCCTTCGTTGTCTTAATTTGCACTTCATAGTGCGCCACACATTCTCAATTCGGAGACAGGTCAGGACTGCAGGCAGGCCATGCTAGCACCCGCACTCTCTGCCTACGCAACCATGCGCTTGAAATCTGGGCAGAATGTGGTTTGGCGTTATCCTGCTGAAAAATGCAGGGACGTCCCTGGAAAAGATGATGTCTGGATGGCAGCATATGTTGCTCCAAAATGTGTACATCTCTTTCTGCAAAAATGGTGCCCTCACAGATGTGCGAGTTACATGACAGACAGACACTCATACACACTGTCACACCCACACACACACACACACTTTCACAGACAGACACATGCACACACACACACACTTTCACAGACACACACACACACACACACACTTTCACAGAGACAGACACACACACACTTACATACATACATACATACATACATACATACATACATACAGTGAGGGAAAAAAGTATTTGATCCCCTGCTGATTTTGTGCGTTTGCCCACTCACAAAGAAATGATCAGTCTATAATTTTAATGGTAGGTGTATTTTAACAGTGAGAGACAGAATAACAGCCAAAAAATCCAGAAAAACGCATTTCAAAAAAGTTATAAATTGATTTGCATGTTAATGAGGGAAATAAGTATTTGATCCCCTATCAATCAGCAAGATTTCTGGCTCCCAGGTGTCTTTCATACAGGTAACGAGCTGAGATTAGGAGCACTCTCTTAAAGGGAGTGCTCCTAATCTCAGCTCGTTACCTGTATAAAAGACACCTGTCCACAGAAGCAATCAATCAATCAGATTCCAAACTCTCCACCATGGCCAAGACCAAAGAGCTGTCCAAGGATGTCAGGGACAAGATTGTAGACCTACACAAGGCTGGAATGGGCTACAAGACCATCACCAAGCAGCTTGGTGAGAAGGTGACAACAGTTGGTGCGATTATTCGCAAATGGAAGAAACACAAAATAACTGTCAGTCTCCCTCAGTCTGGGGCTCTATGCAAGATCTCACCTCGTGGAGTTTCAATGATCATGAGAACGGTGAGGAATCAGCCCAGAACTACATGGGAGGATCTTGTTAATGATCTCAAGGCAAACGTACAAAAACAGCAGGGGATCAAATACTTTTTTCCCCCACTGTACATACATATATATGGAAAAGAAACATTACAAGTATAAATCACAATAAGATGTAATAAAGTACAGATAAACAAAATGTAATAAAATGTGATCTTTTTGCAAATGCAGGGACGTCACTGGAAAAGATGATGTCTGGATGGCAGCATATGTTGCTCCAAAATGTGTACATCTCTTCTGCAAAAATGGTGCCCTCACAGATGTGCGAGTTACATGACAGACAGACAGACAGACACTCACACCCACACACACACACTTTCACAGACAGACAGACATACACACACACACACACACTCACTTTCACACAGAGACAGGCACACACACGTACAGACACACACACTCACTTTCACACAGAGACAGGCACACACACACACACACATACATACATACATACATATGGAAAAGAAACAATACATTTATAAATCACAATAAGATGTAATAAAGTACAGAAAAACTAAATGTAAGAAAATGTGATCTTTAATACACACAAATATGTATGGCTGGTCGGATGCGTCTTGGACTCGGGTTCCTCTTCATTACGTATAACGCTTTTGCCTTTTGCTAAAGCTTTCCGTGGAGGGGATCGTGGGTGAGTTTGTACCATTTTTGGGAGGATCTGCCTTGTTGGGGCGGAGCTGTGATCCAGGTGAACAGCAGATCGGGCATAGGTGGGCATGTGGGCAGAGGAGTAGGAAGGCCGGTCAAGCAAATAAGCTTGCTAAGGTACACAGCAGCAGCAAGCAGCCCCCACATCCAGCCAGCCAGCCAGTCTGGCTGGCAGTGACTGAGTGGTTGACAGACGGCAAGCAACGGAATGTACGTGCTCTGTGATGTCATAGCAGTCAGCTGAGAGAGGCTCGTGATGTCATCGCTGAGCTGGCTGGCTGGCTGGCTCTGTGTGTGTGTGTGTGTGTGTGTGTCTATGTCTGTCTGTTTTTCTGTTTGTCAGTCTGTCTGTCTGTCTCTCTCTCTCTCCCTCTCAATTCTATTCATTTGTATTGTCAAAGCAATTGGACATACATACATACATACATATATATATATATATATATATATATATATATATATGTAGCGTAAGGTACACTTTTAAATTTCAATTAAAGAAGTGAATTCATAGTATCACCTTATCACGAATCCTGGAGTCTTGTAGAACTCAATTTCTGTAATAATTGGACGCAGACACCAATTCCAAAGATATAAATTGTCAAATTTATTTAAAAACAAAGACTAAATGTAGCACTACACTAATTATACAAAAGGGAAAAACTAATTAAAATTCAACTCTAGATCAACAAATCAAAGACAAATCACTTCCGTGACCAAATCAAAGACCATGGGATCCCATAGGATAACACACAAATCGTTAAACAAAAAAGGTTATAAACACATTGACTACAATACCGGTTAGTAATTCTAGGAATCACTAAGAAACAGTTGAAAGTGCTAAATTGCAGTTTCAGAAGATGAAAAAAAACTGTAACTGATGGGATATGTAGTACTTTATACTCGAGTGGTCTATGCGATTACACCCTGTTGGTGTTATTAAGAACGCCAAGTACCAGAATGCAGAGCGGGACTGTTTTTTGTGCCGTGACTTGTCGGGGGAAAAAGGCGCAGAAAAAACGGACGAGAAGGTGAAGGTAGTATGGCGGTGATGCACGCGTTGGTGAAGTGGGAAAGCGGGGTCGACAAAGACTCTTACAGCGTGATTCCCACTGCTTGCTTTCGCAATTTTGATTTATTCAGCATTGCTGATGATGACGAAGAGACGACTCGAAACTTCAGAGCAGAGTGGAGAGACACGAACAAACCTCCAAAAGGTGGATGGCCTGTCCATGAAGCGCAGATCATTATGACTGGTAACAATGTTTATTTAAAAAAAAAAAACATTAAAGTCTTTACATGCTATTTGATATATACAATCACAGTATATTTGAAATGAATGTTTAAGTTATTAATGTGTTGTACTTCTAACATACTCTTATAACATGGTAGATGGTGGTGAGGGCGCTAAAACTCGTCATACTTGACTGGCATTTGTAAGAACGATTTATTGTGTGTTGTGCTTTACAATAAAATCCCCCAAATCACAAAATAAATTAAACCAGATATAATTTAACTTCAGTTTTGATTCAGTGTTGGCTGTTCATCTTAATTTGTATGGTCAAAGCACAGTATTTTTATGACAAATAAATATAATCCCCAAATATCTGTGGACATAATGCAGGGTTTTATTTATTTTATTTTTATTTTAGGAAAAGAAGGCGAACTAAGAAGAAAACTTAATGACCTAACAAAAATGCCCTGTCCTAAAATGAAGAGAGTACCTAAACCAAACAAAAAACTTCAAATTTCAGATGATAGTGACCTTGATGAACCACAGTTACCGGTGAGATAATTACTGCAAATATTAAATAAATGTATTGCAGGATTGTTTTTTTTTAATCATATTCATATATATATATATATTTTCATTTTAAACTCTTTTCCTCTCTGAATACAGCACAAAATAAGAAAGAAAACCGATGGAGCTTCAAGAATTAGATCCCGTCATATTCTACAGACATTTAAAGAGTCCAGTGAAGTTGAGCTACAGCAAAACGTTAAGCAGCTCGAAAAGGAAAACACAAGACTTAAAAATGAAAACCAATGTCTTCGAAACCGTATGGTTGATGGTAAGTTTTTTTATTTATAGCAAATAATTCCTTACCTTGATAAATGTTATTCTTCAGTAATTTAGATTCCAGAGTAATGTATTATAGTTGATCATACTGAAGTAATCTAGAACCACAATACAGACTCTTAATGTGCACTGTCTAATAGTTTAATAATACTGATTATTAAATAAAGTTTTCAACATAACTTCATAATCCTACATTAATGACTATATGCATTACATTAGACCTGGTAATTCTTGTATTTTATCTCTTATTTTTTTCGTAGCTAATGTTAATGACCCACAAAAAGGTCAGTTTGCCAATAACATAGAGCAAGTCTCTCAAGTATAATTGCAGGCATTGATGGTTTTGTTTTCACTTTGTATTAAATATATTACTAGAAATGATTATCATTTAATACTAAGGTTTTTTTCTCCAGAGATTCCAGACCTTTTGGACAATCTGAAAAAAATTGTAACAAAAGCCACATTGATCAGCAATGAAGACAAAAGTGTGTCACCATCAAGTGGTTCTGACAGCCCCACAGCAAATTGTTCTGAATCTGACAAAGAATCACCAAAACAGGTATAACACTCTTGGTCTACAATATTACAAAGACAAGGTAAAAATATATATATTGAAAACAAATATTGGTTGTAAACAATCTAATGATGCTACATTATCAGTTATATTCATAGTTATAGTTGATAATAAGAATGTAATTGAATTATGGGTGTCACAGATTCACTGACTTTATTATGTCTGTAAATTAATAAACTTAGAATTGAGACATACTGTGGTCTTTAATAACACATTTCTGTAACAAAATCACAGCCTTACTGATAATGTATTCCACTTAACATAATATAAGAATAGTTTGGGGATAAACTTGTTTTTTATTTACCATTGTCTTTTAGGTGGAAATATTCCCAGGCACTGGAGTTTACATTGACAAACTGTCCTGGATCCTTGCAGAGAGGTGCAGCACGAATACGTCATATGCAAGAACCCTGACGGTTGCTGTCTTTGACTTTCCAACATTATTAAAGAGCAATCTTCGTGGTGGTGGCAGCAAGAGAGATCCAACTTCGGAGAAAAAGACACCTCTGGATCGCTTAAAGGTGGAAGCCATATATGGTATGTAAATGCTGTTGTACAAAATTTCTAACTCTCCTTTTTAACTGTATAGAACACAAAGGGTTAGCATTTGAAATGTTCCTTTGGCCTTTGTTTTAGTTTCAGAGACTAGAGTTAATTTATTAATAAATAATAATACCTTACATGTAGCAGCTGGAAAGATCCCAAAGTGCTCTACAGACTCACTTCACCCACCACCCTCTGGGGTGCAGCCATTTTGTACCAGCAGATTACTACACAGCAGTAAAGGTGGAGTCATAACAAATTTGTTAGACCTGATTGAGGGAAGCCTGACTTAGAATTCAGCCACGTCACTCTTTCAACAACACCTTGTAAATCACCTTGGATTAATGCTTCAGACATATTAATACATAATAATAATGAATAGTGCCATGGGATCCTTGACAATATAAACTTTCATGTCTCATTTAAATTTGACTTTTGAGCAAATACTTCACATTTCAGTCCAGTTGTGCCACATCAATGTAATGCTTAAGCAAGGTATTAATGGAGAAAAGACTGCCTTTGCATAGCTGCTTCGCCAAGTACAGATTTTACTATGAACTAGTGTAAGACAAGTTTAAGAGCATACACCAAAACGTTTAAATACACCCACACACAAAAATGTTGATTTACTGTGGCAATATGTAACTAATGAACCCTTCTCAAAGATATGTGGTATGTTTATTAAAAGATTTTTATATATCTATGTGCAAGTCATTAAATCTATGTGATACATGTTTTTTAGGGGCTACCTTGAAAAAATTGCCCAGTACCCCAAAGAGTGTAATTGGTGGTGCAATTAACAGCAAGATAAATGAACTACGACACAGAATGAAACCAGAGTGAAGATTTGAAGAACCAGATCTGTATTTTTTGTTTTGTTTTCAACAGGGTTGGGGTCAATTCCAATTCAATTTTTAATTCCCTTTTCAATTCAATTCCAGTAAAGAATATTCTGTGAATGCAAAAAGTAATTGCAATTTTGAATTGATTTGTAGGAGGAATTGGAATTGAAAAACAGGAATTGACCCCAACCATGGTTTTCAGTGAGTGTTGTACAAATTGATAGGTCAGGGTTTCTGTAAAAACTTAATAGAGGCCAGCAGGCGTGCACGATCTGGGAAAAACTGCTCCACTACAACAGACCTCTTTCCCTTCGTTTTCTCTAAAAACCTCCTGATATCCTTCACTGCAGCTCTGACTCACCGAGGACGAGGAGGCGAGAGAGGAATCCGTGAAGCCGCCCTCACTGTCACTCCGAGCCGCGATGCTCCAGCGTGTAGCCGGACCTTTCCCCACCAAGCCGCTCGCTACCCCAGCTTCACTACTGTGCCACCACTTCTTTTACTGACACTATTTACCAACACCGTCCGTGCTCCCTCCCAGCACCTTCTTAGTGCGTTTTTTCCACCCGGCGCCTCGGCTTGTACCGCCGAGCCTGGCCCTGCCTCCTCCTCGGCTACACCCTGTGTGTCTGTCCGCCCGTCTGCTGGCTGCTGAGGTTGTTCCTCGTCACTAACCAGCGCCCCGTGCACCGCCTCAACACCATCTCCCCCCGGCGTCTCGGTCGTCACTATCCCCCGCTGCCTCGACCCCGTCCCCCAGCTGTGCGTCATCGCCTCCGGGCAGCTCTTCCCCCGTCACGGCATCAGTGGTACCATCGGTCCGACCGGCGACTGTCTCCTCCGCCGGGGCTCGATCTCTGTCTGCCCGCTGCATCTGTGGCTGCGGGCCGGTGTCTCTATTCCTCCCCGCGTCGCCCCGCTCCTCCTCCCGCTCCCTGTCCTGTTCGGGACAGTTCCTCACGACATGCCCCTCGCTCCCACACCTGAAACACTTCATGGACTCCGAAGTAGCGAACACGACGTAGTCGGTATTGTCGATCTTAAATTTAAAAATGACATTAAGATCCTCATTGATGTTATTGAGGATCATATACAGCTGCCTTCGGAAGGACATGACGTGTTTCAGTTGCGGGGCTTTGCAGCCCAGCGGGACCCTCTTAATGCCGGACATCAGCTGCCCGAGCCGGTGCGGATGAACGGAGGGACGTTAGACAGCGTTACCTTCCGGGCAGGAGCAGCGAGCGGCAACACCGGGGTGAAAGTGTCGTCTAACACTGTGCCATTAGCCACTAGCTGATTGAGCAGATCAGTGGTTTTTAAGAAGATAACAATGGCAGCAGACTTGATATTTTCACACCCTGCTACCTCCCCAACCGCTAACACACACTGCTCTAGGGGGCAGAACTGCACCGGAGCGATCTTGACTCCATGGCGTCGGGTCAGTTTTTCAAAAGACGCATTCAGGGGGTCCGACCCCCCGACCCGGGAAGAACTACCGGTACTCCCCCCTCCCCTCCCCTGTTCCCCCACAATAAGAAAAGCACTGAAAACAGAAGACAAAATAAACAAACTGAAAAAAGTAAAGCAACAAAAAAACGCAGCCAAAGGACAGAGCTCTCAGCAGCACTCCCGCTCACTGCAGACCCCTCCCACACACTCCCAGCTGAGAGAGAGAGAGAGAGAGAGTTAGTGTCTGTCTGTCTCTCTCTCTCTGTAGATGCATCATAGGGAACATATGTAACAGTCTCTCTTTTTGTTTACCAAAAATGAGAATGAACGTATTTCAAGTGGGTGTTGCCTTGGTTGGAAACGTTTTAAGATTATTTATGAAGTGTAAAGTGGATTTGTCTCAGTTCTCCGTAGTTTTCAATGTATGTGCCATTCAGTAGCGTTCATGTTACAGATGTGCCCTATGCAGTGGTAGGGTCAATAAAATGTCAGTAAAACTTTATTTTAGCAATTATGGAGGGGAAGAACTGCAAATAGAGGGTCCCCACTAATTATCTAACTTACCAACAACGTTTCAAATTAGGTCTTGCGAAGCTGCCAAATAATGCTGTATAATCGTATGTGTCTTCATACACCGGCTGCTATAGTCTGATAGCTTTGATTATATATATATATTTTCTCGTGAACCACAAATGCTATTTGCTTGATTTTTACAGAGTATGTTATAAATACCATTCTTATGAAGCCTGACAAATTGTATGCTGTAATTATGAATATTTTCAAATCATTTGTTTGTTTTTCCTAACATGTTACAAATGTTCCCTATGTGAAAGATGCATTATATCTTAATAACGTCTAAACAATTAAAGATATACAGATTATTATTTTTGGTAAAGTTATAATACATTGCTATTAACTATGTGTGTCAGTAAAAGTTTAAATTTCTTAAAGGATTTTTATTGATCTTGCAAAATAAGTGTTTAGGGAACATTTGTAACATAGAGGTGGGTTAGCCACCGGCTAAGGGCAGCGGCTCCGGCTCCAGCACCGTCACCATGTCGCTGGAAAAGCGCTAAGTGAGCTCACAGTGAGCTCAGTGTAATGTCTGCTCTGGTGAGCTCACAGTGTGACCTAGTCGTGAGTTCACGTCTTCACTGGGTAGTCCTTGACAACTTAATTGACTCAATTCTTGGGCTTAATTGGTCAAAATGACCATTGGTTGAAGGTACTCAGGGACTGATGTGTAGAGAGACTTATTAAACCTGCAGGATTGTGGTTTTCCCAGATCAGAATTAACCAGATCACCACAAAGGAACATGGTAGGTGCTATTGCAACACAGATTACACAAATACATTGAAATCCAAGTTTGCAGTGGTCCTTGGGCCATTGGGTGGTGATCCAGATCACTTCAGCAGGAATTTTGCAGTGGTCTGGACTACAACTCTCTCTCTCTCTCTCTCTCTCTCTCAATTCAGTGCATTTGAATTGTCAAAGCAATTGGACATGCATACATACATACATACATATACACTCACCTAAAGGATTATTAGGAACACCTGTTCAATTTCTCATTAATGCAATTATCTAACCAACCAATCACATGGCAGTTGCTTCAATGCATTTAGGGGTGTGGTCCTGGTCAAGACAATCTCCTGAACTCCAAACTGAATGTCTGAATGGGAATGAAAGGTGATTTAAGCAATTTTGAGCGTAGCATGGTTGTTGGTGCCAGACGGGCCGGTCTGAGTATTTCACAATCTGCTCAGTTACTGGGATTTTCACGCACAACCATTTCTAGGGTTTACAAAGAATGGTGTGAAAAGGGAAAAACATCCAGTATGCGGCAGTCCTGTGGGCGAAAATGCCTTGTTGATGCTAGAGCTCAGAGGAGAATGGGCCGACTCGATTCAAGCTGATAGAAGAGCAACTTTGACTGAAATAACCACTCGTTACAACCGAGGTATGCAGCAAAGCATTTGTGATGCCACAACACGTACAACCTTGAGGCTACATGGGCTACATGGGCTACAACAGCAGAACAGCAGAACAGCAGAAGACCCCACTGGGTACCACTCATCTCCACTACAAATAGGAAAAAGAGGCTACAATTTGCACAAGCTCACCAAAATTGGACAGTTGAAGACTGGAAAAATGTTGCCTGGTCTGATGAGTCTCGATTTCAGAGTCAGAATTTGGCGTAAACAGAATGAGAACATGGATCCATCATGCCTTGTTACCACTGTGCAGGCTGGTGGTGGTGGATGTAATGGTGTGGGGGATGTTTTCTTGGCACACTTTAGGCCCCTTAGTGCCAATTGGGCATCGTTTAAATGCCACGGCCCGTTGTTTCTGACCATGTCCATCCCTTTATGACCACCATGTACCCATCCTCTGATGGCTACTTCCAGCAGGATAATGTACCATGTCACAAAGGTCGAATCATTTCAAATTGGTTTCTTGAACATGACAATGAGTTCACTGTACTAAACTGGCCCCCACAGTCACCAGATCTCAACCCAATAGAGCATCTTTGGGATGTGGTGTGTAGCGTTATGTTGGGTGTATTTGGATAAGAGTATTTGGGCTCTGAGCTGAAGCACGGATCTAAAGAAGACCTCTCCCCCCCAAAGTTATCAGATTTCCTTAGCTCATCAGCTTGGAACTGGTTTGCATCAAAGTGACAGTTTTGGGGAGGATGGCACCGAGAAGAGGCCAAATAGTTTGTTATTCTGCTATGAGATGTCTGGAGAAAGGGGCCTGTGGGTGATAAAAACTCTTTGAAGTGGATGAGAGCCGAAATCCCGACATAGAGCTACGAACCCAGGCCAACCGGCATTTCCAAAAGATGGCATGGATTGACATCAGTCATAAATCCAAAGTCACAAAAGATTAAGTCTGTTTTAGTTACTTGTGATAAATTGTTGATATCCTAAGCGTTGGCATTAGAGTCATTAGGTGATTAATCGAGTACTGTTCTGTTGGGTTGTTACTGAATAGCCAAAACAATGATTACCCAAATGTCCCCATGTGAAGCATTGATTGTTAAGGTACCAGGAACAGAGATTCCTGAATTCCTTGGACGCCTAGGCAGTTTGGACTTTGAAGTAGAGTCGCGTCGAACTCAGTTGGTAAACGACACTACGACGCAACTCGAAAAAGAGTCGATAGAGGTGATGAAAGTTATGGCTAGCTTAGCACTTGCGAGCTCAAGGGTAGTGAACTGGATCATAAGTAAGTTTGAAAAACTGAAAAAGCTAGGAGAAAAGTATGCTAAAGCGAAAGAAGAAAGAGCCAAACGGCATGGAATGGTTTTAGAATTTGAAGGAAAGCTAGATACTTGTGGAAAACAAGTCATTGTGTTGAATGCTGAAAAAGAGGACTTAATTGAACAGAGAGAGCAATTAGGAAATGATTTAAGACAATGTCAAGTTGAATTGGAAACAACTCTGATCCAAGTAAAAGGTCTGCAAAATGACAGATGTAAAGCGGTTGAAAATGAAAGGATAGTTTTGAAGGACTGGGATGTTTTGGAAATGCGTCTTTGCAAAACAGTCAGGGAGAAAGATTTGGGCACTGTAAAAATGGAGATACTCGAAGGCGAGGTCATACATTTAAAAAGGGACAGTGAAGAAATGAGGAGAGTAAATCAGGTGCTTAGGGGAGAACTCAAATCAACTGAAGTTGAAAATGAGCGTCTCAAGCAACAAATAGGGGCCCTGAAAGCTGCCTCTTGGTGGGCTGCAAAGCTGACACCTGACAGCATAAAGGAACAGCCGGAACCGGCCAATGCACGGAGTCGCACACCGTCTCCACATTTAGGCCCCGGGTTGCCTCGTCCTGATCGTACCCCTCCCTGTAGTCTTTCTCCACCCAGGGTAAGAAGCTCGTCGCACAGACGAACTTCCTCTCCCGAGAGTCCAGACCGAAAGGTTAACATGCGCCAGTTGAGAGAACTGGCTAAAGATTGTGAAACCTTTAACCCAGCAGACAAGGAAGGAAATGTGGAAGCGTATATTAAGGACATTAAGTATGCTTTGAGTTTCTATCCTGAGGCTACGGAGAAGGAAAAGGTTCTCCTAATCCGCAAAACTACCTCTCGCCAAGTCCATTCTTGGATGGAGAGGCAAGGGTCCATGGTCTGCGATAGGTTTCAACGCTTGTGCAGAGCATTAGTTAGGGACTATTCCAGGTTCATTGATCCAGTGGCAGCAGTGACTGCCGCACACCAGATCAAACAGGGTAAGCATGAGTCCCCCCGTGATTACTATGAAAAGCTTAGGAAAACCTATTTTGCGGGTCAAGATCGACCCGGGGCCGAGGAAGAGGTGAGCTTTAAAGGGTTGTTTGTTGCTAATTTGTTCCCAACGATTAAGGAAATGATCATATTACATGCAGACGCAACGTATATGAACATAGCTGAAATTCGAAAAAATGGCACAGAAAGCTTGGGAAAGCAAGTACAATAGCACTTCTGATCGTAAAGATTCAAGCACCCAAGTACTGGCAAGGCGCTCTGAGAGCCCTATTTCTCCACTGGAGTTAGAGGGGACAGAGATTCAAAGAAGGAAAGAACCTCCCAAGGATGGAATCCAAGACACCCAGGCTTACAATAAAAAAAAGAAATCTGCTCCTAGCCTAGGTGGGTTAACTCAGTCTCTGAGCAATGTTGCAGTTTCTGAGCTACTGCTACGCTTAGCTCTGCTCCCTTTGCCCCCTCTTCCCAAACTGGAAGTTAGTAGCCAGGGTAAAGGGCCGGACTCGCCACCTAAGGAATGACTAGCTCTGGAACCACCCCCTGTCCCCGCCTCTGTGTTTTTGATTGGATGTGAGGAACAGCAGGGGGGTTTCTCTGACACATCAGCCCACTGGGACCTCCCAGTGGGGGAAGTTGCCTGCAGGCAAGCTGAACCTTTGGTGATGTTACTGGGTGATCTGACACAGAGAGGCAGAGCCAAGCAAGTTTACATAGAAGTGACCATTGAGAATGTGTGGGAGTGAGGAGCCTTGTTGGACACTGGGGCTGAAATTTGTTTAATGTCTGCCACCACAATGGGCAACCTGAAACAAATTATGGAAACCTCAGACCAACGACTGAAAGTGGAAGCTTGTAGTGTGAACATTACAAGTTACACAGAGACTAAGGCACAGCTCACTCAAAAGGCATTGTTAGAGTACACCTTTGGGAAGATTAAGTTGGTTCATCCAGTTTATATTTCCAAATTTGAAACAGAGAAGTTGATCATTGGTCAGGATCTATTGAACAGGTTGTGGGCTCAAGTTGAATCACCAAAGCCGGTGGAATTGAATGACAGATATGATACAGCCACCAAGGTACAACTTCCCAATGAGACCATTTTTTGTGCATGTCCCTAAAGGGGGCACCGGCTTACCATGTAAGCCAACCATTCGAACCCAGGTCCCTACCAACTATTATAGACATAGTGAAGGTCAGGTGCCTGAATAACACCTGAATTCCCAGTCACCTCCCTCTGTTAATCAACTTCCACCTATTGGTTACCGTCAGTAACCATACTCAATACTGAGTAATACCAATTGTTTTTTTGTTTTAATGTACTTGTGTTATAATATGTAACCTGTATATGTGCTAGTATAGGATTGTCAATTTGATTGGAATACATTCTGCTTAAATAATGAACTATTAGTTTGTTTTCTTTGATTTCTCGGGGTCATGAATGGTGAAGTCCACTGTTGAATTCTGTTACATAACTTTGAGATGAATGCTTAACGTCTTATTTTGTCTTGAAGGGGATAACGCCCTAGTCGACCTCAGTCCCATTCAAGAAAGGGGGTATGTAGCGTTATGTTGGGTGTATTTGGATAAGAGTATTTGGGCTCTGAGCTGAAGCACGGATCTAAAGAAGACCTCTCCCCCCCAAAGTTATCAGATTTCCTTAGCTCATCAGCTTGGAACTGGTTTGCATCAAAGTGACAGTTTTGGGGAGGATGGCACCGAGAAGAGTCCAAATTGTTTGTTATTCTGCTATGAGATGTCTGGAGAAAGGGGCCTGTAGGTGATAAAAACTCTTTGAAGTGGATGAGAGCCGAAATCCCGACATAGAGCTACGAACCCGGGCCAACCGGCATTTCCAAAAGATGGCATGGATTGACATCAGTCATAAATCAAGCCCCCCTCCAATAGGACACTGGGGGCTGAAACCGAAATCCAATCTCAAGAACTCAGGAACCAATCACCTATTGATCTGATAGACTATAAAGGACAAACACGGCCTTTCTTTCTCTCTCTCTCTCACCTGAACCAGTAACTCGCTGCCACAGCTCAACCTGTAGCTCTGTTGCCCGAACCGGAACCAGAAACCAACCAAGTCTTTGCCGGCAACAGAAGAGTTAAACTGGGAGAAGGAGATTGAGCCGTACAAAGAATTCTTTTAAAGGACTTTATTAAATAAAGAACTTTACAGACTGCGCTGCCCGCCTGTGCCCACCTGATCAGTGGAGTTTTACAGCTGGACAAATGACTAAGTCGACTGAATACGAAAGTGTCAGTCATTTAAATAGCTATTTGAGTTTTAAGAAACTTGACCCTTGGAACAAACAGGGCCCTGCTTTCCTCAAAGACTTTGTCTTCAAGTAACTACGGTGGAACCCTGCTTACAAAGAAGATTTTGTGCACAACCTTGGAGCCTTCAAACCAGTGGAAAATCTGTTTGGAAACGACTCTACTTTCGCGAAACCCCAACTTCCAGGTGCATCGACTGAGTGGAAGTTCTTGGACAAAGCCGAACCGGACTGCCTTTGTTCCAAACCACACGGACCTCGTGCCGTGTGCTGTTATCTGAGCCCGAAGGCAGAGAGGCCTCTCTGCGACGAAGTTCACATAAGTTTAACAGTTTGGAGTTCATGATTCATGACATTTGAGAAATCAATTAGAAATGTTAATCTGTGATTCATAACTCTAGAATGTGTAATATAATTTAGTTTTCTTAAATATAAATGTGTGTTGCATTAAACTGTTTTGTTGATAATTTTAGAAATAAAATCTGTCAACGCCGAGAAATATCTTCTCATTCCTGTTTAACTGTTTAGTCTGAAATTGACACAAGTTAATAGACACCAGATTATAGGTGGCCCTGCCTATCCTTAATCATTGAATAATAATCAGTTAAGGGAAATTGTGGTAACAAGTAATGATAGGATCTTTCTCTCCACCTAAACGTTAATGAGACTGATATATATATAACGAGAAGTTACCTGACATAAATACTAACCTGCATAGTTATTGAATGTCTGACTAACAATACTAATGAGAGACTCACCTTCGTCTTACTAACCGGTATTGTAGTCAATGTGTTTATAACCTTTTTTGTTTAATGATTTGTGTGTTATCATATGCGATCCCATGGTCTTTGATTTGGTCACGGAAGTGATTTGTCTTTGATTTGTTGATCTAGAGTTGAATTTTAATTAGTTTTTCCCTTTTGTATAATTAGTGTAGTGCTACATTTAGTCTTTGTTTTTGAATAAATTTGACAATTTATATCTTTGGAATTGGTGTCTGCATCCAATTATTACAGAAAATGAGTTCTACAAGATTCCAGGATTCGTGATAAGGTGATACTATAAATTCACTTCTTTAATTGAATTTTATAAGTGTACCTTACGCTACACCTTTGACCACCACGTCTTCCTCCTCCCACTGCTTGACCTCTATTGTGACCTGGATCACCTGCCGGCTCCATGTTATCGCTGTGTTGTTGAGGTGGATAGCACGCATTTCACTCGATACTCGTACCACAATGTGAAATCAATCATCAATAACCAGTTGGCAGTATTGGAAAAGCAATTACAAGGGCCTGCATACATGCAGTAATGTCAAATCTGATGTGGAAGAACAATTCCTTTATCCCTCTGTTCTCCACCAGGGTTGTGCTGATCGCCTCGATTGGCAAGTTTGCAGTGTGAGGAGTGGATCCATGTCGTCGTTCCTAGGCACTTCACAGCTGTGTGGGTGGTCAGGAGCACCTGGTAGGGCCCTGTCCACCTGGGCTGTTGGGTGGACTTTCTCTTGTGTGCTTTGATATACACAGTCATCTTGCTGGAAGGGGTGGTAAACCTGCTGGGATGGTTCAGTCTGGGCGGCTTTCATCTGTGAATGGACAGCTTCGAAAGCACGTGTTAGTCCCATACAAAAAGACAACATAGCATCATCCATCAAGTGGATGTCCATTTCCCTTACAGACAATGGAGGAGTGATGGAGAGTCTCATAAGTCATCCCATAATAATCTCACACGGAGAAAGACCTGTTTTTCTCAATTTGCTGACGATTTCATTGTCATTAGGACTATAGGAAGGGGATCTGGACGTTTGAGTCCTGTTTGTTTGCATATATTAGACAGCTTATTCTTTAATATCCCATTTTGTTTCTCCACTGCTCCAGCTGACTGAGCCTGATGGGGCAGTGAAAATGTTGTTTACCTCGCAGGGCTTTGCATAGTTCCTGCACTATTGTCCCAGTGAAGTGAGTGTTCCTATCACTGGAAATTTCCCTGGAATGCGAAATCTACATATAACATCCCTTAACTGTATTTTTGCTACTTTTACTACTTCAGCCTTCCTACGGGATAGGCTTCAACCCATTTAGAACACCTATATATTATTACAAGTATATATTCATATCCACAACATTTAAGCTCTTGAACACAATCTATTTGCATATTGCAGGATTATGAGCTTGACAAATGTGGCAAGTTCTACAATATTGCTAAGCTGTTACTATAAAACCTGGGGCAAACCAATTTAAAAGACTGATGCACACATCCCCCCTTTGCCCGTGTGGCCAACACCATGCGCCACATGGGCAAACCAGGGAAAGAGTGCCTGTGAGGCAACCAATGCATTAGCAAATGTTTGAGCTCTCTTATGGAAGGTGCAGTGGCCAGTTGCAATTTCCTGGAGCTTTTACAGTGCATCTCAAATTAAATTTCATCCAGCCCCAGGTCATAAAAGTCAAACCCTAGTTACGACATACATAACACATACATTTTGTTGCTTCAAAGAGAATACAAAAGTCAGCAAAACATTCTTTTTTACAAATTCAGTTTGTAAACTGTATTGTACATATATTTGTTGCGTTTTGATTTATAAACATTATACATTGTACAAATCTTAAGTGAAGGGCAATGGACTGATTCTGACTTCATGGCTGTCATTCTATTCATTTGAATAATGTGACATCTCCACTAATAGTACATTATAAATTAAACTATCAATAGAAGAATATGTGCTACTGCGGACGTCATCTGAGCAGTTTCACAATATATTGTAGATTCCTATAATCTGGAAAACCTTTAATTATAGTATTTTAACTTATTTCTCCACTGAGTCAAGCATCACTTCAGCGTAGTGGACCTCAGCATTGGTCTGTTCAAGTTGCTGTGAGGCTGTCTTTAAAGCCGCGCCCTCGGCCTACTGTGTCTCAACAAGAACACCAGCATCTTCTCCATATGGGTCAGACATCGGTTCCTTCAGGACACGATTCATAATATGCATATCTGCCATGTGGAATAAATCAGTCTGAAGACACAATGTGTGGTTCACACAACATCAGAGATCGTCCTTATAAAAGGCATCTCTATCACATTAGTTGACATTCGCACAATCTATAAGGTTTCTAGTAAAGGGACAATTCAAAATAATAATAATCTTGATTCCAATTTATCTCATTTATCAAATTATTTCAGTACAGCACTCAGCTGTCGTCAGCAGCATCATATCTCCTGTGTTTATTGAATCAGCTTTACTTCCTAGTGTAGATACTCTTTTTGTGTGGAGTTGTCAAAGTTTCAAAACAATGTGCTTATCTTTGTCCTTTTATCTAACTTAAATACCTGAGACCATTACAATAACTATTACAGCAGCTCCTTCAACACCATAGTTAATAGTAGTTGGGTAAATGATGGCAGTTATTAATCTTTGTTTCTCAATTCATTTTTTACCAATAAACCATAATTTGAAATTATTTCCATACTCCTATTATTCCTATTTTCATTATTATTAGTTTTATGCGGTTGTCATCTAGTATGTGACGTATTCGTCTGTATCAACATCAATATTATTATCATTATTAATACAAGCAGTGTAAATTACCATTCATTACACTCTTGCTCTGTTTGTAATAAGTTATGAACCCTTACACGTACTTACAGTCTCTGCCTTGTCTCTGACTTCTCTCTCTCTCTCTCTCTCTCTCTCTCTCTCTCTCTCTCTCTCTCATCTCAGGCTGCTTGTCTGCTCAGGCGAACAGGGGGAGCAGAGGAGCACATACGGCCCTTGCCCCCTGCCCCCCTCTTCCTAATTGATAGGGTATTTCTGTTTGTGAAAGGACTATTTCCAAACAGTTTTATAACTTGCCATGACTATGTTTCATTAAATTAGTTATGTTACACCTTTAGTTATACCTGTAGTAACTTCATTATTTTCCCTCATATTCCAGTCAATCACCATCAGAGTCTCTCGTGGCAGTACATTTGTCTCACACAGAACAAACTCTCCTTTCTCAACCGCTTTCAATTTTGGATAACATCGCACTGCATCCCAACAGCTGTTCTTTCTCCTATTCCTAATTTCTTACAAGAAAATGCAAGTTATATTTGATCGATTTGTATTATTACTATTTATATACATTTCACTACATTATTGTAGTTAATGAATGTATTTAATCTTTGGAAAATAAGCCTTTTCATTGATCTCAATAATGATGTCCAGGTACTTCAGGAAAGCACATTTTCAAAAAATGTGTCCAGTCAATGATTTCCCCAACTAAGAACCTGCGTGGGCACTAAGACTGTCCTCCTGCGTGGCTCATGTCTTTATTGTGTCACTTCCTCCTATTGAAGTCCAATCTACACCAGTACAGGTTCAGAAGAACTGTTCCCGAATCCAGATTGAACTGATCAATAGTTAATTTCTTACCTACACATTGTATTTAGGGATCTATTACTAGGGATTTAAAAACTCTTCATTGTGGAACTCATAGCTTCCAAATGAGCACATCGTTAATTTCCTGGAGTATCTGGTTATCTATTTATCAATATGTAAGAAACCTTCACCGAATGTTTGTGGTTGCCTCGGATTCCTATTTCTAAATTTGGCTCTAATTCCATTTCTAACATGTTACTTTTAACTTCTGTATTCGTAAGACCTATTTAAATAACTTAATTTTGTATTATTATTTCTGTTTGCAATAGCATTCTGTGTACAGTTAAATGCTGACTTTCTTGTAGGTCTGTTATTACAACATATTTAACTGGCGTTTTTTAGCTATCATTCTGTAACTATTTGTGACTTATGACTCTCTTAGTCATATTCTGGACTATACAGTACATGAAAAAGTCAAAATATGGACATTTACCTTGCGCAAACTGAAAACGTACAAACATACAAAGAGACACATATTAATTTATATCCATAGTAAATTCAGATACCATGGTTTTGGTTGGCATGTTATATTGACCTGCAGTGTCTCAAACTACCCTTATTTATTACTTATCTAGTAATTTTCCTTCAGTATCTTGAGGACTGTCATTTATACTGAAAAACATATATATACACTCACCTAAAGGATTATTAGGAACACCATACTAATACTGTGTTTGACCCCCTTTCACCTTCAGAACTGCCTTAATTCTACGTGGCATTGATTCAACAAGGTGCTGAAAAAATTCTTTAGAAATGTTGGCCCATATTGATAGGATAGCATCTTGCAGTTGATGGAGATTTGTGGGATGCACATCCAGGGCACGAAGCTCCCGTTCCACCACATCCCAAAGATGCTCTATTGGGTTGAGATCTGGTGACTGTGGGGGCCAGTTTAGTACAGTGAACTCATTGTCATGTTCAAGAAACCAACTTGAAATGATTTGACCTTTGTGACATGGTGCATTATCCTGCTGGAAGTAGCCATCAGAGGATGGGTACATGGTGGTCATAAAGGGATGGACATGGTCAGAAACAATGCTCGGGTAGGCCGTGGCATTTAAACTATGCCCAATTGGCACTAAGGGGCCTAAAGTGTGCCAAGAAAACATCCCCCACACCATTACACCACCACCACCAGCCTGCACAGTGGTAACAAGGCATGATGGATCCATGTTCTCATTCTGTTTACGCCAATTCTGACTCTACCATCTGAATGTCTCAACAGAAATCGAGACTCATCAGACCAGGCAACATTTTTCCAGTCTTCAACTGTCCAATTTTGGTGAGCTTGTGCAAATTGTAGCCTCTTTTTCCTATTTGTAGTGGAGATGAGTGGTACCCGGTGGGGTCTTCTGCTGTTGTAGCCCATCCGCCTCAAGGTTGTACGTGTTGTGGCTTCACAAATGCTTTGCTGCATACCTCGGTTGTAACGAGTGGTTATTTCAGTCAAAGTTGCTCTTCTATCAGCTTGAATCAGTCGGCCCATTCTCCTCTGACCTCTAGCATCAACAAGGCATTTTCGCCCACAGGACTGCCGCATACTAGATGTTTTTCCCTTTTCACACCATTCTTTGTAAACCCTAGAAATGGTTGTGCGTGAAAATCCCAGTAACTGAGCAGATTGTGAAATACTCAGACCGGCCCGTCTGGCACCAACATCCATGCCACGCTCAAAATTGCTTAAATCACCTTTCTTTCCCATTCAGACATTCAGTTTGGAGTTCAGGAGATTGTCTTGACCAGGACCACACCCCTAAATGCATTGAAGCAACTGCCATGTGATTGGTTGATTAGATAGTTGCATTAATGAGAAATTGAACAGGTGTTCCTAATAATCCTTTAGGTGAGTGTATATATTTTTAATTTGTCTTCGGGGCATTCAGATTGAATTATGCCTGTTGTCTTTTCTTTCTTTTCTCTAACAAATGTTTTAAGATAGCTAGCTTTGGTTTCTCATTTCTTAATGCTTTGTATTCCTATTTTGCAAAACCGTTTTTAGGTGCTCAAGTCTATCTGAATCAAAAGTCCCATCTTCTGGAAACCTTAATTTTCTGTCACCTATTGTCCAGTCAAACGCACCGCTTCACTCCATAGTTATCATACATGTACCTTACATGTGTACCTTTAAGTGGCGGGTCGCCCGTCTTACTAGAGCTGTTCCCACACAGTAACACGTTTTCCCATTTTCTATGTATCGTTTTGTACACAACAACCAAGGCGTGCAAGCCCGCAAAATAACAATAAACGACAGGGGAGAAAACATAGCAAAAAACAAGAAAACACAAATAATACTAAATCCTATATAGGAATAACAACAAACATGCTTTTCAATGTTTGCATTTATAGAACTTGTATATAACTTAATGACTTTTCTTCATTTACCATAAACACTATAAACTTCTATAAACTATAAACACGTTATTTTATATTATCACCGGCGTATCAGATATTGAACAATTAATTAGCGCTCCTTTTTTTTTTTCTTCTAATAGTAGGTCAAACCCACTTAAGCCTGCGGGAACCCAGACAGGAAAACACAGTCCTGTTCCTTCACAAACAAGAAGACACAGTCAAGTCTATGGTAACCCTAAGAAACCATGCTCCTCGGTTATTGGTGTCAATGGATCTCATTATCCTGAAACTTTCATGATCGAAACATGGAATACTGTTTGTCAGTTTCCATAAAACTATGCATTAAGAGTAATGCAACAGTCACTTATCATTTTGAGCAGCTGTATCAATTGATAGTTAGATCTTTGTAATGAAATGAATAGACAGTGATCTCAGATGTAATGTGTGAATTGCATTTTGAAATGGTAATACTTTGATGTTAAGTTGTGTCATTTTAGTTCAATGAACAAATGATCTGAGGTTGATGTGTATTGTATCCAAGCAATTGTAAAAAAGTGTTAGAGTTTTGAAAAATGTGCATTTTGATCATCGGGTGTGAGTTTAGTGTCTAGAGTTTTGAAAAATGACATCAAGGTTCTGAAATGAGTGCCAAAGTGATTGTAAAAAAGTGTAATATCAGGGGACAGTGGCTATTAGTGATCTGGCCTTCCGTGGCCTCTGTATTAATGTAACAGGTCACATTGTATGTGTACACTGATACTTGATAGTATAATATAGTACAAGTAAAAAACATACATAGGTATCATAGAAGTATTTTGCAGAAATGATTATGGATAGTTATCAAAATGGAGAGGAAATGCTAAATCCAGTCTCCCCAGGCTGAGCTTCTATTGCTGCACCTGCTAAGTGGCTGCTGGCCCCACTATATGGATAGAGCCACACCTAGTACAAGAGTCTCCCCATTGCTATTTATATCTCCCTATCCAATCTTATATACGTGTCAGGGTGGGGTGCCTATTCCCCTGCATGCTTTGAAACCTATAGCACCTGGGACGCACACTTGGGATCCGGTTCCTCTGCCCCTCACATACACATGAGGAATCCTAGGTGCTCAATACGTCATACTGTCTCATTCATCTCATGTGTAAACTATGGACAAATACATGACTAAACGTGTTTAGTTGCTTTTCCCAGAATGCTTTGCGCCACGATATGCAAATAACTATGATTGGCTCCCTGACATTACCCACACTGCGACTGATGCTACCCATTTCACTACCCAACAAAGACCCATAATATGCATGTGTCTGTCTGTCTGTCTGTCTGTCAAAGTATGTGTCTGTGTCTGTTTGTGTGTGTTTGTGTGTCTGTCTCTGTGTGAAAATGTGCCTGTCTCTGTGTGAAAGTGAGTGTGTCTGTGTCTGTGTCTGTCTGTCTGTGAAAGTGAGTGTGTGAAAGTGTGTGTGAGTGTCTGTCTGTCTGTCTGTCTTTGAAAGTGTGTGTGAGTGTCTGTCTGTCATGTAACTTGCACATCTGTTAGGGCACCATATGCAGAGATGTACACATATTGTTCCTTTTCCATATACACTCACCTAAAGGATTATTAGGAACACCATACTAATACTGTGTTTGACCCCCTTTCGCCTTCAGAACTGCCTTAATTCTACGTGGCATTGATTCAACAAGGTGCTGAAAGCATTCTTTAGAAATGTTGGCCCATATTGATAGGATAGCATCTTGCAGTTGATGGAGATTTGTGGGATGCACATCCAGGGCACGAAGCTCCCGTTCCACCTGTAGCGTAAGGTACACTTATAAAATTCAATTAAAGAAGTGAATTTATAGTATCACCTTATCACGAATCCTGGAATCTTGTAGAACTCATTTTCTGTAATAATTGGATGCAGACACCAATTCCAAAGATATAAATTGTCAAATTTATTCAAAAACAAAGACTAAATGTAGCACTACACTAATTATACAAAAGGGAAAAACTAATTAAAATTCAACTCTAGATCAACAAATCAAAGACAAATCACTTCCGTGACCAAATCAAAGACCATGGGATCGCATATGATAACACACAAATCATTAAACAAAAAAGGTTATAAACACATTGACTACAATACCGGTTAGTAAGACGAAGGTGAGTCTCTCATTAGTATTGTTAGTCAGACATTCAATAACTATGCAGGTTAGTATTTATGTCAGGTAACTTCTCGTTATATATATATCAGTCTCATTAACGTTTAGGTGGAGAGAAAGATCCTATCATTACTTGTTACCACAATTTCCCTTAACTGATTATTATTCAATGATTAAGGATAGGCAGGGCCACCTATAATCTGGTGTCTATTAACTTGTGTCAATTTCAGACTAAACAGTTAAACAGGAATGAGAAGATATTTCTCGGCGTTGACAGATTTTATTTCTAAAATTATCAACAAAACAGTTTAATGCAACACACATTTATATTTAAGAAAACTAAATGATATTACACATTCTAGAGTTATGAATCACAGATTAACATTTCTAATTGATTTCTCAAATGTCATGAATCATGAACTCCAAACTGTTAAACTTATCTGAACTTCGTCGCAGAGAGGCCTCTCTGGCTTCGGGCTCAGATAACAGCACACGGCACGAGGTCCGTGTGGTTTGGAACAAAGGCAGTCCGGTTCGGCTTTGTCCAAGAACTTCCACTCAGTCGATGCACCTGGAAGTTGGGGTTTCGCGAATGTAGAGTCTTTTCCAAACAGATTTTCCACTGGTTTGAAGGCTCCAAGGTTGTGCACAAAATCTTCTTTGTAAGCAGGTTTCCCCCGTAGTTACTTGAAGACAAAGTCTTTGAGGAAAGCAGGGCCCTGTTTGTTCCAAGGGTCAAGTTTCTTAAAACTCAAATAGCTATTTAAATGACTGACACTTTCGTATTCAGTCGACTTAGTCATTTGTCCAGCTGTAAAACTCCACTGATCAGGTGGGCACAGGCGGGCAGCACAGTCTGTAAAGTTCTTTATTTAATAAAGTCCTTTAAAAGAATTCTTTGTACGGCTCAATCTCCTTCTCCCAGTTTAACTCTTCTGTTGCCGGCAAAGACTTGGTTGGTTTCTGGTTCCGGTTCGGGCAACAGAGCTACAGGTTGAGCTGTGGCAGCGAGTTACTGGTTCAGGTGAGAGAGAGAGAGAAAGAAAGGCCGTGTTTGTCCTTTATAGTCTATCAGATCAATAGGTGATTGGTTCCTGAGTTCTTGAGATTGGATTTCGGTTTCAGCCCCCAGTGTCCTATTGGAGGGGGGCTTGATTTATGACTGATGTCAATCCATGCCATCTTTTGGAAATGCCGGTTGGCCTGGGTTCGTAGCTCTATGTCGGGATTTCGGCTCTCATCCACTTCAAAGAGTTTTTATCACCTACAGGCCCCTTTCTCCAGACATCTCATAGCAGAATAACAAACTATTTGGACTCTTCTCGGTGCCATCCTCCCCAAAACTTTCACTTTGATGCAAACCAGTTCCAAGCTGATGAGCTAAGGAAATCTGATAACTTTGGGGGGGAGAGGTCTTCTTTAGATCCGTGCTTCAGCTCAGAGCCCAAATACTCTTATCCAAATACACCCAACATAACGCTACATACCCCCTTTCTTGAATGGGACTGAGGTCGACTAGGGCGTTATCCCCTTCAAGACAAAATAAGACGTTAAGCATTTATCTCAAAGTTATGTAACAGAATTCAACAGTGGACTTCACCATTCATGACCCCGAGAAATCAAAGAAAACAAACTAATAGTTCATTATTTAAGCAGAATGTATTCCAATCAAATTGACAATCCTATACTAGCACATATACAGGTTACATATTATAACACAAGTACATTAAAACAAAAAAACAATTGGTATTACTCAGTATTGAGTATGGTTACTGACGGTAACCAATAGGTGGAAGTTGATTAACAGAGGGAGGTGACTGGGAATTCAGGTGTTATTCAGGCACCTGACCTTCACTATGTCTATAATAGTTGGTAGGGACCTGGGTTCGAATGGTTGGCTTACATGGTAAGCCGGTGCCCCCTTTAGGGACATGCACAAAAAATGGTCTCATTGGGAAGTTGTACCTTGGTGGCTGTATCATATCTGTCATTCAATTCCACAGGCTTTGGTGATTCAACTTGAGCCCACAACCTGTTCAATAGATCCTAACCAATGATCAACTTCTCTGTTTCAAATTTGGAAATATAAACTGGATGAACCAACTTAATCTTCCCAAAGGTGAACTCTAACAATGCCTTTTGAGTGAGCTGTGCCTTAGTCTCTGTGTAACTTGTAATGTTCACACTACAAGCTTCCACTTTCAGTCGTTGGTCTGAGGTTTCCATAATTTGTTTCAGGTTGCCCATTGTGGTGGCAGACATTAAACAAATTTCAGCCCCAGTGTCCAACAAGGCTCCTCACTCCCACACATTCTCAATGGTCACTTCTATGTAAACTTGCTTGGCTCTGCCTCTCTGTGTCAGATCACCCAGTAACATCACCAAAGGTTCAGCTTGCCTGCAGGCAACTTCCCCCACTGGGAGGTCCCAGTGGGCTGATGTGTCAGAGAAACCCCCCTGCTGTTCCTCACATCCAATCAAAAACACAGAGGCGGGGACAGGGGGTGGTTCCAGAGCTAGTCATTCCTTAGGTGGCGAGTCCGGCCCTTTACCCTGGCTACTAACTTCCAGTTTGGGAAGAGGGGGCAAAGGGAGCAGAGCTAAGCGTAGCAGTAGCTCAGAAACTGCAACATTGCTCAGAGACTGAGTTAACCCACCTAGGCTAGGAGCAGATTTCTTTTTTTTATTGTAAGCCTGGGTGTCTTGGATTCCATCCTTGGGAGGTTCTTTCCTTCTTTGAATCTCTGTCCCCTCTAACTCCAGTGGAGAAATAGGGCTCTCAGAGCGCCTTGCCAGTACTTGGGTGCTTGAATCTTTACGATCAGAAGTGCTATTGTACTTGCTTTCCCAAGCTTTCTGTGCCATTTTTTCGAATTTCAGCTATGTTCATATACGTTGCGTCTGCATGTAATATGATCATTTCCTTAATCGTTGGGAACAAATTAGCAACAAACAACCCTTTAAAGCTCACCTCTTCCTCGGCCCCGGGTCGATCTTGACCCGCAAAATAGGTTTTCCTAAGCTTTTCATAGTAATCACGGGGGGACTCATGCTTACCCTGTTTGATCTGGTGTGCGGCAGTCACTGCTGCCACTGGATCAATGAACCTGGAATAGTCCCTAACTAATGCTCTGCACAAGCGTTGAAACCTATCGCAGACCATGGACCCTTGCCTCTCCATCCAAGAATGGACTTGGCGAGAGGTAGTTTTGCGGATTAGGAGAACCTTTTCCTTCTCCGTAGCCTCAGGATAGAAACTCAAAGCATACTTAATGTCCTTAATATACGCTTCCACATTTCCTTCCTTGTCTGCTGGGTTAAAGGTTTCACAATCTTTAGCCAGTTCTCTCAACTGGCGCATGTTAACCTTTCGGTCTGGACTCTCGGGAGAGGAAGTTCGTCTGTGCGACGAGCTTCTTACCCTGGGTGGAGAAAGACTACAGGGAGGGGTACGATCAGGACGAGGCAACCCGGGGCCTAAATGTGGAGACGGTGTGCGACTCCGTGCATTGGCCGGTTCCGGCTGTTCCTTTATGCTGTCAGGTGTCAGCTTTGCAGCCCACCAAGAGGCAGCTTTCAGGGCCCCTATTTGTTGCTTGAGACGCTCATTTTCAACTTCAGTTGATTTGAGTTCTCCCCTAAGCACCTGATTTACTCTCCTCATTTCTTCACTGTCCCTTTTTAAATGTATGACCTCGCCTTCGAGTATCTCCATTTTTACAGTGCCCAAATCTTTCTTCCTGACTGTTTTGCAAAGACGCATTTCCAAAACATCCCGGTCCTTCAAAACTATCCTTTCATTTTCAACCGCTTTACATCTGTCATTTTGCAGACCTTTTACTTGGATCAGAGTTGTTTCCAATTCAACTTGACATTGTCTTAAATCATTTCCTAATTGCTCTCTCTGTTCAATTAAGTCCTATTTTTCAGCATTCAACACAATGACTTGTTTTCCACAAGTATCTAGCTTTCCTTCAAATTCTAAAACCATTCCATGCCGTTTGGCTCTTTCTTCTTTCGCTTTAGCATACTTTTCTCCTAGCTTTTTCAGTTTTTCAAACTTGCTTATGATCCAGTTCACTACCCTTGAGCTCGCAAGTGCTAAGCTAGCCATAACTTTCATCACCTCTATCGACTCTTTTTCGAGTTGCGTCGTAGTGTCGTTTACCAACTGAGTTCGACGCGACTCTACTTCAAAGTCCAAACTGCCTAGGCGTCCAAGGAATTCAGGAATCTCTGTTCCTGGTACCTTAACAATCAATGCTTCACATGGGGACATTTGGGTAATCATTGTTTTGGCTATTCAGTAACAACCCAACAGAACAGTACTCGATTAATCACCTAATGACTCTAATGCCAACGCTTAGGATATCAACAATTTATCACAAGTAACTAAAACAGACTTAATCTTTTGTGACTTTGGATTTATGACTGATGTCAATCCATGCCATCTTTTGGAAATGCCGGTTGGCCTGGGTTCGTAGCTCTATGTCGGGATTTCGGCTCTCATCCACTTCAAAGAGTTTTTATCACCCACAGGCCCCTTTCTCCAGACATCTCATAGCAGAATAACAAACTATTTGGCCTCTTCTCGGTGCCATCCTCCCCAAAACTGTCACTTTGATGCAAACCAGTTCCAAGCTGATGAGCTAAGGAAATCTGATAACTTTGGGGGGGAGAGGTCTTCTTTAGATCCGTGCTTCAGCTCAGAGCCCAAATACTCTTATCCAAATACACCCAACATAACGCTACACACCACATCCCAAAGATGCTCTATTGGGTTGAGATCTGGTGACTGTGGGGGCCAGTTTAGTACAGTGAACTCATTGTCATGTTCAAGAAACCAATTTGAAATGATTCGACCTTTGTGACATGGTACATTATCCTGCTGGAAGTAGCCATCAGAGGATGGGTACATGGTGGTCATAAAGGGATGGACATGGTCAGAAACAACGGGCCGTGGCATTTAAACGATGCCCAATTGGCACTAAGGGGCCTAAAGTGTGCCAAGAAAACATCCCCCACACCATTACATCCACCACCACCAACCTGCACAGTGGTAACAAGGCATGATGGATCCATGTTCTCATTCTGTTTACGCCAAATTCTGACTCTGAAATCGAGACTCATCAGACCAGGCAACATTTTTCCAGTCTTCAACTGTCCAATTTTGGTGAGCTTGTGCAAATTGTAGCCTCTTTTTCCTATTTGTAGTGGAGATGAGTGGTACCCAGTGGGGTCTTCTGCTGTTGTAGCCCATCCGCCTCAAGGTTGTACGTGTTGTGGCATCACAAATGCTTTGCTGCATACCTCGGTTGTAACGAGTGGTTATTTCAGTCAAAGTTGCTCTTCTATCAGCTTGAATCGAGTCGGCCCATTCTCCTCTGAGCTCTAGCATCAACAAGGCATTTTCGCCCACAGGACTGCCGCATACTGGATGTTTTTCCCTTTTCACACCATTCTTTGTAAACCCTAGAAATGGTTGTGCGTGAAAATCCCAGTAACTGAGCAGATTGTGAAATACTCAGACCGGCCCGTCTGGCACCAACAACCATGCTACGCTCAAAATTGCTTAAATCACCTTTCATTCCCATTCAGACATTCAGTTTGGAGTTCAGGAGATTGTCTTGACCAGGACCACACCCCTAAATGCATTGAAGCAACTGCCATGTGATTGGTTGGTTAGATAATTGCATTAATGAGAAATTGAACAGGTGTTCCTAATAATCCTTTAGGTGAGTGTATATGTATGTATGTATGTATGCATGTCCAATTGCTTTGACAATTCAAATGCACTGAATTGAGAGAGAGAGAGAGAGAGAGAGAGAGAGTTGTAGTCCAGACCACTGCAAAATTCCTGCTGAAGTGATCTGGATCACCACCCAATGGCCCAAGGACCACTGCAAACTTGGATTTCAATGTATTTGTGTAATCTGTGTTGCAATAGCACCTACCATGTTCCTTTGTGGTGATCTGGTTAATTCTGATCTGGGAAAACCACAATCCTGCAGGTTTAATAAGTCTCTCTACACATCAGTCCCTGAGTACCTTCAACCAATGGTCATTTTGACCAATTAAGCCCAAGAATTGAGTCAATTAAGTTGTCAAGGACTACCCAGTGAAGACGTGAACTCACGACTAGGTCACACTGTGAGCTCACCAGAGCAGACATTACACTGAGCTCACTGTGAGCTCACTTAGCGCTTTTCCAGCGACATGGTGCCGGTGCTGGAGCCGGAGCTGCTGCTCGGCCTGGGATCCAGCTGATCTTTTTTGAACCGGCCCGCTTTTCCACCGGTTTTGACGTCACTGGATGTGGGCGTTCCCAAGCATGGAGTAGAAGTGGAGAAACACAGCAATAGTAGTCAGCACCGAGGCGACTGCGTCTTTAAACCCCATTTAACATCACAATCAAACTCATTCCGCGTCTATGGCAAATCGTAACCCTAATGTTACAAATGTTCCCTAAACACTTATTTTGCAAGATCAATAAAAATCCTTTAAGAAATTTAAACTTTTACTGACACACATAGTTAATAGCAATGTATTATAACTTTACCAAAAATAATAATCTGTATATCTTTAATTGTTTAGACGTTATTAAGATATAATGCATCTTTCACATAGGGAACATTTGTAACATGTTAGGAAAAACAAACAAATGATTTGAAAATATTCATAATTACAGCATACAATTTGTCAGGCTTCATAAGAATGGTATTTATAACATACTCTGTAAAAATCAAGCAAATAGCATTTGTGGTTCACGAGAAAATATATATATATAATCAAAGCTATCAGACTATAGCAGCCGGTGTATGAAGACACATACGATTATACAGCATTATTTGGCAGCTTCGCAAGACCTAATTTGAAACGTTGTTGGTAAGTTAGATAATTAGTGGGGACCCTCTATTTGCAGTTCTTCCCCTCCATAATTGCTAAAATAAAGTTTTACTGACATTTTATTGACCCTACCACTGCATAGGGCACATCTGTAACATGAACGCTACTGAATGGCACATACATTGAAAACTACGGAGAACTGAGACAAATCCACTTTACACTTCATAAATAATCTTAAAACGTTTCCAACCAAGGCAACACCCACTTGAAATACGTTCATTCTCATTTTTGGTAAACAAAAAGAGAGATTGTTACATATGTTCCCTATGATGCATCTACAGAGAGAGAGAGACAGACAGACACTAACTCTCTCTCTCTCTCTCTCTCTCTCTCTCTCTCTCTCTCAGCTGGGAGTGTGTGGGAGGGGTCTGCAGTGAGCGGGAGTGCTGCTGAGAGCTCTGTCCTTTGGCTGCGTTTTTTTGTTGCTTTACTTTTTTCAGTTTGTTTATTTTGTCTTCTGTTTTCAGTGCTTTTCTTATTGTGGGGGAACAGGGGAGGGGAGGGGGGAGTACCGGTAGTTCACATAATTCACATAATAAAGTGAATCTGTGACACCCATAATTCAATTACATTCTTATTATCAACTATAACTATGAATATAACTGATAATGTAGCATCATTAGATTGTTTACAACCAATATTTGTTTTCAATATATATATTTTTACCTTGTCTTTGTAATATTGTAGACCAAGAGTGTTATACCTGTTTTGGTGATTCTTTGTCAGATTCAGAACAATTTGCTGTGGGGCTGTCAGAACCACTTGATGGTGACACACTTTTGTCTTCATTGCTGATAAATGTGGCTTTTGTTACAATTTTTTTCAGATTGTCCAAAAGGTCTGGAATCTCTGGAGAAAAAAACCTTAGTATTAAATGATAATCATTTCTAGTAATATATTTAATGCAAAGTGAAAACAAAACCATCAATGCCTGCAATTATACTTGAGAGACTTGCTCTATGTTATTGGCAAACTGACCTTTTTGTGGGTCATTAACATTAGCTACAAAAAAAATAAAAAAGATAAAATACAAGAATTTCCAGGTCTAATGTAATGCATATAGTCATTAATGTAGGATTATGAAGTTATGTTGAAAAACTTTATTTAATAATCAGTATTATTAAACTATTAGACAGTGCACATTAAGAGTCTGTATTGTGGTTCTAGATTACTTCAGTATGATCAACTATAATACATTACTCTGGAATCTAAATTACTGAAGAATAACATTTATCAAGGTAAGGAATTATTTGCTATAAATAAAAAAACTTACCATCAACCATACGGTTTCGAAGACATTGGTTTTCATTTTTAAGTCTTGTGTTTTCCTTTTCGAGCTGCTTAACGTTTTGCTGTAGCTCAACTTCACTGGACTCTTTAAATGTCTGTAGAATATGACGGGATCTAATTCTTGAAGCTCCATCGGTTTTCTTTCTTATTTTGTGCTGTATTCAGAGAGGAAAAGAGTTTAAAATGAAAATATATATATATATGAATATGATTAAAAAAAAACAATCCTGCAATACATTTATTTAATATTTGCAGTAATTATCTCACCGGTAACTGTGGTTCATCAAGGTCACTATCATCTGAAATTTGAAGTTTTTTGTTTGGTTTAGGTACTGTCTTCATTTTAGGACAGGGCATTTTTGTTAGGTCATTACGTTTTCTTCTTAGTTCGCCTTCTTTTCCTAAAATAAAAATAAAATAAATAAAACCCTGCATTATGTCCACAGATATTTGGGGATTATATTTATTTGTCATAAAAATACTGTGCTTTGACCATACAAATTAAGATGAACAGCCAACACTGAATCAAAACTGAAGTTAAATTATATCTGGTTTAATTTATTTTGTGATTTGGGGGATTTTATTGTAAAGCACAACACACAATAAATCGTTCTTACAAATGCCAGTCAAGTATGACGAGTTTTTAGCGCCCTCACCACCACCTACCATGTTATGAGAGTATGTTAGAAGTACAACACATTAATAACTTAAACATTCATTTCAAATATACTGTGATTGTATATATCAAATAGCATGTAAAGACTTTAATGTTTTTTTTTTTAAATAAACATTGTTACCAGTCATAATGATCTGTGCTTCATGGACAGGCCATCCACCTTTTGGAGGTTTGTTTGTGTCTCTCCACTCTGCTCTGAAGTTTCGAGTCGTCTCTTCGTCATCATCAGCAATGCTGAATAAATCAAAATTGCGAAAGCAAGCAGTGGGAATCACGCTGTAAGAGTCTTTGTCGACCCCGCTTTCCCACTTCACCAACGCGTGCATCACCGCCATACTACCTTCACCTTCTCGTCCGTTTTTTCTGCGCGTTTTTCCCCCGACAAGTCACGGCACAAAAAACAGTCCCGCTCTGCATTCTGGTACTTGGCGTTCTTAATAACACCAACAGGGTGTAATCGCATAGACCACTCGAGTATAAAGTACTACATATCCCATCTGTTACAGTTTTTTTTCTTCTTCTGAAACTGCAAGCGCACTACATAAAGTTTGGCAAATGAAGAAATTTGGATGATGAGTTTACAATCTTATAAACAGTATTTAAGTAAACCTAGATATGCAATTCCAAAAAGAACAGCATCGAGATGGAGAAACAGGATACAAAAATAATAATACAATGTTTATACTTTTTGTATTTTAATTACAGTATGTAATTATTGCCTTTTGATTTACATTTACAGAAAAAGAACGGCGGCAAACGTGGACTACCCAACAAGAAGCAACAAAGTTACTAAAATATCAGATTCTCAGGTAAGCTTCATGCAGCCATACATGTATAATTATAAAATCAATCCAAAAAATAGACCTTGTTTACCCTACAACTGATTTGAGTGTTAATTCTATTTAAGATATAAAAAAATATTTTGTTTTCTGAACTAATAATCTGTGAACATTCTATTATCTCTATAATTTTAATTAATACATTTATTTTATTATTGGTGGAACATTATATTTTTCAGCTCAGATGATTTCACGTACCATCAATTTTTCTGTTAATAAATGTGCAAAAACAAATCAGATGGATAGGCCCCTACATATGAACATTAAGTTAAAGGCCTAGAGTGAGTGTTCTTCACTTCCAGTCATGGCGGGCCACAATCCAGCTCTTTGTAACTCATCAACAACCAAAGACCTGGGAAAAGGGTTAAATGGCTTCAGTTAAGCCAATTAGGTAATTAAGAGCTCAACTGGAAAAAAAACAGCAGGCTTAGGGGTACTTTAGGACCACAGTCACTGATATAACCTACAATGTTGTTGTAATGAAAATCAGCAGACAGTGGGCCTCCTCCAGGACTAAGGTTGAGAAGCACTGGTCTTGAAGACCACAATAACAATCGACCTCAAGGGCTAGGGATATTCGAGGTGATGCTAAACCAGTCCTGAATGTTTAAATATAATGTTATTTTCTTGTAGTGTGCCGTTGCTGTTAATGCAACCAGTTATATTGAGCCATCAAATACAGAAGCTGACGAAAGACATCAACATGTAAATTTAGTTGTAAATTTAAAGTGTGTGTGAAAAGTATTTTGTATATGGAGATTAACCCATAGTTTCACAGATAAATTGTGGACCAGTGATATTCAGGATCTTCAAAACAAGTCCTGAATGCTCAAACTTAACACTTCTTTTTTTAGAGTGTCGTTGCTGTCAATCCAGCCAGTGATGTGGAGCCATCAGATACAGAAGCTGATGAAAAACAACATGTAAATTTCCTAAATTAATATGGTGCATCAAAATACTTATTTAGCACTTTCAACTGTTTCTTTGTGATTCCTAAAATTACTTTACAGGCTGGGGCTGGGGGAAGACACTGCGCCCGCCTGGAGAAGCCTGTACAAGCCCCCCTCAATAAGAGAGCTGGCAATCTGCAGTGGAGGGTGTTACACACCATTATTGCTGTCAATTCTTTTATTACTGTTCTTAACCCTGCTGTGTCCGACGCCTGCCCATTCTGTGCTCAGAGAGAGACCGTGTTTCACTGTTTCAGCACTTGCTCTCGGTTGTCACCCATTTTTAGTCTTTTAACTCGTCTTTTTACTGATCTTAACCTGATTTTTAACACAAAGGTTTTTATTTTAGGGGCGCGATACACCAGAAGGACCAAACATGTGGACCAGCTGGTAAACTTCTTGCTGGGCCAGGCTAAAATGGCCGTCTATAAGACTAGGAAGAACAGAGTGTGTGGGGAGGGCAGTGAGGATGCAGTGAGAGTGTTTGCCATGCTGGTCAAGTGCAGAGTCAGACTAGAGTTTAACTATTACAGGCTGATGAATGATTTGGAGAGTTTTGAACAGGTCTGGTGTATTAATGATGCCCTTTGTGAATTGTATGACGGGGAGTTGGTTTTTATTATGTAATTCATTTATAGGGTTTAGTATTTGATGGTTGTTTTGTTGTGTGTATTGGGTTGCTTTCTTTAAAAGTGTACAGATCAGTGGCGGAGTTAATGCTTGTTGGGGGGAGACAAACAAAGGGGAACACTATTTTTTATTTATTTATTTATTTTCTTTTGTATGAATTATTGCGTGTTGCAAACAGGCAATGAAGTCTGATAAAAGTCAAAAAGTCTCTCTCTCTCTCACACACACACACACAGCCAGCAAGACACACAGAGCCAGCCAGCTCAGCGATGACATCACAAACATCTCTCTCAGGTGACTCCTATGACATCACAGAGCACGTACATTCCGTTGCTTGCCGTCTGTCAACCACTCAGTCACTGCCAGCCAGACTGGCTGGCTGACTGGATGGTGGGGCTGCTTGCTGCTGCTGCGTACCTTAGCAAGCTTATTTGCTTGACCGGCCTTCCTCCTCCGCCCACATGCCCACCTATGTCCGATCTGCTGTTCACCTGGATCACAGCTCCGCCCCAACAAGGCAGAGCCTCCCAAGAATGGTACAAACTCACCCACGATCCCCTCCACGGAAAGCTATAGCAAAAGGCAAAAGCATTATACGTAATGAAGAGGAACCCGAGTCCAAGACGCATCCGACCAGCCATACATATTTGTGTGTATTAAAGATCACATTTTATTACATTTAGATTTTCTGTACTTTATTACATCTTTTTGTGATTTTTAAATGTATTGTTTCTTTTCCTTATATATGTATGTATGTATGTATGTATGTGTGTGTGTGTCTGTGTGAAAGTGTATGTGTTTGTGTGTCTCTGTGTGAAAGTGAGTGTGTGTGTGTCTGTCTCTGTGTTTGTGTGTCTGTCTCTGTGTGAAAGTGAGTGTGTGTGCGTGTGTCTGTCTGTGAAAGTGTGTGTGTGTGTGTGGGTGTGACAGTGTGTATGAGTGTCTGTCTGTCATGTAACTCGCACATCTGTGAGGGCACCATTTTTGCAGAAAGAGATGTACACATTTTGGAGCAACATATGCTGCCATCCAGACATCGTCTTTTCCAGGGACATCCCTGCATTTTTCAGCAGGATAACGCCAAACCACATTCTGCCCAGATTACAAGCGCATGGTTGCGTAGGCAGAGAGTGCGGGTGCTAGCATGGCCTGCCTGCAGTCCTGACCTGTCTCCGAATTGAGAATGTGTGGCGCACTATGAAGTGCAAATTAAGACAACGAAGGCCCTGTGCAGTTGCGCAGCTGAGGAAATGCATAATGGATGAATGGGGGGAAATCCCACTTGCTAAACTTAACCAAGTGGTGTCTTCAGTGCCCAAGTGCTTAATAAGTGTTATGAAAAGAAAAGGTGATGTTACATAGTGGTAAACAGTCGACTGTCCCAACTTTCTTGGTTTCTTTTCACTGCTAATGAGATGCTGTAGAGTGAGTTAGTTATATTGCTTTCAGGATCTCTAATCGTATTGATGAGTTCATGCAGCATTTGTAATTGAATTTCAAAAAGAAATCCTTGCTGTCTGGCCTGTGTGTATGAGATGTACTCTGTCAATCTTTGGCTAACAACTGAAACATTGGTAGAACAGAAATGGCAACATAAAAAAGAAAAGTACATTTTAAAAGAGCACATTAAATAGGATGAATATACAGTTTTTTACAATCACTTTGTCACTCATTTCAGAACCTTGATGTCATTTTTCAAAACTCTAGACACAAAACTCAAAACGGTCATCACTTGTAACACAGGCTGTCCAATGTTCAAAACATTGCATTGTGCATTCATATCTTTAAAGAAACCTTGCACTTGCAGACTTGTTGGTTCAAATAATTCATTTATCATGAAATACCATAGTAACATTTATTTAGATCACCCACACAGAAGATACCGATAGATTCACTGTGTAGTTGTTCGTACAATCATTAAATATTGTAGTACAAAATATGTGATACATGTTTCATTATGGTACTACACATAAATACATCACTGTAAAAGGACTAGTAGAGAGAATACTACAGACACAGTGGAATCATTGAACAAAATCTGAAATGTATTGATGCAATACAATCAAATCACACCATAGGTTTCTTTGAAGCCATGCAACAATAATTAGCTACAAAAAAGAACAAAACTACAGTAAAATGTCAACTGCAGTGTTCCTCACCTGGCTTAGTGTAAAACAAAGGATTGATTACTGTACTTCTGAATTTCCATCAGCCCTGTGTTCAGGTTCAGGTTCTCACAACCATTTTTCACAAGAGGCATCTTGAAACTGAACATACCTGAACATACTCAGTCATCAGCTGCTTCACTCTGTCTGCATTTCTTTCAAAAGGCACACTATACTCTGTGCTACACATTGGTATGCAGTATACAGTCATTTGACAATTGAGAGTAGCCTAATGTTTAGTGCATGCTGAAGACTTGCCGCTTCTCAGTACGGAAATTTCTGATGATTGAGGCCACAGTTGATCCTGAGTTGATTCTGAGGTTTGATTGAATCATTGTAGCTGCCTCAGTCATGGTCATGCCATGATTTACAACATGCTCTACAACTATTTCTCGGATTTCACTGGACACTATTTGCTGTTGCTGCCGCTGTCTGGTCCGTGGCCTTGTCCTCTACCACGTTCCCCCAACACCTCTCAAATTAGGCCCATGGCTGCCTCTCTGGTGAGGCCTAAGCCCTCCTCTATGACGAGGCCCACGACCACCTCTCAGAAGGGGTGCATGTCCCCTTCCATTCCTTTGACCACCACGTCTTCCTCCTCCCACTGCTTGACCTCTATTGTGACCTGGATGACTTGCCGGCTCCATGTTATCACTGTGTTGCTGGGGTGGATAGCACTCATTTCACTCGATACTCGTACCACAATGTGAAATCAATCATCAATAACCAGTTGGCAGTATTGGAAAAGCAATTACAAGGGCCTGCATACATACAGTAATGTCAAATCTGATGTGGAAGAACAATCATCTTCAACCAGGTTGGAGCGTTAGTTGCAATGCCTTTAATACACGCAGCGTGGAGAGGAACAGTGACTCAAGTAGATCCCAAAGTCGCTCTGCCTTCATTTTAACAGTCAGAGCTTTTATACACAAAAATCAAAGAGCTGGTTATAATCAGAAAGTCATTACTATGTTATCTTAAAAGTTAGCTAAGCAGAATTTATATCATTATAGGACAGAGTTCATAGATCAACACATGGATTAGGGAGCAGGCACTTCAATCATACTGTTTGACATTGTCTCCAAGATTCTCATCGTAAATAACAAACAGAAATCAAACTACCTTCTGGCCTGACCTTCTAGCTTGACCTTATCTTTCTTAAGTATACAAGAGAGAAAAACAGGTATTAGAGAAAAAATTTCTAACTTTCCTTCCACACTGCAAACATGGTGTGGAAAAGTGCTACATGATGATGAATGATGATGAAATATTACATCCATAGATAATGTAGTCCAACTGGTTCATGCTCCTCGTTTATTGATGTCAATGGATCTCATTATCCTGAAACTTTCATGATCGAAACATGGAATATTGTTTGTCAGTTTCCATAAAATTATGCATTAAGAGTAATGCAACAGTCACTTATCATTTTGAGCAGCTGTATCAATTGATAGTTAGATCTTTGTAATGAAATGAATAGACAGTGATCTCAGATGTAATGTGTGAATTGCATTTTGAAATGGTAATACTTTGATGTTAAGTTGTGTCATTTTAGTTCAATGAACAAATGATCTGAGGTTGATGTGTATTGTATCCAAGCAATTGTAAAAAAGTGTTAGAGTTTTGAAAAATGTGCATTTTGATCATCGGGTGTGAGTTTAGTGTCTAGAGTTTTGAAAAATGACATCAAGGTTCTGAAATGAGTGCCAAAGTGATTGTAAAAAAGTGTAATATCAGGGGACAGTGGCTATTAGTGATCTGGCCTTCCGTGGCCTCTGTATTAATGTAACAGGTCACATTGTATGTGTACACTGATACTTGATAGTATAATATAGTACAAGTAAAAAACATACATAGGTATCATAGAAGTATTTTGCAGAAATGATTATGGATAGTTATCAAAATGGAGAGGAAATGCTAAATCCAGTCTCCCCAGGCTGAGCTTCTATTGCTGCACCTGCTGGCCCCACTATATGGATAGAGCCACACCAAGTACAAGAGTCTCCCCATTGCTATTCATATCTCCCTATCCAGTCTTCTATAGGTGTCAGGGTGGGGTGCCTATTCCCCTGCATGCTTTGAAACCTATAGCACCTGGGACGCACACTTGGGATCCGGTTCCTCTGCCCCTCACATACACATGAGGAATCCTAGGTGCTCAACACGTCATACTGTCTCTTTCATCTCATGTGTAAACTATGGACAAATACATGACTAAACGTGTTTAGTTGCTTTTCCCAGAATGCTTTGCGCCACGATATGCAAATAACGGGGACTATGATTGGCTCCCTGACATTACCCACACTGCGACTGATGCTACCCATTTCACTACCCAACAAAGACCCATAATATGCGTGTGTCTGTCTGTCTGTCTGTCAAAGTATGTGTGTGTGTGTCTGTGTCTGTCTGTCTGTGTGTGAAAGTGTGTGTGTGTCTGTCTGTCTGTCTGTCATGTAACTTGCACATCTGTGAGGGCACCACTAATGCAGAAAGAGATGTACACATATTGTTTATTTTCCATATATATGTATGTATGTATGTATGCATGTCCAATTGCTTTGACAATACAAATGAATTGAATTGAGAGGGAGAGAGAGAGAGTAAGAGAGAGAGAGAGAGACAGACAGACAGACAGACAGAGAGACACACACACACACACACACACACACACAGAGAGCCAGCCAGCCAGCTCAGCGATGACATGACGAGCCTCTCTCAGCTTACTGCTATGACATCACAGAGCACGTACATTCCGTTTAACAAATCGTTAAACAAAAAAGGTTATAAACACATTGACTACAATACCGGTTAGTAAGACGAAGGTGAGTCTCTCGTTAGTATTATTACTACGCAGGTTAGTATTTATGTCAGGTAACTTCTCGTTATATATATATCAGTCTCATTTACGTTTAGGTGCCGAGAAAGATCCTATTTGTTACCACAATTTCCCTTAACTGATTATTATTCAATGATTAAGGATAGGCAGGGCCACCTATAATCTAATGTCTATTAACTTGTGTCAATTTCAGACTAAACAGTTAAACAGGAATGAGAAGATATTTCTCGGCGTTGACAGATTTTATTTCTAAAATTATCAACAAAACAGTTTAATGCAACTCACATTTATATTTAAGAAAACTAAATGATATTACACATTCTAGAGTTATGAATCACAGATTAACATTTCTAATTGATTTCTCAAATGTCATGAATCACAAACTCCAAACTGTTAAACTTATGTGAACTTCGTCGCAGAGAGGCCTCTCTGGCTTCGGGCTCAGATAACAGCACACGGCACGAGGTCCGTGTGGTTTGGAACAAAGGCAGTCCGGTTCGGCTTTGTCCAAGAACTTCCACTCAGTCGATGCACCTGGAAGTTGGGGTTTCGCGAATGTAGAGTCTTTTCCAAACAGATTTTCCATTGGTTTGAAGGCTCCAAGGTTGTGCACAAAATCTTCTTTGTAAGCAGGGTTCCACCATAGTTACTTGAAGACAAAGTCTTTGAGGAAAGCAGGGCCCTGTTTGTTCCAAGGGTCAAGTTTCTTAAGACTCAAATAGCTATTTAAGTGACTGACACTTTCGTATTCAGTCGACTTAGTCAATTGTCCAGCTGTAAAACTCCACTGATCAGGTGGGTCTGTGAAGTTATTTATTTAATAAAGTCCTTTAAAATAATTCTTCGCTCAATCTCCTTCTCCCAGTTTAACTCTTCTGTTGCCGGCAAAGACTTGGTTGGTTTCTGATTCCGGTTCTGGCAACAGAGCTACAGGTTGAGCTGTGGCAGCGAGTTTCTGGTTCAGGTGAGAGAGAGAGAGAGAGAAAGACTGTCCGCTGTTCCTTATAGTCTGTCAGATCAGTAGGTGATTGGTCCCTGAGTTCTTGAGATTGGATTTCGGTTTCAGCCCCCAGTGTCCTATTGGAGGGAGGCTTTATTTATGACTGATGTCAATCCATGCCATCTTTTGGAAATGCCGGTTGGCCTGGGTTCGTAGCTCTATGTCGGGATTTCGGCTCTCATCCACTTCAAAGAGTTTTTATCACCTACAGGCCCCTTTCTCCAGACATCTCATAGCAGAATTCCAAACTATTTGGCCTCTTCTCGGTGCCATCCTCCCCAAAACTGTCACTTTGATGCAAACCAGTTCCAAGCTGATGAGCTAAGGAAATCTGATAACTTTGGGGGGGAGAGGTCTTCTTTAGATCAGTGCTTCAGCTCAGAGCCCAAATGCTCTTATCCAAATACACCCAACATAACGCTACATATGTATGTATGTATGTATATATGTGTAGAAGGAAAATTAGAAATTATTTTCTTACACCTGTTTTTCTCTCTTGTATACTTAAGAAAGATACGGTCAAGCTAGAAGGTCAGCCCAGAAGATAGTTTGATTTCTGTTTGTTATTTACGATGAGAACCTTGGAGACATTGTCAAACGGTACGACCTACGTGCCTGTTCCCTAAAACCATGTGTTGACCTATGAACTCTGTTCTATAATGATATATGTTCTGCTTAGTTAGCCTTTAAGATAACATAGTAATGACTTTCTAGCATGTATGGATGTATGTATGTATATATATATATATATATATATATATATATATATATGTATGTATGTATGTCCAATTGCTTTGACAATACAAATGAATTGAATTGAGAGGAAGAGAGAGAGAGAGAGAGAGAGAGAGACAGACAGACAGACAGACAGCTCAGCGATGACATCACGAGCCTCTCTCAGCTGACTGCTATGACATCACAGAGCACGTACATTCCGTTGCTTGTCGTCTGTCAACCACTCAGTCACTGCTAGCCAGACTGTCCCTAAGACAAAGTGTACAATACTTCAATTATATCTCCTCCAGACAGATAAAGAGTATTAAGAGCTACGATGAAGTTACCCAGGAGACGTAAAAAGCTTGCATCACCTGGTATTTCCTGGAGGTCACCCATCCAAGTACTAACCAGGCCCTGGCCCGTTTAGTTTCCAAGGTCTGACGAAATCGGGCACGTTCAGGACGGTGTGGCCGCAAGCCGAGATGCCTGGCTGCATGATGTCTCTTAAAGGCTGGCGGGTATTGACGGAATTTCCAGCAAAAAATAAAAAATAAAAAAATAAAAAAATGGAGGGAAAAATAACAGTGCAGGAAAGGGTGTTGAAAGTAGCCGGGAACGTGTACAATTCTTCAATTATATCTCCTCCAGACAGAAAGAGAGTATTAAGAACTACGATGAAGTTACCCAGGAGACGTAAGAAGCTTGCAGCACCTGGTATTTCTAGGAGATCTCCCATCCAAGTACTGACCAGGCCATGCCCCGTTTAGCTTCCGAGATCTGACGAGACGGGGTGCGTCCAGGACGGTGTAGCCGCAAGCCGAGAGGCCTGGCTGCATGATGTCTCTTAAAGGCTGACGGGTGTTGACGGAACTTCCAGCAAATAAAAAAAGAAAAATGGAGGGAAAAATATCAGTTCAGCAAAGGGTGTTGAAAGTAGCCGGGTACGTGTACATTTCTTCAATTATATCTCCTCCAGACAGAAAGAGAGTATTAAGATCTACGATGATGTTACCCAGGAGACGTATAAAGCTTGCAGCACCTGGTATTTCCAGGAGGTCACCCATCCAAGTACTGACCAGGCCCTGCCCTGTTTAGCTTCCGAGATCTGATGAGATCGGTCGCGTTCAGGACGGCGTGGCCGCAAGCCGAGAGGCCTGGCAGCATGATGTCTCTTAAAGGCGGGCGGGTTTTGACGGAACTTCAAGCAAAAAAAAATAATAAAAAAAATAGAAAAATGGATGGAAAAATATCAGTGCAGGAAAGGGTGTTGAAAGTAGCCGGGTACGTGTACAATTCTTCAATTATATCTCCTCCAGACAGAAAGAGAGTATTAAGAGCTACGATGAAGTTCCCCAGGAGACGTAAAAAGCTTGCAGCACCTGGTATTTCCAGGAGGTCTCCCATCCAAGAACAGACCAGGCCCTGCCCCGTTTAGGTACCGAGATCTGACGAAATCGGGCACGTTCAGGACGGTGTGGCCGCAAACAAAGAGGTCTGGCTGCATGATGTCTCTTAAAGGCTGGCGGGTATTGATGGAACTTCCAGCAAAAAAAATAAGAAATAAGAAAAATGGAGGGAAAAATATCACTGCAGCAAAGAGTGGTGAAAGTAGCCGGGTACGTGTACAATTCTTCAATTATATCTCCTCCAGACAGAAAGAGAGTATTAAGAGCTACGATGAAGTTACCCAAGTGACGAAAAAAGCTTGCAGCACCTGGTATTTCCAGGAGGTCACCCATCCAAGTACTGACCAGGCCCTGCCCCGTTCAGCTTCCGAGATCTGACGAGATCGGGCGCGTTCAGGACGGTGTGGCCGCAAGCCAAGAGGCCTGGATGTATGAAGTCTCTTAAAGGCTGGCGGGTATTGACGGAAGTTCCAGCAAAAAAAAAAGAAATAAGAAAAATGGAGGGAAAAATATCAGTGCAGCAAAGGGTGTTAAATGTAGCTGGGTACGTGTACAATTCTTCAATTATATCTCCTCCAGACAGATAGAGAGTATTAAGAGCTACGATAAAGTTACCCAGGAGACGTAAAAAGCTTGCAGCACCTGGTATTTCTAGGAAGTCTCCCATCCAAGTACTGACCAGGCCCTGCCCCGTTTAGCTTCCGAGATCTGACGAGATCGGGCGCAATCAGGACGGTGTGGCCACAACCCGAAAGGCCTGGCTGCATGATGTCTCTTAAAGGTTGGCGGGTATTGACGGAACTTCCAGCAAAAAAAATAAAAAAAAAATAGAAAAATGGAGGGAAAAATATCAGTGCAGGAAAGGGTGTTGAAAGTAGCCGGGTACGTGTACAATTCTTCAATTATATCTCCTGCAGGCTGAAAGAGAGTATTAAGAGCTACGATAAAGTTACCCAGGAGACGTAAAAGCTTACAGCACCTGGTATTTCCAGGAGGTCTCACATTCAAGTACTGACCAGGTCCTGCCCCGTTTAGCTTCCGAGATCTGACGATATCATGCGCGTTCAGGACGGTGTGGCCGAAAGCCGAGAGGCCTGGCTGCATGATGTCTCTTTAAGGCTGGCGGGTATTGACGGAACTTCCAGCAAAAAAAAAAAGATAAAAGAAAAATGGAGGGAAAAATATCAGTGCAGCAAAGGGTTTTTAAAGCAGCCGGGTACGTGTACAATTCTTCAATAATATCTCCTACAGACTGAAAGAGAGTATTAAGAGCTATGATGAAGTTACCCAGGAGATGTAAAAAGCTTGCAGCACCTGGTATTTCCAGGAGGTCACCCATCCAAGTACTGACCAGGCCCTGCCCCGTTAGCTTCCGAGATCTGACGAGATCGGGCGCATTCAGGACGGTGTGGCCGCAAGCCGAGAGGCCTGGCTACATGATGTCTCTTAAAGGCTAGCGGGTATTGACGGAACTTCCAGCAAAATATAAAAAATAAATAAATAGAAAAATGGAGGGAAAAATATCAGTGCAGCAATGGGGGTTGACAGTAGCTGGGTACGTGTACAATACTTCAATTATATCTCTTCCAGACAGATAGAGAGTATTAAGAGCTACGATGAAGTTACTCAGGAGACGTAAGATGCTTGCAGCACCTTTTATTTCCAGCAGGTCTCCCATGCAAGTACTGAACAGGCACTGCCCCGTTCAGCTTCCGAGGTCTGACGAGATTGAGGGTGTTCAGGGCGGTGTGGCCGCAAGCCGAGAGGCCTGGCTGCATGATGTGTCTTAATGGTTGGCGGGTATTGACGGAGCTTCCAGCAAAAAAAAAAAAAAAAGAAAAATGGAGGGAAAAATATCAGTGCAGCAATGGGTGTTGAAAGTAGCCGGGTACGTGTACAATACTTCAATTATATCTCCTCCAGACAGAAAGAGAGTATTAAGAGCTACGATAAACTTACCCAGCAGACGTAAAAAGCTTGCAGCACCTGGTATTTCCAGGAGGTCTCCCATCCAAGTACTGACCAGGCCCTGCCCCACTCAGTTTCCGAGATCTTACGAGATCGGACGCGTTCAGGACGGTGTGGCCGCAAGCCGAGATGCCTGGCTGCATGATGTCTCTTAAAGGCTGGCGGGTATTGACGGAACTGCCAGCAATAAAAAAAAAGAGAAATGGAGGGAGAAATACCAGTGCAGCAAAGGGTGTTGAAAGTAGCCGGGTACGTGTACAATACTTGAATTATATCTCCTCCAGACAGAAAGAGCGTATTAAGAGCTACGATGAAGTTACCCAGGAGACGTAAAAAGCTTGCAGCACCTGGTATTTCTAGGAGGTCAGCCATCCAAGTACTGACCAGGCCCTGCCCCGTTTACCTTCTGAGATCTGACGAGATCGGGCGCGTTCAGGACGGTGTGGCCGCAAGCCAAGAGGCCTGGCTGCATGATGTCTCTTAAAGGCTGGCGGGTATTGACGGAACTTCCAGCAAAAAAAAAACAAAAAAAAAAGGAAAATGGAGGGAAAAATATCAGTGCAGCAAAGGGTGTTGAAAGTAGCCGGGTACGTGTACAATTCTTCAATTATATCTCCTCCAGACAGATAGAGAGTATAAAGAGCTACGATGAAGTTACCCAGGGGACGTAAAAAGCTTGCAGCACCTGGTATTTCCAGGAGGTCACACATCCAAGTACTGACCAGGCCCTGCCCCGTTTAGCTTCCGAAATCTGATATGATCGGGCGCGTTCAGGACGGTGTGACTACAAGCCAAGAGGCCTGGCTGCATGATGTCTCTTAAAGGCTGGCGGATATTGACGGAACTTCCAGCAAAAAAATAAAATAAAAAGAAAAATGGAGGGAAAAATATCATTGCAGCAAAGGGTGTTGAAAGTAGCCTAGTAAGTGTACAATTCTTCAATTATATCTCCTGGAGACAGAAAGAGAGTATTAAGAGCTACGATGAAGTTACCCAAGAGACGTAAAAGGCTTGCAGCACCTGGTATTTCTAGGAGGTCTCCCATCCAAGTACTGACCAGGCCCTGTCCCGTTTAGCTTCCGAGATCTGACGAGATCGGGCGCATTCAGGACGGTGTGGCCGCAAGCCGAGAGGCCTGGCTGCATGATGTCTCTTAAAGGTTGGCGGGTATTGACGGAACTTCCAGCAAAAAAAAAAAAAAAAAAAAAAATGGATGGAAAAATATCAGTGCAGCAAAGGGTGTTGACAGTAGCTGGGTACGTGTACAATACTTCAATTATATCTCCTCCAGACAGATAGAGAGTATTAAGAGCTACGATAAAGTTACCCAGGAGACGTAAAAGCTTGCAGCACCAGGTATTTCCAGGAGGTCTCACATTCATGTACCGACCAGGTCCTGCCCCGTTTAGCTTCCAAGATCTGACGAGATCGGGCGAGTTCAGGATGGTGTGGCCGCAAGCCGAGATGCCTGGCTGCATGATGTCTCTTAAAGGCTGGCGGGTATTGACGGAATTTCCAGCAAAAAAAAAAAATAGAAAAATGGAGGGAAAAATATCAGTGCAGGAAAGGGTGTTGAAAGTAGCCGGGTACGTGTACAATTCTTCAATTATATCTCCTGGAGAGAGAAAGAGAGTATTAAGAGCTACGATGAAGTTACCCAGGAGACGTAAAAAGCTTGCAGCACCTGGTATTTCTAGGAGGTCTCCCATCCAAGTACTGACCAGGCCCTGCCCCGTTTAGCTTCCGAGATCTGACGAGATCGGGCGCATTCAGGACGGTGTGGCCACAAGCCGAAAGGCCTGGCTGCATGATGTCTCCTAAAGGTTGGCGGGTATTGACGGAACTTCCAGTAAAAAAAAAAAAAAAAAAAATGGATGGAAAAATATCAGTGCAGCAAAGGGTGTTGACAGTAGCTGGGTACGTGTACAATACTTCAATTATATCTCCTCCAGACAGATAGAGAGTATTAAGAGCTACGATAAAGTTACCCAGGAGACGTAAAAGCTTGCAGCACGAGGTATTTCCAGGAGGTCTCACATTCATGTACTGACCAGGTCCTGCCCCGTTTAGCTTCCGAGATCTGACGAGATCGGGCGCGTTCAGGATGGTGTGGCCGCAAGCCGAGATGCCTGGCTGCATGATGTCTCTTAAAGGCTGGCGGGTATTGACGGAACTGCCAGCAAAAAAAAAAAGAAAAATAGAGGGAAATATACCAGTGCAGCAAAGGGTGTTGAAAGTAGCCGGGTACGTGTACACTTCTTCAATTATATCTCCTGGAGACAGAAAGATAGTATTAAGAGCTACGATGAAGTTACCCTGGAGACGTAAAAAGCTTGCAGCACCTGGTATTTCTAGGAGGTCTCCCATCCAAGTACTGACCAGGCCCTGCCCCGTTTAGCTTCCGAGATCTGACGCGATCGGGCGCGTTCAGGATGGTGTGGCCGCAAGCCGAGATGCGTGGCTGCATGATGTCTCTTAAAGGCTGGCGGGTATTGACGGAACTGCCAGCAAAAAAAAAAAGAAAAAAAGAGGGAAATATACCAGTGCAGCAAAGGGTGTTGAAAGTAGCCGGGTACGTGTACAATTCTTCAATTATATCTCCTGGAAACAGAAAGAGAGTATTAAGAGCTACGATGAAGTTACCCAGGAGACGTAAAAAGCTTGCAGCACCTGGTATTTCTAGGAGGTCTCCCATCCAAGTACTGACCAGGCCCTGCCCCGTTTAGCTTCCGAGATCTGACGAGATTGGGCGCATTCAGGACGGTGTGGCCGCAAGCCGAAAGGCCTGGCTGCATGATGTCTCTTAAAGGTTGGCGGGTATTGACGGAACTTCCAGCAAAAAAAAAAAAGAAAAAAAGAAAAAAGAAAAATGGATGGAAAAATATCAGTGCAGCAAAGGGTGTTGACAGTAGCTGGATACGTGTACAATACTTCAATTATATCTCCTCCAGACAGAGAGAGAGTATTAAGAGCTACGATAAAGTTACCCAGGAGTCGTAAAAGCTTGCAGCACTAGGTATTTCCAGGAGGTCTCACTTTCATGTACTGACCAGGTCCTGCCCCGTTTAGCTTCCGAGATCTGACGAGATCGGGCGCGTTCAGGATGGTGTGGCCACAAGCCGAGATGCCTGGCTGCATGATGTCTCTTAAAGGCTGGCGGGTATTGACGGAACTGCCAGGAAAAAAAAAAAGAAAAATAGAGGGAAATATACCAGTGCAGCAAAGGGTGTTGAAAGTAGCCGGGTACGTGTACAATTCTTCAATTATATCTCCTGGAGACAGAAAGAGAGTATTAAGAGCTACGATAAAGTTACCCAGAAGACGTAAAAGCTTGCAGCACCAGGTATTTCTAGGAGGTCTCCCATCCAAGTACTGACCAGGCCCTGCCCCGTTTAGCTTCCGAGATCTGACGAGATCGGGCGCATTCAGGACGGTGTGGCCACAAGCCGAAAGGCCTGGCTGCATGATGCCTCTTAAAGGTTAGCGGGTATTGACGGAACTTCCAGCAAAAAAAAAAAAAAAAGAAAAATGGATGGAAAAATATCAGTGCAGCAAATGGTGTTGACAGTAGCTGGGTACGTGTACAATACTTCAATTATATCTCCTCCAGACAGATAGAGAGTATTAAGAGCTACGATAAAGTTACCCAGGAGACGTAAAAGCTTGCAGCACAAGGTATTTCCAGGAGGTCTCACATTCATGTACTGACCAGGTCCTGCCCCATTTAGCTTCCGAGATCTGACGAGATCGGGCGCGTTCAGGATGGTGTGGCCGTAAGCCGAGATGCCTGGCTGCATGATGTCTCTTAAAGGCTGGCGGGTATTGACGGAACTGCCAGCAAAACAAAAAAAGAAAAATTGAGGGAAAAATACCAGTGCAGCAAAGGGTGTTGAAAGTAGACGGGTACGTGTACAATTCTTCAATTATATCTTCTCCAGACAGAAAGAGAGTATTAAGAGCTACGATGAAGTTACCCAGGAGACGTAAAAAGCTGGCAGCACCTGGTATTTCCAGGAGGTCTCACATTTAAGTACTGACCAGGTCCTGCCCCGTTTAGCTTCCGAGATCTGACAAGATCGGGCGCGTTCAGGACGGTGTGGCCGCAAGCCGAGATGTCTGGCTGCATGATGTCTCTTAAAGGCTAGCGGGTATTGACGGAATTTCCAGCAAAAAAAAAAAAAAAAATAGAGGGAAATATACCAGTGCAGCAAAGGGTGTTGAAAGTAGCCGGGTACGTGTACAATTCTTCAATTATATCTCCTGGAGACAGAAAGAGAGTATTAAGAGCTACGATGAAGTTACCCAGGAGACGTAAAAAGCTTGCAGCACCTGGTATTTCTAGGAGGTCTCCCATCCAAGTACTGACCAGGCCCTGCCCCGTTTAGCTTCCGAGATCTGACGAGATCGGGCGCATTCAGGACGGTGTGGCCACAAGTCAAAAGGCCTGGCTGCATGATGTCTCTTAAAGGTTGGCGGGTATTGACGGAACTTCCAGCAAAAAAATAAAAAGAAAAAAAGAAAAAAGAAAAATGGATGGAAAAATATCAGTGCAGCAAAGGGTGTTGACAGTAGCTGGATACGTGTACAATACTTCAATTATATCTCCTCCAGACAGAGAGAGAGTATTAAGAGCTACGATAAAGTTACCCAGGAGACGTAAAAGCTTGCAGCACCTGGTATTTCTAGGAGGTCTCCCATCCAAGTGCTGACGAGGCCCTGCCCCGTTTAGCTTCCGAGATCTGACGAGATCGGCCGCGTTCAGGATGGTGTGGCCGCAAGCCGAGATGCCTGGCTGCATGATGTCTCTTAAAGGCTGGCGGGTATTGACGGAACTGCCAGCAAAAAAAAAAAGAAAAATAGAGGGAAATATACCAGTGCAGCAAAGGGTGTTGAAAGTAGCCGGGTACGTGTACAATTCTTCAATTATATCTCCTGGAGACAGAAAGAGAGTATTAAGAGCTACGATGAAGTTACCCAGGAGACGTAAGAAGCTTGCAGCACCTGGTATTTCTAGGAGGTCTCCCATCCAAGTACTGACCACACCCTGCCCCGTTTAGCTTCCGAGATCTGACGAGATCGGGCGCATTCAGGACGGTGTGGCCGCAAGCCGAAAGGCCTGGCTGCATGATGTCTCTTAAAGGCTGGCGGGTATTGACGGAACTGCCAGCAAAAAAAAAAGAAAAATAGAGGGAAATATACCAGTGCAGCAAAGGGTGTTGAAAGTAGCTGGGTACGTGTACAATACTTCAATTATATCTCCTCCAGACAGATAGAGAGTATTAAGAGCTACGATAAAGTTACCCAGAAGACGTAAAAGCTTGCAACACCAGGTATTTCCAGGAGGTCTCACATTCATGTACTGACCAGGTCCTGCCCCGTTTAGATTCCGAGATCTGACGAGATCGGGCGCGTTCAGGATGGTGTGGCCGCAAGCCGAGATGCATGGCTGCATGATGTCTCTTAAAGGCTGGCGGGTATTGACGGAATTTCCAGCAAAAAGAAAAAAAAAAAAAATAGAAAAATGGAGGGAAAAATATCAGTGCAGGAAAGGGTGTTGAAAGTAGCCGGGTACGTGTACAATTCTTCAATTATATCTCCTGGAGACAGAAAGAGAGTATTAAGAGCTACGATGAAGTTACCCAGGAGACGTAAAAAGCTTGCAGCACCTGGTATTTCTAGGAGGTCTCCCATCCAAGTACTGACCAGGTCCTGCCCCCTTTAGCTTCCGAGATCTGACGAGATCGGGCGCATTCAGGACGGTGTGGCCGCAAGCCGAGAGGCCTGGCTCCATGATGTCTCTTAAAGGTTGGCGGGTATTGACGGAACTTCCAGCAAAAAAAAAAAAAAAAAGAAAAGTGGATGGAAAAATATCAGTGCAGCAAATGGTGTTGACAGTAGCTGGGTACGTGTACAATACTTCAATTATATCTCCTCCAGACAGATAGAGAGTATTAAGAGCTACGATGAAGTTACCCAGGAGACGTAAAAAGCTTGCAGCACCTGGTATTTCCAGGAGGTCTCACATTCAAGTACTGACCAGGTCCTGCCCCGTTTAGCTTCCGAGATCTGACGATATCATGCGCGTTCAGGACGGTGTGGCTGAAGGCCAAGAGGCCCGGCTGCATGATGTCTCTTTAAGGCTGGCGGGTATTGACGGAACTTCCAGCAAAAAAAAAAAAGAAAAATAGAGGGAAAAATACCAGTGCAGCAAAGGGTTTTGAAAGTAGCCGGGTACGTGTACAATTCTTCAATTATATATTCTCCAGACAGAAAGAGAGTATTAAGAGCTACGATGAGGTTTCCCAGGAGACGTAAAAAGCTGGCAGCACCTGGTATTTCCAGAAGATCTCCCATCCAAGTACTGACCAGGTCCTGCCCCGTTTAGTTTCCGAGATCTTCTGACATCGGGCTCATTCAGAACTGTGTGTCCGCAAACCGAGAGGCCTGGTTGCATGATGTCTCTTAAAGGCTGGCGAATATTGACGGAACTGCCAGCAAAAAAAAAAAAAAAAAAAAAAAAAAAAGAAAAATGGATGGAAAAATATCAGTGCAGCAAAGGGTGTTGACAGTAGCTGGGTACGTGTACAATACTTCAATTATATCTCCTCCAGACAGAAAGAGAGAATTAAGAGCTACGATAAAGTGACCCAGGAGACGTAAAATCTTGCAGCACCAGGTATTTCCAGGAGGTCTCACATTCAAGTACTGACCAGGTCCTGCCCCGTTTAGCTTCCGAGATCTGACGAGATCGGGCGCGTTCAGGATGATGTGGCCGCAAGCCGAGACGTCTGGCTGCATGATGTCTCTTAAAGGCTGGCGGGTATTGACGGAACTGCCAGCAAAAAAAAAAAAGAGAAATGGAGCGAGAAATACCAGTGCAGCAAAGGGTGTTGAAAGTAGCCGGGTACGTGTACAATACTTGAATTATATCTCCTCCAGACAGAAAGAGACTATTAAGAGCTACGATGAAGTTACCCAGGTGACGTAAAAAGCTTGCAGCACCTGGTATTTCCAGGAGGTCTCCCATCCAAGTACTGACCAGGCCCTGCCCCATTCAGTTTCCGAGATCTGACGAGATCGGGCGCGTTCAGGATGGTGTGGCCGCAAGCCGAGATGCCTGGCTGCATGATGTCTCTTAAAGGCTGGCGGGTATTGACGGAACTGCCAGCAAAAATAAAAAGAGAAATGGAGGGAGAAATACCAGTGCAGCAAAGGGTGTTGAAAGTAGCCGGGTACGTGTACAATACTTGAATTATATCTCCTCCAGACAGAAAGAGACTATTAAGAGCTACGATGAAGTTACCCAGGTGACGTAAAAAGCTTGCAGCACCTGGTATTTCTAGGAGGCCTCCCATCCAAGTACTGACCAGGCCCTGCCCCGTTTAGCTTCCGAGATCTGACGAGATCGGGCGCATTCAGGACGGTGTGGCCACAAGCCGAGAGGCTTGGCTGCATGATGTCTCTTAAAGGTTGGCGGGTATTGACGGAACTTCCAGCAAAAAAAAAAAAAAAAAAAAAAAAGTAAAAGAAAAATGGAGGGAAAAATATCAGTGCAGCAATGGGTGTTGAAAGTAGCCGGGTACGTGTACAATTCTTCAATTATATCTCCTCCAGACAGAAAGAGAGTATTAAGAGCTACGATGAACTCACCTAAAGGATTATTAGGAACACCATACTAATACTGTGTTTGACCCCCTTTCGCCTTCAGAACTGTTTTAATTCTACGTGGCATTGCTTCAACAAGGTGCTGAAAGCATTCTTTAGAAATGTTGGCCCATATTGATAGGATAGCATCTTGCAGTTGATGGAGATTTGTGGGATGCACATCCAGGGCACGAAGCTCCCGTTCCACCACATCCCAAAGATGCTCTATTGGGTTGAGATCTGGTGACTGTGGGGGCCAGTTTAGTACAGTGAACTCATTGTCATGTTCAAGAAACCAATTTGAAATGATTCGACCTTTGTGACATGGTGCATTATCCTGCTGGAAGTAGCCATCAGAGGATGGGTACATGGTGGTCAAAAAAGGATGGACATGGTCAGAAACAATGCTCAGGTAGGCCGTAGCATTTAAACGATGCCCAATTGGCACTAAGGGGCCTAAAGTGTGCCAAGAAGACATCCCCCACACCATTACACCACCACCACCAGCCTGCACAGTGGTAACAAGACATGATGGATCCATGTTCTCATTCTGTTTACGCCAAATTCTGACTCTACCATCTGAATGTCTCACCTCTTTTTCCTATTTGTAGTGGAGATGAGTGGTACCCGGTGGGGTCTTCTGCTGTTGTAGCCCATCCGCCTCAAGGTTGTACGTGTTGTGGCTTCACAAATGCTTTGCTGCATACCTCGTTTGTAACGAGTGGTTATTTCAGTCAAAGTTGCTCTTCTATCAGCTTGAATCAGTCACCCCATTCTCCTCTGACCTCTAGCATCAACAAGGCATTTTCGCCCACAGGACTGCCGCATACTGGATGTTTTTCCCTTTTTACACCATTCTTTGTAAACCCTAGAAATGGTTGTGCGTGAAAATCCCAGTAACTGAGCAGATTGTGAAATACTCAGACCGGCCCGTCTGGCACCAACAACCATGCCACGCTCAAAATTGCTTAAATCACCTTTCATTCCCATTCAGACATTCAGTTTGGAGTTCAGGAGATTGTCTTGACCAGGACCACACCCCTAAATGCATTGAAGCAACTGCCATGTGATTGGTTGATTAGATAATTGCATTAATGAGAAATTGAACAGGTATTCCTAATAATCCTTTAGGTGAGTGTATATGTATGTATGTGTATGTATGTCCAATTGCTTTGACAATACAAATGAAATGAATTGAGAGAGAGAGAGAGAGAGAGAGAGAGAGAGAGAGAGAGAGAGGAATATGAGCTCCTAAAAAACATTTGTTTTTATACATAAGCGGATTTAGTTTGTGATTTACAAATGAATATATAGCACTATAAACATACACAGAAGACATGGAATAGAAATTCAGAAGAAAAAGTATTCAAAAAATAATAATTTTAAGAGAAACACAAAAAGAAGAAAGCAGAGAGACAGTTCAGGAAGAAAAGTCAGAAAAGAAAAGCTGAAGACAAGAATTGGAGGTAAGAGACAAATAATTAAACAAAAAAATATGTATTAATAAAATAAATAAGCATTCTCAGTAGTTGACTCAGCCAATGAAAATGCAGAGCTCCGATTTGAATAGAGTGACAGTAGGAGAGAGCCCAACTGCCACTGAGACTGATAGAAATCTATCGAACAGCAGTCTGACTGCAGAGCTGCCTTTTGAAATCCGATACCCTGAAGACATTCGCTCTGCACAGGCTAAGAAGGACTACAAACAAGCTGTGATGAGAGCATCTCCTTAGACCCTCATCCTAGACTACACCGGTAAAGGAGAAAACAGGGTCAAGAACAATCTACTGTTCTACACCGCCTTTCACAAAACCCTGTGCCAGACATACCCCAATAACAACAAGAGGGGCATTAGCAGAGGCAGGCAGATCTCAGTGCTGGTAGAGAAAGACACAGACAGTGTGATGCTCACTTTTAATGTATACCACAACGGGACCATCATGGTGCAGGGCAGCGAGAGCAGCCTGGACCAATTAGCTCTCGGCTTCCACACCTCAAAGCAGCAGACTGAGGTAGAGAAACAAGAGCCAGAGCCGGCCACCCTGCAGTCTGCCCCCAGCCACACGGAGCCAGACAGTGCCCCATCTCCCACAGACTGCCCCCCTGTCTCCCCAAAACTCTCCAGCAACATTAAAACACTAAAGGAATGCCTATCAGTGCTGGAGCTGGAGTTTGCGGAGTTCAGGGAGCAGACCTTGAGCACCCTGGCCCAGACCTCCTTGTGCGATCAGCTCCGGGATGAGATGCACAGACTAAAGATGCAGCACAAGGCTGAGATCCATGAGCTGAGAGCAGCAGTGAGAGACCTGGAGGAGCAGAGCCAAACCCTGAGGACGGAGCTGCGCAGAGCGAGGGAGGAGCTGACCAGGACACCCCAGCACAGCCAGCTAAGGAGCCTGCAGAGCCAGCTGGAGGAGCTAAGAGAGGAGCTACACATCACTGGAGCACAGAGACTGCACTGCACTGACCCCACAACACCTCCAACCCCTGACGCACCCACTGATCCACCCACACTCCCCACCACTCCTGACACACCCACTATCACCAGACCTGCCACTAATACACAACCCCCTGAAACGCCACTCCCCCAAAACACACCCGCTGCCCCCACCACTCCCGACGCAAACCCGAAGAGGCAGGTCAACGCAGAGGTGGTCATTCTGAGCGAATCCAATGGGAAGTTCCTGGTTGAGAGGCGCCTCTTCCCTGGGCGAAAAGTGAAAAAGCTTTGGTGCTCCACAGCACAGAGAGCCCTGGAGCTGCTCTCCAAGAGGAGGCTTTGCCAAGTCAAACACATCCTCATCCACACCGGCACTAACGACCTGAGTGCCCGCAGGGGCGATGTGGCCTCAGCCCTGAGACAGGTAGCAACGAAAGCCACAGAGGAATTCCCAACTGCCAAAATTTCCATCTCCACACTGCTGCCCCGCACAGACGTGCCCCTGCACATCATCCAGGCCATCAACGCAGAAGTGTCCCGAAGATGTGCCCTCCTCCCCAACGTCCACCTGGCACACCACTGAGACATCCAGCCACATCACCTGTATGACCACGTCCACCTCAACAAGACGGGTGTGAGGATCATCTCAAAGGTCCTCAAGGACACAACCCTGGGCCGAAACCCCACACACCCCCACCTCGAGACCAGGAGCAAACCCCCCAGCCCCCGGCCACATCCCCAGCCACCGGCTCCACCCCAGCCCCAGCCCCTGAGACCCCGCGGCCCCATTCCCCACCCCCCCATCCCCAGAGGGCCCGTCCAGCACAGCAGAGCGGACAGCCGGGGACCAGCACAGCCACACAGCCACGCAGCAGCGGCTTCCAGAGCCTGGAGGCCCGATGCTGCCCAGCTGGCCCAGATAAGGCAACTCCTCAGTGTCATCTGTACCACACTGCTGAGTTAACTGAGCCTCAACACACATATATATGGTTGTGGAGATGGAGAGTAAGAAAAAATGTGATTTAATTATTCTGATATTTTGATGCAAAGATAAAATCTTTGTGTGATTATTATGTATATCCATATATAATTATTAATAGTAATATAATATCAGTTGTAGATCACAAATTAAACTTTCTTATGTAGAAGAGACAAGTATAATAAAATATATTAACATGTCCTTTAAAATAAGCAGTTGGAATATGCAGGGTTTACGCTCCTCAACTTTTGGAATGAAGAGCACAGGCCCTGAACTGATCAACACTGTAAATAGTTCAGATGTTTTCATTCTTGTAGAGACTTGGTGCTGTGCAGATATGTCTATACACTGGATGGATACAATGGATACAGGGAGCTGATTGTGCCCTCCTATAAAAAACCCAAAGTCAGGTGTGGCAGGGCCTCGTGGGGGATTATCGTGTGGTACAGGGAGGAGCTCCGAGCAGCCCTATGCCCAGTACAGAGAGGAGACACACACCTGTGGATGAAAATCAGAAAAGACACCCTACAAAATAACACAGATATATACCTATGTGCAATTTATATGCCACCCGCAGACTCCCCCTACTATAATGAGGAAGGCTTTCATGAGCTTCAAAACGAAATCTGCCACTTCCAGACCCTGGGCTCTGTACTGCTGTGTGGCGATCTCAATGCCAGGACTGGCAGAGAGATGGACTACATCAATACAGAGGGGAACACACACCTGTTCGGAGACTCCCCGCTGTGCCACACACACACCTCCACACTGACACAGCCACGACAGCGTGGTAAACAAGAGCAGGAAGCAGGTAGTGCGCCTATGTAAAAGCCTGGGTCTATATATCATCAATGGCAGGACCAGGGGGTACTCTCTGGGGAGATTCACATACTGCTCGGCTCTGGGCAGCAGTGTGGTGGACTACGCCATAACTGACCTGGACCCACAAGCCAACAATGCGTTTATAGTCAGACAACAATCTCCACTATCAGACCACAGCCAAATAACACTTTACCTAAAAAGATCAGCGCAGCCACAAGTCAGAGCCAAACTTCCCACAAAACTGGTCTCCCTGCCACCCAGTTAGAGATGGTCAGAGCCCAGCACAGAGAACTACACAAGAGCCCTGAATAGTGATGAGATTGAAAACATGTTAGACAGATATCAATCCTCACACTATCAAATAAACCAAAACGGAATAAACTCAGCCACCAAAACACTGAATGAAATATTTGAGAGACTGGCTTTAAAATCAAACATTAAAACAATTAAAAACCAAAATATGAAATCGTCTAAAAGAAAAAAAGAACAGTGGTGTGACCAGGAGTGTGAAACTTCTAGGAAACACCTGAGACATCTCTCCAACACTAAACACAGAGAGCCCGACAACCAGGAGGCTCGCCTCAGCTACTGCCAGGCCCTGCGGCACTACAAGCAACTCCTCAGTAAGAAAAAAGACCACTGTATGGGCAGAATAAATACCCCAAAAACAAAAAATGAAATACCAATTCAAAATGGAGAAATCTGGAAAACACACTTTGAAAAACTTTACCAAAATGTTGAAAACAATCCAAAGCCAGAACAGGTTAAAATATTAAAAAACCTAAATAAATTGGAAGAAATCATTAAGAATAACCAAAATCCCTTAGATAACCCATTTACAATACAGGAACTAAAACATCAACTCAAAATCCTCAAACCCAGGAAAGCCAGCGGCCCCGACAGCATCAGCCCTGAGATGCTGAAGCACAGCAGCCCGCAGCTGCAGGAGGCTCTGCTCAAACTCTTTAACCTGGTGCTGAGAGCCGGGTGTTTCCCTGAGGTCGGGAATCAAGGATTGATCACCCCGATTTTTAAAAGTGGAGACAAATTAGACCCCAATAACTACTGGGGCAGCTGTGTGAGCAGTAACCTGGGGAAGGTGTTCTGCAGTATCATCAACGCCCAGATACTGGCCTTCCTTACCAAGCACAGTGTCCTGAATAAGAGTCAGATTGGCTTCCTACCAAAACACAGCACAACCGATCATATTTACACTCTACACACCCTCATAAATAAATATACCCAAAACAATAAAGGAAAAATATTTGCCTGTTTTGTAGACTTTAGAAAGGCATTTGACTCAATCTGGCACAAGGGATTATTTTATAAACTTCTACAGAGTGGTGTAGGGGGTAAAGTTTATGACATCATTAAATCAATGTATTCTGAAAACAAATGCGGAGTTCAAATTGGCAACTCAAGAACAGAGTTCTTCACTCAGGGGCGGGGAGTGAGACAGGGCTGCAGTCTGAGTCCAACACTGTTCAACATCTACATCATCGAGTTGGCCACAGTGTTGGAGCAGTCTGACGCCCGCAGCCTAACTCTCCATGACACAGAGATCAAGTTCCTGCTCTACGCAGACGACCTGGTGCTGCTGTCGCCCACAGAGCAGGGGCTTCAGCAGAACCTGGCGCTGCTAGAGCAGTACTGTCAGAAATGGGCCCTGGCAGTCAATCTGGACAAGACCAGAGTTATGGTTTTCCAGAAAAAAGCCCCATCTCAGGGAAACAGGTACCGCTTCACTCTGGGCAGCACTGGATTAGAGCACTGCACCAGATACAACTACCTTGGCCTGACCATCAGTGCGTCAGGGAGCTTCAGCCTGGCTATAAACGCATTAAAAGACAAGGCACGCCGGGCATTTTATGCCATAAAGACACAATTTGGGAAAACAACAATACCAATAACTATTTGGATTAAAATATTAAACTCCATCATCCAACCAATCCTGCTATATGGGAGCGAAGTGTGGGGTCCCCTCATGAACCTCAATAACAACAATTGGGACAAAAGCCCCATGGAAATATTCCACCTAGAATTTAATAAAAACATCTTACACGTACACAGAAACGCCCCCACGGCTCTGAGGCTCACAGAGCCCGAACACACAATGACCAAAACAACAACAATTGGGAAAATTGACATGTACCTGAAAAGCAAATACACAAAAGATTAGAGACACGAATTAGAATTACAAAACAAATTGGAATGCTACCGGGCCCTGAATAGAAACATTACATTGGCTGAATACTTAAAAATCCAAAATATAAAAGAGAGACAAAATCTAACTAAATACAGGCTCAGTGACCACAGCCTCGCCATTGAAAAAGGCCGCTACAGAAAATTCTGGGTTGCCAGAGAAGAGTGGCTGTGCAGCCAGTGTGACCTAGGGGAGGTCGAAACACAGGCGCATTTCCTGCTGTCCTGCCCTAAATACACAAAAATCAGGGAGACATACTTTAAAATATTAAAAATGCATATCCCTGAGTTCAGCATGATCCCCGATTGCTGCAAACTCCCCGTCCTGCTGGGAGAGGAGGAGCGCACTGCCTTCTTAGCAGCGCAATATGTATCCACCTGCCACAGCCTGCGAGACAGTGTGTAGACACCAGCCTGTGGCACTCCATTTGCAAAACAAAATAAAAACAGTGATTTTTCTGATGTCATGACACAAATTTTGATACAAACAACAAATATGGTTTATATCCTACTTAATTTTATTTCAATGTGTACTATATTTGTTCCACTGAATCTTGTATTGCAATGTTTTGTCTTGATTGATAGAACATTTGTATCTGCTTTGGCAATATTGTGATAGATCATGCCAATAAAGAACCTTTGAATTGAATTGAAATGAATTGACAGACAGACAGACACACGCACACACACACACACACACACACACACACACACACACAGAGCCAGCCAGACAGACAGCCAGCCAGCTCAGCCATGACATCACGAGCCTCTCTCAGCTGACTGCTATGACATCACAGAGCACGTACATTCCGTTGCTTGCCGTCTATCAACCACTCAGTCACTGCCAGCCAGACTGGCTGGCTGGCTGGATGGGGGGGCTGCTTGCTGCTGCTGTGTACCTTAGCAAGCTTATTTGCTTGACCGGCCTTCCTACTCCTCTGCCCACATGCCCACCTATGCCCGATCTGCTGTTCACCTGGATCACAGCTCCGCCCCAACAAGGCAGATCCTCCCAAAAATGGTACAAACTGATCCACGTTCCCCTCCACAGAAAGCTTTAGCCCAAAATAAGGGACACATTCTGCCCAATATGTCAGCGCCAACCACAGCCTGAGGGACACAGTGACACACGAGCACCGGCTGTAAATATAATGTAAATACTCGTTTGTAATGCATGTCATTGTATTTCAAAAAAGGAATCTGGAAATGGTATACCTATTTTCTTTATTTGTATGTATTAAAGATCACATTTTATTACATTTTCTTTTTCTGTACTTCATTACATCTTATTGTGATTCATAATTCTATTATTTATTTTCCGTGTATATGTATGTATGTATGTATTGTGACAAACCAAGGGGCAGGGTCATACATGGCAGATATGTCAGGCCAGGTCTGCTGCAAGGTGTGTACTCTAGGGTAGAATACCGACCCTAGGCAACTACACTCCCCAGAAACCCTCAGGCAGCCATTCTAGCACCTAATGTGGTCACTTGGTGTTACTTCCTCAATTATTCACCAGGTATATAAGGCGGGCCTGAGAGAGAGAGAAGTGAGAGACAATAGGGTGAGTTATCTGGAAAACAGAGGTAGCTCATAAGGAGAAAGCCAAGACTTATTTATTCCAGACTTTGTTTAAAATAGAATGATTATGTAAGATTAGTTACAACTCCAGTGTGAGTTAGGTTTTGTTTTCAGATTTGTTTTGTTTGAAGTAAACATACAGGCACAGCCCTGTATTTGCAACCTCCTCCCTGGGTCATGACTGGTTTTTACTCCTAAGAAGATCACAGAGAAGACCCGCACATGTGTACAGCCAAGGCGTTTTGTCACATTTGGTGTAGAATGCGGGCAGCACCTCATGAAACCCAGACTGGCTGAGTGAATTTTTTTATCCAAAAAAAAAAAACTACAGGCTGTAATAGCCCAACAGGAAGCGACCAGGGTGCAGCAGGTGGCTCACCAGGATGCTATGCGGATGCATCAGGAAGCACTGCAGGTCCAGCATGATACAAATAAAATGTTTAGAGAAGAGCAGGAAAAGGTGACTAAAGAGCTGAAAGAGAGTGTTGAAGCACTTGCAACCAGGATTGGGCCACAGGGGGCTGCAACCCATTCCACTCCCCGCACCAATCACTTTCTGCAGAAAATGACAAAACAGGACGATGTTGAGGCCTTCCTTATGACCTTTGAGAGGACAGCAGAGAGAGGGATGGCCAAAAGATTCCTGGGCAGGGCTTGTGGCACCTTATCTGGCAGGGGATGCACAGAAAGCGTACTTTGATCTGGAGCTGAAGGACGCCCAGGACTATGATAAATTGAAAGCGGAGATAATGACCCGATTGGGCGTGACCACCGCAGTGAGGGCACATCGGTTTCAGCAGTGGGCCTACCAACCAGGACAACCAATCCGAACGCAGATGTTTGATCTGATCCATCTGGCCAGGAAATGGCTACAGCCAGAGGTCCATTCATCAGCCGAGGTGGTGGAGGCCATAGTCCTTGACAACTACCAACGCTGTTTGCCCAAGGACGTTCGACGCTGGGTTGGCCAGAATGAGGTGCTGTCCGCTGACACCTTGGTGGCCATTGTAGAGCGGTTCTATACAGCCGGAGCAGCAGAGCATGTACCGGAGGTTAAAAACTCGTTCCCCAGGCCATGACGAGCCAGCGGACCGGGTAAGATGGTTCCAAAGTACTCTGGGAAACATGACGCGCTGGGTTGGAAGAAAAGAGCAAGACTGGGGGGGGCAAAGGTGGGGCCTAAAGCCGAGACTAAGGGTTATAGGGGGTCACCATCACAACCAATTGTCTGCTACAATTGTGACAAAGTAGGACATATTGCGGCCCACTGCCCAGGTAGAGAGGAACCAATGCAATGTAATGTGTGTGATATGGGGAAAGAGAAACCGGTATTTTATGCCTGCCCTGTTGGGACGGATGTTTTCATAGGCGGAGTACCTAATCCAAAACACATGTGTACAGTGATAGTCGATGAGAAAGAAGTGGCTGCTCTGCTCGACTCTGGCAGTATGGTTACACTGGTCACAGAAAAATTAGTAGCGACCAACAAGCTGGATAGACATCAGGAGCTCAGTATCACATGCACACATGGTGACACACGCCCCTATCCCACAGCCCTTGTAAACATACAGACAGAGGCCGGGAAACTAGATTACGAAGTCGGTGTGGTACCCAACATGCCATATGATGTGATACTGGGACGATATTTTCCTAATTTTGGAAAACTAGATAGAAAACATAGTAAATTGGAAATGCACACTGAAAACTGTAAGCCAGAAGTTGCCTCGATCCCACAACTAGAGCTAAAAGTAGACCTGGTTCCAGTTGAGTCGACAGTGAAGGTTTTGGTTGGGGAAAATTAAACTGAAAACATAGGGGTGGAATGTAGTGACGTAGATGACCCTATGGAGGGTGAGGAACCCAGCACTAGCAGGGTGGGTGAGAATCCATTCATAGAGACCCCTGAAGCTGACAATGTAGAAGTGTCAGTGTTAGAGGGACTCCCCACTGATTTTGGCAGCGCACAGGTGCGAGATCTCACTCTACACTATGCTAAAGAAAATGTGAAGGTAGTAAATGGGACCCCTATGACTACTGCAGACCCGCCAACAGCTTATCCTTATTTTATGGTAAAAAATGACCTATTGTACCGTGTAAATAAGATAGGGGTGGACATTGTGGAGCAATTGCTAGTTCCCACCCCATTCAGACGAACAGTTCTCAATCTGGCACATGGGCATATCCTGGGGGGACATCTGGGGATGGACAAAACCAAGGATAGACTCCTGAGGAGGTTTTACTGGCCAGGCGTACATGCAGACGTGACAGAACATTGTAGCTCATGTCCTGAATGTCAACTACATGCTCCTAAACCAGCCTTCAGAAGCCCACTGGTCCCTTTGCCCATCATAGAGACCCCCTTTGCTAGGATAGCTATGAATGTGGTGGGACCTCTCCCGAAATCAGCCAGAGGGCATCAGTATATACTGGTTATTTTGGAATATGCCACCAGGTACCCAGAAGCCATTCCACTGCGGACCATGGCTTCAAAAGGTATTGCAAAAGAGCTAATGTTGATGTGTAGTAGGGTGGGGATACCGAGGGAGATATTAACAGATCAGGGCACACCCTTTATGTCTAAGGTTATGACCGATCTGTGTAAATTGTTGCAGGTTAAGCAGTTGAGAACATCAGTCTACCACCCACAAACAGATGGGTTGGTTGAGAGATTTAATAGGACCCTGAAGTCCATGCTAAGAAAGGTAATCGATAAGGATGGGAAAAATTGGGAATTCATGCTGCCCTACTTGATGTCTGCCATTAGGGAAGTCCCACAGGCTTCCCTGGGCTTTTCGCCTTTTGAACTGTTATATGGGAGGCACCCCAGGGGGATATTAGACATAGCCCGTGAAACGTGGGAACACGAGTCCACTCCTTTCCGGAGTGTAGTCGAGCACATCAATGCTATGCAAGAGAGAATAGCCACAGTCACTCCCATTGTGAGAGAGCACCTAAGGCAGGCACAGGAACACCAACAATTCGCCTATAATCGTCAGGCTACACTGAGGGTGTTCCAGCCTGGTGATAGGGTGTTGGTGTTGGTTCCCACTGTAGAATGTAAATTTCTGGCTACGTGGATGGGACCTTATGAGATTATAGAGCGAATACGGGAAGTGAACTATAAGGTTCAGCAACCCGGCCGCCGACCCCCAGAACAAATATATCATGTCAACTTAATAAAAGCCTGGAAGGACAGGGAAGTGTTGATGTTGACTTACCCCCCTCAGCCACTAGGGACACCGAAGGTGAATATTGCAGCTGCCTTGTCACCTGACCAGTTGAAGGAGGTGAACGACTTGATAATACGTAATAGGGAAGTTTTCTCAGGCATACCGGGGCGTACCCATTTAGTCTCTCACAACATTGTGTCTCTCCCAGGAAAGAAGGTAAATATGAGGCCTTACAGGGTACCAGAAGCTCGCAGGAACACTATTAGAAATGAGGTTAAGGAAATGCTGGAGGCAGGGGTTATTGAAGAATCCCACAGTGAGTGGTCCAGCCCTATAGTCATGGTTTCCAAACCTGATGGCTCCTGGAGATTCTGTAATGATTTTAGAAAGGTTAATGAAATTTCAAAGTTTGATGCATACCCAATGCCCCGAGTAGATGAATTGTTAGAGAATATTGGGAATGCTCGCTATATTTCAACTATTGACTTAGCCAAGGGCTACTGGCAGATTCCCTTGACCCCGGGTGCCAAAGAAAAAACAGCCTTTGCAACCCCAGATGGTCTGTTTCACTACACAGTGATGCCCTTTGGCCTGCATGGTGCTCCTGCCACCTTTCAAAGGTTGATGGACCACATACTTAGACCACACAGGACGTATGCGGCAGCATATTTAGATGATGTGGTCATTCACAGTCCAGATTGGGAATCACATTTGTCTCAGCTCCAAGCGGTATTGGATTCAATACATGCAGCAGGCCTGATGGCTAATCCAACCAAATGCAATTTGGGGTTGGAAGAGGCCAAATACTTGGGCTATACAGTAGGGAGGGGTATGGTGAAACCCCAAATATCCAAGGTTGAAGCCATAAACTCTTGGCCTAGGCCTGTCAATAAAAAGCAGGTTAGGGCATTTTTAGGGTTAACTGGGTATTACCGGAGGTTTATTCCCAACTATGCTACCTTAGCGGCCCCTCTGACTGATATGACTAAGGCTACAGAACCCAATATGGTTAGATGGGGAGATACAGCAAACCGGGCTTTCCGGAGCCTACAGGAGGCGCTCTGCCGCAACCCCGTTTTAATGGTACCAGACTTTCAGAAAGAATTTATAGTCCAGACGGACGCCTCTGAGGTGGGGATCGGAGTGGTTTTGTCCCAAAGAATGGGTGATCACGAACACCTGGTGTTGTTCCTTAGCAGAAAGTTGGAATCCAATGAAATAAATTATTTGGTAGTTGAAGAAGAATGTTTGGCAGTGAAGTGGGCTTTGGACAGTCTTCGATACTATTTGTTGGGCAGGCACTTCACCCTGATCACTGACCATGCCCCCCTCACTTGGATGCATCGTTCGAAAGACAGGAATGCCCGTGTGATGAGGTGGTTTTTGAGTCTCCAACATTTTCATTTCACCCTGCAGCACAGGCCAGGGAAGGCCATGGGGAATGTTGATGGGCTGTCCCGGGTGCATGCTTTTTTGCGGCTGTCGCTCGACCTATGGGGTCGCAGCTGGGGGGGAGGATGTGGGACAAACCAAGGGGCAGGGTCATACATGGCAGATATGTCAGGCCAGGTCTGCTGCAAGGTCTGCACTCTAGGGAAGAAAACCGACCCTAGACAACTACACTCCCCAGAAACCCTCAGGCAGCCTAATGTGGTCACTTGGTGCTACTTCCTCAATTATTCACCAAGTATATAAGGCGGAAAGATAGAGTCAAGCTAGAAGGTCAGGCCAGAAGCTAGTTTGATTTCTGTTTGTTATTTACGATGAGAACCTTGGAAACAATGTCAAACAGTATGACCTACGTGCCTGTTCCCTAAAACCATGTGTAGACCTATGGGCTTAGTTAGCCTTTAAGATAACATAGTAATGACTTTCTAGCATGTATGCATGTATGTATGTATATATATATATATATATATATATATATATATATATGTATGTATGAATGTATGTATGTCCAATTGCTTTGACAATACAAATGAATTGAATTGAGAGGGAGAGAGAGAGAGAGAGAGAGAGAGACAGACAGACTGAAAAACAGACAAACAGACACACACACACACACAGACATACACAAACACACACAGAGCCAGCCAGCCAGCCAGCTCAGCGATGACATCACGAGCCTCTCTCAGCTGACTGCTATGACATCACAGAGCACGTACATTCCGTTGCTTGCCGTCTGACAACCACTCAGTCACTGCCAGCCAGACTGGCTGGCTGGCTGGATGTGGGGGATGCTTGCTGCTGCTGCGTACCTTAGCAAGCTTATTTGCTTGACCGGCCTTCCAACTCCTCTGCCCACATGCCCACCTATGCCCGATCTGCTGTTCACCTGGTCACAGCTCCGCCCCAACAAGGCAGATTCTCCCAAAAATGGTACAAACTGATCCACGTTCCCCTCCACGGAAAGCTTTAGCCCAAAATAAGGGACAAATTCTGTAACAACATAATGGATGCCCACCCAACCTGTGACAAAACTGAGAAAAAAGTAAAACGCCAGTCCTCCTGGGGGAGGGACACACAGCCACCCTGGCTGCCCAATATGTCAGCGCCTACCACAGCCTGAGGGACACAGTGACACACGAGCACCGGCTGTAAATATAATGTAAATACTTGTTTGTTATGCATGTCATTGTATTTCAAAAAAGGAATCTGGAAATAGTAAACCTATTTTCTTTATTTGTATGTATTAAAGATCACATTTTTTTACATTTTCATTTTCTGTACTTCATTACATCTTATTGTGATTCATAATTCTATTATTTATTTTCCGTGTAGATGTATGTATGTATGTATGTATGTATGTATATGTATGTATGTCCAATTGCTTTGACAATACAAATGAATTGAATTGAGAGGGAGAGAGAGAAAGAGAGAGAGAGAGAGAGAGAGAGAGAGAGGAATATGAGCTCCTAAAAAACATTTGTTTTTATACATAAGCGGATTTAATTTGTGATTTACAAATGAATATATAGCACTATAAACATACACAGAAGACATGGAACAGAAATTCAGAAGAAAAAGTATTCAAAAAATAATAATTTTAAGAGAAACACAAAAAGAAGAAAGCAGAGAGACAGTTCAGGAAGAAAAGTCAGAAAACCAAAGCTGAAGACAAGAATTGGAGGTAAGACTTTTCACCTATAGAGACAAATAATTAAACAAAAAAATATGTATTAATAAAATAAATAAGCATTCTCAGTAGTTGACTCAGCCAATGAAAATGCAGAGCTCCGATTTGAATAGAGTGACAGTAGGAGAGAGCCCAACTGCCACTGAGACTGATACAAATCTATCGAACAGCAGTCTGACTGCAGAGCTGCCTTTTGAAATCCGATACCCTGAAGACATTCGCTCTGCACAGGCTAAGAAGGACTACAAACAAGCTGTGATGAGAGCATCTCCTGAGACCCTCATCCTAGACTACACCGGTAAAGGAGAAAACAGGGTCAAGAACAATCTACTGTTCTACACTCAGTACCCCACCGCCTTTCACAAAACCCTGTGCCAAACATACGCCAATAACAACAAGAGGGGCATTAGCAGAGGCAGGCAGATCTCAGTGCTGGTAGAGAAAGACACAGACAGTGTGATGCTCACTTTTAATGTATACCACAACGGGACCATCATGGTGCAGGACAGCGAGAGCAGCCTGGACCAATTAGCTCTCGGCTTCCACACCTCTAAGCAGGAGACTGAGGTAGAGAAACACGAGCCAGAGCCGGCCACCCTGCAGTCTGCCCCCAGCCACACGGAGCCAGACAGTGCCCCATCTCCCACAGACTGCCCCCCTGTCTCCCCAAAACTCTCCAGCAACATTAAAACACTAAAGGAATGCCTATCAGTGCTGGAGCTGAAGTTTGCGGAGTTCAGGGACTAAAGATGCACCACAAGGCTGAGATCCATGAGCTGAGAGCAGCAGTGAGAGACCTGGAGGAGCAGAGCCAAACCCTGAGGACGGAGCTGCGCAGAGCGAGGGAGGAGCTGACCTGGACACCCCAGCACAGCTAGCTGAGGAGCCTGCAGAGCCAGCTGGAGGAGCTAAGAGAGGAGCTACACATCACTGGAGCACAGAGACTGCACTGCACTGACCCCACAACACCTCCAACCCCTGACGCACCCACTGATCCACCCACACTCCCCACCACTCCTGACACACCCACTATCACCAGACCTGCCACTAATACACAACCCCCTGAAACGCCACTCCCCCAAAACACACCCGCTGCCCCCACCACTCCCGACGCAAACCCGGAGTGGCAGGTCAACGCAGAGGTGGTCATTCTGAGCGAATCCAATGGGAAGTTCCTGGTTGAGAGGCGCCTCTTCCCTGGGCGAAAAGTGAAAAAGCTTTGGTGCTCCACAGCACAGAGAGCCCTGGAGCTGCTCTCCAAGAGGAGGCTTTGCCAAGTCAAACACATCCTCATCCACACCGGCACTAACGACCTGAGTGCCCGCAGGGGCGATGTGGCCTCAGCCCTGAGACAGGTGGCAACGAAAGCCACAGAGGAATTCCCAACTGCCAAAATTTCCATCTCCACACTGCTGCCCCGCACAGACGTGCCCCTGCACATCATCCAGGCCATCAACGCAGAAGTATCCCGAAGATGTGCCCTCCTCCCCAACGTCCACCTGGCACACCACTGAGACATCCAGCCACATCACCTGTATGACCACGTCCACCTCAACAAGACGGGTGTGAGGATCATCTCAAAGGTCCTCAAGGACACAACCCTGGGCCGAAACCCCACACACCCCCACCTCGAGACCAGGAGCAACCCCCCCAGCCCCCGGCCACATCCCCAGCCACCGGCTCCACCCCAGCCCCAGCCCCTGAGACCCCGTGGCCCCATTCCCCACCCCCCCATCCCCAGAGGGCCCGTCCAGCACAGCAGAGCGGACAGCCGGGGACCAGCACAGCCACACAGCCACGCAGCAGCGGCTTCCAGAGCCTGGAGGCCCGATGCTGCCCAGCTGGCCCAGATAAGGCAACTCCTCAGTGTCATCTGTACCACACTGCTGAGTTAACTGAGCCTCAACACACATATATATGGTTGTGGAGATGGAGAGTAAGAAAAAATGTGATTTAATTATTCTGATATTTTGATGCAAAGATAAAATCTTTGTGTGATTATTATGTATATCCATATATAATTATTAATAGTAATATAATATCAGTTGTAGACCACAAATTAAACTTTCTTATGTAGAAGAGACAAGTATAATAAAATATATTAACATGTCCTTTAAAATAAGCAGTTGGAATATGCAGGGTTTACGCTCCTCAACTTTTGGAATGAAGAGCACAGGCCCTGAACTGATCAACACTGTAAATAGTTCAGATGTTTTCATTCTTGTAGAGACTTGGTGCTGTGCAGATATGTCTATACACTGGATGGATACAATGGATACAGGGAGCTGATTGTGCCCTCCTATAAAAAACCCAAAGTCAGGTGTGGCAGGGCCTCGTGGGGGATTATCGTGTGGTACAGGGAGGAGCTCCGAGCAGCCCTATGCCCAGTACAGAGAGGAGACACACACCTGTGGATGAAAATCAGAAAAGACACCCTACAAAATAACACAGATATATACCTATGTGCAATTTATATGCCACCCGCAGACTCCCCCTACTATAATGAGGAAGGCTTTCATGAGCTTCAAAACGAAATCTGCCACTTCCAGACCCTGGGCTCTGTACTGCTGTGTGGCGATCTCAATGCCAGGACTGGCAGAGAGATGGACTACATCAATACAGAGGGGAACACACACCTGTTCGGAGACTCCCCGTTGTGCCACACACACACCTCCACACTGACACAGCCACGACAGCGTGGTAAACAAGAGCAGGAAGCAGGTAGTGCGCCTATGTAAAAGCCTGGGTCTATATATCATCAATGGCAGGACCAGGGGGTACTCTCTGGGGAGATTCACATACTGCTCGGCTCTGGGCAGCAGTGTGGTGGACTACGCCATAACTGACCTGGACCCACAAGCCAACAATGCGTTTATAGTCAGACAACAATCTCCACTATCAGACCACAGCCAAATAACACTTTACCTAAAAAGATCAGCGCAGCCACAAGTCAGAGCCAAACTTCCCACAAAACTGGTCTCCCTGCCACCCAGTTAGAGATGGTCAGAGCCCAGCACAGAGAACTACACAAGAGCCCTGAATAGTGATGAGATTGAAAACATGTTAGACAGATATCAATCCTCACACTATCAAATAAACCAAAACGGAATAAACTCAGCCACCAAAACACTGAATGAAATATTTGAGAGACTGGCTTTAAAATCAAACATTAAAACAATTAAAAACCAAAATATGAAATCGTCTAAAAGAAAAAAAGAACAGTGGTGTGACCAGGAGTGTGAAACTTCTAGGAAACACCTGAGACATCTCTCCAACACTAAACACAGAGAGCCCGACAACCAGGAGGCTCGCCTCAGCTACTGCCAGGCCCTGCGGCACTACAAGCAACTCCTCAGTAAGAAAAAAGACCACTATATGGGCAGAATAAATACCCCAAAAACAAAAAATGAAATACCAATTCAAAATGGAGAAATCTGGAAAACACACTTTGAAAAACTTTACCAAAATGTTGAAAACAATCCAAAGCCAGAACAGGTTAAAATATTAAAAAACCTAAATAAATTGGAAGAAATCATTAAGAATAACCAAAATCCCTTAGATAACCCATTTACAATACAGGAACTAAAACATCAACTCAAAATCCTCAAACCCAGGAAAGCCAGCGGCCCCGACAGCATCAGCCCTGAGATGCTGAAGCACAGCAGCCCGCAGCTGCAGGAGGCTCTGCTCAAACTCTTTAACCTGGTGCTGAGAGCCGGGTGTTTCCCTGAGGTCGGGAATCAAGGATTGATCACCCCGATTTTTAAAAGTGGAGACAAATTAGACCCCAATAACTACTGGGGCAGCTGTGTGAGCAGTAACCTGGGGAAGGTGTTCTGCAGTATCATCAACGCCCAGATACTGGCCTTCCTTACCAAGCACAGTGTCCTGAATAAGAGTCAGATTGGCTTCCTACCAAAACACCGCACAACCGATCATATTTACACTCTACACACCCTCATAAATAAATATACCCAAAACAATAAAGGAAAAATATTTGCCTGTTTTGTAGACTTTAGAAAGGCATTTGACTCAATCTGGCACAAGGGATTATTTTATAAACTTCTACAGAGTGGTGTAGGGGGTAAAGTTTATGACATCATTAAATCAATGTATTCTGAAAACAAATGCGGAGTTCAAATTGGCAACTCAAGAACAGAGTTCTTCACTCAGGGGCGGGGAGTGAGACAGGGCTGCAGTCTGAGTCCAACACTGTTCAACATCTACATCATTGAGTTGGCCACAGTGTTGGAGCAGTCTGACGCCCGCAGCCTAACTCTCCATGACACAGAGATCAAGTTCCTGCTCTACGCAGACGACCTGGTGCTGCTGTCGCCTACAGAGCAGGGGCTTCAGCAGAACCTGGCGCTGCTAGAGCAGTACTGTCAGAAATGGGCCCTGGCAGTCAATCTGGACAAGACCAGAGTTATGGTTTTCCAGAAAAAAGCCCCATCTCAGGGAAACAGGTACCGCTTCACTCTGGGCAGCACTGGATTAGAGCACTGCACCAGATACAACTACCTTGGCCTGACCATCAGTGCGTCAGGGAGCTTCAGCCTGGCTATAAACGCATTAAAAGACAAGGCACGCCGGGCATTTTATGCCATAAAGACACAATTTGGGAAAACAACAATACCAATAACTATTTGGATTAAAATATTAAACTCCATCATCCAACCAATCCTGCTATATGGGAGCGAAGTGTGGGGTCCCCTCATGAACCTCAATAACAACAATTGGGACAAAAGCCCCATGGAAATATTCCACCTAGAATTTAATAAAAACATCTTACACGTACACAGAAACGCCCCCACGGCTCTGAGGCTCACAGAGCCCGAACACACAATGACCAAAACAACAACAATTGGGAAAATTGACATGTACCTGAAAAGCAAATACACAAAAGATTAGAGACACGAATTAGAATTACAAAACAAATTGGAATGCTACCGGGCCCTGAATAGAAACATTACATTGGCTGAATACTTAAAAATCCAAAATATAAAAGAGAGACAAAATCTAACTAAATACAGGCTCAGTGACCACAGCCTCGCCATTGAAAAAGGCCGCTACAGAAAATTCTGGGTTGCCAGAGAAGAGCGGCTGTGCAGCCAGTGTGACCTAGGGGAGGTCGAAACACAGGCGCATTTCCTGCTGTCCTGCCCTAAATACACAAAAATCAGGGAGACATACTTTAAAATATTAAAAATGCATATCCCTGAGTTCAGCATGATCCCCGATTGCTGCAAACTCCCCGTCCTGCTGGGAGAGGAGGAGCGCACTGCCTTCTTAGCAGCGCAATATGTATCCACCTGCCACAGCCTGCGAGACAGTGTGTAGACACCAGCCTGTGGCACTCCATTTGCAAAACAAAATAAAAACAGTGATTTTTCTGATGTCATGACACAAATTTTGATACAAACAACAAATATGGTTTATATCCTACTTAATTTTAATTCAATGTGTACTATATTTGTTCCATTGAATCTTGTATTGCAATGTTTTGTCTTGATTGATAGAACATTTGTATCTGCTTTGGCAATATTGTGATAGATCATGCCAATAAAGAACCTTTGAATTGAATTGAAATGAATTGACAGACAGACAGACACACGCACACACACACACACACGCAGAGCCAGCCAGACAGACAGCCAGCCAGCTCAGCCATGACATCACGAGCCTCTCTCAGCTGACTGCTATGACATCACAGAGCACGTACATTCCGTTGCTTGCCGTCTGTCAACCACTCAGTCACTGCCAGCCAGACTGGCTGGCTGGCTGGATGGGGGGGCTGCTTGCTGCTGCTGCGTATCTTAGCAAGCTAATTTGCCTGACCGGCCTTCCTACTCCTATGCCCAAATGCCCACCTAAGCCCGATCTGCTGTTCACCTGGATCACAGCTACGCCCCAACAAGGCAGATCCTCCCAAAAATGGTACAAACTGATCCACGTTCCCCTCCACGGAAAGCTTTAGCCCAAAATAAGGGACACATTCTGTAACAACATAACGAATGCCCACCCAACCTGTGACAAAACTGAGAAAAAAGAAAAACGCTCAGTCCTCCTGGTGGAGGGACACACAGCCACCCTGGCTGCCCAATATGTCAGCGCCTACCACAGCCTGAGGGACACAGTGACACACGAGCACCGGCTGTAAATATAATGTAAATACTCGTTTGTAATGCATGTCATTGTATTTCAAAAAGGAATCTGGAAATAGTAAACCTATTTTCTTTATTTGAATGTATTAAAGATCACATTTTATTACATTTTCTTTTTCTGTACTTCATTACATTATATTGAGATTCATAATTCTATTATTTATTTTCCGTATGTATGTATGTATGTATTATTGTATGGAAGGAAAGTTAGAAATTATTTTCTCAAACCTGTTTTTCTCTCTTGTATACTTAAGAAAGATAAGGTCAAGCTAGAAGGTCAGGAGGCCATAAGGTAGTTTGATTTCTGTTTGTTATTTACGATGAGAACCTTGGAGACAATGTCAAACGGTATGACCTACGTGCCTGTTCCTTAAAACCATGTGTAGATCTATGAACTCTGTTCTATAATGAAATATGTTCTGCTTAGTTAGCCTTTAAGATAACATAGTAATGATTTTCTAGCATGTATGTATGTATGTATGTATGTCCAATTGCTTTGACAATACAAATGAATTGAATTGAGAGGGAGAGAGAGAGAGAGAGACAGACAGACAGACAGACTGACAAACACAAACAGACACACACACACACACACACACACACACACACACACACAGACACACACACAGCCAGCCAGCCAGCCAGCCAGCCAGCTCAGCGATGACATCACAAGCCTCTCTCAGCTGACTGCTATGACATCACAGAGCATGAACATTCCGTTGCTTGCCGTCTGTCAACCACTCAGTCACTGCCAGCCAGACTGGCTGGCTGGCTGGATGGGGGGGCTGCTTGCTGCTGCTGTGTACCTTAGCTAGCTTATTTGCTTGACCGGCCTTCCTACTCCTCTGCCCACATGCCCACCTATGCCCGATCTGCTGTTCACCTGGATCACAGCTCCGCCCCAACAAGGCAGATCCTCCCAAAAATGGTACAAACTGATCCACGTTCCCCTCCACAGAAAGCTTTAGCCCAAAATAAGGGACACATTCTGCCCAATATGTCAGCGCCAACCACAGCCTGAGGGATACAGTGACACACGAGCACCGGCTGTAAATATAATGTAAATACTTGTTTGTTATGCATGTCATTGTATTTCAAAAAAGGAATCTGGAAATAGTAAACCTATTTTCTTTATTTGTATGTATTAAAGATCACATTTTTTTACATTTTCATTTTCTGTACTTCATTACATCTTATTGTGATTCATAATTCTATTATTTATTTTCCGTGTAGATGTATGTATGTATGTATGTATGTATGTATGTATGTATGTATGTATGTATGTATATGTATGTATGTCCAATTGCTTTGACAATACAAATGAATTGAATTGAGAGGGAGAGAGAGAAAGAGAGAGAGAGAGAGAGAGAGAGAGAGAGAGAGAGAGAGAGGAATATGAGCTCCTAAAAAACATTTGTTTTTATACATAAGCGGATTTAATTTGTCATTTACAAATGAATATATAGCACTATAAACATACACAGAAGACATGGAATAGAAATTCAGAAGAAAAAGTATTCAAAAAATAATAATTTTAAGAGAAACACAAAAAGAAGAAAGCAGAGAGACAGTTCAGGAAGAAAAGTCAGAAAAGAAAAGCTGAAGACAAGAATTGGAGGTAAGACCTTTCACCTATAGAGACAAATAATTAAACAAAAAAATATGTATTAATAAAATAAATAAGCATTCTCAGTAGTTGACTCAGCCAATGAAAATGCAGAGCTCCAATTTGAATAGAGTGACAGTAGGAGAGAGCCCAACTGCCACTGAGACTGATACAAATCTATCGAACAGCAGTCTGACTGCAGAGCTGCCTTTTGAAATCCGATACCCTGAAGACATTCGCTCTGCACAGGCTAAGAAGGACTACAAACAAGCTGTGATGAGAGCATCTCCTGAGACCCTCATCCTAGACTACACCGGTAAAGGAGAAAACAGGGTCAAGAACAATCTACTGTTCTACACTCAGTACCCCACCGCCTTTCACAAAACCCTGTGCCAGACATACCCCAATAACAACAAGAGGGGCATTAGCAGAGGCAGGCAGATCTCAGTGCTGGTAGAGAAAGACACAGACAGTGTGATGCTCACTTTTAATGTATACCACAACGGGACCATCATGGTGCAGGACAGCGAGAGCAGCCTGGACCAATTAGCTCTCGGCTTCCACACCTCAAAGCAGGAGACTGAGGTAGAGAAACACGAGCCAGAGCCGGCCACCCTGCAGTCTGCCCCCAGCCACACGGAGCCAGACAGTGCCCCATCTCCCACAGACTGCCCCCCTGTCTCCCCAAAACTCTCCAGCAACATTAAAACACTAAAGGAATGCCTATCAGTGCTGGAGCTGAAGTTTGCGGAGTTCAGGGACTAAAGATGCACCACAAGGCTGAGATCCATGAGCTGAGAGCAGCAGTGAGAGACCAGGAGGAGCAGAGCCAAACCCTGAGGACGGAGCTGCACAGAGCGAGGGAGGAGCTGACCAGGACACCCCAGCACTGCCAGCTGAGGAGCCTGCAGAGCCAGCTGGAGAAGCTAAGAGAGGAGCACAGAGACTGCACTGCACTGACCCCACAACACCTACAACCCCTGACGCACCCACTGACGCACCCACTGATCCACCCACACTCCCCACCACTCCTGACACCCCCACTATCACCAGACCTGCCACTAATACACAAACCCCTGAAACGCCACTCCCCTAAAACACACCCGCTGCCCCCACCACTCCCGACGCAAAACCCGGAGTGGCAGGTCAACACAGAGGTGGTCATTCTGAGCGACTCCAATGGGAAGTTCCTGGATGAGAGGCGCCTCTTCCCTGGGCGAAAAGTGAAAAAGCTTTGGTGCCCGACAGCACAGAGAGCCCTGGAGCTGCTCTCCAAGAGGAGGCTGTGCCAGGTCAAACACATCCTCATCCACACCGGCACTAACGACCTGAGTGCCCGCAGGGGCGATGTGGCCTCAGCCCTGAGACAGGTGGCAAAGAAAGCCACAGAGGAATTCCAAACTGCCAAAATCACCATCTCCACACTGCTGCCCCGCACAGACGTGCCCCTGCACATCATCCAGGCCATCAACGCAGAAGTATCCCGAAGATGTGCCCTCCTCCCCAACGTCCACCTGGCACACCACTGAGACATCCAGCCACATCACCTGTATGACCACGTCCACCTCAACAAGACGGGTGTGAGGAAGGTCCGTTTTTAGTGTTTCTCTGAACACATCCAAGCTTACCTAGGCGCTACATATTCTTTTCAATTACCCGTAATTCTGATCTGTATTTTGGCTTGTTAATAGAAGTTATTGAAGTTGGACTCCTAATTCAAAATAACCAATATGTATCTCAACGTAATTTACTGACAGACATCACTCTTTATCATTTTTACTTTTGAAGGAACTGCTTTGTATTCTGTGTATTGTTTTATTGTAGTGCTGCTTCCTTTCTTGGCCAGGTGTTACTTGCAAAAGTGATTTTATTCTCAATGTAAGCTCAAAGTCAAATAGTTTAAATAAGAAAACAATGTATTGAAATGAGAACATCATGAACCTGTGTAATTGTGCTGAAGGACAAGCACTGAAAGCAGAGAGAATTTTGTGTTTGGCATTGAATAGCCTTAAAGAAAACTATGCCGTTTTTGGAAACTTTCATATTTAAGTTGAATGTAGGCAAAAACATTCCAGTCACTCTGAAGAGAGAATACAGTTTACTGTTCGAATAAGTAGCCCCTGAATTGAAGATAAAAATCAAAAGTGCTGTTCGTAATTAGTTTACACTTTTACATCAGATGTCTTGTTTTTGCGTTCCAAATTGAGGAGTTGTGGCATATAATGTAAATGAAGTTACTTCACTAGTAGTGCGATTTCTACGTTGTGTATGTGTGTTTGTATATATGAACTCATACATTTTTTAAAGATTGTATTTGGAAAACAGATTCAGGTATAGCACGTGTCCCCCTTTTGAATGGGTTCTATATATAACATTTTAAAACGAATGGTTCTGTGTAGAACGCTATGTTTGGGGGTTCTTCATGTAACCCCTTTGAAGGGGTTCTACATAGAACCATAAAGGGATCCACCAGAGCGATTACTCGAGGAACCCTTTATGGTTCTGTGCAGAACAATTTCTTCTAAGAGTGTGGAGTGTCGCCACACAATTTCTCTCAGAGGGCTTTTGACCAATGGCAATCCAATCCTGAATGACGTCACCACTATCCTGTTGTACTTTATGGGAGAGATGTATTAAGTAGTTTATAATGAGAAGAATAACAATAATCACCTGTTTTTCATAGGTTTTGTATCCATGGTCTCCTTTATATTAGGAAAGGAAGTTGATCCATAGCCTACTCAGAGACAACTGAGAGTTGGTCTCTGAGCAGCAGCACAAAGGGGTCGAGTCTCTCAATGTCCGTGTGTTGGAGATATTCCACCATATTGGTCCCAGCCTTTAAAACAATGTTAAAGAAGATGTTAAAGATATTGTAGAAATATATTGCAGAAGAGCAGAACTACAATCACACTTTTTCAATGCTATTGCTGTTTTCTACCTCCCTGGTGAGGTACCAATGCGGGAAGTTTGAGAGAGTATTTCTAAAATGTGTATGATCCAATACACACAGTTATTTAAAAAGCTGACGTCTTGTACATGCTCACCAGAACCAAGCCTAATTAAATAACACATTTAACATTAAATAAGTACATGTGCAGTAGCCACTTGGACAATTACAGATCCCCAGGTCAAAACACAACAGAAAGACATGGAAGATCGTATTTTCAAATCACATCTGTGGCCCCCCTAACTGTAATTTGGTATTAGTGGGTCAAAGGATTTATTTGGTTCAAGTGATAATAAGATCATATTTTGAAAACAAGCACTACAGGATGTCATATTTAAAATGACTGTGAGTACCTTTCTTTAGTGACGGTTCTGAGGGGGGCAGGGATTAGTTGAGTGTGCTAATTGGAGCTGTGAAGTGTGCAGAGAAAATACAAATGTTTTCTTTTAATATGAAAACAAAGAACTTTTTTTTAACACCGACCTGGGATTGTGTTTCTTTCCAAGTTTCCTTATTGTTTCTGAGAAGAGACTGTTCACTTGCAAAGTGAACTGGACCCGTGTGACTCGCAGGTAAGGAGAGCCCGTGTTGAACTAAGATGGCTACAGTGAGTTTTCCTGGACAAAGCTCGGGCAAAGGATAGCGCAGAGTGCACCTGCACCTGAGATTGTGTTGAGAAGCTTTGTGATAAGAGCAGGTAAAGAGGGAAAAGAAACACAAGTATTTTCTTTGTTTGAAGAACACATTTTGTTTTAACTGAAACGGGACTACAACTTTTGAAAGGGAAATAGTTGCTAGTGCACTGTATTTGTATTGAGTTTATTAGAAGAAAAAAAGCTTATATTTTGGACAGAACGAACTCGTTTGGCATGCAACTAGCAGCAAACGATGAGAAGCAAACAAAACAGTTAGCAAGTTAGCAAGTTACAGGCTGTCCTAGGTCCGGGGGTGCTTATGGTTGTTTATGGGTTCCCTTACCTTAGCCAGTGTCATGTACGGGTGTCCGTACCTTACTGGAGTGTTTGTTTTTATTATAATATATATACATAATATAATATATAATAATGTAATATTTCAGATAAATCGTCACAGTGAGTGACACCAGCATTATTGGTTTTTTGAGAAATAAAAAAACAGAATGTAGAGAAGAAAATGTTGGAAGGAAGTTGGGAGAAAGACTGGTCTCCGAAGGAGCACCGGGACTGGTGGAAGCAACAACAACCAGATAAGACAGAGAAAGGAATTGTGATATTGTGTCAGGTTGGTGAGAATCAAGAAAAGAAAATAACAGAAATGGAAGATCATCATAAACAGTAATGTGAATTGAGAGCAGAAGTTGTGAAAAATACGATAGAATTAATAGAACTACAAGGCAAATTAGAAGGGCAAGAAAAGTGGTCAGAAAAGGTGAAGCTGTAGGTGCGCGATGTGCTGCCGTGTTAGGAGCGCGTCGCGACACAGATCACTCCAAGGACGACAGGCCCGATTGGGATGATTTAGATCGCAAAGCATGGGAATATGAAAAAGGAGGTTTTGCTAGCGCTCCTCCCCCATATAATCCGGAATATAAATCAATCACTGATTTTGGTTATAATAATACATTGTATCCAGATCTGACAGCTCTGAAAACGGTCCCAGCTGCACCCATGCAAGTCAAAACTAGACAGAGTAAAGAGGAAGGTCAATCAATAGTCTATACGACTAAAACCCATGTCCCCTTCTCCCCAGGAGAAAAAGAAATGATATGGGCGTCCCTCCCAAAATTAAAACCAAACCAGGGTAACACAACTTTTTGGGATATTCTAGATGAAAAGATGGTTATTCACCTCCTTCACCCGCACGATGTACACATCATCGTGAAGGCTAAATGTCCGCCCAACATTTGGATACAGTTACTACGAGAATATCAGACCGGGGAGTGGGCTAATGTAGCCTCTACAGATGAGGAGGAAATAACAGAACTTTTTCACAATGGATCAAGAAAACTGAGATAGTGAAATAATGAAATAATCGAGTGGGATTATTTGACATTTTATTCTAAATAATCATAAGCTTAAATAATAAGTTATAAGGGCTGTTTGAGACACTGCAGGGTCAATAAAACATGCCACAGATCGGATATCTGAATTATCTTTAGATATCAATGTGTATGTGCTTTGTGTGTTTATGTATATGTATAGTTTGAAGGTGATATAAGGTAAATGTCTATGTTTTGGCAATCATTTTAGAATTATATTTAAAAATGTAACAACAGATTTATCATATTCATGAGGATCTTTGGCTCTATACAGAGTGCCTCAAGCATCAGAAATCAGAAAGAAAGACTATTATAAGAAAAGTAATCCAAAATATACATTGAATAAACAGATGGATAATAATAGTAATACATAAATAGTCATGGTGTCTCCACAAGAAGAACCAGAATTTGTTTGTTAAACATCATGTTATGGACAAGCTCTGTCAAAAGTCAAATTCAAGGAAACGAAAGGCTAGAAGAGAGCCTGGTGCAGCCCTGACAGCCTGTGAAAGCAGGAGAATGTAAACAGTCTGGTGACATGTTACAGTCTTTCAGAAAATGTTTGGTTATTGGTGCCTAGCATATAATACCTGAAATGAAAGTCAAAGTAGACCATGGTTTTAAGATGAGTGATGTAGGAAAAGGGTAAGATACCGCAGAAGTATAAGATTACAACTATAGAATAAGTAAGCTCAAGTAATATAAAATGCTTTACAGGAGAAAAGTAAGAATGGAAAGGAAGAGTAAAAGAGAAGGTGTCCTAGGATTATGGGAATCATTATTGAGATCAATGGCCTATTGGCTAATATTTTGTTAGGTACATATATGACTTCAATAAACGAATAATGGAGTGACATCTGTATAAATATAAATAAAACATATTGATAAAAAAAACCTGAATACATTTCTTGTAAGAAATTAAGAATAGGAGAAAGAATAGCTGTTAGAATGCAGAGCAATGTTAACCAAAGTTGAAGAGGGTTTGAGTAAGTTGACGAGGGTCTGAGTAAGTTGATAAGGCATGGGAAGCAGGAAAAGGTGAGTTTGATGTGTATGAGACAAATGTGCTGCCACTTTTAGCACAGAGAGCTTCTGATGGTGATTGAATGAAACGTGGGAAAATAAATAAACTTGATGTAGGATAAATGAATAAATAATTGAATGAGATATGAGCCGCAGAGACCTCCCACATTGGAAAGTGGACTACAGCAGATAATCCTCTCCTCTCCCAGGGCAGGGTGATTAAGTGGGGACGCATGTGAAGAGTGCAGGTGGACCCAGGTGAGTTGTGTAAGAAAGAAGAAACAAAAATAATAAGGCACGCGTGCAAACAATCAAAATAATACTAAGTGAATAACAAATTAAACAATAAAGTGAAAGATAATCAACACACAAAATAATGGCAATATAGAACCAAACAAAATACACAAGCCATATTGCATAAAGTGAAGTGAAATATAAATATAATAAGTAATGGTGATTAAGGAGCTAATTAACACCGTCCGTGACATTTACATTGGTTGGGTGTGTGGATACCAGTAATAATTTTTGTTTTATTGAAATACAAAATAATTCTATTTTTCCGAAGTGCTGAACTTTAATACAGTCTAGAAAGATTAATATTTTTTGTCTTGGGCTATATTATTATTACCATAGTTTTTCTATTGTATAAGTATCTTGGAGTAGAGGCATAGGTGGGCATGTGGGCAGAGGAGTAGGAAGGCCGGTCAAGCAAATAAGCTTGCTAAGGTACGCAGCAGCAGCAAGCAGCCCCCACATCCAGCCAGCCAGCCAGTCTGGCTGGCAGTGACTGAGTGGTTGACAGACGGCAAGCAACGGAATGTACGTGCTCTGTGATGTCATAGCAGTCAGCTGAGAGAGGCTCGTGATGTCATCGCTGAGCTGGCTGGCTGACTGGCTGGCTGGCGGGCTGGCTGGCTGTGTGTGTGTGTGTGTTTGTGTGTGTGTCTGTTTTTCTGTTTGTCAGTCTGTCTGTCTGTCTCTCTCTCTCTCTCTCTCTCCCTCTCAATTCATTTGTATTGTCAAAAGCAATTGGACATACATACATTCATACATATATATATATATATATATACATACATACATACATGCTAGAAAGTCATTACTATGTTATCTTAAAGGCTAACTAAGCAGAACATATATCATTATCGAACAGAGTTCATAGGTCTATACATGGTATTAGGGAACAGGCACGTAGGTCATTCTGTTTGACATTGTCTCCAAGGTTCTCATTGTAAATAACAAAGAGAAATCAAAATACCTTATGGCCTCCTGACCTTCTAGCTTGACCTTATCTTTCTTAAGTATACAAGAGAGAAAAACAGTTGTGAGAAAAGAATTTCTAACTTTCCTTCCACACATACATACATACATACATACATACATACATACATACATACATACAAACCAGAGGCATGCAAAAAAATATAAAGAGGAAGAAAATGTTGTATAGCACATACAAAAGGGATGGTGATGAAACAAAATACATAGAATATGTTGAGCTGCAAAGAGATCTTAAGAAAGGGATCAGGAAAGCAAAGAGGGAAATAGAAAGAAACATAGCTCTTGGAGCTACAACCAATGCAATGAGCTTTTTTCAAAATTACAACAGCAAGCGGTCAATTAAGGAGGAGGTGAAACAGATAAAGGGCAAAAATGGAGGTATCTTGGAAAACGAACAAGATGTGGCAAATATTCTAAATGAGTATTTCACAGAGGTTTTTACAAAAGAAAAAACAGATGACATGCCACAGGTTGACAATCAATCCAGTCAAACCCTAAGAGAGATCAGGATAAATGAGGAGGAGGTACTAAAGGGACTAGCAGAATTAAAATCAAACAAATCACCTGGGCCAGATGGGATATTTCAAACAGTACTTAAAGAAATGAGGGAAATTATGTATAGGCCGTTAACTCGATTATTTCAAATGACACTTAGAACAGGGGATGTTCCCACTGACTGGAAGACAGCAAATTTCATACCAATCCACAAGAAAGGGGACAAAACTGAGCCAGGAAATTACAGACCAATCAGTCTCACCTGCATCACCTGTAAAATGTTGGAAAAAATGATTAGACAGAAAATAGAGGAGCATCTCAATGAAAACCATATTCTTGGAGATAGTCAACATGGGTTTAGACGAGGCAGATCATGTCTTACTAACTTAATACATTTTTTTGAACATGGAACTGCAGCTGTAGATCACGTGAAAGCATATGATATGATATACTTAGATTTCCAAAAAGCTTTTGATAAGGTTCCACACCAAAGACTGATCCTCAAATTGGAAGCTGTAGGCATTCAGGGTCATGTAAGTAGATGGATTATGAACTGGTTGATGTATAGGAAACAGATTAGAGGAGTCACTTCTAACTGGAGTGAGGTTGTTAGTGGAGTTCCACAGGGATCAGTACTAGGGCCTTTGCTTTTTCTAATCTATATTAATGATCTGGACTCTGGGATACTTAGCAACCTTGTCAAATTTGCAGATGATACTAAAATAGGTGGCTTAGCAGATACAATCTTGGCAGCACATGCTATTCAGAGGAACTTAGATAAATTCAGTTGTGGGCTGACACCTGGCAAATGAAATTCAATGTGGACAAGTGCAAGGTAATACATGCAGTAAAACAAAAATGTCCACTATAATTACACTATGGGAGGTACAGATCTAGATGAAGTAATGCATGAGAAAGACCTAGGAATCTATGTGGATTCACTTTCTCCATCCAAACAATGTGAGGAAGCAATACAAAAGGCATACAGAATGCTAGGGTATATCGTCAAAAGTGTAGAATTTAAAACAAGGGAAGTAATGTTAAGACTGTACAATGCGCTAGACCTCATCTGGAATACTGTGTACAGTTCTGGGCACCACACTTCAAGAAGGATATTGCTGCTTTAGAGACAGTTCAGAGGAGAGCAACCAGACTTATTCCAGGTCTGAAGGGAAAGTCCTACTCGGAGAGACTGAGGGAACTGAACCTTTTCACCCTGGAACAGAGGAGATTACGTGGGGACTTGATCCAAGTCTTCAAAATCATGAAAGGTTCCTCAAACCAGAGGAGCTTTTCCAGATCAGCAGGGACACACGAACCAGGGGACACAAATGGAAATTGGGCTTCAAGGCATTCAAGATGGAAAGTGGTAGAAGCTGAAAGTTTGGGAACATTTAAAAATAGACTGGATAGGATCCATGGATCACTTAGATATTAATGGACACCAAACGAGCATGATGGGTCGAATGGCCTCCTCTCGTTTGTAAACTTTCTTATGTTCTTATGTTCTTATGTTCTTATGAATGTTCCCTAAGCATGTTTCAAATGTTCCCTAATTTATGTTACAAATGTGCCTTAGCACCTCTCTCTCTCTCTCTCTCTCTCTCTCTGTCTCAATTCAGTGCATTTGTATTGTCAAAGCAATTGGACATGCATACATACATACATACATATATATGGAAAATAAACAATATGTGTACATCTCTGCATTAATGGTGCCCTAACAGATGTGCAAGTTACATGACAGACAGACAGACAGACACTCACACACACTTTCACACACACACACACACACACACTTTCACAGACAGACAGACACTCACACACACTTTCACACACACACACACACACACACACACTTTCACAGACAGACAGACAGACACACACACACACACACACACACACACACTTGTATACCTGACACGTATAGAAGACTGGATAGGGAGATATAAATAGCAATGGGGAGACTCTTGTACTTGGTTTGGCTCTATCCATATAGTGGGGCCAGCAGCCACTTAGCAGGTGTAGCAATAGAAGCTCAGCCTGGGGAGACTGGATTTAGCATTTCCTCTCCATTTTGATAAGTATCCATAATCATTTCTGCAAAATACTTCTATGATACCTATGTATGTTTTTTACTTGTACTATATTATACTATCAAGTATCAGTGTACACATACAATGTGACCTGTTACATTAATACAGAGGCCACGGAAGGCCAGATCAGTAATAGCCACTGTCCCCTGATATTACACTTTTTTACAATCACTTTGGCACTCATTTCAGAACCTTGATGTCATTTTTCAAAACTCTAGACACAAAACTCACACCCGATGATCAAAATGCACATTTTTCAATTGCTTGGATACAATACACATCAACCTCAGATCATTTGTTCATTGAACTAAAATGATACAACTTAACGTCAAAGTATTACCATTTCAAAATGCAATTCACACATTACATCTGAGATCACTGTCTATTCATTTCATTACAAAGATCTAACTATCAATTGATACAGCTGCTCAAAATGATAAGTGACTGTTGCATTACTCTTAATTCATAGTTTTATGGAAACTGACGAACAGTATTCCATGTTTCGATCATGAAAGTTTCAGGATAATGAGATCCATTGACACCAATAACCGAGGAGCATGAACCAGTTGGACTACATTATCTATGGATGTAATATTTAATCATCATTCATCATCATGTAGCACTTTTCCACACCATGTTTTCAGTGTGGAAGGAAAGTTAGAAATTCTTTCTCTAATACCTGTTTTTCTCTCTTGTATACTTAAGAAAGATAAGGTCAAGCTAGAAGGTCAGGCCAGAAGGTAGTTTGATTTCTGCTTGTTATTTACGATGAGAATCTTGGAGACAATGTCAAACAGTATGATTGAAGTGCCTGCTCCCTAATCCATGTGTTGATCTATGAACTCTGTCCTATAATGATATAAATTCTGTTTAGCTAACTTTTAAGATAACATAGTAATGACTTTCTGATTATAACCAGCTCTTTGATTTTTGTGTATAAAAGCTCCGACTGTTAAAATGAAGGCAGAGCGACTTTGGGATCTTCTTGAGTCACTGTTCCTCTCCACGCTGCGTGTATTAAAGGCATTGCAACTAACGCTCCAACCTGGTTGAAGATGATTGTTCTTCCACATCAGATTTGACATTACTGTATGTATGCAGGCCCTTGTAATTGCTTTTCCAATACTGCCAACTGGTTATTGATGATTGATTTCACATTGTGGTACGAGTATCGAGTGAAATGAGTGCTATCCACCCGAGCAACACAGTGATAACATGGAGCCGGCAGGTGATCCAGGTCACAATAGAGGTCAAGCAGTGGGAGGAGGAAGACGTGGTGGTCAAAGGAATGGAAGGGGACATGCACCCCTTCTGAGAGGTGGTCGTGGGCCTCGTCATAGAGGAGGGCTTAGGCCTCACCAGAGAGGCAGCCATGGGCCTCATTTGAGAGGTGTTGGGGGAACGTGGTAGAGGACAAGGCCACGGACCAGACAGCGGCAGCAACAGCAAATAGTGTCCAGTGAAATCCGAGAAATAGTTGTAGAACATGTTGTAAATCATGGCATGACCATGACTGAGGCAGCTACAATGATTCAATCAAACCTCAGAATCAACTCAGGATCAACTGTGGCCTCAATCATCAGAAATGTCCGTACTGAGAAGCGGCAAGTCTTCAGCATGCACTAAACATTAGGCTACTCTCAATTGTCAAATGACTGTATACTGCATACCAATGTGTAGCACAGAGTATAGTGTGCCTTTTGAAAGAAATGCAGACAGAGTGAAGCAGCTGATGACTGGGTATGTTCAGGTATGTTCAGTTTCAAAATGCCTCTTGTGAAAAATGGTTGTGAGAACCTGAACCTGAACACAGGGCTGATGGAAATTCAGAAGTACAGTAATCAATCCTTTGTTTTACACTAAGCCAGGTGAGGAACACTGCAGTTGACATTTTACTGTAGTTTTGTTCTTTTTTGTAGCTAATTATTGTTGCATGGCTTCAAAGAAACCTATGGTGTGATTTGATTGTATTGCATCAATACATTTCAGATTTTGTTCAATGATTCCACTGTGTCTGTAGTATTCTCTCTACTAGTCCTTTTACAGTGATGTATTTATGTGTAGTACCATAATGAAACATGAATCACATATTTTGTACTACAATATTTAATGATTGTACGAACAACTACACAGTGAAACTATCGGTATCTTCTGTGTTACTATGTTACTATGGTATTTCATGATAAATGAGTTATTTGAACCAACAAGTCTGCAAGTGCTAGGTTTCTTTAAAGATATGAATGCACAATGCAATGTTTTGAACATTGGACAGCCTGTGTTACAAGTGATGACCGTTTTGAGTTTTGTGTCTAGAGTTTTGAAAAATGACATCAAGGTTCTGAAATTAGTGACAAAGTGATTGTAAAAAACTGTATATTCATCCTATTTAATGTGCTCTTTTAAAATGTACTTTTCTTTTTTATGTTGCCATTTCTGTTCTACCAATGTTTCAGTTGTTAGCCAAAGATTGACAGAGTACATCTCATACACACAGGCCAGACAGCAAAGATTTCTTTTTGAAATTCAATTACAAATGCTGCATGAACTCATCAATACGATTAGAGCTCCTGAAAGCAATATAACTAACTCACTCTACAGCATCTCATTAGCAGTGAAAAGAAACCAAGAAAGTTGGGACAGTCGACTGTTTACCACTATGTAACATCACCTTTTCTTTTAATAACACGTATTAAGCACTTGGGCACTGAAGACACCACTTGGTTAAGTTTAGCAAGCGGGATTTTCCCCCATTCATCCATTATGCATTTCCTCAGCTGCGCAACTGCACAGGGCCTTCGTTGTCTTAATTTGCACTTCATAGTGCGCCACACATTCTCAATTCGGAGACAGGTCAGGACTGCAGGCAGGCCATGCTAGCACCCGCACTCTCTGCCTACGCAACCATGCGCTTGTAATCTGGGCAGAATGTGGTTTGGCGTTATCCTGCTGAAAAATGCAGGTACATCCCTGGAAAAGACGATGTCTGGATGGCAGCATATGTTGCTCCAAAATGTGTACATCTCTTTCTGCAAAAATGGTGCCCTCACAGATGTGCGAGTTACATGACAGACACTCATACACACTGTCACACCCATACACACACAAACACACACTTTCACAGACAGACACACGCACACACACACACACACACTTTCACAGACAGACAGACAGACACACACACTTTCACACACAATCACTTTCACAGACAGACACACACACACACTTTCACACAGAGACAGACACACACACACTTACATACATACATACATACATACATACAGTGAGGGAAAAAAGTATTTGATCCCCTGCTGATTTTGTACGTTTGCCCACTGACAAAGAAATGATCAGTCTATAATTTTAATGGTAGGTGTATTTTAGCAGTGAGAGACAGAATAACAACAAGAAAATCCAGAAAAACGCATTTCAAAAAAGTTATAAATTGATTTGCATGTTAATGAGGGAAATAAGTATTTGATCCCCTATCAATCAGCAAGATTTCTGGCTCCCAGGTGTCTTTCATACAGGTAACGAGCTGAGATTAGGAGCACTCTCTTAAAGGGAGTGCTCCTAATCTCAGCTCGTTACCTGTATAAAAGACACTTGTCCACAGAAGCAATCAATCAATCAGATTCCAAACTCTCCACCATGGCCAAAGAGCTGTCCAAGGATGTCAGGGACAAGATTGTAGACCTACACAAGGCTGGAATGGGCTACAAGACCATCACCAAGCAGCTTGGTGAGAAGGTGACAACAGTTGGTGCGATTATTCGCAAATGGAAGAAACACAAAATAACTGTCAGTCTCCCTCAGTCTGGGGCTCCATGCAAGATCTCACCTCGTGGAGTTTCAATGATCATGAGAACGGTGAGGAATCAGCCCAGAACTACATGGGAGGATCTTGTTAATGATCTCAAGGTAGCTGGGACCATAGTCACCAAGAAAACAATTGGTAACACACCATGCCGTGAAGGACTGAAATCCTGCAGCGCCCGCAAGGTCCCCCTGCTCAAGAAAGCACATGTACAGACCCGTCTGAAGTTTGCCAATGAACATCTGAATGATTCAGAGGAGAACTGGGTGAAAGTGGTCTCAGATGAGACCAAAATCAAGCTCTTTGCCATCAACTCAACTCGCCGTGTTTGGAGGAGGAGGAATGACCCCAAGAACACCATTCCCACCATCAAACATGGAGGTGGAAACATTATGCTTTGGGGCTGTTTTTCTGCTAAGGGGACAGGACAACTGCACCGCATCAAAGGGACGATGGACGGGGCCATGTACTGTCAAATCATGGGTGAGAACCCTAAGCCAGGGCATTGAAAATGGGTCAAATACTTATTTCCCTCATTAACATGCAAATCAATTTATAACTTTTTTGAAATGCATTTTTCTGGATTTTCTTGTTGTTATTCTGTCTCTCACTGCTAAAATACACCTACCATTAAAATTATAGACTGATCATTTCTTTGTCAGTGGGCAAACGTACAAAATCAGCAGGGGATCAATTACTTTTTTCCCCCACTGTACATACATATATATGGAAAAGAAACATTACAAGTATAAATCACAATAAGATGTAATAAAGTACAGATAAACAAAGTGTAATAAAATGTGATCTGTTTGAAAATGCAGGGACGTCACTGGAAAAGATGATGTCTGGATGGCAGCATATGTTGCTCCAAAATGTGTACATCTCTTCTGCAAAAATGGTGCCCTCACAGATGTGCGAGTTACATGACAGACAGACAGACAGACACTCACACACACTGTCACACCCACACACACACTTTCACAGACAGACATATACACACACACACACACACACACACACACTTTCACACAGAGACAGGCACACACACACACACACACACACACACACACATACATACATACATATGGAAAAGAAACAATACTTTTATAAATCACAATAAGATGTAATAAAGTACAGAAAAACTAAATGTAAGAAAATGTGATCTTTAATACACACAAATATGTATGGCTGGTCGGATGCGTCTTGGACTCGGGTTCCTCTTCATTACGTATAACGCTTTTGCCTTTTGCTAAAGCTTTCCGTGGAGGGGATCGTGGGTGAGTTTGTACCATTCTTGGGGGGCTCTGCCTTGTTGGGGCGGAGCTGTGATCCAGGTGAACAGCAGATCGGGCATAGGTGGGCATGTGGGCAGAGGAGTAGGAAGGCCGGTCAAGCAAATAAGCTTGCTAAGGTACGCAGCAGCAGCAAGCAGCCCCCACATCCAGCCAGCCAGCCAGTCTGGCTGGCAGTGACTGAGTGGTTGACAGACGGCAAGCAACGGAATGTACGTGCTCTGTGATGTCATAGCAGTCAGCTGAGAGAGGCTCGTGATGTCATCGCTGAGCTGGCTGGCTGGCTGGCTCTGTGTGTGTGTCTGTGTCTGTCTGTTTTTCTGTTTGTCAGTCTGTCTGTCTGTCTGTCTGTCTCTCTCTCTCTCTCTCTCTCTCTCTCCCTCTCAATTCAATTCATTTGTATTGTCAAAGCAATTGGACATACATACATACATACATACATATATGTAGCGTAAGGTACACTTATACATTTCAATTAAAGAAGTGAATTCATAGTATCACCTTATCACGAATCCTGGAGTCTTGTAGAACTCAATTTCTGTAATAATTGGACGCAGACACCAATTCCAAAGATATAAATTGTCAAATTTATTTAAAAACAAAGACTAAATGTAGCACTACACTAATTATACAAAAGGGAAAAACTAATTAAAATTCAACTCTAGATCAACAAATCAAAGACAAATCACTTCCGTGACCAAATCAAAGACCATGGGATCCCATAGGATAACACACAAATCGTTAAACAAAAAAGGTTATAAACACATTGACTACAATACCGGTTAGTAATTCTAGGAATCACTAAGAAACAGTTGAAAGTGCTAAATTGCAGTTTCAGAAGATGAAAAAAAACTGTAACTGATGGGATATGTAGTACTTTATACTCGAGTGGTCTATGCGATTACACCCTGTTGGTGTTATTAAGAACGCCAAGTACCAGAATGCAGAGCGGGACTGTTTTTTGTGCCGTGACTTGTCGGGGGAAAAAGGCGCAGAAAAAACGGACGAGAAGGTGAAGGTAGTATGGCGGTGATGCACGCGTTGGTGAAGTGGGAAAGCGGGGTCGACAAAGACTCTTACAGCGTGATTCCCACTGCTTGCTTTCGCAATTTTGATTTATTCAGCATTGCTGATGATGACGAAGAGACGACTCGAAACTTCAGAGCAGAGTGGAGAGACACGAACAAACCTCCAAAAGGTGGATGGCCTGTCCATGAAGCGCAGATCATTATGACTGGTAACAATGTTTATTTAAAAAAAAAAAACATTAAAGTCTTTACATGCTATTTGATATATACAATCACAGTATATTTGAAATGAATGTTTAAGTTATTAATGTGTTGTACTTCTAACATACTCTCATAACATGGTAGGTGGTGGTGAGGGCGCTAAAAACTCGTCATACTTGACTGGCATTTGTAAGAACGATTTATTGTGTGTTGTGCTTTACAATAAAATCCCCCAAATCACAAAATAAATTAAACCAGATATAATTTAACTTCAGTTTTGATTCAGTGTTGGCTGTTCATCTTAATTTGTATGGTCAAAGCACAGTATTTTTATGACAAATAAATATAATCTCCAAATATCTGTGGACATAATGCAGGGTTTTATTTATTTTATTTTTATTTTAGGAAAAGAAGGCGAACTAAGAAGAAAACTTAATGACCTAACAAAAATGCCCTGTCCTAAAATGAAGAGAGTACCTAAACCAAACAAAAAACTTCAAATTTCAGATGATAGTGACCTTGATGAACCACAGTTACCGGTGAGATAATTACTGCAAATATTAAATAAATGTATTGCAGGATTGTTTTTTTTTAATCATATTCATATATATATATATTTTCATTTTAAACTATTTTCCTCTCTGAATACAGCACAAAATAAGAAAGAAAACCGATGGAGCTTCAAGAATTAGATCCCGTCATATTCTACAGACATTTAAAGAGTCCAGTGAAGTTGAGCTACAGCAAAAAGTTAAGCAGCTCGAAAAGGAAAACACAAGACTTAAAAATGAAAACCAATGTCTTCGAAACCGTATGGTTGATGGTAAGTTTTTTTATTTATAGCAAATAATTCCTTACCTTGATAAATGTTATTCTTCAGTAATTTAGATTCCAGAGTAATGTATTATAGTTGATCATACTGAAGTAATCTAGAACCACAATACAGACTCTTAATGTGCACTGTCTAATAGTTTAATAATACTGATTATTAAATAAAGTTTTTCAACATAACTTCATAATCCTACATTAATGACTATATGCATTACATTAGACCTGGAAATTCTTGTATTTTATCTTTTTTATTTTTTTCGTAGCTAATGTTAATGACCCACAAAAAGGTCAGTTTGCCAATAACATAGAGCAAGTCTCTCAAGTATAATTGCAGGCATTGATGGTTTTGTTTTCACTTTGCATTAAATATATTACTAGAAATGATTATCATTTAATACTAAGGTTTTTTTCTCCAGAGATTCCAGACCTTTTGGACAATCTGAAAAAAATTGTAACAAAAGCCACATTTATCAGCAATGAAGACAAAAGTGTGTCACCATCAAGTGGTTCTGACAGCCCCACAGCAAATTGTTCTGAATCTGACAAAGAATCACCAAAACAGGTATAACACTCTTGGTCTACAATATTACAAAGACAAGGTAAAAATATATATATTGAAAACAAATATTGGTTGTAAACAATCTAATGATGCTACATTATCAGTTATATTCATAGTTATAGTTGATAATAAGAATGTAATTGAATTATGGGTGTCACAGATTCACTGACTTTATTATGTCTGTAAATTAATAAACTTAGAATTGAGACATACTGTGGTCTTTAATAACACATTTCTGTAACAAAATCACAGCCTTACTGATAATGTATTCCACTTAACATAATATAAGAATAGTTTGGGGATAAACTTGTTTTTTATTTACCATTGTCTTTTAGGTGGAAATATTCCCAGGCACTGGAGTTTACATTGACAAACTGTCCTGGATCCTTGCAGAGAGGTGCAGCACGAATACGTCATATGCAAGAACCCTGACGGTTGCTGTCTTTGACTTTCCAACATTATTAAAGAGCAATCTTCGTGGTGGTGGCAGCAAGAGAGATCCAACTTCGGAGAAAAAGACACCTCTGGATCGCTTAAAGGTGGAAGCCATATATGGTATGTAAATGCTGTTGTACAAAATTTCTAACTCTCCTTTTTAACTGTATAGAACACAAAGGGTTAGCATTTGAAATGTTCCTTTGGCCTTTGTTTTAGTTTCAGAGACTAGAGTTAATTTATTAATAAATAATAATACCTTACATGTAGCAGCTGGAAAGATCCCAAAGTGCTCTACAGACTCACTTCACCCACCACCCTCTGGGGTGCAGCCATTTTGTACCAGCAGATTACTACACAGCAGTAAAGGTGGAGTCATAACAAATTTGTTAGACCTGATTGAGGGAAGCCTGACTTAGAATTCAGCCACGTCACTCTTTCAACAACACCTTGTAAATCACCTTGGATTAATGCTTCAGACATATTAATACATAATAATAATGAATAGTGCCATGGGATCCTTGACAATATAAACTTTCATGTCTCATTTAAATTTGACTTTTGAGCAAATACTTCACATTTCAGTCCAGTTGTGCCACATCAATGTAATGCTTAAGCAAGGTATTAATGGAGAAAAGACTGCCTTTGCATAGCTGCTTCGCCAAGTACAGATTTTACTATGAACTAGTGTAAGACAAGTTTAAGAGCATACACCAAAACGTTTAAATACACCCACACACAAAAATGTTGATTTACTGTGGCAATATGTAACTAATGAACCCTTCTCAAAGATATGTGGTATGTTTATTAAAAGATTTTTATATATCTATGTGCAAGTCATTAAATCTATGTGATACATGTTTTTTAGGGGCTACCTTGAAAAAATTGCCCAGTACCCCAAAGAGTGTAATTGGTGGTGCAATTAACAGCAAGATAAATGAACTACGACACAGAATGAAACCAGAGTGAAGATTTGAAGAACCAGATCTGTATTTTTTGTTTTGTTTTCAACAGGGTTGGGGTCAATTCCAATTCAATTTTTAATTCCCTTTTCAATTCAATTCCAATAAAGAATATTCTGTGAATGCAAAAAGTAATTGCAATTTTGAATTGATTTGTAGGAGGAATTGGAATTGAAAAACAGGAATTGACCCCAACCATGGTTTTCAGTGAGTGTTGTACAAATTGATAGGTCAGGGTTTCTGTAAAAACTTAATAGAGGCCAGCAGGCGTGCACGATCTGGGAAAAACTGCTCCACTACAACAGACCTCTTTCCCTTCGTTTTCTCTAAAAACCTCCTGATATCCTTCACTGCAGCTCTGACTCACCGAGGACGAGGAGGCGAGAGAGGAATCCGTGAAGCCGCCCTCACTGTCACTCCGAGCCGCGATGCTCCAGCGTGTAGCCGGACCTTTCCCCACCAAGCCGCTCGCTACCCCAGCTTCACTACTGTGCCACCACTTCTTTTACTGCCACTATTTACCAACACCGTCCGTGCTCCCTCCCAGCACCTTCTTAGTGCGTTTTTTCCACCCGGCGCCTCGGCTTGTACCGCCGAGCCTGGCCCTGCCTCCTCCTCGGCTACACCCTGTGTGTCTGTCCGCCCGTCTGCTGGCTGCTGAGGTTGTTCCTCGTCACTAACCAGCGCCCCGTGCACCGCCTCAACACCATCTCCCCCCGGCGTCTCGGTCGTCACTATCCCCCGCTGCCTCGACCCCGTCCCCCAGCTGTGCGTCATCGCCTCCGGGCAGCTCTTCCCCCGTCACGGCATCAGTGGTACCATCGGTCCGACCGGCGACTGTCTCCTCCGCCGGGGCTCGATCTCTGTCTGCCCGCTGCATCTGTGGCTGCGGGCCGGTGTCTCTATTCCTCCCCGCGTCGCCCCGCTCCTCCTCCCGCTCCCAGTCCTGCTCGGGACAGTTCCTCACGACATGCCCCTCGCTCCCACACCTGAAACACTTCATGGACTCCGAAGTAGCGAACACGACGTAGTCGGTATTGTCGATCTTAAATTTAAAAATGACATTAAGATCCTCATTGATGTTATTGAGGATCATATACAGCTGCCTTCGGAAGGACATGACGTGTTTCAGTTGCGGGGCTTTGCAGCCCAGCGGGACCCTCTTAATGCCGGACATCAGCTGCCCGAGCCGGTGCGGATGAACGGAGGGACGTTAGACAGCGTTACCTTCCGGGCAGGAGCAGCGAGCGGCAACACCGGGGTGAAAGTGTCGTCTAACACTGTGCCATTAGCCACTAGCTGATTGAGCAGATCAGTGGTTTTTAAGAAGATAACAATGGCAGCAGACTTGATATTTTCACACCCTGCTACCTCCCCAACCGCTAACACACACTGCTCTAGGGGGCAGAACTGCACCGGAGCGATCTTGACTCCATGGCGTCGGGTCAGTTTTTCAAAAGACGCATTCAGGGGGTCCGACCCCCCGACCCGGGAAGAACTACCGGTACTCCCCCCTCCCCTCCCCTGTTCCCCCACAATAAGAAAAGCACTGAAAACAGAAGACAAAATAAACAAACTGAAAAAAGTAAAGCAACAAAAAAACGCAGCCAAAGGACAGAGCTCTCAGCAGCACTCCCGCTCACTGCAGACCCCTCCCACACACTCCCAGCTGAGAGAGAGAGAGAGAGAGAGAGAGAGAGAGAGAGTGTTAGTGTCTGTCTGTCTCTCTCTCTCTGTAGATGCATCATAGGGAACATATGTAACAATCTCTCTTTTTGTTTACCAAAAATGAGAATGAACGTATTTCAAGTGGGTGTTGCCTTGGTTGGAAACGTTTTAAGATTATTTATGAAGTGTAAAGTGGATTTGTCTCAGTTCTCCGTAGTTTTCAATGTATGTGCCATTCAGTAGCGTTCATGTTACAGATGTGCCCTATGCAGTGGTAGGGTCAATAAAATGTCAGTAAAACTTTATTTTAGCAATTATGGAGGGGAAGAACTGCAAATAGCGGGTCCCCACTAATTATCTAACTTACCAACAACGTTTCAAATTAGGTCTTGCGAAGCTGCCAAATAATGCTGTATAATCGTATGTGTCTTCATACACCGGCTGCTATAGTCTGATAGCTTTGATTATATATATATATTTTCTCGTGAACCACAAGTGCTATTTGCTTGATTTTTACAGAGTATGTTATAAATACCATTCTTATGAAGCCTGACAAATTGTATGCTGTAATTATGAATATTTTCAAATCATTTGTTTGTTTTTCCTAACATGTTACAAATGTTCCCTATGTGAAAGATGCATTATATCTTAATAACGTCTAAACAATTAAAGATATACAGATTATTATTTTCGGTAAAGTTATAACACATTGCTATTAACTATGTGTGTCAGTAAAAGTTTAAAAAATCCTAACAATTTTTTATTGATCCTGCAAAATAAGTGTTTAGGGAACATTTGTAACATAGTTAGGGTTAGCCACTGGGTAAGGGTTACATCTTCAGCAGTAAGTTTATTCATGTTAATTATTCTCATCAATGTTAAAGAACAATAAGTTCTATCATGTGTGTCGATAAAATGCTGATATTCCATAACGTTTGCTTGTGTATTCTGCAAAACACATATTTAGGGAACATTTGTAACATTAGGGTTACGATTTGCCATAGACGCGGAATGAGTTTGATTGTGATGTTAAATGGGGTTTAAAGACGCAGTCGCCTCGGTGCTGATTACTATTGCTGTGTTTCTCCACTTCTACTCCATGCTTGGGAACGCCCACATCCAGTGACGTCAAAACCGGTGGAAAAGCGGGCCGGTTCAAAAAAGATCAGCTGGATCCCAGGCCGAGCAGCAGCTCCGGCTCCAGCACCGGCACCATGTCGCTGGAAAAGCGCTAAGTGAGCTCACAGTGAGCTCAGTGTAATGTCTGCTCTGGTGAGCTCACAGTGTGACCTAGTCGTGAGTTCACGTCTTCACTGGGTAGTCCTTGACAACTTAATTGACTCAATTCTTGGGCTTAATTGGTCAAAATGACCATTGGTTGAAGGTACTCAGGGACTGATGTGTAGAGAGACTTATTAAACCTGCAGGATTGTGGTTTTCCCAGAACAGAATTAACCAGTGTAGCGTTATGTTGGGTGTATTCTGATAAGAGCATTTTAGCTCTGAGCTGAAGCACTGATCTAAAGAAGACCTCTCCCCCCCAAATTTATCAGATTTCCTTAACTCATCAGCATGTGAACTGGTTTACATCAAAGTGACAGTCTTGGGAGGATGGCACCGAGAATGGGCCAAATAGCTTGGAATCCCTGCTGTGAGATGTCTGGGGAAGGGGGCCTGTAGGAAATAAAAACTCTTTGAAATGGACGAGAGCCGAAATCCCGACACAGAGCTACGAACCCGTGCCAACCGGCATTTCCAAAAGATGGCATGGATTGACATCAGTCATAAATCAAGCCCCCCTTAATCGTTTGACTTAATGACTTAAATGACTTAATCGTTTCTCCAGATAGGCAGGAATTGTTTCTGTTAACGAGCGATTGACACTAGGTAAATGACGACCGTGGGATCGCATCTTCCTAGTGCACATCAAAGACGGACATCTGCTTTGGATCCATCACCTCTTCACGGGAGGACAGATCATAAAACGGACCCGGACCTGTATCTTCTGATTGGATGAACGGCCATAAGATGTTACGTCATTTTCCTATAAAGCTGCACTCATGTTGGTAAACATTAAGTTCTCACTGAAGGAATTATTCCTGACGTGGGGCTTCCGAGCGGCTCGATTAAAGTTCTATTTGCTTTATCTCCACGATTTCTCCACTTATTTCCCACACGGTTCTACACCATATAATCACAGTTTAAACGATATTAAATCAAATCGCAGCCAATCAGCTTTTCTTCATTTTGAAATCATTTAATGAGAGCATTACATTTATTTTGGTAAGACTAAATTAGAATGCATATTTCCTGTAACCAACTAAACACATTTATACATTTTGCTACAAGTAAGACTTTAAAAATAGATCATGTAGTACTGTATACCCGCTGCTACAGCCATCACTGTGATTCTCTCTCCATCACAAAAGAGGCACGTCATCAGGGGCCCAGTTGATAAGGACAGTACAGGAACCTAAAACATGCACTGCAGCAGTCACATGATTCACAGCAAAAAAAAATGTTACAATACAGCTTCATGTGAAACCCTCAAAACCCAGCACAGAAGACTGGTGAATAATCATGTACTGGCACTAGGAAACACATGAAAACGAAAAACAATAAGCTCGTACCTTATCCATATTAAGATCTCTTTGTAGTGGCCTTACATAGATCATGGCAGAGCCAATGTGGATTTCTGGGTCCCTTCAATATTTCATGAGTACCCCTCATCAGGGCAAGGAATAACATCCAAGATCCTGAAATCTTCATGAGTTCAAATCCAGCCCCTCACTCAGTTTAGGATACGATTCCAAGAACTGATTTCTGAATCCTTCACAACTGCGCTCACATCCTGACATGAAATACAACTCAAATGTGAATCTAATGAACATCTTACTCACTAATAGACAACCTTGGATTCACAATAGGTTTCTATTCTTTTCATTTGTATAGCATGTGCACGTAGAACAAGCGAATGGATCACAAACGGGCAAATATTCCCGATCTGAATTCCACACATTTCATTAGGAGAGGCATCTGAAAGGATTTTGGAGCTTTCAAATTGTAATAGTTGATGATATTTCAGTAGCACAGGACAGTGCTTTAATAAAACGTCTAAAATATCCAAGGTACATATAACATTACATGTCACTCATATAGCTGTCTTGTTTTCCCAATGTTTCTTGTGCTGTGCAGTATATGTACAACTAAATAACACTTTATAAGATCTGTCTTCTAGTTGTTTTACGGTGCTGCTCCGGTTGCGCTGCGGGTTAAACGCCCAGAGCATCAGAGCGGCGGCGTCGGAGCAGCACTGGGCCCCCAAACAGCGCGGCTCGAAACCTACATAGAGCCAAACATTTTAACCTTTTGACTTGTCCATTATAACCTCAATTAAATCATTAATATCATATATAACTCTTTTAATAATCATTATTGTAATCATCGCTTCACTGCACCGGCTCTTTTCATGCTGTATTACAGCAGTGCTCTGTTCACACAATCTCTCTCTCTCTCTCTCAATTCAATTCAATTCAATTCAAGGGTGCTTTATTAGCATGACAAACAGTTTCGTAGTGTTGCCAAAGCAGTTAATATTATATACATACATTGAAAAATAATAAAAGGTAAGAAAAATAATGTATAAATAAAATCTTAATAGACATGTACATTTACTTTATTTATACTTAACAAGTTTACAGCTGGTGCTCCTGTATGTTTTCACAGTGAGCCCCTCAGGCTGTGGCAGGCGGCTACATATTGGGCGGCCAGGGGGGCAGTGTGTCCCTCCCCCAGGAGGATAGCTATTTGTTTTTCATGTATCAATTCAGAAAATGATTTTACAATATTTATGAATTTATTAAAGAATGTGTCCCTTATTTTGGCATATTTATTGCAGTGGAGGAGGAAGTGCATCTCTGTCTGGACCTCTCCTGTCTCGCAGTGACCACAGCGCCGCTCCTCTCTGGACAGCCAGCTCTGCCTGTGTCGGCCTGTCTCTATGGCCAGGCTGTGGTCACTGAGCCTGTACTTGGTCAGGATGCGTCTCTGCTTCGTATCTCTGACAGTGAAGAGATACTCTGTCAGGGTGTTTTCTCTGTTTAGGGCCCGATAGCAATCCAGTTTACTTTGGGAATTTGGTTTCATTGTTCCAATGTTCCAGATAGGAGGTTTTGATTATCTTTATGATTTGGTTGACTCTAATTGGGGGCAGGTAAGCAGTGCTGACCTGAAGCTGGTCTCTGTTCGCAGTATTAGCGGGGGTCAGTGCCGTGAGCTTCAGGGCCAGCTGACTCAGGGGACTCTTTTCAGGGCTGAACTCTTGGGTTTGGAGGACCTTGTACTGCAGTGAGTCTGACTCACTTTTCTTCAGGTGCACCAGAATTGCAGTGCTCTTTTCTTTATATTAATGAGAGTTGGGTAGCGGCCTTATTCTGCCCTGCATGCGTGGTTTGGTGTGTTCTTCTTCTGATTGTGTAGAAAGCTCTTCTTGTTTTGTCTTTGAGTGCCTTCACTGCCAGGTTAAAGTCAGGGGTGCTGAGGACCATGTTGAACAATTTAAGCTCAGCCTCCTGCAGTTGTGCGCTGCTGTGTTTGAGCATCTCAGTGCTGATGCTGTCCGGGATGCAGGCTTTTCTGGGTGGAAGTGCCTGGAGCTTTTTAGATATTTCCTGTAGGGTGATTGGAGCATCAGTTGGGTTTTGATTATTTTTAATTGATTGTTCGAGTAATTTCAGTTTTTCCCTGGGTTCAATTTGTTTGTGTGTCAGATCATTTTGTTGGCTATCTTTATAAAGCTTTTCAAAGTATTTTTTCCAAATGGTTCCATTTTGTATTGCCAATTCTTGTTGTTTTGTTGAATTTAAATTGTTCCACATTTCCCAGAACTGGATGTTTTTGATTGGATAGGTGCCTTAAATTTGTTCGTATTGATTTACACTCATCATCAAACCATGTCTGTGTGTGTGTGTGATTCTGGTTTATCTTTTTCTTTGTCTTTTTAAGATTTGCCATTGTGGCTGCAATTTGAAATATTTGATTGATATCATTTATGGCCAGATTTAGTCCTGAGATGTCAGGCTGATACTGTGAGCTGAGGAAAGAGTTGATGATGTTGGTTATTTCTGTAGAACTGATTGCTTTGTTAAATTCCTCTGTGCTGTTTGGAGCCCATCTGTATGTTTAATTAAGGTTGTACAGCTTACCGGGCTGTGTCTGTGTGTTGCTGGCCTGACTTCTGCTTTTCAGAATCGATTTGCAATGGTCATTTTGACCAATTAAGCCCAAGAATTGAGTCAATTAAGTTGTCAAGGACTACCCAGTGAAGACGTGAACTCACGACTAGGTTATACTGTGAGCTCACCAGAGCAGACATTACACTGAGCTCACTGTGAGCTCACTTAGCGCTTTTCCAGCGACATGGTGCCGGTGCTGGAGCCGGAGCTGCTGCTCGGCCTGGGATCCAGCTGATCTTTTTTGAACCGGCCCGCTTTTCCACCGGTTTTGACGTCACTGGATGTGGGCGTTCCCAAGCATGGAGTAGAAGTGGAGAAACACAGCAATAGTAATCAGCACTGAGGCGACTGCGTCTTTAAACCCCATTTAACATCACAATCAAACTCATTCCGCGTCTATGGCAAATCGTAACCCTAATGTTACAAATGTTCCCTAAATATGTGTTTTGCAGAATACACAAGCAAACGTTATGGAATATCAGCATTTTATCGACACACATAATAGAACTTATTGTTCTTTAACATTGATGAGAATAATTAACATGAATAAACTTACTGCTGAAGATGTAACCCTTACCCAGTGGCTAACCCTAACTATGTTACAAATGTTCCCTAAACACTTATTTTGCAGGATCAATAAAAAATTGTTAGGATTTTTTAAACTTTTACTGACACACATAGTTAATAGCAATGTGTTATAACTTTACCGAAAATAATAATCTGTATATCTTTAATTGTTTAGACGTTATTAAGATATAATGCATCTTTCACATAGGGAACATTTGTAACATGTTAGGAAAAACAAACAAATGATTTGAAAATATTCATAATCATACAATTTGTCAGGCTTCATAAGAATGGTATTTATAACATACTCTGTAAAAATCAAGCAAATAGCATTTGTGGTTCACGAGAAAATATATATATATAATCAAAGCTATCAGACTATAGCAGCCGGTGTATGAAGACACATACGATTATACAGCATTATTTGGCAGCTTCGCAAGACCTAATTTGAAACGTTGTTGGTAAGTTAGATAATTAGTGGGGACCCTCTATTTGCAGTTCTTCCCCTCCATAATTGCTAAAATAAAGTTTTACTGACATTTTATTGACCCTACCACTGCATAGGGCACATCTGTAACATTAACGCTACTGAATGGCACATACATTGAAAACTACGGAGAACTGAGACAAATCCACTTTACACTTCGTAAATAATCTTAAAACGTTTCCAACCAAGGCAACACCCACTTGAAATACGTTCACTCTCATTTTTGGTAAACAAAAAGAGAGACTGTTACATATGTTCTCTATGATGCATCTACAGAGAGAGAGAGAGAGAGAGAGAGAGAGGTGCTAAGGCACATTTGTAACATAAATTAGGGAACATTTGAAACATGCTTAGGGAACATTCATAAGAACATAAGAACATAAGAACATAAGAACATAAGAAAGTTTACAAACGAGAGGAGGCCATTCGACCCATCATGCTCGTTTGGTGTCCATTAATATCTAAGTGATCCATGGATCCTATCCAGTCTATTTTTAAATGTTCCCAAACTTTCAGCTTCTACCACTTTCCATCTTGAATGCCTTGAAGCCCAATTTCCATTTGTGTCCCCTGGTTTGTGTGTCCCTGCTGATCTGGAAAAGCTCCTCTGGTTTGAGGAACCTTTCATGATTTTGAAGACTTGGATCAAGTCCCCACGTAATCTCCTCTGTTCCAGGGTGAAAAGGTTCAGTTCCCTCAGTCTCTCAGAGTAGGACTTTCCCTTCAGACCTGGAATAAGTCTGGTTGCTCTCCTCTGAACTGCCTCTAAAGCAGCAATATCCTTCTTGAAGTGTGGTGCCCAGAACTGTACACAGTATTCCAGATGAGGTCTAGCGCATTGTACAGTCTTAACATTACTTCCCTTGTTTTAAATTCTACACTTTTGACGATATACCCTAGCATTCTGTATGCCTTTTGTATTGCTTCCCCACATTGTTTGGATGGAGAAAGTGAATCCACATAGATTCCTAGGTCTTTCTCATGCATTACTTCATCTAGATCTGTACCTCCCATAGTGTAATTATAGTGGACATTTTTGTTTCCTGCATGTATTACCTTGCACTTGTCCACATTGAATTTCATTTGCCAGGTGTCAGCCCACAACTGAATTTATCTAAGTTCCTCTGAATAGCATGTGCTGCCAAGATTGTATCTGCTAAGCCACCTATTTTAGTATCATCTGCAAATTTGACAAGGTTGCTAAGTATCCCAGAGTCCAGATCATTAATATAGATTAGAAAAAGCAAAGGCCCTAGTACTGATCCCTGTGGAACTCCACTAACAACCTCACTCCAGTTAGAAGTGACTCCTCTAATCTGTTTCCTATACATCAACCAGTTCATAATCCATCTACTTACATGACCCTGAATGCCTACAGCTTCCAATTTGAGGATCAGTCTTTGGTGTGGAACCTTATCAAAAGCTTTTTGGAAATCTAAGTATATCATATCATATGCTTTCACGTGATCTACAGCTGCAGTTGCATGTTCAAAAAAATTTATTAAGTTAGTAAGACATGATCTGCCTCGTCTAAACCCATGTTGACTATCTCCAAGAATATGGTTTTCATTGAGATGCTCCTCTATTTTCTCCACTTTCTTGTGGATTGGTATGAAATTTGCTGTCTTCCAGTCAGTGGGAACATCCCCTGTTCTAAGTGTCATTTGGAATAATCGAGTTAGCGGCCTATACATAATTTCCCTCATTTCTTTAAGTACTGTTGGAAATATCCCATCTGGCCCAGGTGATTTGTTTGATTTTAATTCTGCTAGTCCCTTTAGTACCTCCTCCTTATTTATCCTCATCTATCTTAGGGTTTGACTGGACTGATTGTCAACCTGTGGCATGTCATCTGTTTTTTCTTTTGTAAAAACCTCTGTGAAATACTCATTTAGAATATTTGCCACATCTTGTTCGTTTTCCAAGATACCTCCATTTTTGCCCTTTATCTGTTTCACCTCCTCCTTAATTGACCGCTTACTGTTGTAATTTTGAAAAAAGCTCATTGCATTGGTTGTAGCTCCAAGAGCTATGTTTCTTTCTATTTCCCTCTTTGCTTTCCTGATCCCTTTCTTAAGATCTCTTTGCAGCTCAACATATTCTATGTATTTTGTTTCATCACCATCCCTTTTGTATGTGCTATACAACATTTTCTTCCTCTTTATATTTTTTTGCATGCCTCTGGTTTGTATGTATGTATGTATGTATGTATGTATGTATGTATGTATGTGTGGAAGGAAAGTTAGAAATTCTTTTCTCACAACTGTTTTTCTTTCTTGTATACTTAAGAAAGATAAGGTCAAGCTAGAAGGTCAGGACAATGTCAAACAGAATGACCTATGTGCCTGTTCCCTAATACCATGTGTAGACCTATGAACTCTGTTCTATAATGATATATGTTCTGCTTAGTTAGCCTTTAAGATAACATAGTAATGACTTTCTAGCATGTATGTATGTATGTATATATATATATATATATATATATATAAATGTATGAATGTATGTATGTCCAATTGCTTTGACAATACAAATGAATTGAGAGGGAGAGAGAGAGAGAGAGACAGACAGACAGACTGACAAACAGAAAAACAGACACACACACAAACACACACACACACAGAGCCAGCCAGCCCGCCAGCCAGCCAGCCAGCCAGCTCAGCCATGACATCACGAGCCTCTCTCAGCTGACTGCTATGACATCACAGAGCACGTACATTCCGTTGCTTGCCGTCTGTCAACCACTCAGTCACTGCCAGCCAGACTGGCTGGCTGGCTGGATGGGGGGGCTGCTTGCTGCTGCTGCGTACCTTAGCTAGCTTATTTGCTTGAGCGGCCTTCCTACTCCTCTGCCCACATGCCCACCTATGCCCGATCTGCTGTTCACCTGGATCACAGCTCCGCCCCAACAAGGCAGATCCTCCCAAAAATGGTACAAACTGATCCACGTTCCCCTCCACGGAAAACTTTAGCCCAAAATAAGGGACACATTCTGTAACAACATAATGGATGCCCACCCAACCTGTGACAAAACTGAGAAAAAAGAAAAACACTCAGTCCTCCTGGGGGAGGGACACACAGCCACCCTGGCTGCCCAATATGTCAGCGCCTACCACAGCCTGAGGGACACAGTGACACACGAGCACCGGCTGTAAATATAATGTAAATACTCGTTTGTAATGCATGTCGTTGTATTTCAAAAAAGGAATCTGGAAATAGTAAACCTATTTTCTTTATTTGTATGTATTAAAGATATTAAAGAATAAAGATTAAAGATCACATTTTATTACATTTTCTTTTTCTGTACTTGATTACATGATTCATAATTCTATTATTCATTTTCCGTGTATATGTATATATGTATGTATGTGTGTGTATATATATATATATGTATATGTATGTATGTCCAATTGCTTTGACAATACAAATGAATTGAATTGAGAGGGAGAGAGAGAAATAGAGAGAGAGAGGAATATGAGCTCCTAAAAACATTTGTTTTTATACATAAGCAGATTTAATTTGTCATTTACAAATGAATATATAGCACTATAAACATACACAGAAGACATGGAATAGAAATTCAGAAGAAAAAGTATTCAAAAAATAATAATTTTAAGAAAAACACAAAAAGAAGAAAGCAGAGAGACAGTTCTGGAAGAAAAGTGAGAAAAGAAAAGCTGAAGACAAGAATTGGAGGTAAGACCTTTCACCTATAGAGACAAATTATTAAACAAAACAATATATATTAATAAAATAAATAAGCATGCTCAGTAGTTGACTCAGCCAATGAAAATGCAGAGCTCCGATTTGAATAGAGTGACAGTAGGAGAGAGCCCAACTGCCACTGAGACTGATACAAATCTATCGAACAGCAGTCTGACTGCAGAGCTGCCTTTTGAAATCCGATACCCTGAAGACATTCGCTCTGCACAGGCTAAGAAGGACTACAAACAAGCTGTGATGAGAGCATCTCCTGAGACCCTCATCCTAGACTACACCGGAAATGGAGAAAACAGGGTCAAGAACAATCTACTGTTCTACAGCGCCTTTCACAAAACCCTGTGCCAGACATACCCCAATAACAACAAGAGGGGCATTAGCAGAGGCAGGCAGATCTCAGTGCTGGTAGAGAAAGACACAGACAGTGTGATGCTCACTTTTAATGTATACCACAACGGGACCATCATGGTGCAGGGCAGCGAGAGTAGCCTGGACCAATTATCTCTCGGCTTCCACACCTCAAAGCAGCAGACTGAGGTAGAGAAACGTGCCAGAGCCAGCCACCCTGCAGTCTGCCCCCAGCCACACGGAGCCAGACAGTGCCCCATCTCCCACAGACTGCCCCCCTGTCTACCCAAACTCTCCAGCAACATTAAAACACTAAAGGAATGCCTATCAGTGCTGGAGCTGGAGTTTGCGGAGTTCAGGGAGCAGACCCTGAGCACCCTGGCCCAGACCTCCTTGTGCGATCAGCTCCGGGATGAGATGCACAGACTAAAGATGCAGCACAAGGCTGAGATCCATGAGCTGAGAGCAGCAGTGAGAGACCTGGAGGAGCAGAGACAAACCCTGAGGACGGAGCTGCGCAGAGCGAGGGAGGAGCTGACCAGGACACCCCAGCACAGCCAGCTAAGGAGCCTGCAGAGCCAGCTGGAGGAGCTAAGAGAGGAGCTACACATCACTGGAGCACAGAGACGGCACTGCACTGAACCCACAACACCTCCAACCCCTGACACCTCCAACACTGATGCTCCCACTGATCCACCCACACTCCCCACCACTCCTGACACCCCCACTATCACCAGACCTGCCACTAATACACAAACCCCTGAAACGCCACTCCCCCAAAACACACCCGCTGCCCCCACCACTCCCGACGCAAACCCGGAGTGGCAGGTCAACACAGAGGTGGTCATTCTGAGCGACTCCAATGGGAAGTTCCTGGATGAGAGGCGCCTCTTCCCTGGGCGAAAAGTGAAAAAGCTTTGGTGCCCGACAGCACAGAGAGCCCTGGAGCTGCTCTCCAAGAGGAGGCTGTGCCAGGTCAAACACATCCTCATCCACACCGGCACTAACGACCTGAGTGCCCGCAGGGGCGATGCGGCCTCAGCCCTGAGACAGGTGGCAACGAAAGCCACAGAGGAATTCCCAACTGCCAAAATCACCATCTCCACACTGCTGCCCCGCACAGACGTGCCCCTGCACATCATCCAGGCCATCAACGCAGAAGTGTCCCGAAGATGTGCCCTCCTCCCCAACGTCCACCTGGCACACCACTGAGACATCCAGCCACATCACCTGTATGACCACGTCCACCTCAACAAGACGGGTGTGAGGATCTTCGCAAAGGTCCTCAAGGACACAACCCTGGGCCGAAACCCCACACACCCCCACCCCATATCTTGTTCATTTTCCAAAATACTTCAATTTTTGCCCTCTATCTGTTTCACTTCATCCTTTATTGACCTCTTGCTGTTGTAGTATTGAAAAAAGCTCTTTGCATTCGTTATAGAGCTATGTTTCTTTCTATTTCCCTCTTTGCTTTCCTGATCCCTTTCTTAAGATCTATTTGCAGTTCACCATATTCTTTGTATTTTGTTTAGTCTCTATCCCTTTTGTATGCGCTATACCACATTTTCTCTCTCTTCAAATTTTTTTGCATACTTCCATTAAACCATTTTGGCCAATGCTTTTTGGTCCTCAATTTGCTAAGTTTTGGTATAAATTTCTCCTGAGCCTCAAGTAGTATATTCTTAAATATACCCATCCATTTTCAACTGAATCTGATCCAGTGTGCTCCAGTCTACCTCTTCCAAGTGTCGCCTCATACCTTCAAGGTTTGCTTTTCTAAAATTGTAGACCATTGCTTTAGACTTGGGCCTTGTTTCTAGAAAGAATGCCTCAAAGATGACCATATTGTGATCACAGTTTGCTATTGATTCTATAACTAATGTCCCTCTGACTCTATCTAACATCTCGGTTATTTGAAGGGAAATCTGTCAAGGTCACTGTTAAGGTACAACGCTTCAGTTGAAGCAGCCCTTCGGATCCCAGTGAATCGGGCAGTCAGGCCAGTCAGCGTTTCAGCTACAGGGGAGACTTTTCAGCAGGAGACGAGCGCTCGGGAAGAAAAATGCACAGACACAGAAGTAGTCCGTTCGTTTATCTTCAGTTTATTTAAAGTTTCACACAGCATTTATACAGTCTAACAAACATCTTCAGTGATAGTTACGGGGCAGTCCCGATATGTAGTTACACACCATAATAGTACTGATTTTGCAGTGTTCCCACAAGCAGGTACACATGTCATGCCTCGTGGGAATGTTATTGTCCGAGGATGTGTGTAACCCATAATATATTTGTGTTTCGGGAAGGGGAAAATGTAGCACATACTGTACGAACAACATGTTTTGTGTCTGCCACAGCTGCTTGGATTACAAGCAGTTCTGCAAGCTATTTCAGCAGTGTGCATAAGACATAGATAATAAGTAAAGTTATGAATAACTCACAGTTCCTAACTAGTAACTTACTGGAAAGTTTCCTATATTTTCTAACAGTTATACAGTGGGTATATACAATACATAGGAGGCAATTTTACCCCAACAGTCACCGTTAACAATTGGAAACAGCTCCTCAGTGGAATATGCCAGTAATGAGGACATAAGTGTACAAACATAAAGAAAGTCCTGCTATTACAAACTGCCAGCAAATGCATGTATTGCATTACTCATCTATTCAAAATACCTAGTTTACTGCATTACTATGATTATTATTATCCAATATAGAAATATATTAACACATTAGTCTCAGTAACGTGCATTTTTCACCTTTAATTGTGTGTAATTTCCAGGAAAATAGTGTTGATACATTTTGAATAGTCAGTGAAACATATCAATTTTCAAAGACTTCATGTCCCTCTTAACAGCCCTAGCAAACAATGCATTTACAGCATATTAATAAATAAAGAATACTTTAAGGGGGATGGTGTAAAACATCCATAGGAACAGCAGAGAAACTGTAAGTTAAACATGAACCTGAGATATTTCCACAATGTTTCTGGGTTAAAAAATAGGATCACCAAATAAATAAGCAAGTAAATCTTAAAGTACAGCTATAGATAATTCATTTTTGTAAGGATATTATACATTATTGACAATGTTTTCTGTATCAGTTGTTAAAACCCCTAAAAAGAGCACATTATAAATGGTCAATGTGATATATTTCCAGCACACAATCCCCAAAGAAATGACAGGAATTTAGGACTGTGTTGTGGAAATACCATTTTAACTTGTATAAAAGGAAAGCTTTAAAGTTAATCTCTACTTTCTTTGGGTCTCAAATATTTAATTCTTAATTCCCCTAACTGGTCTTGGTTTGTATCGTTGAAATGCAATTTGATCACAGAATTCATCTATTTAACATGTCAAACAGTAGGTGGCAGAGTTTACATTACATTATTTGTCATTTAGCAGACGCTCTTATCCAGGGCGACTTACATTTGTACCCATTTATTATTATTATTATTAATATTTTTATTTCTTGGCAGACGCCCTTATCCAGGGCGACTTACAACATAACTGCAAAAATACAGTGAAGTACAATCAATCAATCAATCCATTCGCAGGGTAGCCACAGAGTGCTTTACAGACTGGTAAACATACAACAAACGTACAGCAAAATAAAAAACATAAATACAATAAAATCAAATATAGACCTGTAAACATTTTACATGATCTAGAATAAAGTGAGTGAACATTTAAGTAAATAAAGCATTTAGGAACGGAGGAGAGAAAAACAAGAAAACTCCTAAGGATGGCATGTAGGAGAAAATGAATCTCTGGGGGTCCACGGCCTAGGGCCTAGGCCTAATGGTTGCCTCCCCTCCAGGCAGTATACTTATTACAGCAGCAAGGAGATCAGAAAGTTCTTTATCGGTGCTGCTGGCTGTGGTCTTCCCTGTGGAGGAGGCCTCTCGCTGGCCATCGGGGGTGGAGGGTTTGGACCATCAATAGGCTTTGGGTTGCGATGGCTCATCAAACCTTGGGTGTGGATGCCCCGTTGACCCTCCATTGTGAGGTGCTTCTGGGATGGGTTGTGCCTCATCAGACGGGTAGGGAGGTGCCAGTCCCTTTAGTGCTTTAAATGTTAATAAGAGCACTTTAAAGTCTATCCTGTAGTGCACGGGCAGCCAGTGAAGAGAAGCCAATACTGGAGTGATGTGTTCATGTTTTTATGTTTTTGTTAGGATTCTTGCAGCAGCATTTTGGACTGAAGTGCACAAATAGCTCTGTTTGTGCTGCCTGACAGAATGGCATTACAGTAGTCCAATCTAGATGTAACAAATGCGTGTATCAATTTCTCAGTGTCCTGTAACGAGAGGAATTGTCTTAGTCTAGCAATGTTTCTAAGCTGGAGGAAGGAAGATCTCGACACATTCTGAATGTGTGATTCAAAAGATAGATTATGATCACAGATGACACCCAGGTTTCATGCCATCCCCTTAGGGGAGAAATTAAAGTTATCATTACTCAGTTTTGTTAGTGAATGATGAACAGTTCGATTTTTGTCTCCTAAAATTATGACTTCTGTTTTGTCAGAATTAAGCATAAGAATTTTTTTTCTCATCCATGTTTTAATCTCAGACAGACAGCAGATTCGTTTTTCTAGGTCTATGGTGTTGTTAGGATTTACTGACAGATATAATTGTGTGTCGTCTGCGTAACTGTGAAAGTTAATATTATGTCGTCGAATGATATCACCTAAAGGGAGCATGTACAATGAAAAAAGTATAGGTCCGAGGACTGAGCCCTGTGGGACTCCGTACTTAACCTCAGTTAAATTTGAGTGGTTCTCGTTAATCTGTGCATATTGGAGTCTGTTTGACAGATATGATTTAAACCATGAAAGCACATTGCGAGATAGGCCAATACGGTTTTCTAAGCGGTGTATCAAGATTTTGTGGTCGATTGTGTCAAAAGCCGCACTTAAGTCTAATAAAATAATAACACTGGTGTGCCCTACATTGGAGGACTGAAACACGTCATTCAATACTTTTAACAGGGCCGTTTCTGTACTAAGGCCGGAACGGAAGCCTGATTGAAATTCTTCATAAAGATGATTATCGGTTAAAAAAGCTTGCAGTTGGTTTTCAACTACTTTCTCTAGAACCTTAGAAAGGAAGGGAAGGTTTGAGATAGGTCGATAGTGTTTAAGTTGGTTAGGGTCGACACTGGGTTTCTTAAGAAGTGGTTTAATTACAGCTATTTTAAATGATTCAGGAACAGATCCTGAGAATAAAGAGACATTGATAATATTGTGTATTCTGTGAATAATTCATGGCAGAGATTGTTTTAGCAGTTTAGTGCGTATAGGGTCTAGTGCGCAGGTTGTTGTTTTCATTTTAGTAATTAAGGAGACCAATTCCTGGTGATTTACTACGTTAAATGAGTCCAAGGTAGGCAGGGGCTGTGAAGGACTGCATGTGTCAGCTATAGTATCTGTGTATGTTTCCTGTTCTATCTGTTTTCTAATGCTGTTAACTTTGCTATTGAAATGATCCATGAAGTCACTACAGGTGAAATTGGGGGGGATGACCTCTGAAGGCTTTACCTTCTGGTTAGTAAGTGTCGCTATTGTATTAGAAAGAAAACGCGGGTTATTCTTATGCATCTCTATTAAATTGGAGTAGTAGGCAGACCTAGCAGAGGACAGGGCCTGCTTGTATCTTATTATACTGTCATTCCATGCCATGTGAAGACCTCTAGTTTTGATTCTCTCCATTTACGCTCACATCTACGGCATTCTGTTTTAAGTGAGCGAGTGTGTTCGTCAAACCACGGTGAGTGTTTTGTTGGTTTTTATTTGTCGTGTCCTTAATGGGGCTACTAAAGCAGTGCTTAGTGTATTGTTGAAATTATTTAATAATTCATCTGCAGATCCTTCTTTTGATAAAGCTAGCATTTGGCAACAGGGTAGTGAATTTATGAATAGCAGTGGGATTTAGGCAGCGAGTTTCTATGTTCCTTTCCGTGTGTCTAATTCTACTCCTCCTACAAGGCAATCAATCATTACAAATTAAATTTAGCTAAAACAGCAATTCAAAATAATACATTTTACAATTTTCAATTTACAATTTACACAAGTACAGTAAGTGACATCCTACATCCTTGACAGTGAAAGCTAAGTGCTGTCAAGATGTAGGGTCACAGTCAAGGGCTACGGGAAAGGGAGCAAGGAGGAAAACAATCAAGAACGCGAGAAGCATAATACAACTGTGAAGTGCTATCTAGCAGGGATAGAGGACTAATATTACAAGTGCTGTCGGAAGAGATGCGTCTTGAGTAAGTGCCGGAATGAGGTCAAGGACTCTGCTGTTTTGACTTCGGTGGGCAGGTCGTTCCACCATTTAGGTGCCAGGGATGAGAAGGAGCGGTTCTGGAGGAGGCAGAGTTGGTCTATACAACTGGGTATTTTACTGGAGCAATCTAAGTGAAGTACCTTGCTCAAGGGTACAACAGCACTGCCCCACCTGGGATTTGAACCCAAAACCCACAATATGAGTCCAGAGCCCTAAGCACTACTCCACAGTGTTGCATTAATCACAGACTGTACCAAGGCTCCATGTGATTCTTTATTGCACTTATACTGTTATTATTGTTTATTTGATTTAATTTTAATTATTCACTGATTGAGTCGTGTTCTCAAATTGTTTGTTTTCATTGATTGTATTCACTGATTGATTGACTTTAATTGATATTCACTATTTTTGAACAGGCAGAAGCTTTGATCCCCGATGCGGCGCACCTGTATCACTGAGCAGCGGCCGCCTTCCCTCATGGCCACTACACCTGTGGACACTCAGCTGGAGATAAAGGCTGCCCTGCCAGAACAAAGGGGCACGGCGGAGCACCAGCAGGGACAGTGACTGCGGGACGGGTTACAGAGGAGAGGATATCGGCTGTGAGGGTGCCAGCCGGTAGGCACTAACTCCTCGCAGGGTCGGAGCGGGTCCCTGCAGATCGGGAGCTGCCTGGAGAAACATTAGCCGCTGGACGCAGTGACTCGACAGCGACAAGAGGATCTAAGGGACTATTACTGGCCAGAGACATTGACTTGGCTTCTACAAGACTGTATTCCTGGACTTGCCTTCTTGGCTCTGCGGTTTCCAGCTTCTCGGCGATAGACGGCACTTTGGGGCTCCGGACCAGCAGCCGGAGGGAGAAGCACATAGCGGACGGGTGAGAGGGACGCGCTCAATATCCCTGTGAGCTTGTGATCGCAGCACTTGCCAGTGAGCGAGCGTGTCCTCCTCCTGAGACTGCTCTTTGTCCTGGATTGGGGCTGCTTGTGCGGACGAGCTGCTCGTTTGTGAGGATCTCTAGCCTGGGACGGAACCGGAGGCCGAGCCGGGTTGGGACTGTGTAATTGAGACCATTCTCTCGCCATTCTCCATCGTTTCATACATACGTTTTTTGATTGTGAATATAGGGGGTATTGTCTGGGCTTAGTTTTATTTGGGAATTTAGTATAGTTTATTATATTTTCAGCTTTTGTATAGGTTTCTGTATTTTTATTTTTGCCCAGGTGATTAAAGGCAATTTTAATTGTAAAAAAAACATTGAGAGAACGGTCAGATTTCGTGCCCTGCTAGTTGCCCCTGTTGTATTGTACATGGTGAATTTTATTTAATGGACTAGAATAAGACCTTTCTTATTTACTGGTGACGTCTGTCCTGGGACCTTACCTGCAGGGGGAAATAAGTGAGTGGGAGCGAGTCCCCACCTCGCGTAACTCAGTTGGGATGGCGTAGCGAGACTTCATGCGACCCAGTCAGAGGTGATTCTAGGGTATGTGGGGGCCCCAGGCAAAATAAATCCTGATGGTGAAGCCAGGGAGAGCATGGTGGGGTTTCCCATTTGCGACACCCCTGGACCCACTGTTCACTGCCACTCGTGACAATTTTCAGGTTTTTCTGAATGCTTAAACACTAACAGTGATTCTTGAAGTACTATCTCTGAAATAATTAACACTTTTAGGCAATGTATTTAACAAGTGAGCAATGGGTTCAATCAAATATGAGCTGTTATACTGTTGCAGGTATAATTGGGATATTTTGAGATGGAAACCGGTAAGTGCTGTAGTCTTACTGGTACAGTAATATGTACTGTACTTTCATAATGAGAAGGATCTCTCACTACAGTTTCTCAGTCGTTTATACACTGTGACCGAAAGCATGCACAGAGTGATCCAAGGTTCAAGCTAACATCCCAGAACCACTTCTGCAGGACTATGCACACCTTCACCTTGCTTCAACTCAATTGGTGAGTCCAGTTCACTCATGTTGCAAAACATTACTCGCAACTCTCAATGTGTTGGCACAATTGTCATTGAGAAAACACCTGTACCTTTTGTGCAATACATGAGTCATCAGACAAAACTCAAAGTGCTAATGTACTACAACACACTTCACGTCTGCAAACCCATCCATCCATTTTCAAAACACACAATTCCTGTGAGGGTCGCGGGGCAGCCAGAGCCGATCCCGGCAGTGATAGGGCACAAGGCAGGAATACAACCAGGACAGGATGCCAGGCCATCGCTGGGCAACATATACACAGCAATTTAACATAACCTAAACTGCATGTCTTTGGACAGTGGGAGGAAACTGCAGAGCCTGGAGAAAACCCACACGGCACATGGCAAATAATGCGATTAGACTCAGAGAAATCCAAACGTGTATAATAGAGGATAATGGGATGTTTCAGAACATAGACCATGTTTCAATATCCACTATTGATCGTTTGCTGAGAAGGCACAGGATGAGCATGAAGCAAATATATCGTGTACCATTTGAGAGGAACTCTGATCGTGTAAAAGAGATGTGCTACTTTTACATGCAAGTGAGTATGAAACTGTTTCCAGTACTATTGTGCACTTAGAAGAGACAGAGGTCCACGAAGTGCAGTAAGGCACCATGTTCTAATCACTGTTCCTACATGGTCAGAGAATACTCAAGCTTGATGCCAGCGATGACCACATTGAGTTCATCTATGTGGACGAGGTAGGATTCAAGAGGCGGTGCTGGGGAAGGAACATCATTGGCCAGCGAGCAGGTCCCTGGCCAAAGGGGTGGAAACATAACCATGTGGGCTGCTATCAGTCATTGCATTTTGTTGCTTGTTATATATAAATACATTGATAATTTTTGGGTAGGCAGGATCATCCATGCATCCATCCATTTTCAAAACCACTTAGGGTCGCAGGGAAGCTGGAGCTGATCCTAGCACGCATAGGGTGCAAGGCAGGAACACACCCAGGGCAGGATGCCAGGCCAGCACTGGGCAACACACACACACACATACAGGGCAATTTAGTATGGCCAATTAAGCTAACCCACATGTCGTTGGACGGTGGGAGGAAGCCCACATGTACCCGGGGAAAACATGCAAACTCCATACAGACAGGCAACCCAAGCTGGGTCTTGAACCTGGGACCCCTAGAGCTGTAAGGCAACACACCACTGTGCCACGACTGGCCAGGATCAAACATTGTATAATATAAAGTTCTTTACTGTCTGTGTTGATGGATTCTTTTTGTTTTCCTACATGAATCTTCCATTTTGAGGAGAGAGTTTTATTTTTCTAAACACAGTGTATTCTTAATGCTCAGTGTGAGAAACAGATATGATGTATGTGTGTGTGATTCTGACCCAATTCTTTGATTTTGAGGGCTGTGTATATAGTTTTTAGGCCAGAATTTTCCCCTGTGTGTGTTTAGCAGATGTGACTTTTTATTATGGGCATTGTGTTAACAGTTTAGGAGTATTGTGGTATAATAGTGTGTATGCAATTGGGAAAAACTATAAAACCATTCAAATGTTTTTAGAGAACTGCAAGAAAACCAGTATCTGGTCGACTGTTCACCCCAGAGCAGGAAACGCACATTGTAAATATAAAATAACTGCATCACACTCAGAGAACTGCAGGACCACATAATGGCAGATAACACACATTCCACAACATCAACAGAGTGAGTCTCTCGGCACTCTCTCGTCTACTGAAACTTAATAGAATTGGGATGAAGCAGCTATACAGAGTTCCTTTCGAACAAAACTCAGACCGTGTAAAACAACTGAGATATGAATATCTGCACGTAAGCTATACTATCCTATCATTGGTACTGGATCTGGAAGTGCACGGTGCTACATCATATTGACTGATCCCTGTCTTTTCATACTGTGCTACATTGTTTTGTCATGGAGCTAGAAGCAGATTCAGTGCATCGTGAGCTAATATATGTGGACGAGGCAGGTTTCAATCTTGCAAAAACAAGCGGCCACGGCAGAAATATCATCGGACACCGTGCAATCATCAACATCCCAGGACAACGTGGTGGCAACGTAACAATGTGTGCGGTCCTTCACCATCATGCAATCCTTGGCCCATACAACACTGCACACATCATCACATTTCTGGACACCCTCCACAAACAGACTAATCCCTAATGACTGGGTGCCAGAAAAGCCCAGGTACGTTATCATCTGGGACAATGTTAGCTTCCACCGGGCTGCTGTGGTCCGCAATTGGTTCACAGGTCACCCACTTTTCATCAAACTCAATCGCCCCCATAATCTGCGTTCTTGAATCCTATTGAAGAATTCTTCTCTGTATGACGTTGGAAGGTGTATGATCGCCAGCCCCACCAACGCATACCCCTTCTACAGGCAATGGAGGAGGCTTGTGGAGACATCGATCAGGGGTCATGCCAGGCCTGGATATGGCACTCCAAGCGATACTTTCCATGCTGCCTGGCTCAAGACAACATCGCATGTGATGTGGATGAAGTCTTATGGCCAGACCCACAAAGAAGGTGAGATGTAGCCTAATTTTTTCTGTTCTTTTTCCTAGCACAAATGTCTTTTCTTCTACTGCATTTTTGTTGTTTGAGGAGTGTTAGAACATTGAGAGAAAGAAAAAAAAACATTCCCCTTATTTGTATTGATAATGGGTTACAGTGAGGGAAAAAAGTATTTGATTCCCTGCTGATTTTGTACGTTTAAGAGAGTGCTCCCTTTAAGAGAGTGCTCCTAACCTCAGCTCATTACCTGTATTAAAGACACCTGGGAGCCAGAAATCTTGCTGATTGATAGGGGATCAAATACTTATTTCCCTCATTAACATGCAAATCAATTTATAACTTTTTTGAAATGCGTTTTTCTGGATTTTTTTGTTGTTATTCTGTCTCTCACTGTTAAAATACACCTACCATTAAAATTATAGACTGATCATTTTTTTGTCAGTGGGCAAACGTACAAAATCAGCAGGGGATCAAATACTTTTTTCCCCTCACTGTATGTTCGGGAATACACATTATTAGTATTATTTTTATTTCTTGGCAGACGCTCTTATCCAGGGCGACTTACAAAATAGAAGCGCAATACAAAGTGCAAGAATACAATTCAGTACAAGGCATCAAAAATTTACATTATACAAGGCAATTCAAAACATAATACATTTTACAACTTCCAATTTACACAAGTAAATACAATAAGTAAAGTCATACATCCTGGAAAGTGAAAGCTAAGTGCTGTCAAGATGTTAGGTCCCAGTCAAGGGCTACGGGAAAGGGAGCAAGGGGGAAATCAATAATACAAGTATTAGTAATACAAGGCAAGAAGCATGGTAAAATGTTGTGAAGTGCTACCTTACAGGAGAGTAAAGGGACTAATATTACAACTAATATATCCTTCCGGCGCTAACTCAAGACATCTTTTCAGACAGTACTTGTAATATTAGTCCCTTTAATCCCCGTTAGATAGCACTTCATAGCATTTTGTCATGCTTCTTGGATTATTGATTGATTTTCCTCCTTGCTCCCTTTCCTGTAACCCTTGACTGTACCTTACATCTTGACAGCACTTAGCTTTACTTTCCAGGATGTATGTCCGCACTTACTGCACTTAACTGTATAAATTGGAAGTTGTAAAATGTATTATATCTTGAATTGCTTTGTTTAATGTAAATTTGAATCTGTAATGTTTGATGCCTTGTATTTAACTGTATTCTTGCACTTTGTATTGCACTTATTTTATAAGTCACCCTGGATAAGGGCGTCTGCCAAGAAATAAAAAAAATAATAATAATATTGTGTCGGTATCGGGAGCCAGTGGCGGGAGCGGAGCAGTGGAGTAGTGTGTGCGAGGGAAAGAGATTACCAGGCGAGCCGCAGAGTTCTGGATGAGCTGGAGCGGTGGGTAGTAGTTGCAGGCAGGCCGGCCAGGAAGGAGTTGCAGTAGTCCAGGCGGGAGAGGACCAGTGACTGGACGAGCAGCTGAGTCAAGAAGTTGGTGCGGAAGGGACGGATTCGGCGTATGTTGCTCAGGAAGAATCTGCAGGTGCCTGTCAGTGTGGTGATGTGCTGGGTGTAGGAGAGCGCAGGATCAAGAATGACTCCTAGATTTTTAGCGGAAGAAGCAGGAGAAAGTGTGGTGGATTCCAAGGGGATTGAGATGGGGAGATCAGCAGAAGGTGAGGAAGAGTGGGGGAAAAAGAGGAGATCCGATTTAGAGAGGTTGAGCTTGAGGTGGTGTGACTGCATCCAGGCGGAGATAGCAGACAAACAGGAAGAGATGCGAGAAGGGATGAGAGGGTCAGAAGAGGGAAAAGACAGGAAGATCTGGGCATCATCTGCATAGAAGTGGTAGGAGAAACCATGGGATGCGATGAGGGGGCCCAGGGAGCGAGTGTAGAGAGAGAACAGGAGCGGGCCCAGGATGGAGCCTTGGGGTACGTCTATGAGGAGAGGTTGGGGGGTGGATGAGGAACCTTGCCATGTCACTTGGTAGGTCCAGTCGTTGAGGTAGGAGGAGATCCAGGTGAGAGCAGTTCCAGAGATACCGAGGTCAGCGAGGTAGGAGAGGAGGATGGAGTGATCGACAGTGTCAAATGCTGCAGAGAGATCAAGGAGGATGAGGACTGAGGAGAGGGAGGCCGCCCGAGCACACCGGGGGGAGTCAGTGACTGCCAGGAGAGCCGTCTCGGTGGTGATTCTGAGTCTGAGATGTCCAGGGGTGTCACGAAGAGTTGCGAAGGGGAACAGCCTCTAGACAAGATGAGGTCTAACTGGCAGCCTGCTCTGTGAGTGGGTGGAGACGGAGAGAGAGAAGTTAAAGGAGTAAAAGAGAGGAAGAAATCCGGCAGAGTGGGAGGGTTTGGAGAGGATGGTAGGTGAGGACAGCGAGGGGAGGGAGGAGAGAAGAAAGTCGAGTTCATCCAGGAAGGTGGTGAGTGGACCAGGAGGACAGTAGAGAACTAGAAGAAAGAGGTGAGAGGGAATTCAAAGCTGTTGGAGGCGATAGAGGAGAGAGAGGGGGGTGGCACAGAGAATAGCAGAGAAGGGGAGAGCAGGAGCCCTATTCCCCCCCCACCCAGTAAGACAGGGGGAGTGGGACAGGACAAACACAGAGGATAAGGCAGCAGGGGTGGATGAGTTCTCCGGGGAGATCCATGTCTCAGTGAGAGCGAGGAAATCCAGAGAGTGGTGGGAGGCGAAGGCGGAGATGAAGTCGGCCTTGTTGGAAGCATACTTTACACATTTGGATGCCTGTGTGTATGTGTGTTTACTACATGTATGAATAAACTTTATTGCAAACTGCTATGCCCTGTACATGAAAAAGCAAAAGCCACAAGTGTTTTTCATTTATACTATCATTCATGCTTAGTTGGCGCTTTGTGTGCCTATTCAAATAATGGTTTGTGTGTACTGTATTGCATACGCAACCTATCGTTATCTTTCAAGTCGGAAGCACTGCCCAAGGGGGAGGGGTTGCTGTATAACAAAGCCGTCGCAGGGGCGGAGGCAGCGAGCTGATAAGGGAGCCTGCCACGAGGTGCACCGCAAGGGTGCCTAGGCAACACAACTCCAGACAGTTACCTCAGGGATCCCGTAGGGCCGCACCTGAGCCGTCCAGGAGCGAGGACCATAGTCACGCTCTACCGGGAGCTGTCTGCTATCAGCATATACAAAGCGGGGCTACAGAGGTTAACTCTTATGCCCTCCACTTACAAGAACAAGGCCGGCTGCTCTACTAGTGCAGCTAGGAGCGAGGCCGTAATCTACTTGCACAATGTCTGGTGTAGGCAATCAAGCACTTGTGCGGCCTCCGCGCAATATCATGGCAGTGGACCCCTGATCCAATAGGAGCGGGTCACAGACCCAATGAGAAAAATACAATATAATACATAGCTGGCTAATCAGAAAGAGTAGCCGAGCTGAACAATATACAATAAAAACATATCGCATGACAGGAAGACAGGACAGGAAAACTTCGGAGGTTTCAGGAGAAGCATGCAATCTGCCTTAATGTTTCAAAATAGCCCTATTGTAAATATAAACCAAAGATATTAAATGTTGTAATTTCCAAAACAGGGCAGTTGCCATAATATCAGGTACTGTCAAATGTTCTCTAGCCGAAAACTGTTTTTTTCAGTTTGTTACGCCATGGCGTCCAACTCGTAACACCTTTTTTCACTATGTCACCATAGAGACATTTCAAGCCAGGCAGTTTATTAGGTTTACAAATAATAATAAATAATCTAACTGCTGTTTGACGTCTCCCATGTCAGCTTCTCCTTGTACTGCTTCGAGACAGGACAGAAGATTGCTTTAGTTTCTATGTCGCCACAGTTTCAATGAAGGCACTGTTCCTCGGAAGATGTCACAGAAAATATACAGTATCCTCTTGGACTGGGGCTGGTATTGCGAGACCATGACCGTGCAGGCCCCACACCCCCATCTCCACAGCCATACTTCGTCCCAGTCAGCCTCACTGCGGAGACAAAGGAGTCAAGGAAAAACATCCTTGGCAAGAATTCATGAGCTCGGCAGGATGACGCAAAGAAGGAAATACTACAGAGTAACGAAACAATCACCAATCTAGATGTACACGTAATGTCACTTAAGGAAATATTGAAAGTTTAAAGTTTTTAAATACTGATTATCCCCCAGTCCATTATACTGTGGGTGCAAATATTATATTTCCTCATAGTTTACATTTGCTTACAATAGTATGTTTTTCCAAGGTTTTGCATGTAAACAATACATTAGCTGGTCTTCTCTTATAATATTATTATTGTTATACTGTTTAAAGTTATTGGATCCTATAGGGTATAAAGTTAAAAGTCACACATAAAAGAAAACAACAACATGCCAAAAAATGCAACGAAGTATCCCATAACCACAATATGTAATCTTTACATGCAAAAGTTAATAGAAACAAGAATATCGAAGTTGCCATGGTAAGAATACATAATGTCTCCGTATAGAATAGTATTCAAAGTTATACAGTATATCTAACCTTTAATTAGTTATTTTAAATCAAACTTATGTGTAATGATTGTAGGCTATTCATATTGCAGATATTAAACAACTAAAAACATGATCCTAAGTCAAACTCACTAACAAGCCATTCAGCGGTGGTTCTAGCCCCTTTCATCTCGGGGGGCATGGCTGGGGCCAGTTGTAATCGTAGCGGGGCCATCATCGGGGGGGTGTATTGTCCATGATGTTAGTGGTGGGGGGGGTGCTGACAGTGTTTTGTCCACGGTGCCAGTTAGGGGGGCCACAGGGGGTATGTGCCAAATTTGAGGTATGTGCCTATCCTGCGTTTTCTTTTCTTTCTTATTTCTTTTTTTTTTTACATACCAAAGTAAAGCTGTGACCTTATTTGGCAAAGTAGGGTTCAGGATTTAAATTCACAGTGGCTACCTGAACTAACAGTAATGGGGCACACAACAAGTAAACAGAGAAAATAACTACACTATTCCTACCCTCCCAAATCTTACAGGACAGGTGAGATGCCCCTACTCCAAGATACTTATACAATAGAAAAACTATGGTAATAATAATATAGCCCAAGACAAAAAATATTAATCTTTCTAGACTGTATTAAAGTTCAGCACTTCGGAAAAATAGAATTATTTTGTATTTCAATAAAACAAAAATAATTACTGGTATCCACACACCCAACCAATGTAAATGTCACGGACGGTGTTAATTAGCTCCTTAATCACCATTACTTATTATATTTATATTTCACTTCACTTTATGCAATATGGCTTGTGTATTTTGTTTGGTTCTATATTGCCATTATTTTGTGTGTTGATTATCTTTCACTTTATTGTTTAATTTGTTATTCACTTAGTATTATTTTGATTGTTTGCACGCGTGCCTTATTATTTGTGTTTCTTTGAGCCAATCACCACCGCACAACTCACCTGGGTCCACCTGCACTCTTCACACGCGTCCCCACTTAATCACCCTGCCCTGGGAGAGGAGAGGAGGGAGCGTCTGATACGAGCCGCAGAGACCTCCCACATTGGAAAGTGGACTTCAGCAGACAGGAGGGGAGGTGGCAGACCTGGGAGCAGGACCCAGATCAACACGGCGCACAGGGACAGAATAGTGATGTCGTTCGCGAATGTGCCGGGTCCCGTCTGAGAAAGGATGTCTGTTCTTATGTTTTTATTTCTTATAAATGAATACAAGACAGAATAAAAGTATGAATGTTGTGTTGATGTGCTGCGTATGATGACATTGTCCCGGTGCTCCCGTTTGGTGCAGCACACACACCTCAACACAACATTCAGTCAGTGCGAGTGGTGCGGCCGAGCAGTGTGGCGAAAAGTTCATCTTTAATTACGGGTCAGAAAACAAGATGAGTGACAGGCACAAACGAAGTAGCATTTGGATGCATTTTGATAATATAAACAACAAAGGCAAAATGTAAAAATTGTAAAGTATCATATCAAGCAGGGTCTACTAACAATCTTCACAGACACATTAGAATTATAAATCCATCAATGCAGTTGGAAGAAAACAGGCAAGCTAGCATGCCTGCTACTGAAAATGAAAATACCTGTGCGATTACTGGAACCATTGCTGCTGCAGTGCTCACAGCCACCCCTCAGGCATCAGGTAATGCGACCTATTGCAACCCATAGTTCTATAAGCCAATTTATGCCGAAGGCCATGACCCCAGCAAGACCAAACACAATTGATGAGGTATTGGCTAAAATTATTGCAAGGGAATTCCAACCATTCTCAGTCGTGGAGGACAAGGGATTTAGAAGCTACACCCATGCTCTCAATCCAATGTATGTTCTTCCAAGCAGGAAAACACTCTCCCAAACAACTATTCCAAGACTGTATGACAGACAATGTGCTTCACTGCAAGAAAGGGTTAAAAAGGCTACAGCAGTTTGCCTGACAACTGACTGCTGGACATCCAGAGCCACCACTTCCTTCATGTCTGCTACATGTCACTTCATTGAAAATTATAAAAAATGGTGTCCAATCTTCTGGACTGTTTTGAGTTTAGTGGCAGACACACTTCAGATAACTTGGCAGAGGGACTGCTAAGAGTGCAAAAAAAGGGTGGCAAGTAGAAAACAAAGTGGATTGCTGTGTTACTGACAACGCAGCTAACATCACCAAAGCTTTTTAACATCTTGAAATGGACCCACCACCCATGTCTCGTGCACACAATCAACCTGGTTGTAAGAGATGCCCTGAAGGTGATGAAGCCCACTGTGAACAAAGTGAAGGCGATGCGGGAATTCTTCCATAAGAGCACACGAGCCACAGAGAAGCTGAAGTCTTCTCAACGCCAGATGGGTATGCCTGAGCTGAGGTCCAAACAAGAAGGTGGAATTCAACATTTCATATGCTGAAACGGGTTCTGGAGTCCAAGGATGCAATCATCTCTACCTTGGCCATTATCAATGCACCTGTTGATGCTCTGAGCCAAGAAGAGTGGGAGGAAGTGCGAGAGACATGCACTGTTCAGGAACCCTTTGAGCAGTCACTGTGGAGATCAGTGCAGACAGGTACAATGGACAACTGTTTTTACATTAGTATTACATAATTGCATATTTGAGGTGCATATTAGAGGGGAATGGCAGTAATAATAGACAAGAATAAACTGAACAAAGTCCATATACCACATAATAAAACAAAGCATAATTCTGAGTTTTCTCTTTTTTTTTCAGCTACGTGACAGCCTCCAAAATGCTACTCCTGTGCAAGGGTCTGCAGAGAATAACAGCCCACCACCAGACAGGAGGAACAGTAACCAAAGGGAAAGAGAGAGAGTTGGTGACTGCTCTCTGTGCATCTATGGAAAGAAAGTTCCACAGAATGGAATACAATACTGTTCTCTCAGAAACCACCATAATGGACCCAAGGTTCAAACAGCTGTCCTTCAATGACAACAGAGCTGTTGATGAGGCACCTCAAAGAGTAACAGCAGCAGCAAGATGCAGCCCCAGCAGCCAGCAGGCTACACCACTAGGAGGCCAAGAGGGAGAAGAGGGAGCAGGGGCACTAGAAGTGGAGCCACAAACGTCTGCTGTTTGGAGGTTCTTTGATGAAAGAGCAACAGGAGACACTGCAAGAAGGAATCCCACAGCAGATGCTATACTGGAAGTAAGATCCTATCTTGAAGAGCCCCTTATCCAAAGAGCCACAGACCCGCTGAGCTGGTGGGAGACCGAGGCTTCAGTCTACCCACGACTGGTCAAGGTGATGGCAGGGAGACTCTGCATCGTAGCAACATCAGTCCCTTCAGAAAGAATCTTCTCCAAAACAGGGCAGATAATAACAGAAACCGGATCAGCCCCTGTAAGCTGAGGCACTTAGACTTTCTTAATGCCAGTCTGCACTAAAGACAAGGTCACTGGTAATATATACATCTAGAACTGTTGGATGCTGCCGTTATGCGCATTGTAATTCATTTTTTATTTGTTATATGGTTCCATTTTGAGTGTGGTTTGCTTGGAATGGTTTGTGTTTTGGATAGTTCAATATAAATAAAACGTTCAATACACGTGTAATAGTGTTTGATGTTTTCACATGATTTACGTTTTTTTTTTAATACAAAACATGTAAATTATGGTATTCTGGAAATTATAAGATTAAGTATAATTACATTGAATAAGTGATGTATGTGCACACATACCAATCATAGGTCCAAACATTGCTAAATTTGCCTGAATTATAAAAGCCAGAAGTGGTACTAAATGAAGAGCCATTTGGGAGCCGAAAGAGCCGGCTCTTATTGCTGAATTGAGCCAAATGGTCTGGCTCACTGAAACCAGCCGGAATTCCCATCACTAGGACAGAAGCAGAGAGAGATGGATTCCTCTGGAGGCTACAGTGAGTGCACCTTTGGTTTCGCTGATTTCCATGGAGTGTGGAAACGTAGAGAAGTTTAAGACGCCAAGCTGCGAGTGATTTCCTGCTGTGCCCACCCCTCTCCCCTCCTTGGATTATAAGCGATCATTCAAGACATTGAACATTACAGTGTCTGTTTACATACTGGACCTACTAACCTGGGCGCTGTGTTGCTTGGGTATTCCTCCATGCAGTGGGCAGGGCAGCTGGAAACCGGCAAACAGGGAAACCGGCAAACAGAGAAAGCGAGAAGAGGGTTAACATTAACGTTAACGAGGCTGACCCGGCAGTCCACTGTCCACATTCCGCCCTGCAGTGAGATGGTGCTGTGGGCACAGGTGCCAGAGTTCCCCCACATAGCGGAATACTGTGTCCTGATCGAGGCTTGGGATGAGGAGCGAGAGCGGCAGGTGGCACGGACCATCACGTGGGTATGCCAGGGTAGGGTCCCGTTGCCAGTGTTAAATCTTTTCCCCTACCCTGTAGATGTGCCCCAGCGCTGCCCACTGGCTAGACTCTCCCGTATAGACCAGCAGGACATTATCACTGAGGATGAGGCGACATTCCAGTTCCGATATCCAGACATGGTAGAAGTGGGGGTCCGTCCGGTCCAGACACAGGGGGTGACAGGGCCCGTGGACTGGACAGGGGGAGCCACCGACTTGTCCAGGGAGCAGTGAGGATGGTTAGGCCCTGTTGCAAAAGTGGTGTTGCGTCTAGTAATGTAACCATTCCTTATATCCCAGGACATTAGTTTATAGACACTGTTGCACCGTTTGTAGTAGAACACTTGCATTTACTCATAAGGCAGTTCCCTAATCTCAATCCCTTACACTGGTTTATTTATGGACTTCCTTCCTAATTGATAGGGTATTACTGTTTGTGAAATAACTATTTCCATACAGTCAAAGTTTCATGACATTAGACTTTAAACTAACTCATATCTCATTCAATTATTTATTCATTTATTCTACATCAAGTTATATCTTCAGTAACGTCCGTATTTTCCCACGTTTCATTCAATCACCATCAGAAGCTCTCTGTGCTAAAAGTGGCAGCACATTTGTCTCACACACATCAAACTCGCCTTTTCCTGCTTCCCAAGCCTTATCAACTTACTCAGACCCTCGTCAACTTACTCAAACCCTCTTCAACTTTGGTCAACATTGCTCTGCATTCTAACAGCTATTCTTTCTCCTATTCTTAATTTCTTACAAGAAATGTATTCAGGTTTTTTTATCAATATGTTTTATTTATATTTATACAGATGTCACTCCATTATTCGTTTATTGAAGTCATATATGTACCTAACAAAATATTAGCCAATAGGCCATTGATCTCAATAATGATTCCCATAATCCTAGGACACCTTCTCTTTTACTCTTCCTTTCCATTCTTACTTTTCTCCTGTAAAGCATTTTATATTACTTGAGCTTACTTATTCTATAGTTGTAATCTTATACTTCTGCGGTATCTTACCCTTTTCCTACATCACTCATCTTAAAACCATGGTCTACTTTGACTTTCATTTCAGGTATTATATGCTAGGCACCAATAACCAAACATTTTCTGAAAGACTGTAACATGTCACCAGACTGTTTACATTCTCCTGCTTTCACAGGCTGTCAGGGCTGCACCAGGCTCTCTTCTAGCCTTTCGTTTCCTTGAATTTGACTTTTGACAGAGCTTGTCCATAACATGATGTTTAACAAACAAATTCTGGTTCTTCTTGTGGAGACACCATGACTATTCATGTATTACTATTATTATCCATCTGTTTATTCAATGTATATTTTGGATTACTTTTCTTATAATAGTCTTTCTTTCTGATTTCTGATGCTTGAGGCACTCTGTATAGAGCCAAAGATCCTCATGAATATGATAAATCTGTTGTTACATTTTTAAATATAATTCTAAAATGATTGCCAAAACATAGACATTTACCTTATATCACCTTCAAACTATACATATTCATAAACACACAAAGCACATACACATTGATATCTAAAGATAATTCAGATATCCGATCTGTGGCATGTTTTATTGACCCTGCAGTGTCTCAAACAGCCCTTATAACTTATTATTTAAGCTTATGATTATTTAGAATAAAATGTCAAATAATCCCACTCGATTATTTCATTATTTCACTATCTCAGTTTTCTTGATCCATTGTGAAAAAGTTCTGTTATTTCCTCCTCATCTGTAGAGGCTACATTAGCCCACTCCCCGGTCTGATATTCTCGTAGTAACTGTATCCAAATGTTGGGCGGACATTTAGCCTTCACGATGATGTGTACATCGTGCGGGTGAAGGAGGTGAATAACCATCTTTTCATCTAGAATATCCCAAAAAGTTGTGTTACCCTGGTTTGGTTTTAATTTTGGGAGGGACGCCCATATCATTTCTTTTTCTCCTGGGGAGAAGGGGACATGGGTTTTAGTCGTATAGACTATTGATTGACCTTCCTCTTTACTCTGTCTAGTTTTGACTTGCATGGGTGCAGCTGGGACCGTTTTCAGAGCGGTCAGATCTGGATACAATGTATTATTATAACCAAAATCAGTGATTGATTTATATTCCGGATTATATGGGGGAGGAGCGCTAGCAAAACCTCCTTTTTCATATTCCCATGCTTTGCGATCTAAATCATCCCAATCGGGCCTGTCGTCCTCGGAGTGATCTGTGTCGCGACGCGCTCCTAACACGGCAGCACATCGCGCACCTACACCTTCACCTTTTCTGACCACTTTTCTTGCCCTTCTAATTTGCCTTGTAGTTCTATTAATTCTATCGTATTTTTCACAACTTCTGCTCTCAATTCACATTACTGTTTATGATGATCTTCCATTTCTGTTATTTTCTTTTCTTGATTCTCACCAACCTGACACAATATCACAATTCCTTTCTCTGTCTTATCTGGTTGTTGTTGCTTCCACCAGTCCCGGTGCTCCTTCGAAGACCAGTCTTTCTCCCAACTTCCTTCCAACATTTTCTTCTCTACATTCTGTTTTTTTATTTCTCAAAAAACCAATAATGCTGGTGTCACTCATTGTGACGATTTATCTGAAATATTACATTATTATATATTATATATATATATATTATAATAAAAACAAACACTCTAGTAAGGTACGGACACCCGTACATGACACTGGCTAAGGTAAGGGAACCCATAAACAACCATAAGCACCCCCGGACCTAGGACAGCCTGTAACTTGCTAACTTGCTGTTTTGTTTGCTTCTCATCGTTTGCTGCTAGTTGCATGCCAAACGAGTTCGTTCTGTCCAAAATATAAGCTTTTTTTCTTCTAATAAACTCAATACAAATACAGTGCACTAGCAACTATTTCCCTTTCAAAAGTTGTAGTCCCGTTTCAGTTAAAACAAAATGTGTGCTTCAAAGAAAGAAAATACTATTGCTGCTGACTTGTGTTTCTTTTCCCTCTTTACCTGCTCTTATCACAAAGCTTCTCAACACAATCTCAGGTGCAGGTGCACTCTGCGCTATCCTTTGCCCGAGCTTTGTCCAGGAAAACTAGCCATCTTAGTTCAACACGGGCTCTCCTTACCTGCGAGTCACACGGGTCCAGTTCACTTTGCAAGTGAACAGTCTCTTCTCAGAAACAATAAGGAAACTTGGAAAGAAACACAATCCCAGGTCGGTGTTAAAAAAAAGTTCTTTGTTTTCATATTAAAAGAAAACATTTGTATTTTCTCTGCACACTTCACAGCTCCAATTAGCACACTCAACTAATCCCTGCCCCCCTCAGAACCGTCACTAAAGAAAGGTACTCACAGTCATTTTAAATATGACATCCTGTAGTGTTTCATTTCAAAATATGATCTTATTATCACTTGAACCAAATAAATCCTTTGACCCACTAATACCAAATTACAGTTAGGGGGGCCACAGGTGTGATTTGAAAATACGATCTTCCATGTCTTTCTGTTGTGTTTTGACCTGGGGATCTGTAATTGTCCAAGTGGCTACTGCACATGTACTTATTTAATATTAAATGTGTTATTTAATTAGGCTTGGTTCTGGTGAGCATGTACAAGACGTCAGCTTTTTAAATAACTGTGTGTATTGGATCATACACATTTTAGAAATACTCTCTCAAACTTCCCGCATTGGTACCTCACCAGGGAGGTAGAAAACAGCAATAGCATTGAAAAAGTGTGATTGTAGTTCTGCTCTTCTGCAATATATTTCTACAATATCTTTAACATCTTCTTTAACATTGTTTTAAAGGCTGGGACCAATATGGTGGAATATCTCCAACACACGGACATTGAGAGACTCGACCCCTTTGTGCTGCTGCTCAGAGACCAACTCTCAGTTGTCTCTGAGTAGGCTATGGATCAACTTCCTTTCCTAATATGAAGGAGACCATGGATACAAAACCTATGAAAAACAGGTGATTATTGTTATTCTTCTCATTATAAACTACTTAATACATCTCTCCCATAAAGTACAACAGGATAGTGGTGACGTCATTCAGGATTGGATTGCCATTGGTCAAAAGCCCTCTGAGAGAAATTGTGTGGCGACACTCCACACTCTTAGAAGAAATTGTTCTGCACAGAACCATAAAGGGTTCCTCGAGTAATCGCTCTGGTGGATCCCTTTATGGTTCTATGTAGAACCCCTTCAAAGGGGTTACATGAAGAACCCCCAAACATAGCGTTCTACACAGAACCATTCGTTTTAAAATGTTATATATAGAACCCATTCAAAAGGGGGACACGTGCTATACCTGAATTTGTTTTCCAAATACAATCTTTAAAAAATGTATGAGTTCATATATACAAACACACATACACAACGTAGAAATCACACTACTAGTGAAGTAACTTCATTTACATTATATGCCACAACTCCTCAATTTGGAACGCAAAAACAAGACATCTGATGTAAAAGTGTAAACTAATTACGAACAGCACTTTTGATTTTTATCTTCAATTCAGGGGCTACTTATTCGAACAGTAAACTGTATTCTCTCTTCAGAGTGACTGGAATGTTTTTGCCTACATTCAACTTAAATATGAAAGTTTCCAAAAACGGCATAGTTTTCTTTAAGGCTATTCAATGCCAAACACAAAATTCTCTCTGCTTTCAGTGCTTGTCCTTCAGCACAATTACACAGGTTCATGATGTTCTCATTTCAATACATTGTTTTCTTATTTAAACTATTTGACTTTGAGCTTACATTGAGAATAAAATCACTTTTGCAAGTAAAACCTGGCCAAGAAAGGAAGCAGCACTACAATAAAACAATACACAGAATACAAAGCAGTTCCTTCAAAAGTGAAAGTGATAAAGAGTGATGTCTGTCAGTAAATTACGTTGAGATACATATTGGTTATTTTGAATTAGGAGTCCAACTTCAATATCTTCTATTAACAAGCCAAAATACAGATCAGAATTACGGGTAATTGAAAAGAATATGTAGCGCCTAGGTAAGCTTGGATGTGTTCAGAGAAACACTAAAAACGGATTGGCTTTATTTGTGGAATGCAATCCTGAAGAGTATTTGATATTTTGGGTAATAAGCTGACCGAAAATATTAGGAGAGCCATATGCACAAAATAGTATAGTCTCCTAGTGCACGTCACCGCCCTCTATTGCATAATCTACAACACCTTATACATCAAACCCAATTTACTAATATTATTGTTATGCATTCATTTGTCACATCTGCCTTTGTTGGTTAGGATAACAGTACAGGATCATCAAAATGTACTGTAACGAAACCTGTCCTAGTAAGGTCGTGTCCTAACTGGATTTGACAGAGGAGCGTGTAGCTGCCACCACCTTTGGGTTACCGGACGGTCCGGTCGAATAACCCTGGAAGCTAAAATTAGTGATGTTAAAGGGAGAGTGAAAAGCCAAGAGGAAGTATATAACCAAGTCTATTTAATAACCAATTTAATACGCTGGGTACACAATGTGCAATTTAGGCAAATAGAATAACAATCACAGTATCACTAAACAATCCATAAAAAGTCAATATCCATTAAACAGTTAAGTTAATTTCTCCCTCAAATACATACGACCAATTAATATAATAAAACCGCAATTGACCTTCATTAAAGAAATACTAAAATAAACCATACAATAAACACCAATGTAAGTGAAAAGAAACCACAATATAAACATCAGATAAACCATACAATAAACACACCAATATAAGTTACCACAATTACAACAGCAATTTCAACTATAAAAGCAAAATACAAACTCTTCAATGTAAAGCCAAAAAAAAAAAAAAAACGGGTTAATTGTTGTTTTAGATCAATTGATTGGAATATAGCTAATAGGATCAGCACAATCCAATCAATCAATCACTCACTTGGCCCTGTTACACAGACTGATTAATAGCAGTATGTTTAAGTCTAACCATAAATTCATAAATTATAGCAAAGAAACTGTTACTATGTTTAAACTTGGTTTTATACAAGTCCTTGCCCAATGAAAACATGTAATCAAATACACATAATCCCACAAACAAACACATATAGATTTAAAATAGAGTCAGAGAGCTCCCGTCAACTGAACAGCTCCCCAGCATTTGGCGCACACTGCACACTGCACACTGCACACTGCACACTGCACACTGCACACTGCACACTGCACACTGCACATGTAAAAACAAGCAGCCCCCTATTATCTGCACACAAACCAACACAAGCAATGCTAGCCGTAGAAAGAGTCTCTCTTGTGTCTTCTGAGCACTGCTTATATCCCCATCTGCTCCCGGTATGACATCCCGTGATTGGTCGCAATGCTCAGTCCAATTAGGGTTAATAAGAGCCAATTCAATCAGTGACAGAGCCGACTGGCTCATCACAGTACTACTATATTTACAGCATGACATAACAGCGCGGCGCTGGAGCGGGAAAGTGCGCTTCTTTTTGCACATCGTCTACATGCGCGAAAAGCCTGGACACTTGGGCTAAAAAAAAGACAAACATAGAAAGTGTGAAATATGAACGTTAACATTGTAGCGCAAACATTGGGCTTCGAGCCACGTGTAACAGACAGTGCGATTCAGAACAAAGTCAAAAATAGCTTCTGCACAACAATACAACTCTTAGCTAGTAAATTCATGTGGAAAATGGACGCCCCGTCTACAGGGCTGCGGCAAGTCGTGGCCTATTTGTTGGGGAAGGATGTTGAGCTCGGTTTTCCAAACGAGCCGCTGCATATTGACCTATGTCTATTGTCTAAATGTCTATTTATTTATTGATGTATTCATTTATTTATTTCAACATGTATTGATTCATTGATGATTTTCTCTGTGTATTCATTTTTAATTCTGGCATGGATTATCCTGCATACAAAAGCAAAGGCCCGGGACAGTGCGAGCATGACTTATACAGCGCAGTGCAATCATGGTCGCTGCTTGACATCGTCCTGCAAATAAAAAAACATTGGCTGGATGTCAAGTCACACATTGCCGGGCCAGACCTCGAACCCGGATCCTCCGGATCGTCACCCTGCTGCTCTCCAGCTGAGCTACTCCGGCAACGGAGCATCGGCGCGGAAGGGCGCTATTAACTGTGCGCTGTTTCTGCCGTCACTCATCTCCTGCAATGCCGTGTTTATGTGAGAGCTGTGACGCGCTGTAGCAGCAACTACATGTTTACTACATCTCATCTCCTCTGGGGTTTCAGTGTTTGTGAGACGGTGACACTAAACGCTGAAGTATAATGTCGGCCAATAAGCGCACTGGACACCGCCCACTGGCTGTGATTGACACAGCGGGCTTGTATGACGTCATTCACTGCTACAATGATCGAGCGCAGAAATACACCGTGGTCGTGCAAAAATGCTTTTTCTACTCTTGCGGTTTTTATTTTACACTACAGGAATAAATAACTAAACCATTATTAAATACATAGATACATGTCCCTGCCGATTCCAATGTTGGCGATTCATTGAACATGTAGCACTATTTGCACATGCATGTATTTATTGTCTCACATTAGAGATGAGATGTAGAAAACATGTAGTTGCTGCTACAGCGCGTCACAGCTCTCACATAAACACGGCATTGCACATGCCTGTAGCCAAAGTCCGTTTTTTTGTCTTCATTAAAATGATCCTTTACAGGAGTATTACATGCGAAGCCAAGGCCGGCCCTATCGGAATAGGCAAATGCTAGGGGCGCCCGAAAGAGTGAACATTTGTACGGAGGTTTGTTGCACTCAGTGCTTGTTATTGTGTGGAACCAAGTCACAGCAATTCCTGGTTATTAGCCAATAGGATGTGAGTGTTAATATGGGATGTCCTGTATAGAGCTGCTGTTAGGGAGTCAGTCAGTGAGTTGCACTGGGCAACAGCGGCACTTTGTACTGTCAAAAACAACACAAACACAGCTATTGGGTTTTGCTGATTTCTATACATAAGCAGCTCAAATTGGACATTGTCAACCTCGCCTCTAAAATATAAAAGTGCGCACACGACCGGGGGTCACGGTGCCATAGCTTGTGTTCACCTAGAAACTCGTCCGGCAGCGGCGGACGCAGCGGATTTCAGTGCAGACGCGTTTCAGCAGCGACACGTTTCCATCACACCCACCGGCACCGCGTCCAGTTTGCATATATAATGTTGCTTGATATGGGATTTTCCGCTGCTGATGTGTGGTTGTGAAGCAAAGATATGTTTGAGTCCAAATCTGCCTGATTTCATGGAGATTTTGAGCTGTTTTTTGACTTGTCTCCAGTTGTTAACATCTTCCCCAGAACCCGCACCCTGAATTACTCAATCGTCTTCGCCCTCATTTTTCAACACTAATTTTGTGCAGTGCACAGTGGGACAAAGGGAAATGGTACAGACTTTAATCTAATAAGACACAAAATGCTTGAAAGTTTCTATTATGTTTATCTATATGACTACAATAATCTTTAACAAATTAAAATGTAAGTGGTCTGAAACCGTTTTAATACAAATATATACATTTATTTAACCAGTTGATTTTTGTACTTTGTGAAATGAATGTACTAAATATAAGCAACGGGGTAAATGACTAATTCACAGATTTAGTCCATGTCTGGACCTTGACTATACCTTGACCAAGAAATGTGGACCCTGACACAACATAATTGACTACCCCTGCTGTAGAACATTGCTACATTATGCATATTGCACTAAGGTGTCTGTAATATCGTTTTTTCGTGCAATACTTTTTTAATACTGTATTTATAATTCATTTTATGTCACTTGTTTCTTTAATACTGTTTTTATACTGTTTGTGTGGGGGTTTTGTTTCTAAAATAAAGAAGATCTCAAAGACATAAAGCTATGCAGTCTGTGAGTGTATGAACACAATGACCCTGCGATGCAGGGGGCACCACTTAAAATCTTGCCTAGGGCACCAAATTGGCCCTGTGCGCAGCAACTGACGTTATGCAAACGACATCAAGCTGGATAGTGAGTATGGGGTGAAAAGAGCAGGAGAGACGGGAGAGAAAGCAGGCAGCAGCGTCATTGTCGCAGAATATTGAACATATGTTCAAAAACACTGCCAAACAGGGTAAGGTTGTTATATTTACTACCTAATCTAACAGTTGAGATAGATAACGCTAACTACGTGCTAGCAAACAGTCGTCAACTCCACGCAGAAGGTAGCTAATGTTTTTACTCGTGTGTGTCTGTGTCTGTCAGATTACACAAAAACTACAAGACCGATTTTCACGAAACTCAGTGGAGGGGTGTAGCATGGGTCAAGGAAGAACACAGTAAATTCTGACCATTATCCATCCAGTGGGACTAGCTAGCTACAGTGACCGATTCAGAAGATGTTTACCCTGAATATGTGTGATGTGTCGGCGCTCCATTCACGTGTGTGTGTGTGTGTGTGTGTGTGTGTGTGTGTGCGCATGTGTCTGTGTGTCTGCGTGCGTGCATGCGTGTGTTTGGACTGAAAAAGGTGGTACATGATCTTGGTAAGCAATTTGACAACATTGTAGTAAATATTTTCGGTGCATCAAAAAGCGTCCTCGTTAAGATAGCAGCAGACAAGCTAATCCAGCACAAATTAGTGCATAAAAAGTAACCAAAATGAAGTATTTAAACCTCATAATTGAATACAAAATGAGGGGAAAAACTGCAAAAAGGTCCACTTTTTGAAAAAAAGAACCCCCCTTCCACTAGGCTGGCTACGGGCCTGTTGCAGGAGATGAGTGACAGCAGAAACAGCGCACAGTTAATAGCGCTCTTCCGGGTCTTTCCGGAGTTGCCCGAGTAGCTCAGTCGGGAGCGCGTCAGACTGAAGGTATGAAGCCCCAGGTCCGATCCCTGGCTCTGGCAATGAGCTACACTGTTTCCACTTCCACACTTTTACTCTGCACAACAATCTGACGCAGAGCAACCATGATTTTACAGCAAAGTGAAATCATGGTCACTCTGCTTCAGATTGTTCTGCAAAGTAAAAGCTTTCATTTCATGTTGTGTAAAAAAAGTGCAAAAGTCCAAAAGTGTCTTGACAAGTGTTGAAATTAAAGCTAGACCCACGCTAACGCGATTCTTTAAATCCCAGACGATATTTAAAATGGTGGGCTGCTCACATTTAACGACAGGCAGGATTTCACGGAATTTAGGTCTTTTGCATCATGATGCCCCAAAACAACTATTGTTATTTGAGGTATTTGAATCAATACTTATGAAAGTCAAAATCAAAAACTCAAAATAATGTAACTTGTTTTCGTGGATGTGCTCGACTCTCATTGGCTGCTGCCGGTCTCGGACCCGAGTCGCATCTTTAATATGAATTGTGTTGGATCTACTCGCCTGCCTGGCGAGCTGCAGGTTTGAGCAGAGGGCAGCGGCTCATCGGTTAGGCCCCGACCTGCTGCTTTCTGTTCAACCGGACACTCAATGACTCCATTGAATGAACAACCGGCTTAGATTGTACTTTTCAAATTGTGTAAAAAATAGTTGGTTCTTTAATATGTTATTCATACAATTCTATGCTTAACTTAAACCCTCTACAGTTAAAAATAATGAAAATGCTCTGATTAAGGTTCAATTAAGCAATCGAGAGCTGTGTTGGAACAGATACCACAGGCAGTGCCCATCTTGCCCATCTTGCCAAAGACTATCAACATCAATATTATTAGCATTAGTAATGTAACTATTCTCAATTTCCCAGCTGAGCTCACAGACACTTTCACTGACCCCCCCTCCTTCCTGGGGGGTGAATCCCTTCCTAATTGATAGGGTATTTCTGTTAGTGAAAGGACTATTTCCATACAATATCATGCCTTTAGACTTTAAACTATATCTCATTCAATGATTTATTTATTTTACATTAAGTTATACCTTCAGTAACTTCCTTATTTTCCCTCATATTCCATTCAACCACCTTCACAACTCTCATGCTGAAAGTGGCAGCACATGTCTTTCACACATATCAAACTCCCTTTTTCCAGCTTCCCAAGCCTTATCAACTCTTAAACCCCTCGTCAACTTCCTCAAACCTTCCTCAACATCGCTCAGACCCACTAAATTGCTCTGTATCCTAAAAGCTGTTCTTTCTCCTTTTCCTAATTTCTTACAAGAAAATTCAAGTTATATTTATTGACATGTATTATTACTATTTATACACACATTTCACTCCATTATTTTAACTAAAATATTTACTTAACAAAATATCTTTTAGAAAATAAGCCTTTTAATTGATTTCAATAATGATTCCCAGGTACCTCAGGAAAACAAAGTTTCAAAAAATGTGTCCAGTCAATGATTTCCCCAATGAAGAGTTTGCGTGGGCACTAAGACTGTCCACCTGCGCGGCTCATATGTCCTTATTGTGTCAACTTCCTCCTATTGAAGTCCAATCTACACCGGTACATGTTCAGAAGAACTGTTCCCGAAACTAGGTTGAACTGATCAATAGTTAATTTCTTACCTACACATTGTATTTAGGGATCTTATATCTGGGAATTTCAAAAACTCTTCATTGTGGAACTCACAGCTACCAAACGACCCTTTAATTTCCTGGAGTATCTGGTTATCTATTGAAGACTCTGTATAGGAAGTTGAAGAAAGTGTTTTGTGATAATTATATAATGTTTTATATTAATACTAGCATTAGAAGTAGTTTGTATACAGACTGAGCAGATTAGATTTAGCAGCACAAGTAAAGGGTCAACAAGGTTGATTTGTTAGAAACTCCTGTCAGAAATGAAAGATCACCCAGTGCCGAAATAGCCTACAGATGTCTGCTGAGAATTTGTTTATGACTTAATCGTTTCTCCAGATAGGCAGGAATTGTTTCTGTTAACGAGCGATTGACACTAGGTAAATGACGACCGTGGGATCGCATCTTCCTAGTGCACATCAAAGACGGACATCTGCTTTGGATCCATCACCTCTTCACGGGAGGACAGATCATAAAACAGACCCGGACCTGTATCTTCTGATTGGATGAACGGCCATAAGATGTTACGTCATTTTCCTATAAAGCTGCACTCATGTTGGTAAACATTAAGTTCTCACTGAAGGAATTATTCCTGACGTGGGGCTTCCGAGCGGCTTGATTAAAGTTCTATTTGCTTTATCTCCACGATTTCTCCACTGATTTCCGAGACGGTTCTACATCTATGTATTCATATCTTCACCATATTTTACTGTTTCCTCAGATTCCCATTTCAGAAATTAGCTCAAATTCAATTTTCAACATTTTATTTTGTATTTCTGGGTTGTAAAATAGTATTTTATTTTTATTTTCTCCTTTAAATGGTTCAATGTTAATTTAGCTCACTTCTTCAATGCTTGTCATTTTATATTTCTATAGTATCCTTCAAATTCGTACCCTTTGACTACTTCACTCATCTTAAATCCAAGGTCTAATTTATTTCAGGTATTTTATGCTGGCCCCAAACATTTTCTGAAAATAAGACTATAATATATCACTATTCTGTTTACATTCTCCTGCCTGGATTTTACATCAGGCTGTCAGGGCTGCACCAGAGTGCTGCTCCTGTGGATGTCAGCCTTTCATTTCCCTTTAATTTGACTTTATAGAATTTGTCCATAATATGATTTTTAACAAACAAATCCTTGTCCTTCTGGGTCTTAGACAACACCATTACTATTTATTTACTTTATTATTACTTTATTTTTATTATTTAGTGTATATTGTGTATTACTTTAACATTATTCTCATAATAGAATATATAATTTATTTATAATTTGTGATGCCTTATGCACTCTATATGCACTCTATATACAGTTAAATGTTTAGATCCAGCCTGGAGCTGAACCTCTGGAGCCACTGGGGAGCTGTTCAGTTGACGGGAGCTCTCTGACTCTATTTTAAATCTATATGTGTTTGTTTGTGGGATTATGTGTATTTGATTACATGTTTTCATTGTTTAAACTTGGTTTTATACAAGTCCTTGCCAATAGTAACAATGTCTTTGCTTTAATTTATGAATTTATGGTTAGACTTAAACATACTGCTATTAATCAGTCTGTGTAACAGGGCCAAGTGAGTGATTGATTGATTGGATTTTGCTGATCCTATTAGCTATATTCCAATCAATTGATCTAAAACAGCAATTAACCCGTTTTTTTTTGTTTTTTTTTGGCTTGTTGTGAATTTTGGCTTTACATTGAAGAGTTTGTATTGTGTTCTTTTGTAGTTGAACTTGCGGTTGGAAGATCGTATTTTTTTTTCGCCACACTGCTCGGCCGCACCACTCGCACTGACTGAATGTTGTGTTGAGGTGTGTGTGCTGCACCAAACGGGAGCACCGGGACAATGTCATCATACGCAGCACATCAACACAACATTCATACTTTTATTCTGTCTTTTTTTTTTTTTTGGCTTGTTGTGAATTTTGGCTTTACATTGAAGAGTTTGTATTGTGTCCTTTTTTAGTTGAAATTGCTGTTGTAATTGTGGTAACTTATATTGGTGTGTTTATTGTATGGTTTATCTGATGTTTATATTGTGGTTTCTTTTCACTTACATTGGTGTTTATTGTATGTTTTTTTTTAGTATTTCTTTAATGAAGGTCAATTGCGGTTTTATTATAATAATTGGTCGTATGTATTTGAGGGAGAAATTAACTTAACTGTTTAATGGATATTGACTTTTTATGGATTGTTTAGTGATACTGTGATTGTTATTCTATTTGCCTAAATTGCACATTGTGTACCCAGCGTATTAAATTGGTTATTAAAAAGACTTGGTTATATACTTCCTCTTGGCTTTTCACTCTCCCTTTACATCACTAATTTTAGCTTCCAGGGTTATTCGACCGGACCGTCCGGTAAACCAAAGGTGGTGGCAGCTACACGCTCCTCTGTCAAATCCAGTTAGGACACGACCTTACTAGGACAGGTTTCGTTACAGTACATTTTGATGATCCTGTACTGTTATTCTAACCAACAAAGGCAGATGTGACAAATTAATGCATAACAATAATATTAGTAAATTGGGTTTGATGTATAAGGTGTTGTAGATTATGCAATAGATCTCAACGTAATTTACTGACAGACATCACTCTTTATCACTTTCACTTTTGAAGGAACTGCTTTGTATTCTGTGTATTGTTTTATTGTAGTGCTGCTTCCTTTCTTGGCCAGGTTTTACTTGCAAACGTGATTTTATTCTCAATGTAAGCTCAAAGTCAAATAGTTTAAATAAGAAAACAATGTATTGAAATGAGAACATCATGAACCTGTGTAATTGTGCTGAAGGACAAGCACTGAAAGCAGAGAGAATTTTGTGTTTGGCATTGAATAGCCTTAAAGAAAACTATGCCGTTTTTGGAAACTTTCATATTTAAGTTGAATGTAGGCAAAAACATTCCAGTCACTCTGAAGAGAGAATACAGTTTACTGTTCGAATAAGTAGCCCCTGAATTGAAGATAAAAATCAAAAGTGCTGTTCGTAATTAGTTTACACTTTTACATCAGATGTCTTGTTTTTGCGTTCCAAATTGAGGAGTTGTGGCATATAATGTAAATGAAGTTACTTCACTAGTAGTGCGATTTCTACGTTGTGTATGTGTGTTTGTATATATGAACTCATACATTTTTTAAAGATTGTATTTGGAAAACAAATTCAGGTATAGCACGTGTCCCCCTTTTGAATGGGTTCTATATATAACATTTTAAAATGAATGGTTCTGTGTAGAACGCTATGTTTGGGGGTTCTTCATGTAACCCCTTTGAAGGGGTTCTACATAGAACCATAAAGGGATCCACCAGAGCGATTACTCGAGGAACCCTTTATGGTTCTGTGCAGAACAATTTCTTCTAAGAGTGTGGAGTGTCGCCACACAATTTCTCTCAGAGGGCTTTTGACCAATGGCAATCCAATCCTGAATGACATCACCACTATCCTGTTGTACTTTATGCGAGAGATGTATTAAGTAGTTTATAATGAGAAGAATAACAATAATCACCTGTTTTTCATAGTTGCCTATAGGTTTTGTATCCATTGTCTCCTTCATATTAGGAAAGGAAGTTGATCCATAGCCTACTCAGAGACAACTGAGAGTTGGTCTCTGAGCAGCAGCACAAAGGGGTCGAGTCTCTCAATGTCCGTGTGTTGGAGATATTCCACCATATTGGTCCCAGCCTTTAAAACAATGTTAATGAAAGGTACTCACAGTCATTTTAAATATTACATCCTGTAGTGTTTCCTTTCAAAATATAATCTTATTATGACTTGAACTAAATAAATCCTTTGACCCACTAATACCAAATTACAGTTAGGGGGGCCACAGGTGTGATTTGAAAATACGATCTTCCATGTCTTTCTGTTGTGTTTTGACCTGGGGATCTGTAATTGTCCAAGTGGCTACTGCACATGTACTTATTTTATATTAAATGTGTTATTTAATTAGGCTTGGTTCTGGTGAGCATGTACAAGACGTCAGCTTTTTAAATAACTGTGTGTATTGGATCATACACATTTTAGAAATACTCTCTCAAACTTCCCGCATTGGTACCTCACCAGGGAGGTAGAAAAAAGCAATAGCATTGAAAAAGTGTGATTGTAGTTCTGCTCTTCTGTAATATATTTCTACAAGATCAAGAACGGGCTCTGAAAACACTGAGGGTACAGGACGAGGACAGCGAAGCAATGAGCAACACTTGATACAGGATAAGAGCAACGGATACTTAGAATTTATAGGTGTAGGCCCCGTAGTAAAATATTCCCATCCGTTTTCATGGTACAATACTTTGATAATGACCCCCAATTGTCTTTCAAATGCCTGAATATCTGAAAAACATTTTTTTTTTCTGAATTGAAAACCCTAGCTGGCTATGCATTCGTTTGGCACCATCTAACATTTCGGAATCTGTGCATTCTTTACCCTTCCACAGGCGGTACACACTGGCAGCAAAACATAAATTGTTACCTTGGTTTATGTCTATTATTTTACTAAATAAAATACCTTTTAAGCGCCTCCGCGCACCACCACCACCTTGCATATTTCTAATCACAGTGACCGTTATTCGCAAACTCAAATGTGATAGAATTTTGTTGTGACTTTGTAGTAAATTAGCTATGCTCTCTAAGAAATCTGCAGCGTCCAGCTCCCCCACATTTCGCCTCCTCGATTAGAAAGGATTATTTAATGACCCCGAGCTCGGTCTCAGCTGTACAAAATCATTAGGACCCACATTGTGTGATATTTCATTTAGCAATCCTTGCACAGCTCCATGCACAATACGGACAGCATTCATATAAGATTGTACCAGATCCAGGTTCACAAACCTGAATTCTTCATAAAACTCCATACCCCGAAACCTATTAATTTCTCGGTCATAGCGACGAATAATCTCCAAAAACCCCCGAGGAGGGTCCCCGCCAACGCCACCCTCAGCCATTTGTTCATCATTTTCATTATTCATCTCTAACATTGCAGCATCACCACCCCCGATCTGATTATCATTGTTATTAGCTACCGATGCTAGTTCCTTAGATACATCCTGATCTATATATTCCTGAATTTCCAAGTTTACCGGATGGCCTCCCGTCTGGAGAGTGTGCAACAGTGTCTGTGACCGTGCTAATTGTGACACATTTGTTCTAAATTTAAGCCTACGCAGCATTCTTTTCGCAGCATTAATTTTATTTCGCATTACCCCCCTAATTACACAAGCAGACTGACAGATTTTGTGCTTCTCCTTTTTCATTGTTTGTCAATTGTTGTTTTCAGAATTGGTTGTTTTTTGTAACAACCCTTCTCGATCTTGCAGAGACTGATTGATTCACAGTGTGAATTACAGATTCATCAAACTCTCATCAGAAACGGGGCAATTCCCTATTTGTTTTAACAAATTTGTCAAAACATGTATTATGCACTGAGCGGTGTTTAACGCCTCCACAAGCTGACTGCATATCTTGCTAAACACCAGGGCCCTACAATCACCAGGGGTCTGTATGTCAACACAGGGTGATTGATCACATTTCATCTCAGTATCCCCACTAGTGGTGGCTTTAACCGTGCTTTTACCCCGTTTACCTCTTTTTACAGTAGCGGAGCTCGGTCGGTTCACTTTCACACATTGCACCCCCACATCGGTGGTGTCGTGTGCCACCCGGTTTGTCTTACTCAGGGCTTTTCTGGGCGCTGTGTTTCCCCTTTGTGTGACTGGTGGCTGTCTCCCCCGCTGTAGAACGGACCTCCCTTTATCAGCACGATCGGATCTCTTCACCTGTTTTCCACTTGACAAGCCTCTCAAGCAGGGCAATGCAGGCTGTGCCGCATTTTTAGCTATAATAAAACAAACATGTCAATTACACTTTATACAGTGACTTTTCACTACATTTCGAACAAATACAAAATATAATATTATTATTATTATTATTATTATTATTAATAACATTGGTAAAAACGGTGAATGTTACACACCTCCATTCAAAGTTTGCTCTGTGACTTGGGGTGGGTGGGGGAGTGCTTAGTTATGTGGGTTAAACAACTGTCAAATCAAAAAACAAACATTGGTCCCATAAATGTACACAATATAATGTTTTAGAAGATGTAATTAATTTATAATATGTAACAACTTGTTCTATGGCATACCATGAAATCTGAATAAAACTGGCCATTAAACACATTGCTTTGGCCCACCTTCAGAACACGTGTCTCCTGCGGTTTGGAAGGCGCTGTTCGGGACGTAGGCGTTGGGGGTTGCGAGTTCCACTCTCCGCGGTCCCCTGCGGGGTGCTTGGCCCGACAGTCTCGGCTCTGTTATTCTGTGCTGTAATATCTCGGTTCTCTCTCACCTTAAATTATACAAACCATGAACTATGCATGATATACTAACACTTTTAAACCCAACTCTATTACTATAAAAAACATTCTTACCATCAATACATGATAACGCATTTACTAGCTCTTCCTCATCAAATGGACCCCAGTCAGATGCCATTATGAAGAGTGTGTCCCTTCATATATTATATTGGATGTGTAAAATTAACTGCTTGGAGCGGCTTATTTATGGGGGGGCAAAATGGTATTTCATAATTTTTCTAAGAATCACACAAAATTGTATTCCACATAACATACCAGGAAACCGCCAAAAATGTTGTTCTTATTACAGAATTCAGTTGGGGCGGTATGTTGGGGTGTCTATTTCACTCCGATAAAGTTGATCTCCAACAGACATCTGTATCTATGCGTGCTATGGTCATGGTCTCACGTTCAAAACAACGTGTACACACTGGGTGAGGTGACCATTTGGAGAGATAAATTGTTATCACATATTTGTTATGGACACGAGCCTAATGGGTACAAATGACTGTACCCACGTGGCACCCATACACGCACCCAACTCCGCCCACACTCCTCCTCCTCTGTAGAGCCACTGCCCCCCATTTACCCACGTGTCCCCACACACGCCCCCAACCCCACCCACACCCCGCCTCCTCTGTAGAGCCGCCGGCCACCATTTACAGTATAAAGAGCATGCTGGTAAACACAGAAAACATGTCACCCGTTCGGGACAGAACAGGTCTGCGGTAACTGGTGGAAACCCCCATAGCGCACTATGGCTACACCAGCTAAGAAGACACCCCCTAGCGACCACGCTGCTGATGAAGATGCGGGGGCACCTAACACAAAATTAAGATGGTCGGAAGACAGGGACCCAAAAGAGGTAACACTTTATTTTACTTTAAAAACGTGTTTAGAATATTATTATTAATTTTAAACGTATGCCGGTGTTTACATGCTGTTAGGCCGTATGTGTGTATATATAAATTTCAATGCAAAGTGAATTTAAATGCATGTTTTCTTCTTTGTATGTTTATCAAAAGAATAGTGTCAGCGCTCCTCCTCCGAGCCCCAGGGATGCTCTCCCAATGTCTGATGAAGACGAAGGTGTCAACACTGGTGATGAGTCTGAAGATGATGACAAGGACCATGAACATGGCAGGGAGGATAAAACCTCAGACACTGATGATGGAGTTGGACCATCAATGGAAAGAGAGGTAAATATAGAGGTCCTACAACTGTGTATAGTTGTGTACTTCTTTACTGACCGACACACATTACAGTTTTAAGTGTTATTTTCTTTTCTCTTCATTAGAATAGTGGAGTACCAGACACCAGTGATATGGATTCCTCTGTCAACTCTTTAAGACCCCGAACAAGATTGAACATTGCATGCTTCTGTTCTTGCCTTGCTAGAACCCACAAGAGTTTTGATTCAGACAGGGAAGTTCCGAGATATAATTGTAAAAACTATGATGATCATGTAACACTAGTGATGACACACACCATAAAGGGCATTATTGCGCTAGTGTTACAACATTGTATTGGCCGTGAATTAGTTGATAAGTGTGAGGCCTGTCTGATAGGTGACCCCAGCCAAGCACAGCATCTCTGTCTAACTTTAGATCACGAGCAAGGGAGTGTCTGGAGTAGTGTCGCTCTTATATGTAACAAAATAAGTGTCACCCACTTTCTAAATGTTGTGTTATGTGTTGCACGTGCCCTATGTGGGCTATGCATCACCAGACAGACTGAGAAAGAAGTGAAATCTCTTTTGCATAGCTTAGAAACATGCACTCTACCTTCGAGATGGTTAAGTGACTTGTTGGAAAGTGTAGATGAGTAAGTGATACAATTAATTGAGAAGGTTATAAATAACAAGCCTTATAAGATGTTTTACAAATTTGTTTTGCAATAAGACATTATATATATTTTTTCCAGAGAAAGAAAACTCCTGCTGCCATGGGTTTATGTATACGTATGTTTGAGGAATCTCTGCTTGAAGATGCCATCCTCACTCTAATAGCTCACAAGTTTGGTGATTTGTATGACACTGGTAATCCTAATGTGACATTGCTGGTTGAGGATATTGTGAAAACAGTGGATGCCCTCCCCAACATGCTCAAGAGAATGCTGTATAAAGATCCACGTCCTGGTGTACCTGCTTTTACAGCTGTTCAAAAAGTTCTCCAGAGTTCTTTTGGAAACACCATCCCTATCATGACCAAGTCCAATATATATGTGTGTATTTAAAACTTGTATTTTTTAATTTACTAAAACAGTATCATAAGACAATATAACCTTAAAAACACAGTTTATGCTATAAAACATTACACCTCCACACAAGCAGGGTGAGGTACACTCGGACCCTCACCATGATGGATGTCACCCTAGCAAAATGGCTACCATCTTACCAAATGACCTATGACCTTACAAATGGTAACAAAATGGCTCCCATCTTACCAGATGACCTATGACCTTACAAATGGCTGACATCCAATATGGCCGATATCATCCAAGATGGCTGACAAGGGAGGGTAAAAGGGTAACCCTGGGGGTGATGGGAAGGAGAGAGAAGTTCCGGTTCAAAGGTGGGGGTAACCGGAAGGTGAGGTGGGCCTTCCGGTCTATGGTACGTAGGGAGGGCGGGACTTCCGGCTGTCAAAATTGTAAGTGATGCTGCCATCATACCGTTTGACATTGTCTCCAAGGTTCTCATCGTGAATAACAAACAAAATTCAAACTACCTTCTGGCCTGACCTTCTAGCTTGACCTAATCTTTCTTAAGTATACAAGAGAGAAAAACAGGTGTGAGAAAAGAATTTCTAACTTTCCTTCCATACATACATACATACATACATACATACATACATACATACGGAAAATAAATAATAGAATTTTGAATCACAATAAGATGTTATCAAGTACAGAAAAAGAAAATGTAATAAAATGTGATCTTAAATACATACAAATAAAGAAAATTGGTTTACTATTTCCAGATTCCTTTTTTGAAATACAATGACATGCATTACAAATGAGTATTTACATTATATTTACAGCCGGTGCTCGTGTGTCACTGTGTCCCTCAGGCTGTGGTAGGCGCTGACATATTGGGCAGCCAGGGTGGCTGTGTGTCCCTCCCCCAGGAGGACTGACCGTTTTTCTTTTTTCTAAGTTTTGTCACAGGTTGGGTGGGCATCCATTATGTTGTTACAGAATGTGTCCCTTATTTTGGGCTAAAGCTTTCCGTGGAGGGGAACGTGGATCAGTTTGTACCATTTTTGGGAAGATCTGCCTTGTTGGGGCGGAGCTGTGATCCAGGTGAACAGCAGATCGGGCATAGGTGGGCATGTGGGCAGAGGAGTAGGAAGGCCGGTCAAGCAAATAAGCTTGCTAAGGTACGCAGCAGCAGCAAGCAGCCCCCCCATCCAGCCAGCCAGCCAGTCTGGCTAGCAGTGACTGAGTGGTTGACAGACGGCAAGCAACGGAATGTACGTGCTCTGTGATGTCATAGCAGTCAGCTGAGAGAGGCTCGTGATGTCATCGCTGAGCTGTCTGTCTGTCTGTCTGTCTCTCTCTCTCTCTCTCTCTCTCTCTCTCTCTCTTCCTCTCAATTCAATTCATTTGTATTGTCAAAGCAATTGGACATACATACATACATACATACATACATATATATATATATATATATATATATATATATATATATATATACATACATACAAACATCCATACATGCTAGAAAGTCATTACTATGTTATCTTAAAGGCTAACTAAGCAGAACATATATCATTATAGAACAGAGTTCATAGGTCAACACATGGTTTTAGGGAACAGGCACGTAGGTCATACCGTTTGACATTGTCTCCAAGGTTCTCATCGTAAATAACAAACAGAAATCAAACTATCTTCTGGGCTGACCTTCTAGTTTGACCGTATCTTTCTTAAGTATACAAGAGAGAAAAACAGGTGTAAGAAAATAATTTCTAATTTTCCTTCTACACATATATACATACATACATACATATGTAGCGTTATGTTGGGTGTATTTGGATAAGAGCATTTGGGCTCTTAGCTGAAGCACGGATCTAAAGAAGACCTCTCCCCCCCCCAAAGTTATCAGATTTCCTTAGCTCATCAGCTTGGAACTGGTTTGCATCAAAGTGACAGTTTAGGGGAGGATGGCACCGAGAAGAGGCCAAATAGTTAGGAATTCTGCTATGAGATGTCTGGAGAAAGGGGCCTGTAGGTGATAAAAACTCTTTGAAGTGGACGAGAGCCGAAATCCCGACATAGAGCTACGAACCCGGGCCAACCGGCATTTCCAAAAGATGGCATGGATTGACATCAGTCATTAATCAAGCCCCCCTGCAATAGGACACTGGGGGCTGAAACCGAAATCCAATCTCAAGAACTCAGGGACCAATCACCTACTGATCTGACAGACTTTAAGGAACAGCGGACAGTCTTTCTCTCTCTCTTTCTCTCACCTGAACCAGAAACTCGCTGCCACAGCTCAACCTGTAGCTCTGTTGCCAGAACCGGAATCAGAAACCAACCAAGTCTTTGCCGGCAACAGAAGAGTTAAACTGGGAGAAGGAGATTGAGCCGTACGAAGAATTCTTTTAAAGGACTTTATTAAATAAATAACTTTACAGACCCACCTGATCAGTGGAGTTTTACAGCTGGACAATTGACTAAGTCGACTGAATACGAAAGTGTCAGTCACTTAAATAGCTATTTGAGTCTTAAGAAACTTGACCCTTGGAATAAACAGGGCCCTGCTTTCCTCAAAGACTTTGTCTTCAAGTAACTACGGTGGAACCCTGCTTACAAAGAAGATTTTGTGCACAACCTTGGAGCATTCAAACCAGTGGAAAATCTGTTTGGAAAAGACTCTACATTCCCGAAACCCCAACTTACAGGTGCATCGACTGAGTGGAAGTTCTTGGACAAAGCCGAACCGGACTGCCTTTGTTCCAAACCACACAGACCTCGTGCCGAGTGCTGTTATCTGAGCCCGAAGCCAGAGAGGCCTCTCTGCGACGAAGTTCACATAAGTTTAACAGTTTGGAGTTTGTGATTCATGACATTTGAGAATTCAATTAGAAATGTTAATCTGTGATTCATAACTCTAGAATGTGTAATATCATTTAGTTTTCTTAAATATAAATGTGTGTTGCATTAAACTGTTTTGTTGATAATTTTAGAAATAAAATCTGTCAACCCCGAGAAATATCTTCTCATTCCTGTTTAACTGTTTAGTCTGAAATTGACACAAGTTAATAGACATTAGATTATTGGTGGCCCTGCCTATCCTTAATCATTGAATAATAATCAGTTAAGGGAAATTGTGGTAACAAATAGGATCTTTCTCGGCACCTAAACGTAAATGAGACTGATATATATATAACGAGAAGTTACCCGACATAAATACTAACCTGCGTAGTTATTTAATGTCTGACTAATAATACTAACGAGAGACTCACCTTCGTCTTACTAACCGGTATTGTAGTCAATGTGTTTATAACCTTTTTTGTTTAACGATTTGTTAAACGGAATGTACGTGCTCTGTGCTGTCATAGCAGTAAGCTGAGAGAGGCTCGTCATGTCATCACTGAGCTGGCTGGCTGGCTGGCTCTCTGTGTGTGTGTGTGTGTGTGTGTATGTGTGTCTCTCTGTCTGTCTGTCTGTCTGTCTCTCTCTCTCTCTCTCTCCCTCTCAATTCAATTCATTTGTATTGTCAAAGCAATTGGACATGCATACATACATACATACATATATATGGAAAATAAACAATATGTGTACATCTCTTTCGGCATTAGTGGTGCCCTCACAGATGTGCAAGTTACATGACAGACAGACAGACAGACACACACACACTTTCACACACAGACAGACACACAGACAGACAGACACACACAGACACACACACACATACTTTGACAGACAGACAGACAGACAGACACACGCATATTATGGGTCTTTGTTGGGTAGTGAAATGGGTAGCATCAGTCGCAGTGTGGGTAATGTCAGGGAGCCAATCATAGTCCCCGTTATTTGCATATCGTGGCGCAAAGCATTCTGGGAAAAGCAACTAAACACGTTTAGTCATGTATTTGTCCATAGTTTACACATGAGATGAACGAGACCGTATGACGTATTGAGCACCTGGGATTCCTCATGTGTATGTGAGGGGCAGAGGAACCGGATCCCAAGTGTGCGTCCCAGGTGTTATAGGTTTCAAAGCATGCAGGGGAATAGGCACCCCACCCTGACACCTATAGAAGACTGGATAGGGAGATATAAATAGCAATGGGGAGACTCTTGTACTTGGTGTGGCTCTATCCATATAGTGGGGCCAGCAGCCACTTAGCAGGTGCAGCAATAGAAGCTCAGCCTGGGGAGACTGGATTTAGCATTTCCTCTCCATTTTGATAACTATCCATAATCATTTCTGCAAAATACTTCTATGATACCTATGTATGTTTTTTACTTGTACTATATTATACTATCAAGTATCAGTGTACACATACAATGTGACCTGTTACATTAATACAGAGGCCACGGAAGGCCAGATCACTAATAGCCACTGTCCCCTGATATTACACTTTTTTACAATCACTTTGGCACTCATTTCAGAACCTTGATGTCATTTTTCAAAACTCTAGACACTAAACTCACACCCGATGATCAAAATGCACATTTTTCAAAACTCTAACACTTTTTTACAATTGCTTGGATACAATACACATCAACCTCAGAGCATTTGTTCATTGAACTAAAATGACACAACTTAACATCAAAGTATTACCATTTCAAAATGCAATCACACATTACATCTGAGATCACTGTCTATTCATTTCATTACAAAGATCTAACTATCAATTGATACAGCTGCTCAAAATGATAAGTGACTGTTGCATTACTCTTAATGCATAGTTTTATGGAAACTGACAAACAGTATTCCATGTTTCGATCATGAAAGTTTCAGGATAATGAGATCCATTGACATCAATAACCGAGGAGCATGGTTTCTTAGGGTTACCATAGACTTGACTGTGTCTTCTTGTTTGTGAAGGAACAGGACTGTGTTTTCCTGTCTGGGTTCCCGCAGGCTTAAGTGTGTTTGTAAACTGCAGCGTAGGTTTGACCTACTATTAGAAAAAAAAAAAAAAAGGAGCGCTAATTAATTGTTCAATATCTGATACGCCGGTGATAATATAAAATAACGTGTTTATAGTTTATAGAAGTTTATAGTGTTTATGGTAAATGAAGAAAAGTCATTAAGTTATATACAAGTTCTATAAATGCAAACATTGAAAAGCATGTTTGTTGTTATTCCTATATAGGATTTAGTATTATTTGTGTTTTCTTGTTTTTTGCTATGTTTTCTCCCCTGTCGTTTATTGTTATTTTGCGGGCTTGCACGCCTTGGTTGTTGTGTACAAAACGATACATAGAAAATGGGAAAACGTGTTACTGTGTGGGAACAGCTCTAGTAAGACGGGCGACCCGCCACTTAAAGGTACACATTTAAGGTACATGTATGATAACTATGGAGTGAAGCGGTGCGTTTGACTGGACAATAGGTGACAGAAAATTAAGGTTTCCAGAAGATGGGACTTTTGATTCAGATAGACTTGAGCACCTAAAAACGGTTTTGCAAAATAGGAATACAAAGCATTAAGAAATGAGAAACCAAAGCTAGCTATCTTAAAACATTTGTTAGAGAAAAGAAAGAAAAGACAACAGGCATAATTCAATCTGAATGCCCCGAAGACAAATTAAAAATATATATATATATATATATATATATATATATATATATATAAATGAATAAATAATTGAATGAGATATGAGCCGCAGAGACCTCCCACATTGGAAAGTGGACTACAGCAGATAATCCTCTCCTCTCCCAGGGCAGGGTGATTAAGTGGGGACGCGTGTGAAGAGTGCAGGTGGACCCAGGTGAGTTGTGAAAGAAAGAAGAAACAAAAATAATAAGGCACGCGTGCAAACAATCAAAATAATACTAAGTGAATAACAAATTAAACAATAAAGTGAAAGATAATCAACACACAAAATAATGGCAATATAGAACCAAACAAAATACACAAGCCATATTGCATAAAGTGAAGTGAAATATAAATATAATAAGTAATGGTGATTAAGGAGCTAATTAACACCGTCCGTGACATTTACATCGGTTGGGTGTGTGGATACCAGTAATAATTTTTGTTTTATTGAAATACAAAATAATTCTATTTTTCCGAAGTGCTGAACTTTAATACAGTCTAGAAAGATTAATATTTTTTGTCTTGGGCTATATTATTATTACCATAGTTTTTCTATTGTATAAGTATCTTGGAGTAGAGGCATAGGTGGGCATGTGGGCAGAGGAGTAGGAAGGCCGGTCAAGCAAATAAGCTTGCTAAGGTACGCAGCAGCAGCAAGCAGCCCCCACATCCAGCCAGCCAGCCAGTCTGGCTGGCAGTGACTGAGTGGTTGACAGACGGCAAGCAACGGAATGTACGTGCTCTGTGATGTCATAGCAGTCAGCTGAGAGAGGCTCGTGATGTCATCGCTGAGCTGGCTGGCTGGCTGGCTGGCTGGCGGACTGGCTGGCTCTATGTGTGTGTGTGTTTGTGTGTGTGTCTGTTTTTCTGTTTGTCAGTCTGTCTGTCTGTCTCTCTCTCTCTCTCTCTCCCTCTCAATTCATTTGTATTGTCAAAAGCAATTGGACATACATACATTCATACATATATATATATATATATATATATATATATATATATATATACATACATACATACATGCTAGAAAGTCATTACTATGTTATCTTAAAGCAGAACATATATCATTATCGAACAGAGTTCATAGGTCTATACATGGTATTAGGGAACAGGCACGTAGGTCATTCTGTTTGACCTTGTCTCCAAGGTTCTCATTGTAAATAACAAAGAGAAATCAAACTACCTTATGGCCTCCTGACCTTCTAGCTTGACCTTATCTTTCTTAAGTATACAAGAGAGAAAAACAGTTGTGAGAAAAGAATTTCTAACTTTCCTTCCACACATACATACATACATACATACATACATACATACATACATACATACAAACCAGAGGCATGCAAAAAAATATAAAGAGGAAGAAAATGTTGTATAGCACATACAAAAGGGATGGTGATGAAACAAAATACATAGAATATGTTGAGCTGCAAAGAGATCTTAAGAAAGGGATCAGGAAAGCAAAGAGGGAAATAGAATGAAACATAGCTCTTGGAGCTACAACCAATGCAATGAGCTTTTTTCAAAATTACAACAGCAAGCGGTCAATTAAGGAGGAGGTGAAACAGATAAAGGGCAAAAATGGAGGTATCTTGGAAAACGAACAAGATGTGGCAAATATTCTAAATGAGTATTTCACAGAGGTTTGTACAAAAGAAAAAACAGATGACATGCCACAGGTTGACAATCAATCCAGTCAAACCCTAAGAGAGATCAGGATAAATGAGGAGGAGGTACTAAAGGGACTAGCAGAATTAAAATCAAACAAATCACCTGGGCCAGATGGGATATTTCCAACAGTACTTAAAGAAATGAGGGAAATTATGTATAGGCCGTTAACTCGATTATTTCAAATGACACTTAGAACAGGGGATGTTCCCACTGACTGGAAGACAGCAAATTTCATACCAATCCACAAGAAAGGGGACAAAACTGAGCCAGGAAATTACAGACCAATCAGTCTCACCTGCATCACCTGTAAAATGTTGGAAAAAATGATTAGACAGAAAATAGAGGAGCATCTCAATGAAAACCATATTCTTGGAGATAGTCAACATGGGTTTAGACGAGGCAGATCATGTCTTACTAACTTAATACATTTTTTTGAACATGCAACTGCAGCTGTAGATCACGTGAAAGCATATGATATGATATACTTAGATTTCCAAAAAGCTTTTGATAAGGTTCCACACCAAAGACTGATCCTCAAATTGGAAGCTGTAGGCATTCAGGGTCATGTAAGTAGATGGATTATGAACTGGTTGATGTATAGGAAACAGATTAGAGGAGTCACTTCTAACTGGAGTGAGGTTGTTAGTGGAGTTCCACAGGGATCAGTACTAGGGCCTTTGCTTTTTCTAATCTATATTAATGATCTGGACTCTGGGATACTTAGCAACCTTGTCAAATTTGCAGATGATACTAAAATAGGTGGCTTAGCAGATACAATCTTGGCAGCACATGCTATTCAGAGGAACTTAGATAAATTCAGTTGTGGGCTGACACCTGGCAAATGAAATTCAATGTGGACAAGTGCAAGGTAATACATGCAGTAAAACAAAAATGTCCACTATAATTACACTATGGGAGGTACAGATCTAGATGAAGTAATGCATGAGAAAGACCTAGGAATCTATGTGGATTCACTTTCTCCATCCAAACAATGTGGGGAAGCAATACAAAAGGCATACAGAATGCTAGGGTATATCGTCAAAAGTGTAGAATTTAAGTAATGTTAAGACTGTACAATGCGCTAGACCTCATCTGGAATACTGTGTACAGTTCTGGGCACCACACTTCAAGAAGGATATTGCTGCTTTAGAGACAGTTCAGAGGAGAGCAACCAGACTTATTCCAGGTCTGAAGGGAAAGTCCTACTCGGAGAGACTGAGGGAACTGAACCTTTTCACCCTGGAACAGAGGAGATTACGTGGGGACTTGATCCAAGTCTTCAAAATCATGAAAGGTTCCTCAAACCAGAGGAGCTTTTCCAGATCAGCAGGGACACACGCACCAGGGGACAACAAATGGAAATTGGGCTTCAAGGCATTCAAGATGGAAAGTGGTAGAAGCTGAAAGTTTGGGAACATTTAAAAATAGACTGGATAGGATCCATGGATCACTTAGATATTAATGGACACCAAACGAGCATGATGGGTCGAATGGCCTCCTCTCGTGTGTAAACTTTCTTATGTTCTTATGTTCTTATGTTCTTATGAATGTTCCCTAAGCATGTTTCAAATGTTCCCTAATTTATGTTACAAATGTGCCTTAGCACCTCTCTCTCTCTCTCTCTCTCTCTCTCTCTCTCTCACTCTGTCTCAATTCAGTGCATTTGTATTGTCAAAGCAATTGGACATGCATACATACATACATACATATATATGGAAAATAAACAATATGTGTACATCTCTGCATTAATGGTGCCCTAACAGATGTGCAAGTTACATGACAGACAGACAGACAGACACTCACACACACTTTCACACACACACACACACACACACTTTCACAGACAGACAGACAGACAGACAGACACACACACACACACACACTTGTATACCTGACACGTATAGAAGACTGGATAGGGAGATATAAATAGCAATGGGGAGACTCTTGTACTTGGTGTGGCTCTATCCATATAGTGGGGCCAGCAGCCACTTAGCAGGTGTAGCAATAGAAGCTCAGCCTGGGGAGACTGGATTTAGCATTTCCTCTCCATTTTGATAAGTATCCATAATCATTTCTGCAAAATACTTCTATGATACCTATGTATGTTTTTTACTTGTACTATATTATACTATCAAGTATCAGTGTACACATACAATGTGACCTGTTACATTAATACAGAGGCCACGGAAGGCCAGATCACTAATAGCCACTGTCCCCTGATATTACACTTTTTTACAATCACTTTGGCACTCATTTCAGAACCTTGATGTCATTTTTCAAAACTCTAGACACTAAACTCACACCCGATGATCAAAATGCACATTTTTCAAAACTCTAACACTTTTTTACAATTGCTTGGATACAATACACATCAACCTCAGATCATTTGTTCATTGAACTAAAATGACACAACTTAACATCAAAGTATTACCATTTCAAAATGCAATTCACACATTACATCTGAGATCACTGTCTATTCATTTCATTACAAAGATCTAACTATCAATTGATACAGCTGCTCAAAATGATAAGTGACTGTTGCATTACTCTTAATGCATAATTTTATGGAAACTGACAAACAATATTCCATGTTTCGATCATGAAAGTTTCAGGATAATGAGATCCATTGACATCAATAAACGAGGAGCATGAACCAGTTGGACTACATTATCTATGGATGTAATATTTCATCATCATTCATCATCATGTAGCACTTTTCCACACCATGTTTGCAGTGTGGAAGGAAAGTTAGAAATTTTTTCTCTAATACCTGTTTTTCTCTCTTGTATACTTAAGAAAGATAAGGTCAAGCTAGAAGGTCAGGCCAGAAGGTAGTTTGATTTCTGTTTGTTATTTACGATGAGAATCTTGGAGACAATGTCAAACAGTATGATTGAAGTGCCTGCTCCCTAATCCATGTGTTGATCTATGAACTCTGTCCTATAATGATATAAATTCTGCTTAGCTAACTTTTAAGATAACATAGTAATGACTTTCTGATTATAACCAGCTCTTTGATTTTTGTGTATAAAAGCTCTGACTGTTAAAATGAAGGCAGAGCGACTTTGGGATCTACTTGAGTCACTGTTCCTCTCCACGCTGCGTGTATTAAAGGCATTGCAACTAACGCTCCAACCTGGTTGAAGATGATTGTTCTTCCACATCAGATTTGACATTACTGTATGTATGCAGGCCCTTGTAATTGCTTTTCCAATACTGCCAACTGGTTATTGATGATTGATTTCACATTGTGGTACGAGTATCGAGTGAAATGAGTGCTATCCACCCCAGCAACACAGTGATAACATGGAGCCGGCAAGTCATCCAGGTCACAATAGAGGTCAAGCAGTGGGAGGAGGAAGACGTGGTGGTCAAAGGAATGGAAGGGGACATGCACCCCTTCTGAGAGGTGGTCGTGGGCCTCGTCATAGAGGAGGGCTTAGGCCTCACCAGAGAGGCAGCCATGGGCCTCATTTGAGAGGTGTTGGGGGAACGTGGTAGAGGACAAGGCCACGGACCAGACAGCGGCAGCAACAGCAAATAGTGTCCAGTGAAATCCGAGAAATAGTTGTAGAGCATGTTGTAAATCATGGCATGACCATGACTGAGGCAGCTACAATGATTCAATCAAACCTCAGAATCAACTCAGGATCAACTGTGGCCTCAATCATCAGAAATTTCCGTACTGAGAAGCGGCAAGTCTTCAGCATGCACTAAACATTAGGCTACTCTCAATTGTCAAATGACTGTATACTGCATACCAATGTGTAGCACAGAGTATAGTGTGCCTTTTGAAAGAAATGCAGACAGAGTGAAGCAGCTGATGACTGAGTATGTTCAGGTATGTTCAGTTTCAAGATGCCTCTTGTGAAAAATGGTTGTGAGAACCTGAACCTGAACACAGGGCTGATGGAAATTCAGAAGTACAGTAATCAATCCTTTGTTTTACACTAAGCCAGGTGAGGAACACTGCAGTTGACATTTTACTGTAGTTTTGTTCTTTTTTGTAGCTAATTATTGTTGCATGGCTTCAAAGAAACCTATGGTGTGATTTGATTGTATTGCATCAATACATTTCAGATTTTGTTCAATGATTCCACTGTGTCTGTAGTATTCTCTCTACTAGTCCTTTTACAGTGATGTATTTATGTGTAGTACCATAATGAAACATGTATCACATATTTTGTACTACAATATTTAATGATTGTACGAACAACTACACAGTGAAACTATCGGTATCTTCTGTGTGAGTGATCTAAATAAATGTTACTATGGTATTTCATGATAAATGAATTATTTGAACCAACAAGTCTGCAAGTGCAAGGTTTCTTTAAAGATATGAATGCACAATGCAATGTTTTGAACATTGGACAGCCTGTGTTACAAGTGATGACCGTTTTGAGTTTTGTGTCTAGAGTTTTGAAAAATGACATCAAGGTTCTGAAATTAGTGACAAAGTGATTGTAAAAAACTGTATATTCATCCTATTTAATGTGCTCTTTTAAAATGTGCTTTTCTTTTTTATGTTGCCATTTCTGTTCTACCAATGTTTCAGTTGTTAGCCAAAGATTGACAGAGTACATCTCATACACACAGGCCAGACAGCAAGGATTTCTTTTTGAAATTCAATTACAAATGCTGCATGAACTCATCAATACGATTAGAGCTCCTGAAAACTCACTCTACAGCATCTCATTAGCAGTGAAAAGAAACCAAGAAAGTTGGGACAGTCGACTGTTTACCACTATGTAACATCACCTTTTCTTTTAATAACACTTATTAAGCACTTGGGCACTGAAGACACCACTTGGTTAAGTTTAGCAAGCGGGATTTTCCCCCATTCATCCATTATGCATTTCCTCAGCTGCACAACTGCACAGGGCCTTCGTTGTCTTAATTTGCACTTCATAGTGCGCCACACATTCTCAATTCGGAGACAGGTCAGGACTGCAGGCAGGCCATGCTAGCACCCGCACTCTCTGCCTACGCAACCATGCGCTTGAAATCTGAGCAGAATGTGGTTTGGCGTTATCCTGCTGAAAAATGCAGGGACGTCCCTGGAAAAGATGATGTCTGGATGGCAGCATATGTTGCTCCAAAATGTGTACATCTCTTTCTGCAAAAATGGTGCCCTCACAGATGTGCGAGTTACATGACAGACAGACACTCATACACACTGTCACACCCACACACACACACACACTTTCACAGACAGACACACGCACACACACACACACACACACACACACACTTTCACAGACAGACACACGCACACACACACACACTTTCACACAGAGACAGACACACACACACTTACATACATACATACATACATACATACATACAGTGAGGGAAAAAAGTATTTGATCCCCTGCTGATTTTGTACGTTTGCCCACTGACAAAGAAATGATCAGTCTATAATTTTAATGGTAGGTGTATTTTAGCAGTGAGAGACAGAATAACAACAAGAAAATCCAGAAAAACGCATTTCAAAAAAGTTATAAATTGATTTGCATGTTAATGAGGGAAATAAGTATTTGATCCCCTATCAATCAGCAAGATTTCTGGCTCCCAGGTGTCTTTCATACAGGTAACGAGCTGAGATTAGGAGCACTCTCTTAAAGGGAGTGCTCCTAATCTCAGCTCGTTACCTGTATAAAAGACACCTGTCCACAGAAGCAATCAATCAATCAGATTCCAAACTCTCCACCATGGCCAAAGAGCTGTCCAAGGATGTCAGGGACAAGATTGTAGACCTACACAAGGCTGGAATGGGCTACAAGACCATCACCAAGCAGCTTGGTGAGAAGGTGACAACAGTTGGTGCGATTATTCGCAAATGGAAGAAACACAAAATAACTGTCAGTCTCCCTCAGTCTGGGGCTCCATGCAAGATCTCACCTCGTGGAGTTTCAATGATCATGAGATCGATGAGGAATCAGCCCAGAACTACATGGGAGGATCTTGTTAATGATCTCAAGGTAGCTGGGACCATAGTCACCAAGAAAACAATTGGTAACACACTACGCCATGAAGGACTGAAATCCTGCAGCGCCCCCGCAAGGTCCCCCTGCTCAAGAAAGCACATGTACAGGCCCGTCTGAAGTTTGCCAATGAACATCTGAATGATTCAGAGGAGAACTGGGTGAAAGTGGTCTCAGATGAGACCAAAATCAAGCTGTTTGCCATCAACTCAACTCGCCGTGTTTGGAGGAGGAGGAATGACCCCAAGAACACCATTCCCACCATCAAACATGGAGGTGGAAACATTATGCTTTGGGGCTGTTTTTCTGCTAAGGGGACAGGACAACTGCACCGCATCAAAGGGACGATGGACGGGGCCATGTACCGTCAAATCATGGGTGAGAACCTCCTTCCCTAAGCCAGGGCATTGAAAATGGGTCAAATACTTATTTCCCTCATTAACATGCAAATCAATGTATAACTTTTTTGAAATGCATTTTTCTGGATTTTTTGGCTGTTATTCTGTCTCTCACTGTTAAAATACACCTACCATTAAAATTATAGACTGATCATTTCTTTGTCAGTGGGCAAACGTACAAAATCAGCAGGGGATCAAATACTTTTTTCCCCCACTGTACATACATATATATGGAAAAGAAACATTACAAGTATAAATCACAATAAGATGTAATAAAGTACAGATAAACAAAATGTAATAAAATGTGATCTTTTTGAAAATGCAGGGACGTCACTGGAAAAGATGATGTCTGGATGGCAGCATATGTTGCTCCAAAATGTGTACATCTCTTCTGCAAAAATGGTGCCCTCACAGATGTGCGAGTTACATGACAGACAGACAGACAGACACTCACACCCACACACACACACTTTCACAGACAGACATACACACACACACACACACTCACTTTCACACAGAGACAGGCACACACACGTACAGACACACACACTCACTTTCACACAGAGACAGACACACACACACACACATACATACATACATATGGAAAAGAAACAATACATTTATAAATCACAATAAGATGTAATAAAGTACAGAAAAACTAAATGTAAGAAAATGTGATCTTTAATACACACAAATATGTATGGCTGGTCGGATGCGTCTTGGACTCGGGTTCCTCTTCATTACGTATAACGCTTTTGCCTTTTGCTAAAGCTTTCCGTGGAGGGGATCGTGGGTGAGTTTGTACCATTTTTGGGAGGATCTGCCTTGTTGGGGCGGAGCTGTGATCCAGGTGAACAGCAGATCGGGCATAGGTGGGCATGTGGGCAGAGGAGTAGGAAGGCCGGTCAAGCAAATAAGCTTGCTAAGGTACACAGCAGCAGCAAGCAGCCCCCACATCCAGCCAGCCAGCCAGTCTGGCTGGCAGTGACTGAGTGGTTGACAGACGGCAAGCAACGGAATGTACGTGCTCTGTGATGTCATAGCAGTCAGCTGAGAGAGGCTCGTGATGTCATCGCTGAGCTGGCTGGCTGGCTGGCTCTGTGTGTGTGTGTGTGTGTGTGTGTGTGTCTATGTCTGTCTGTTTTTCTGTTTGTCAGTCTGTCTGTCTGTCTGTCTCTCTCTCTCTCTCTCCCTCTCAATTCTATTCATTTGTATTGTCAAAGCAATTGGACATACATACATACATATATATATATATATATGTAGCGTAAGGTACACTTTTAAATTTCAATTAAAGAAGTGAATTCATAGTATCACCTTATCACGAATCCTGGAGTCTTGTAGAACTCAATTTCTGTAATCATTGGACGCAGACACCAATTCCAAAGATATAAATTGTCAAATTTATTTAAAAACAAAGACTAAATGTAGCACTACACTAACTATACAAAAGGGAAAAACTAATTAAAATTCAACTCTAGATCAACAAATCAAAGACCAGGTGCTCCTGACCACCCACACAGCTGTGAAGTGCCTAGGAACGACGACATGGATCCACTCCTCACACTGCAAACTTGCCAATCGAGGCGATCAGCACAACCCTGGTGGAGAACAGAGGGATAAAGGAATTGTTCTTCCACATCAGATTTGACATTACTGTATGTATGCAGGCCCTTGTAATTGCTTTTCCAATACTGCCAACTGGTTATTGATGATTGATTTCACATTGTGGTACGAGTATCGAGTGAAATGCGTGCTATCCACCTCAACAACACAGCGATAACATGGAGCCGGCAGGTGATCCAGGTCACAATAGAGGTCAAGCAGTGGGAGGAGGAAGACGTGGTGGTCAAAGGTGTAGCGTAAGGTACACTTATAAAATTCAATTAAAGAAGTGAATTTATAGTATCACCTTATCACGAATCCTGGAATCTTGTAGAACTCATTTTCTGTAATAATTGGATGCAGACACCAATTCCAAAGATATAAATTGTCAAATTTATTCAAAAACAAAGACTAAATGTAGCACTACACTAATTATACAAAAGGGAAAAACTAATTAAAATTCAACTCTAGATCAACAAATCAAAGACAAATCACTTCCGTGACCAAATCAAAGACCATGGGATCACATAGGATAACACACAAATCGTTAAACAAAAAAGGTTATAAACACATTGACTACAATACCGGTTAGTAATTCTAGGAATCACTAAGAAACAGTTGAAAGTGCTAAATTGCAGTTTCAGAAGATGAAAAAAAACTGTAACAGATGGGATATGTAGTACTTTATACTCGAGTGGTCTATGCGATTACACCCTGTTGGTGTTATTAAGAACGCCAAGTACCAGAATGCAGAGCGGGACTGTTTTTTGTGCCGTGACTTGTCGGGGGAAAAAGGCGCAGAAAAAACGGACGAGAAGGTGAAGGTAGTATGGCGGTGATGCACGCGTTGGTGAAGTGGGAAAGCGGGGTCGACAAAGACTCTTACAGCGTGATTCCCACTGCTTGCTTTCGCAATTTTGATTTATTCAGCATTGCTGATGATGACGAAGAGACGACTCGAAACTTCAGAGCAGAGTGGAGAGACACGAACAAACCTCCAAAAGGTGGATGGCCTGTCCATGAAGCGCAGATCATTATGACTGGTAACAATGTTTATTTAAAAAAAAAAAAACATTAAAGTCTTTACATGCTATTTGATATATACAATCACAGTATATTTGAAATGAATGTTTAAGTTATTAATGTGTTGTACGTCTAACATACTCTTATAACATGGTAGGTGGTGGTGAGGGCGCTAAAAACTCGTCATACTTGACTGGCATTTGTAAGAACGATTTATTGTGTGTTGTGCTTTACAATAAAATCCCCCAAATCACAAAATAAATTAAACCAGATATAATTTAACTTCAGTTTTGATTCAGTGTTGGCTGTTCATCTTAATTTGTATGGTCAAAGCACAGTATTTTTATGACAAATAAATATAATCCCCAAATATCTGTGGACATAATGCAGGGTTTTATTTATTTTATTTTTATTTTAGGAAAAGAAGGCGAACTAAGAAGAAAACTTAATGACCTAACAAAAATGCCCTGTCCTAAAATGAAGAGAGTACCTAAACCAAACAAAAAACTTCAAATTTCAGATGATAGTGACCTTGATGAACCACAGTTACCGGTGAGATAATTACTGCAAATATTAAATAAATGTATTGCAGGATTGTTTTTTTTTAATCATATTCATATATATATATATATATATTTTCATTTTAAACTCTTTTCCTCTCTGAATACAGCACAAAATAAGAAAGAAAACCGATGGAGCTTCAAGAATTAGATCCCGTCATATTCTACAGACATTTAAAGAGTCCAGTGAAGTTGAGCTACAGCAAAAAGTTAAGCAGCTCGAAAAGGAAAACACAAGACTTAAAAATGAAAACCAATGTCTTCGAAACCGTATGGTTGATGGTAAGTTTTTTTATTTATAGCAAATAATTCCTTACCTTGATAAATGTTATTCTTCAGTAATTTAGATTCCAGAGTAATGTATTATAGTTGATCATACTGAAGTAATCTAGAACCACAATACAGACTCTTAATGTGCACTGTCTAATAGTTTAATAATACTGATTATTAAATAAAGTTTTCAACATAACTTCATAATCCTACATTAATGACTATATGCATTACATTAGACCTGGTAATTCTTGTATTTTATCTTTTTTATTTTTTTTGTAGCTAATGTTAATGACCCACAAAAAGGTCAGTTTGCCAATAACATAGAGCAAGTCTCTCAAGTATAATTGCAGGCATTGATGGTTTTGTTTTCACTTTGCATTAAATATATTACTAGAAATGATTATCATTTAATACTAAGGTTTTTTTCTCCAGAGATTCCAGACCTTTTGGACAATCTGAAAAAAATTGTAACAAAAGCCACATTTATCAGCAATGAAGACAAAAGTCTGTCACCATCAAGTGGTTCTGACAGCCCCACAGCAAATTGTTCTGAATCTGACAAAGAATCACCAAAACAGGTATAACACTCTTGGTCTACAATATTACAAAGACAAGGTAAAAATATATATATTGAAAACAAATATTGGTTGTAAACAATCTAATGATGCTACATTATCAGTTATATTCATAGTTATAGTTGATAATAAGAATGTAATTGAATTATGGGTGTCACAGATTCACTGACTTTATTATGTCTGTAAATTAATAAACTTAGAATTGAGACATACTGTGGTCTTTAATAACACATTTCTGTAACAAAATCACAGCCTTACTGATAATGTATTCCACTTAACATAATATAAGAATAGTTTGGGGATAAACTTGTTTTTTATTTACCATTGTCTTTTAGGTGGAAATATTCCCAGGCACTGGAGTTTACATTGACAAACTGTCCTGGATCCTTGCAGAGAGGTGCAGCACGAATACGTCATATGCAAGAACCCTGACGGTTGCTGTCTTTGACTTTCCAACATTACTAAAGAGCAATCTTCGTGGTGGTGGCAGCAAGAGAGATCCAACTTCGGAGACATTAAGATCCTCATTGATGTTATTGAGGATCATATACAGCTGCCTTCGGAAGGACACGACGTGTTTCAGTTGCGGGGCTTTGCAGCCCAGCGGGACCCTCTTAATGCCGGACATCAGCTGCCCGAGCCGGTGCGGATGAACGGAGGGACGTTAGACAGCGTTACCTTCCGGGCAGGAGCAGCGAGCGGCAACACCGGGGTGAAAGTGTCGTCTAACACTGTGCCATTAGCCACTAGCTGATTGAGCAGATCAGTGGTTTTTAAGAAGATAACAATGGCAGCAGACTTGATATTTTCACACCCTGCTACCTCCCCAACCGCTAACACACACTGCTCTAGGGGGCAGAACTGCACCGGAGCGATCTTGACTCCATGGCGTCGGGTCAGTTTTTCAAAAGACGCATTCAGGGGGTCCGACCCCCCGACCCGGGAAGAACTACCGGTACTCCCCCCTCCCCTCCCCTGTTCCCCCACAATAAGAAAAGCACTGAAAACAGAAGACAAAATAAACAAACTGAAAAAAGTAAAGCAACAAAAAAACGCAGCCAAAGGACAGAGCTCTCAGCAGCACTCCCGCTCACTGCAGACCCCTCCCACACACTCCCAGCTGAGAGAGAGAGAGAGAGAGAGAGAGAGAGAGAGAGAGAGAGAGTGTTAGTGTCTGTCTGTCTCTCTCTCTCTGTAGATGCATCATAGGGAACATATGTAACAATCTCTCTTTTTGTTTACCAAAAATGAGAATGAACGTATTTCAAGTGGGTGTTGCCTTGGTTGGAAACGTTTTAAGATTATTTATGAAGTGTAAAGTGGATTTGTCTCAGTTCTCCGTAGTTTTCAATGTATGTGCCATTCAGTAGCGTTCATGTTACAGATGTGCCCTATGCAGTGGTAGGGTCAATAAAATGTCAGTAAAACTTTATTTTAGCAATTATGGAGGGGAAGAACTGCAAATAGCGGGTCCCCACTAATTATCTAACTTACCAACAACGTTTAAAATTAGGTCTTGCGAAGCTGCCAAATAATGCTGTATAATCGTATGTGTCTTCATACACCGGCTGCTATAGTCTGATAGCTTTGATTATATATATATATTTTCTCGTGAACCACAAATGCTATTTGCTTGATTTTTACAGAGTATGTTATAAATACCATTCTTATGAAGCCTGACAAATTGTATGCTGTAATTATGAATATTTTCAAATCATTTGTTTGTTTTTCCTAACATGTTACAAATGTTCCCTATGTGAAAGATGCATTATATCTTAATGACGTCTAAACAATTAAAGATATACAGATTATTATTTTTGGTAAAGTTATAATACATTGCTATTAACTATGTGTGTCAGTAAAAGTTTAAATTTCCTAAAGGATTTTTATTGATCTTGCAAAATAAGTGTTTAGGGAACATTTGTAACATAGAGGTGGGTTAGCTACCGGCTAAGGGCAGCGGCTCCGGCTCCAGCACCATCACCATGTCGCTGGAAAAGCGCTAAGTGAGCTCAGTGTAATGTCTGCTCTGGTGAGCTCACAGTGTGACCTAGTCGTGAGTTCACGTCTTCACTGGGTAGTCCTTGACAACTTAATTGACTCAAATCTTGGGCTTAATTGGTCAAAATGACCATTGGTTGAAGGTACTCAGGGACTGATGTGTAGAGAGACTTATTAAACCTGCAGGATTGTGGTTTTCCCAGATCAGAATTAACCAGATCACCACAAAGGAACATGGTAGGTGCTATTGCAACACAGATTACACAAATACATTGAAATCCAAGTTTGCAGTGGTCCTTGGGCCATTGGGTGGTGATCCAGATCACTTCAGCAGGAATTTTGCAGTGGTCTGGACTACAACTCTCTCTCTCTCTCTCTCTCTCTCTCTCTCTCTCTCTCTCAATTCAGTGCATTTGAATTGTCAAAGCAATTGGACATGCATACATACATACATACATATACACTCACCTAAAGGATTATTAGGAACACCTGTTCAATTTCTCATTAATGCAATTATCTAACCAACCAATCACATGGCAGTTGCTTCAATGCATTTATGGGTGTGGTCCTGGTCAAGACAATCTCCTGAACTCCAAACTGAATGTCTGAATGGGAATGAAAGGTGATTTAAGCAATTTTGAGCGTGGCATGGTTGTTGGTGCCAGACGGGCCGGTCTGAGTATTTCACAATCTGCTCAGTTACTGGGATTTTCACGCACAACCATTTCTAGGGTTTACAAAGAATGGTGTGAAAAGGGAAAAACATCCAGTATGCGGCAGTCCTGTGGGCAAAAATGCCTTGTTGATGCTAGAGCTCAGAGGAGAATGGGCCGACTCGATTCAAGCTGATAGAAGAGCAACTTTGACTGAAATAACCACTCGTTACAACCGAGGTATGCAGCAAAGCATTTGTGATGCCACAACACGTACAACCTTGAGGCGGATGGGCTACAACAGCAGAAGACCCCACTGGGTACCACTCATCTCCACTACAAATAGGAAAAAGAGGCTACAATTTGCACAAGCTCACCAAAATTGGACAGTTGAAGACTGGAAAAATGTTGCCTGGTCTGATGAGTCTCGATTTCAGAGTCAGAATTTGGCGTAAACAGAATGAGAACATGGATCCATCATGCCTTGTTACCACTGTGCAGGCTGGTGGTGGTGGATGTAATGGTGTGGGGGATGTTTTCTTGGCACACTTTAGGCCCCTTAGTGCCAATTGGGCATCGTTTAAATGCCACGGCCCGTTGTTTCTGACCATGTCCATCCCTTTATGACCACCATGTACCCATCCTCTGATGGCTACTTCCAGCAGGATAATGTACCATGTCACAAAGGTCGAATCATTTCAAATTGGTTTCTTGAACATGACAATGAGTTCACTGTACTAAACTGGCCCCCACAGTCACCAGATCTCAACCCAATAGAGCATCTTTGGGATGTGGTGTGTAGCGTTATGTTGGGTGTATTTGGATAAGAGTATTTGGGCTCTGAGCTGAAGCACGGATCTAAAGAAGACCTCTCCCCCCCAAAGTTATCAGATTTCCTTAGCTCATCAGCTTGGAACTGGTTTGCATCAAAGTGACAGTTTTGGGGAGGATGGCACCGAGAAGAGGCCAAATAGTTTGTTATTCTGCTATGAGATGTCTGGAGAAAGGGGCCTGTGGGTGATAAAAACTCTTTGAAGTGGATGAGAGCCGAAATCCCGACATAGAGCTACGAACCCAGGCCAACCGGCATTTCCAAAAGATGGCATGGATTGACATCAGTCATAAATCCAAAGTCACAAAAGATTAAGTCTGTTTTAGTTACTTGTGATAAATTGTTGATATCCTAAGCGTTGGCATTAGAGTCATTAGGTGATTAATCGAGTACTGTTCTGTTGGGTTGTTACTGAATAGCCAAAACAATGATTACCCAAATGTCCCCATGTGAAGCATTGATTGTTAAGGTACCAGGAACAGAGATTCCTGAATTCCTTGGACGCCTAGGCAGTTTGGACTTTGAAGTAGAGTCGCGTCGAACTCAGTTGGTAAACGACACTACGACGCAACTCGAAAAAGAGTCGATAGAGGTGATGAAAGTTATGGCTAGCTTAGCACTTGCGAGCTCAAGGGTAGTGAACTGGATCATAAGCAAGTTTGAAAAACTGAAAAAGCTAGGAGAAAAGTATGCTAAAGCGAAAGAAGAAAGAGCCAAACGGCATGGAATGGTTTTAGAATTTGAAGGAAAGCTAGATACTTGTGGAAAACAAGTCATTGTGTTGAATGCTGAAAAAGAGGACTTAATTGAACAGAGAGAGCAATTAGGAAATGATTTAAGACAATGTCAAGTTGAATTGGAAACAACTCTGATCCAAGTAAAAGGTCTGCAAAATGACAGATGTAAAGCGGTTGAAAATGAAAGGATAGTTTTGAAGGACCGGGATGTTTTGGAAATGCGTCTTTGCAAAACAGTCAGGAAGAAAGATTTGGGCACTGTAAAAATGGAGATACTCGAAGGCGAGGTCATACATTTAAAAAGGGACAGTGAAGAAATGAGGAGAGTAAATCAGGTGCTTAGGGGAGAACTCAAATCAACTGAAGTTGAAAATGAGCGTCTCAAGCAACAAATAGGGGCCCTGAAAGCTGCCTCTTGGTGGGCTGCAAAGCTGACACCTGACAGCATAAAGGAACAGCCGGAACCGGCCAATGCACGGAGTCGCACACCGTCTCCACATTTAGGCCCCGGGTTGCCTCGTCCTGATCGTACCCCTCCCTGTAGTCTTTCTCCATCCAGGGTAAGAAGCTCGTCGCACAGACGAACTTCCTCTCCCGAGAGTCCAGACCGAAAGGTTAACATGCGCCAGTTGAGAGAACTGGCTAAAGATTGTGAAACCTTTAACCCAGCAGACAAGGAAGGAAATGTGGAAGCGTATATTAAGGACATTAAGTATGCTTTGAGTTTCTATCCTGAGGCTACGGAGAAGGAAAAGGTTCTCCTAATCCGCAAAACTACCTCTCGCCAAGTCCATTCTTGGATGGAGAGGCAAGGGTCCATGGTCTGCGATAGGTTTCAACGCTTGTGCAGAGCATTAGTTAGGGACTATTCCAGGTTCATTGATCCAGTGGCAGCAGTGACTGCCGCACACCAGATCAAACAGGGTAAGCATGAGTCCCCCCGTGATTACTATGAAAAGCTTAGGAAAACCTATTTTGCGGGTCAAGATCGACCCGGGGCCGAGGAAGAGGTGAGCTTTAAAGGGTTGTTTGTTGCTAATTTGTTCCCAACGATTAAGGAAATGGTCATATTACATGCAGACGCAACGTATATGAACATAGCTGAAATTCGAAAAAATGGCACAGAAAGCTTGGGAAAGCAAGTACAATAGCACTTCTGATCGTAAAGATTCAAGCACCCAAGTACTGGCAAGGCGCTCTGAGAGCCCTATTTCTCCACTGGAGTTAGAGGGGACAGAGATTCAAAGAAGGAAAGAACCTCCCAAGGATGGAATCCAAGACACCCAGGCTTACAATAAAAAAAAGAAATCTGCTCCTAGCCTAGGTGGGTTAACTCAGTCTCTGAGCAATGTTGCAGTTTCTGAGCTACTGCTACGCTTAGCTCTGCTCCCTTTGCCCCCTCTTCCCAAACTGGAAGTTAGTAGCCAGGGTAAAGGGCCGGACTCGCCACCTAAGGAATGACTAGCTCTGGAACCACCCCCTGTCCCCGCCTCTGTGTTTTTGATTGGATGTGAGGAACAGCAGGGGGGTTTCTCTGACACATCAGCCCACTGGGACCTCCCAGTGGGGGAAGTTGCCTGCAGGCAAGCTGAACCTTTGGTGATGTTACTGGGTGATCTGACACAGAGAGGCAGAGCCAAGCAAGTTTACATAGAAGTGACCATTGAGAATGTGTGGGAGTGAGGAGCCTTGTTGGACACTGGGGCTGAAATTTGTTTAATGTCTGCCACCACAATGGGCAACCTGAAACAAATTATGGAAACCTCAGACCAACGACTGAAAGTGGAAGCTTGTAGTGTGAACATTACAAGTTACACAGAGACTAAGGCACAGCTCACTCAAAAGGCATTGTTAGAGTTCACCTTTGGGAAGATTAAGTTGGTTCATCCAGTTTATATTTCCAAATTTGAAACAGAGAAGTTGATCATTGGTCAGGATCTATTGAACAGGTTGTGGGCTCAAGTTGAATCACCAAAGCCTGTGGAATTGAATGACAGATATGATACAGCCACCAAGGTACAACTTCCCAATGAGACCATTTTTTGTGCATGTCCCTAAAGGGGGCACCGGCTTACCATGTAAGCCAACCATTCGAACCCAGGTCCCTACCAACTATTATAGACATAGTGAAGGTCAGGTGCCTGAATAACACCTGAATTCCCAGTCACCTCCCTCTGTTAATCAACTTCCACCTATTGGTTACCGTCAGTAACCATACTCAATACTGAGTAATACCAATTGTTTTTTTGTTTTAATGTACTTGTGTTATAATATGTAACCTGTATATGTGCTAGTATAGGATTGTCAATTTGATTGGAATACATTCTGCTTAAATAATGAACTATTAGTTTGTTTTCTTTGATTTCTCGGGGTCATGAATGGTGAAGTCCACTGTTGAATTCTGTTACATAACTTTGAGATAAATGCTTAACGTCTTATTTTGTCTTGAAGGGGATAACGCCCTAGTCGACCTCAGTCCCATTCAAGAAAGGGGGTATGTAGCGTTATGTTGGGTGTATTTGGATAAGAGTATTTGGGCTTTGAGCTGAAGCACGGATCTAAAGAAGACCTCTCCCCCCCAAAGTTATCAGATTTCCTTAGCTCATCAGCTTGGAACTGGTTTGCATCAAAGTGACAGTTTTGGGGAGGATGGCACCGAGAAGAGTCCAAATAGTTTGTTATTCTGCTATGAGATGTCTGGAGAAAGGGGCCTGTAGGTGATAAAAACTCTTTGAAGTGGATGAGAGCCGAAATCCCGACATAGAGCTACGAACCCAGGCCAACCGGCATTTCCAAAAGATGGCATGGATTGACATCAGTCATAAATCAAGCCCCCCTCCAATAGGACACTGGGGGCTGAAACCGAAATCCAATCTCAAGAACTCAGGAACCAATCACCTATTGATCTGATAGACTATAAAGGACAAACACGGCCTTTCTTTCTCTCTCTCTCTCACCTGAACCAGTAACTCGCTGCCACAGCTCAACCTGTAGCTCTGTTGCCCGAACCGGAACCAGAAACCAACCAAGTCTTTGCCGGCAACAGAAGAGTTAAACTGGGAGAAGGAGATTGAGCCGTACAAAGAATTCTTTTAAAGGACTTTATTAAATAAAGAACTTTACAGACTGCGCTGCCCGCCTGTGCCCACCTGATCAGTGGAGTTTTACAGCTGGACAAATGACTAAGTCGACTGAATACGAAAGTGTCAGTCATTTAAATAGCTATTTGAGTTTTAAGAAACTTGACCCTTGGAACAAACAGGGCCCTGCTTTCCTCAAAGACTTTGTCTTCAAGTAACTACAGTGGAAACCTGCTTACAAAGAAGATTTTGTGCACAACCTTGGAGCCTTCAAACCAGTGGAAAATCTGTTTGGAAACGACTCTACTTTCGCGAAACCCCAACTTCCAGGTGCATCGACTGAGTGGAAGTTCTTGGACAAAGCCGAACCGGACTGCCTTTGTTCCAAACCACACGGACCTCGTGCCGTGTGCTGTTATCTGAGCCCGAAGCCAGAGAGGCCTCTCTGCGACGAAGTTCACATAAGTTTAACAGTTTGGAGTTTGTGATTCATGACATTTGAGAAATCAATTAGAAATGTTAATCTGTGATTCATAACTCTAGAATGTGTAATATCATTTAGTTTTCTTAAATATAAATGTGTGTTGCATTAAACTGTTTTGTTGATAATTTTAGAAATAAAATCTGTCAACGCCGAGAAATATCTTCTCATTCCTGTTTAACTGTTTAGTCTGAAATTGACACAAGTTAATAGACACCAGATTATAGGTGGCCCTGCCTATCCTTAATCATTGAATAATAATCAGTTAAGGGAAATTGTGGTAACAAGTAATGATAGGATCTTTCTCTCCACCTAAACGTTAATGAGACTGATATATATATATATAACGAGAAGTTACCTGACATAAATACTAACCTGCGTAGTTATTTAATGTCTGACTAATAATACTAACAAGAGACTCACCTTCATCTTACTAACTGGTATTGTAGTCAATGTGTTTATAACCTCTTTTGTTTAACGATTTGTGTTATCATATGCGATCCCATGGTCTTTGATTTGATCACGGAAGTGATTTGTCTTTGATTTGTTGATATAGAGTTGAATTTTAATTAGTTTTTCCCTTTTGTATAATTAGTGTAGTGCTACATTTAGTCTTTGTTTTGAATAAATTTGACAATTTATATCTTTGGAATTGGTGTCTGTGTCCAATTATTACAGAAATTGAGTTCTACAAGATTCCAGGATTCGTGATAAGGTGATACTATAAATTCACTTCTTTAATTGAAATTTATAAGTGTACCTTACGCTACAGGTGGAACGGGAGCTTCGTGCCCTGGATGTGCATCCCACAAATCTCCATCAACTGCAAGATGCTATCCTATCAATATGGGCCAACATTTCTAAAGAATGCTTTCAGCACCTTGTTGAATCAATGCCACGTAGAATTAAGGCAGTTCTGAAGGCGAAAGGGGGTCAAACACAGTATTAGTATGGTGTTCCTAATAATCCTTTAGGTGAGTGTATATGGAAAAGGAACAATATGTGTACATCTCTGCATATGGTGCCCTAACAGATGTGCAAGTTACATGACAGACAGACACTCACACACACTTTCAAAGACAGACAGACAGACAGACACTCACACACACTTTCACACACTCACTTTCACAGACAGACAGACACAGACACAGACACACTCACTTTCACACAGAGACAGGCACATTTTCACACAGAGACAGACACACAAACACACACAAACAGACACAGACACACATACTTTGACAGACAGACAGACAGACACATGCATATTATGGGTCTTTGTTGGGTAGTGAAATGGGTAGCATCAGTCGCAGTGTGGGTAATGTCAGGGAGCCAATCATAGTCCCCGTTATTTGCATATATTTGCATTCTGGGAAAAGCAACTAAACACGTTTAGTCATGTATTTGTCCATAGTTTACACATGAGATGAACGAGACAGTATGACGTATTGAGCACCTAGGATTCCTCATGTGTATGTGAGGGGCAGAGGAACCGGATCCCAAGTGTGCGTCCCAGGTGCTATAGGTTTCAAAGCATGCAGGGGAATAGGCACCCCACCCTGACACGTATATAAGTTTGGATAGGGAGATATAAATAGCAATGGGGAGACTCTTGTACTTGGTGTGGCTCTATCCATATAGTGGGGCCAGCAGGTGCAGCAATAGAAGCTCAGCCTGGGGAGACTGGATTTAGCATTTCCTCTCCATTTTGATAACTATCCATAATCATTTCTGCAAAATACTTCTATGATACCTATGTATGTTTTTTACTTGTACTATATTATACTATCAAGTATCAGTGTACACATACAATGTGACCTGTTACATTAATACAGAGGCCACGGAAGGCCAGATCACTAATAGCCACTGTCCCCTGATATTACACTTTTTTACAATCACTTTGGCACTCATTTCAGAACCTTGATGTCATTTTTCAAAACTCTAGACACTAAACTCACACCCGATGATCAAAATGCACATTTTTCAAAACTCTAACACTTTTTTACAATTGCTTGGATACAATACACATCAACCTCAGATCATTTGTTCATTGAACTAAAATGACACAACTTAACATCAAAGTATTACCATTTCAAAATGCAATTCACACATTACATCTGAGATCACTGTCTATTCATTTCATTACAAAGATCTAACTATCAATTGATACAGCTGCTCAAAATGATAAGTGACTGTTGCATTACTCTTAATGCATAGTTTTATGGAAACTGACAAACAGTATTCCATGTTTCAATCATGAAAGTTTCAGGATAATGAGATCCATTGACACCAATAACCGAGGAGCATGGTTTCTTAGGGTTACCATAGACTTGACTGTGTCTTCTTGTTTGTGAAGGAACAGGACTGCGTTTTCCTGTCTGGGTTCCCGCAGGCTTAAGTGGGTTTGACCTACTATTAGAAAAAAAAAAAAAAAAGGAGCGCTAATTAATTGTTCAATATCTGATACGCCGGTGATAATATAAAATAACGTGTTTATAGTTTATAGAAGTTTATAGTGTTTAGGGTAAATGAAGAAAAGTCATTAAGTTATATACAAGTTCTATAAATGCAAACATTGAAAAGCATGTTTGTTGTTATTCCTATATAGGATTTAGTATTATTTGTGTTTTCTTGTTTTTTGCTATGTTTTCTCCCCTGTCGTTTATTGTTATTTTGCGGGCTTGCACGCCTTGGTTGTTGTGTACAAAACGATACATAGAAAATGGGAAAACGTGTTACTGTGTGGGAACAGCTCTAGTAAGACGGGCGACCCGCCACTTAAAGGTACACATGTAAGGTACATGTATGATAACTATGGAGTGAAGCGGTGCGTTTGACTGGACAATAGGTGACAGAAAATTAAGGTTTCCAGAAGATGGGACTTTTGATTCAGATAGACTTGAGCACCTAAAAACGGTTTTGCAAAATAGGAATACAAAGCATTAAGAAATGAGAAACCAAAGCTAGCTATCTTAAAACATTTGTTAGAGAAAAGAAAGAAAAGACAACAGGCATAATTCAATCTGAATGCCCCGAAGACAAATTAAAAATATATATATATGTTTTTCAGTATAAATGACAGTCCTCAAGATACTGAAGGAAAATTACTAGATAAGTAATAAATAAGGGTAGTTTGAGACACTGCAGGTCAATATAACATGCCAACCAAAACCATGGTATCTGAATTTACTATGGATATAAATTAATATGTGTCTCTTTTTGTATGTTTGTACGTTTTCAGTTTGCGCAAGGTAAATGTCCATATTTTGACTTTTTCATGTACTGTATAGTCCAGAATATGACTAAGAGAGTCATAAGTCACAAATAGTTACAGAATGATAGCTAAAAAACGCCAGTTAAATATGTTGTAATAACAGACCTACAAGAAAGTCAGCATTTAACTGTACACAGAATGCTATTGCAAACAGAAATAATAATACAAAATTAAGTTATTTAAATAGGTCTTACGAATACAGAAGTTAAAAGTAACATGTTAGAAATGGAATTAGAGCCAAATTTAGAAATAGGAATCCGAGGCAACCACAAACATTCGGTGAAGGTTTCTTACATATTGATAAATAGATAACCAGATACTCCAGGAAATTAACGATGTGCTCATTTGGAAGCTATGAGTTCCACAATGAAGAGTTTTTAAATCCCTAGTAATAGATCCCTAAATACAATGTGTAGGTAAGAAATTAACTATTGATCAGTTCAATCTGGATTCGGGAACAGTTCTTCTGAACCTGTACTGGTGTAGATTGGACTTCAATAGGAGGAAGTGACACAATAAAGACATGAGCCGCGCAGGAGGACAGTCTTAGTGCCCACGCAGGTTCTTAGTTGGGGAAATCATTGACTGGACACATTTTTTGAAAATGTGCTTTCCTGAAGTACCTGGACATCATTATTGAGATCAATGAAAAGGCTTATTTTCCAAAGATTAAATACATTCATTAACTACAATAATGTAGTGAAATGTATATAAATAGTAATAATACAAATCGATCAAATATAACTTGCATTTTCTTGTAAGAAATTAGGAATAGGAGAAAGAACAGCTGTTGGGATGCAGTGCGATGTTATCCAAAATTGAAAGCGGTTGAGAAAGGAGAGTTTGTTCTGTGTGAGACAAATGTACTGCCACGAGAGACTCTGATGGTGATTGACTGGAATATGAGGGAAAATAATGAAGTTACTACAGGTATAACTAAAGGTGTAACATAACTAATTTAATGAAACATAGTCATGGCAAGTTATAAAACTGTTTGGAAATAGTCCTTTCACAAACAGAAATACCCTATCAATTAGGAAGAGGGGGGCAGGGGGCAAGGGCCGTATGTGCTCCTCTGCTCCCCCTGTTCGCCTGAGCAGACAAGCAGCCTGAGATGAGAGAGAGAGAGAGAGAGAGAGAGAGAGAGAGAGAGAGAGAGAGAAGTCAGAGACAAGGCAGAGACTGTAAGTACGTGTAAGGGTTCATAACTTATTACAAACAGAGCAAGAGTGTAATGAATGGTAATTTACACTGCTTGTATTAATAATGATAATAATATTGATGTTGATACAGACGAATACGTCACATACTAGATGACAACCGCATAAAACTAATAATAATGAAAATAGGAATAATAGGAGTATGGAAATAATTTCAAATTATGGTTTATTGGTAAAAAATGAATTGAGAAACAAAGATTAATAACTGCCATCATTTACCCAACTACTATTAACTATGGTGTTGAAGGAGCTGCTGTAATAGTTATTGTAATGGTCTCAGGTATTTAAGTTAGATAAAAGGACAAAGATAAGCACATTGTTTTGAAACTTTGACAACTCCACACAAAAAGAGTATCTACACTAGGAAGTAAAGCTGATTCAATAAACACAGGAGATATGATGCTGCTGACGACAGCTGAGTGCTGTACTGAAATAATTTGATAAATGAGATAAATTGGAATCAAGATTATTATTATTTTGAATTGTCCCTTTACTAGAAACCTTATAGATTGTGCGAATGTCAACTAATGTGATAGAGATGCCTTTTATAAGGACGATCTCTGATGTTGTGTGAACCACACATTGTGTCTTCAGACTGATTTATTCCACATGGCAGATATGCATATTATGAATCGTGTCCTGAAGGAACCGATGTCTGACCCATATGGAGAAGATGCTGGTGTTCTTGTTGAGACACAGTAGGCCGAGGGCGCGGCTTTAAAGACAGCCTCACAGCAACTTGAACAGACCAATGCTGAGGTCCACTACGCTGAAGTGATGCTTGACTCAGTGGAGAAATAAGTTAAAATACTATAATTAAAGGTTTTCCAGATTATAGGAATCTACAATATATTGTGAAACTGCTCAGATGACGTCCGCAGTAGCACATATTCTTCTATTGATAGTTTAATTTATAATGTACTATTAGTGGAGATGTCACATTATTCAAATGAATAGAATGACAGCCATGAAGTCAGAATCAGTCCATTGCCCTTCACTTAAGATTTGTACAATGTATAATGTTTATAAATCAAAACGCAACAAATATATGTACAATACAGTTTACAAACTGAATTTGTAAAAAAGAATGTTTTGCTGACTTTTGTATTCTCTTTGAAGCAACAAAATGTATGTGTTATGTATGTCGTAACTAGGGTTTGACTTTTATGACCTGGGGCTGGATGAAATTTAATTTGAGATGCACTGTAAAAGCTCCAGGAAATTGCAACTGGCCACTGCACCTTCCATAAGAGAGCTCAAACATTTGCTAATGCATTGGTTGCCTCACAGGCACTCTTTCCCTGGTTTGCCCATGTGGCGCATGGTGTTGGCCACACGGGCAAAGGGGGGATGTGTGCATCAGTCTTTTAAATTGGTTTGCCCCAGGTTTTATAGTAACAGCTTAGCAATATTGTAGAACTTGCCACATTTGTCAAGCTCATAATCCTGCAATATGCAAATAGATTGTGTTCAAAAGCTTAAATGTTGTGGATATGAATATATACTTGTAATAATATATAGGTGTTCTAAATGGGTTGAAGCCTATCCCGTAGGAAGGCTGAAGTAGTAAAAGTAGCAAAAATACAGTTAAGGGATGTTATATGTAGATTTCGCATTCCAGGGAAATTTCCAGTGATAGGAACACTCACTTCACTGGGACAATAGTGCAGGAACTATGCAAAGCCCTGCGAGGTAAACAACATTTTCACTGCCCCATCAGGCTCAGTCAGCTGGAGCAGTGGAGAAACAAAATGGGATATTAAAGAATAAGCTGTCTAATATATGCAAACAAACAGGACTCAAACGTCCAGATCCCCTTCCTATAGTCCTAATGACAATGAAATCGTCAGCAAATTGAGAAATACAGGTCTTTCTCCGTGTGAGATTATTATGGGATGACTTATGAGACTCTCCATCACTCCTCCATTGTCTGTAAGGGAAATGGACATCCACTTGATGGATGATGCTATGTTGTCTTTTTGTATGGGACTAACACGTGCTTTCGAAGCTGTCCATTCACAGATGAAAGCCGCCCAGACTGAACCATCCCAGCAGGTTTACCACCCCTTCCAGCAAGATGACTGTGTATATCAAAGCACACAAGAGAAAGTCCTCCCAACAGCCCAGGTGGACAGGGCCCTACCAGGTGCTCCTGACCACCCACACAGCTGTGAAGTGCCTAGGAACGACGACATGGATCCACTCCTCACACTGCAAACTTGCCAATCGAGGCGATCAGCACAACCCTGGTGGAGAACAGAGGGATAAAGGAATTGTTCTTCCACATCAGATTTGACATTACTGTATGTATGCAGGCCCTTGTAATTGCTTTTCCAATACTGCCAACTGGTTATTGATGATTGATTTCACATTGTGGTACGAGTATCGAGTGAAATGCGTGCTATCCACCTCAACAACACAGCGATAACATGGAGCCGGCAGGTGATCCAGGTCACAATAGAGGTCAAGCAGTGGGAGGAGGAAGACGTGGTGGTCAAAGGTGTAGCGTAAGGTACACTTATAAAATTCAATTAAAGAAGTGAATTTATAGTATCACCTTATCACGAATCCTGGAATCTTGTAGAACTCATTTTCTGTAATAATTGGATGCAGACACCAATTCCAAAGATATAAATTGTCAAATTTATTCAAAAACAAAGACTAAATGTAGCACTACACTAATTATACAAAAGGGAAAAACTAATTAAAATTCAACTCTAGATCAACAAATCAAAGACAAATCACTTCCGTGACCAAATCAAAGACCATGGGATCGCATATGATAACACACAAATCATTAAACAAAAAAGGTTATAAACACATTGACTACAATACCGGTTAGTAAGACGAAGGTGAGTCTCTCATTAGTATTGTTAGTCAGACATTCAATAACTATGCAGGTTAGTATTTATGTCAGGTAACTTCTCGTTATATATATATCAGTCTCATTAACGTTTAGGTGGAGAGAAAGATCCTATCATTACTTGTTACCACAATTTCCCTTAACTGATTATTATTCAATGATTAAGGATAGGCAGGGCCACCTATAATCTGGTGTCTATTAACTTGTGTCAATTTCAGACTAAACAGTTAAACAGGAATGAGAAGATATTTCTCGGCGTTGACAGATTTTATTTCTAAAATTATCAACAAAACAGTTGAATGCAACACACATTTATATTTAAGAAAACTAAATGATATTACACATTCTAGAGTTATGAATCACAGATTAACATTTCTAATTGATTTCTCAAATGTCATGAATCACAAACTCCAAACTGTTAAACTTATGTGAACTTCGTCGCAGAGAGGCCTCTCTGGCTTCGGGCTCAGATAACAGCACACGGCACGAGGTCCGTGTGGTTTGGAACAAAGGCAGTCCGGTTCGGCTTTGTCCAAGAACTTCCACTCAGTCGATGCACCTGGAAGTTGGGGTTTCGCGAATGTAGAGTCTTTTCCAAACAGATTTTCCACTGGTTTGAAGGCTCCAAGGTTGTGCACAAAATCTTCTTTGTAAGCAGGGTTCCACCGTAGTTACTTGAAGACAAAGTCTTTGAGGAAAGCAGGGCCCTGTTCGTTCCAAGGGTCAAGTTTCTTAAGACTCAAATAGCTATTTAAATGACTTTCGTATTCAGTCGACTTAGTCAATTGTCCAGCTGGATGGCTGGGCACAGGCGGGCAGCGCAGTCTGTAAAGTTCTTTATTTAATAAAGTCCTTTAAAAGAATTCTTCGTACGGCTCAATCTCCTTCTCCCAGTTTAACCCTTCTGTTGCTGGTAAAGACTTAGTTGGTTTCTGGTTCCGGTTCTGGCAACAGAGATACAAGTTGAGCTGTGGCAGCGAGTTACTGGTTTAGGTGAGAGAGAGAGAGAGATGCCGTGCGTTACCCTTTATACGCCTGTCAGATCAATAGGTGATTGGTTCTTTAGTTTGTGAGATTGGATTTCGGCTTCAGCCCCCAGTGTCCTATTGGAGGGGGGCTTGATTTATGACTGATGTCAATCCATGCCATCTTTTGGAAATGCCGGTTGGCACGGGTTCGTAGCTCTGTGTCGGGATTTCGGCTCTCGTCCATTTCAAAGAGTTTTTATTTCCTACAGGCCCCCTTCCCCAGACATCTCACAGCAGGGATTCCAAGCTATTTGGCCCATTCTCGGTGCCATCCTCCCAAGACTGTCACTTTGATGTAAACCAGTTCACATGCTGATGAGTTAAGGAAATCTGATAAATTTGGGGGGGAGAGGTCTTCTTTAGATCAGTGCTTCAGCTCAGAGCTAAAATGCTCTTATCAGAATACACCCAACATAACGCTACACTGGTTAATTCTGTTCTGGGAAAACCACAATCCTGCAGGTTTAATAAGTCTCTCTACACATCAGTCCCTGAGTACCTTCAACCAATGGTCATTTTGACCAATTAAGCCCAAGAATTGAGTCAATTAAGTTGTCATGGACTACCCAGTGAAGACGTGAACTCACGACTAGGTCACACTGTGAGCTCACCAGAGCAGACATTACACTGAGCTCACTGTGAGCTCACTTAGCGCTTTTCCAGCGACATGGTGCCGGTGCTGGAGCCGGAGCTGCTGCTCGGCCTGGGATCCAGCTGATCTTTTTTGAACCGGCCCGCTTTTCCACCGGTTTTGACGTCACTGGATGTGGGCGTTCCCAAGCATGGAGTAGAAGTGGAGAAACACAGCAATAGTAATCAGCACCGAGGCGACTGCGTCTTTAAACCCCATTTAACATCACAATCAAACTCATTCCGCGTCTATGGCAAATCGTAACCCTAATGTTACAAATGTTCCCTAAACACCTATTTTGCAGGATCAATAAAAAATTATTAGGATTTTTTAAACTTTTACTGACACACATAGTTAATAGCAATGTGTTATAACTTTACCGAAAATAATAATCTGTATATCTTTAATTGTTTAGACGTTATTAAGATATAATGCATCTTTCACATAGGGAACATTTGTAACATGTTAGGAAAAACAAACAAATGATTTGAAAATATTCATAATTACAGCATACAATTTGTCAGGCTTCATAACAATGGTATTTATAACATACTCTGTAAAAATCAAGCAAATAGCATTTGTGGTTCACGAGAAAATATGTATATATAATCAAAGCTATCAGACTATAGCAGCCGGTGTATGAAGACACATACGATTATACAGCATTATTTGGCAGCTTCGCAAGACCTAATTTTAAACGTTGTTGGTAAGTTAGATAATTAGTGGGGACCCGCTATTTGCAGTTCTTCCCCTCCATAATTGCTAAAATAAAGTTTTACTGACATTTTATTGACCCTACCACTGCATAGGGCACATCTGTAACATGAACGCTACTGAATGGCACATACATTGAAAACTACGGAGAACTGAGACAAATCCACTTTACACTTCATAAATAATCTTAAAACGTTTCCAACCAAGGCAACACCCACTTGAAATACGTTCATTCTCATTTTTGGTAAACAAAAAGAGAGATTGTTACATATGTTCCCTATGATGCATCTACAGAGAGAGAGAGAGACAGACACTAACTCTCTCTCTCTCTCTCGCTCTCTCTCTCTCTCTCAGCTGGGAGTGTGTGGGAGGGGTCTGCAGTGAGCGGGAGTGCTGCTGAGAGCTCTGTCCTTTGGCTGCGTTTTTTTGTTGCTTTACTTTTTTCAGTTTGTTTATTTTGTCTTCTGTTTTCAGTGCTTTTCTTATTGTGGGGGAACAGGGGAGGGGAGGGGGGAGTACCGGTAGTTCTTCCCGGGTCGGGGGGTCGGACCCCCTGAATGCGTCTTTTGAAAAACTGACCCGACGCCATGGAGTCAAGATCGCTCCGGTGCAGTTCTGCCCCCTAGAGCAGTGTGTGTTAGCGGTTGGGGAGGTAGCAGGGTGTGAAAATATCAAGTCTGCTGCCATTGTTATCTTCTTAAAAACCACTGATCTGCTCAATCAGCTAGTGGCTAATGGCACAGTGTTAGACGACACTTTCACCCCGGTGTTGCCGCTCGCTGCTCCTGCCCGGAAGGTAACGCTGTCTAACGTCCCTCCGTTCATCCGCACCGGCTCGGGCAGCTGATGTCCGGCATTAAGAGGGTCCCGCTGGGCTGCAAAGCCCCGCAACTGAAACACGTCGTGTCCTTCCGAAGGCAGCTGTATATGATCCTCAATAACATCAATGAGGATCTTAATGTCTCCGAAGTTGGATCTCTCTTGCTGCCACCACCACGAAGATTGCTCTTTAGTAATGTTGGAAAGTCAAAGACAGCAACCGTCAGGGTTCTTGCATATGACGTATTCGTGCTGCACCTCTCTGCAAGGATCCAGGACAGTTTGTCAATGTAAACTCCAGTGCCTGGGAACTTTTCCACCTAAAAGACAATGGTAAATAAAAAACAAGTTTATCCCCAAACTATTCTTATATTATGTTAAGTGGAATACATTATCAGTAAGGCTGTGATTTTGTTACAGAAATGTGTTATTAAAGACCACAGTATGTCTCAATTCTAAGTTTATTAATTTACAGACATAATAAAGTCAGTGAATCTGTGACACCCATAATTCAATTACATTCTTATTATCAACTATAACTATGAATATAACTGATAATGTAGCATCATTAGATTGTTTACAACCAATATTTGTTTTCAATATATATATTTTTACCTTGTCTTTGTAATATTGTAGACCAAGAGTGTTATACCTGTTTTGGTGATTCTTTGTCAGATTCAGAACAATTTGCTGTGGGGCTGTCAGAACCACTTGATGGTGACACACTTTTGTCTTCATTGCTGATAAATGTGGCTTTTGTTACAATTTTTTTCAGATTGTCCAAAAGGTCTGGAATCTCTGGAGAAAAAAACCTTAGTATTAAATGATAATCATTTCTAGTAATATATTTAATGCAAAGTGAAAACAAAACCATCAATGCCTGCAATTATACTTGAGAGACTTGCTCTATGTTATTGGCAAACTGACCTTTTTGTGGGTCATTAACATTAGCTACGAAAAAAATAAAAAAGATAAAATACAAGAATTTCCAGGTCTAATGTAATGCATATAGTCATTAATGTAGGATTATGAAGTTATGTTGAAAAACTTTATTTAATAATCAGTATTATTAAACTATTAGACAGTGCACATTAAGAGTCTGTATTGTGGTTCTAGATTACTTCAGTATGATCAACTATAATACATTACTCTGGAATCTAAATTACTGAAGAATAACATTTATCAAGGTAAGGAATTATTTGCTATAAATAAAAAAACTTACCATCAACCATACGGTTTCGAAGACATTGGTTTTCATTTTTAAGTCTTGTGTTTTCCTTTTCGAGCTGCTTAACGTTTTGCTGTAGCTCAACTTCACTGGACTCTTTAAATGTCTGTAGAATATGACGGGATCTAATTCTTGAAGCTCCATCGGTTTTCTTTCTTATTTTGTGCTGTATTCAGAGAGGAAAAGAGTTTAAAATGAAAATATATATATATATATATATATATGAATATGATTAAAAAAAAACAATCCTGCAATACATTTATTTAATATTTGCAGTAATTATCTCACCGGTAACTGTGGTTCATCAAGGTCACTATCATCTGAAATTTGAAGTTTTTTGTTTGGTTTAGGTACTCTCTTCATTTTAGGACAGGGCATTTTTGTTAGGTCATTAAGTTTTCTTCTTAGTTCGCCTTCTTTTCCTAAAATAAAAATAAAATAAATAAAACCCTGCATTATGTCCACAGATATTTGGGGATTATATTTATTTGTCATAAAAATACTGTGCTTTGACCATACAAATTAAGATGAACAGCCAACACTGAATCAAAACTGAAGTTAAATTATATCTGGTTTAATTTATTTTGTGATTTGGGGGATTTTATTGTAAAGCACAACACACAATAAATCGTTCTTACAAATGCCAGTCAAGTATGACGAGTTTTTAGCGCCCTCACCACCACCTACCATGTTATAAGAGTATGTTAGACGTACAACACATTAATAACTTAAACATTCATTTCAAATATACTGTGATTGTATATATCAAATAGCATGTAAAGACTTTAATGTTTTTTTTTTTAAATAAACATTGTTACCAGTCATAATGATCTGCGCTTCATGGACATGCCATCCACCTTTTGGAGGTTTGTTCGTGTCTCTCCACTCTGCTCTGAAGTTTCGAGTCGTCTCTTCGTCATCATCAGCAATGCTGAATAAATCAAAATTGCGAAAGCAAGCAGTGGGAATCACGCTGTAAGAGTCTTTGTCGACCCCGCTTTCCCACTTCACCAACGCGTGCATCACCGCCATACTACCTTCACCTTCTCGTCCGTTTTTTCTGCGCCTTTTTCCCCCGACAAGTCACGGCACAAAAAACAGTCCCGCTCTGCATTCTGGTACTCGGCGTTCTTAATAACACCAACAGGGTGTAATCGCATAGACCACTCGAGTATAAAGTACTACATATCCCATCTGTTACAGTTTTTTTTCTTCTTCTGAAACTGCAAGCGCACTACATAAAGTTTGGCAAATGAAGAAATTTGGATGATGAGTTTACAATCTTATAAACAGTATTTAAGTAAACCTAGATATGCAATTCCAAAAAGATCAGCATCGAGATGGAGAAACAGGATACAAAAATAATAATACAATGTTTATACTTTTTGTATTTTAATTACAGTATGTAATTATTGCCTTTTGATTTACATTTACAGAAAAAGAACGGCGGCAAACGTGGACTACCCAACAAGAAGCAACAAAGTTACTAAAATATCAGATTCTCAGGTAAGCTTCATGCAGCCATACATGTATAATTATAAAATCAATCCAAAAAATAGACCTTGTTTACCCTACAACTGATTTGAGTGTTAATTCTATTTAAGATATAAAAAAATATTTTATTTTCTGAACTAATAATCTGTGAACATTCTATTATCTCTATAATTTTAATTAATACATTTATTTTATTATTGGTGGAACATTATGTTTTTCAGCTCAGATGATTTCACGTACCATCAATTTTTCTGTTAATAAATGTGCAAAAACAAATCAGATGGATAGGCCCCTACATATGAACATTAAGTTAAAGGCCTAGAGTGAGTGTTCTTCACTTCCAGTCATGGCGGGCCACAATCCAGCTCTTTGTAACTCATCAACAACCAAAGACCTGGGAAAAGGGTTAAATGGCTTCAGTTAAGCCAATTAGGTAATTAAGAGCTCAACTGGAAAAAAAACAGCAGGCTTAGGGGTACTTTAGGACCACAGTCACTGATATAACCTACAATGTTGTTGTAATGAAAATCAGCAGACAGTGGGCCTCCTCCAGGACTAAGGTTGAGAAGCACTGGTCTTGAAGACCACAATAACAATCGACCTCAAGGGCTAGGGATATTCGAGGTGATGCTAAACCAGTCCTGAATGTTTAAATATAATGTTATTTTCTTGTAGTGTGCCGTTGCTGTTAATGCAACCAGTTATATTGAGCCATCAAATACAGAAGCTGACGAAAGACATCAACATGTAAATTTAGTTGTAAATTTAAAGTGTGTGTGAAAAGTATTTTGTATATGGAGATTAACCCATAGTTTCACAGATAAATTGTGGACCAGTGATATTCAGGATCTTCAAAACAAGTCCTGAATGCTCAAACTTAACACTTCTTTTTTTAGAGTGTCGTTGCTGTCAATCCAGCCAGTGATGTGGAGCCATCAGATACAGAAGCTGATGAAAAACAACATGTACATTTCCTAAATTAATATGGTGCATCAAAATACTTATTTAGCACTTTCAACTGTTTCTTTGTGATTCCTAAAATTACTTTACAGGCTGGGGCTGGGGGAAGACACTGCGCCCGCCTGGAGAAGCCTGTACAAGCCCCCCTCAATAAGAGAGCTGGCAATCTGCAGTGGAGGGTGTTACACACCATTATTGCTGTCAATTCTTTTATTACTGTTCTTAACCCTGCTGTGTCCGACGCCTGCCCATTCTGTGCTCAGAGAGAGACCGTGTTTCACTGTTTCAGCACTTGCTCTCGGTTGTCACCCATTTTTAGTCTTTTAACTCGTCTTTTTACTGATCTTAACCTGATTTTTAACACAAAGGTTTTTATTTTAGGGGCGCGATACACCAGAAAGACCAAACATGTGGACCAGCTGGTAAACTTCTTGCTGGGCCAGGCTAAAATGGCCGTCTATAAGACTAGGAAGAACAGAGTGTGTGGGGAGGGCAGTGAGGATGCAGTGAGAGTGTTTGCCATGCTGGTCAAGTGCAGAGTCAGACTAGAGTTTAACTATTACAGGCTGATGAATGATTTGGAGAGTTTTGAACAGGTCTGGTGTATTAATGATGCCCTTTGTGAATTGTATGACGGGGAGTTGGTTTTTATTATGTAATTCATTTATAGGGTTTAGTATTTGATGGTTGTTTTGTTGTGTGTATTGGGTTGCTTTCTTTAAAAGTGTACAGATCAGTGGCGGAGTTAATGCTTGTTGGGGGGAGACAAACAAAGGGGAACACTATTTTTTATTTATTTATTTATTTTCTTTTGTATGAATTATTGCGTGTTGCAAACAGGCAATGAAGTCTGATAAAAGTCAAAAAGTCTCTCTCTCTCTCACACACACACACACAGCCAGCAAGACACACAGAGCCAGCCAGCTCAGCGATGACATCACAAACATCTCTCTCAGGTGACTCCTATGACATCACAGAGCACGTACATTCCGTTGCTTGCCGTCTGTCAACCACTCAGTCACTGCCAGCCAGACTGGCTGGCTGACTGGATGGTGGGGCTGCTTGCTGCTGCTGCGTACCTTAGCAAGCTTATTTGCTTGACCGGCCTTCCTCCTCCGCCCACATGCCCACCTATGTCCGATCTGCTGTTCACCTGGATCACAGCTCCGCCCCAACAAGGCAGAGCCCCCCAAGAATGGTACAAACTCACCCACGATCCCCTCCACGGAAAGCTATAGCAAAAGGCAAAAGCATTATATGTAATGAAGAGGAACCCGAGTCCAAGACGCATCCGACCAGCCATACATATTTGTGTGTATTAAAGATCACATTTTATTACATTTAGATTTTCTGTACTTTATTACATCTTTTTGTGATTTTTAAATGTATTGTTTCTTTTCCTTATATATGTATGTATGTATGTATGTATGTGTGTGTGTGTCTGTGTGAAAGTGTATGTGTTTGTGTGTCTCTGTGTGAAAGTGAGTGTGTGTGTGTCTGTCTCTGTGTTTGTGTGTCTGTCTCTGTGTGAAAGTGAGTGTGTGTGCGTGTGTCTGTCTGTGAAAGTGTGTGTGTGTGTGTGGGTGTGACAGTGTGTATGAGTGTCTGTCTGTCATGTAACTCGCACATCTGTGAGGGCACCATTTTTGCAGAAAGAGATGTACACATTTTGGAGCAACATATGCTGCCATCCAGACATCGTCTTTTCCAGGGACATCCCTGCATTTTTCAGCAGGATAACGCCAAACCACATTCTGCCCAGATTACAAGCGCATGGTTGCGTAGGCAGAGAGTGCGGGTGCTAGCATGGCCTGCCTGCAGTCCTGACCTGTCTCCGAATTGAGAATGTGTGGCGCACTATGAAGTGCAAATTAAGACAACGAAGGCCCTGTGCAGTTGCGCAGCTGAGGAAATGCATAATGGATGAATGGGGGGAAATCCCACTTGCTAAACTTAACCAAGTGGTGTCTTCAGTGCCCAAGTGCTTAATAAGTGTTATTAAAAGAAAAGGTGATGTTACATAGTGGTAAACAGTCGACTGTCCCAACTTTCTTGGTTTCTTTTCACTGCTAATGAGATGCTGTAGAGTGAGTTAGTTATATTGCTTTCAGGAGCTCTAATCGTATTGATGAGTTCATGCAGCATTTGTAATTGAATTTCAAAAAGAAATCCTTGCTGTCTGGCCTGTGTGTATGAGATGTACTCTGTCAATCTTTGGCTAACAACTGAAACATTGGTAGAACAGAAATGGCAACATAAAAAAGAAAAGTACATTTTAAAAGAGCACATTAAATAGGATGAATATACAGTTTTTTACAATCACTTTGTCACTAATTTCAGAACCTTGATGTCATTTTTCAAAACTCTAGACACAAAACTCAAAACGGTCATCACTTGTAACACAGGCTGTCCAATGTTCAAAACATTGCATTGTGCATTCATATCTTTAAAGAAACCTTGCACTTGCAGACTTGTTGGTTCAAATAATTCATTTATCATGAAATACCATAGTAACATTTATTTAGATCACCCACACAGAAGATACCGATAGTTTCACTGTGTAGTTGTTCGTACAATCATTAAATATTGTAGTACAAAATATGTGATACATGTTTCATTATGGTACTACACATAAATACATCACTGTAAAAGGACTAGTAGAGAGAATACTACAGACACAGTGGAATCATTGAACAAAATCTGAAATGTATTGATGCAATACAATCAAATCACACCATAGGTTTCTTTGAATCCATGCAACAATAATTAGCTACAAAAAAGAACAAAACTACAGTAAAATGTCAACTGCAGTGTTCCTCACCTGGCTTAGTGTAAAACAAAGGATTGATTACTGTACTTCTGAATTTCCATCAGCCCTGTGTTCAGGTTCAGGTTCTCACAACCATTTTTCACAAGAGGCATCTTGAAACTGAACATACCTGAACATACTCAGTCATCAGCTGCTTCACTCTGTCTGCATTTCTTTCAAAAGGCACACTATACTCTGTGCTACACATTGGTATGCAGTATACAGTCATTTGACAATTGAGAGTAGCCTAATGTTTAGTGCATGCTGAAGACTTGCCGCTTCTCAGTACGGAAATTTCTGATGATTGAGGCCACAGTTGATCCTGAGTTGATTCTGAGGTTTGATTGAATCATTGTAGCTGCCTCAGTCATGGTCATGCCATGATTTACAACATGCTCTACAACTATTTCTCGGATTTCACTGGACACTATTTGCTGTTGCTGCCGCTGTCTGGTCCGTGGCCTTGTCCTCTACCACGTTCCCCCAACACCTCTCAAATGAGGCCCATGGCTGCCTCTCTGGTGAGGCCTAAGCCCTCCTCTATGACGAGGCCCACGACCACCTCTCAGAAGGGGTGCATGTCCCCTTCCATTCCTTTGACCACCACGTCTTCCTCCTCCCACTGCTTGACCTCTATTGTGACCTGGATGACCTGCCGGCTCCATGTTATCACTGTGTTGCTGGGGTGGATAGCACTCAATTCACTCGATACTCGTACCACAATGTGAAATCAATCATCAATAACCAGTTGGCAGTATTGGAAAAGCAATTACAAGGGCCTGCATACATACAGTTATGTCAAATCTGATGTGGAAGAACAATCATCTTCAACCAGGTTGGAGCGTTAGTTGCAATGCCTTTAATACACGCAGCGTGGAGAGGAACAGTGACTCAAGTAGATCCCAAAGTCGCTCTGCCTTCATTTTAACAGTCAGAGCTTTTATACACAAAAATCAAAGAGCTGGTTATAATCAGAAAGTCATTACTATGTTATCTTAAAAGTTAGCTAAGCAGAATTTATATCATTATAGGACAGAGTTCATAGATCAACACATGGATTAGGGAGCAGGCACTTCAATCATACTGTTTGACATTGTCTCCAAGATTCTCATCGTAAATAACAAACAGAAATCAAACTACCTTCTGGCCTGACCTTCTAGCTTGACCTTATCTTTCTTAAGTATACAAGAGAGAAAAACAGGTATTAGAGAAAGAATTTCTAACTTTCCTTCCACACTGCAAACATGGTGTGGAAAAGTGCTACATGATGATGAATGATGATGAAATATTACATCCATAGATAATGTAGTCCAACTGGTTCATGCTCCTCGTTTATTGATGTCAATGGATCTCATTATCCTGAAACTTTCATGATCGAAACATGGAATATTGTTTGTCAGTTTCCATAAAATTATGCATTAAGAGTAATGCAACAGTCACTTATCATTTTGAGCAGCTGTATCAATTGATAGTTAGATCTTTGTAATGAAATGAATAGACAGTGATCTCAGATGTAATGTGTGAATTGCATTTTGAAATGGTAATACTTTGATGTTAAGTTGTGTCATTTTAGTTCAATGAACAAATGATCTGAGGTTGATGTGTATTGTATCCAAGCAATTGTAAAAAAGTGTTAGAGTTTTGAAAAATGTGCATTTTGATCATCGGGTGTGAGTTTAGTGTCTAGAGTTTTGAAAAATGACATCAAGGTTCTGAAATGAGTGCCAAAGTGATTGTAAAAAAGTGTAATATCAGGGGACAGTGGCTATTAGTGATCTGGCCTTCCGTGGCCTCTGTATTAATGTAACAGGTCACATTGTATGTGTACACTGATACTTGATAGTATAATATAGTACAAGTAAAAAACATACATAGGTATCATAGAAGTATTTTGCAGAAATGATTATGGATAGTTATCAAAATGGAGAGGAAATGCTAAATCCAGTCTCCCCAGGCTGAGCTTCTATTGCTGCACCTGCTGGCCCCACTATATGGATAGAGCCACACCAAGTACAAGAGTCTCCCCATTGCTATTTATATCTCCCTATCCAGTCTTCTTTACGTGTCAGGGTGGGGTGCCTATTCCCCTGCATGCTTTGAAACCTATAGCACCTGGGACGCACACTTGGGATCCGGTTCCTCTGCCCCTCACATACACATGAGGAATCCCAGGTGCTCAATACGTCATACTGTCTCTTTCATCTCATGTGTAAACTATGGACAAATACATGACTAAACGTGTTTAGTTGCTTTTCCCAGAATGCTTTGCGCCACGATATGCAAATAACGGGGACTATGATTGGCTCCCTGACATTACCCACACTGCGACTGATGCTACCCATTTCACTACCCAACAAAGACCCATAATATGCGTGTGTCTGTCTGTCTGTCTGTCAAAGTATGTGTGTGTGTTTCTGTGTGTGTCTGTGTCTGTCTGTCTGTGTGTGAAAGTGTGTGTGTGTCTGTCTGTCTGTCTGTCTGTCATGTAACTTGCACATCTGTGAGGGCACCACTAATGCAGAAAGAGATGTACACATATTGTTTATTTTCCATATATATGTATGTATGTATGCATGTCCAATTGCTTTGACAATACAAATGAATTGAATTGAGAGGGAGAGAGAGAGAGTAAGAGAGAGAGAGAGAGACAGACAGACAGACAGACAGACAGAGAGACACACACACACACACACACACACACACAGAGAGCCAGCCAGCCAGCTCAGCGATGACATGACGAGCCTCTCTCAGCTTACTGCTATGACATCACAGAGCACGTACATTCCGTTTAACAAATCGTTAAACAAAAAAGGTTATAAACACATTGACTACAATACCGGTTAGTAAGACGAAGGTGAGTCTCTCGTTAGTATTATTAGTCAGACATTAAATAACTACGCAGGTTAGTATTTATGTCAGGTAACTTCTCGTTATATATATATCAGTCTCATTTACGTTTAGGTGCCGAGAAAGATCCTATTTGTTACCACAATTTCCCTTAACTGATTATTATTCAATGATTAAGGATAGGCAGGGCCACCAATAATCTAATGTCTATTAACTTGTGTCAATTTCAGACTAAACAGTTAAACAGGAATGAGAAGATATTTCTCGGCGTTGACAGATTTTATTTCTAAAATTATCAACAAAACAGTTTAATGCAACTCACATTTATATTTAAGAAAACTAAATGATATTACACATTCTAGAGTTATGAATCACAGATTAACATTTCTAATTGATTTCTCAAATGTCATGAATCACAAACTCCAAACTGTTAAACTTATGTGAACTTCGTCGCAGAGAGGCCTCTCTGGCTTCGGGCTCAGATAACAGCACACGGCACGAGGTCCGTGTGGTTTGGAACAAAGGCAGTCCGGTTCGGCTTTGTCCAAGAACTTCCACTCAGTCGATGCACCTGGAAGTTGGGGTTTCGGGAATGTAGAGTCGTTTCCAAACAGATTTTCCATTGGTTTGAAGGCTCCAAGGTTGTGCACAAAATCTTCTTTGTAAGCATGGTTCCACCGTAGTTACTTGAAGACGAAGTCTTTGAGGAAAGCAGGGCCCTGTTTGTTCCAAGGGTCAAGTTTCTTAAGACTCAAATAGCTATTTAAGTGACTGACACTTTCGTATTCAGTCGACTTAGTCAATTGTCCAGCTGTAAAACTCCACTGATCAGGTGGGTCTGTGAAGTTATTTATTTAATAAAGTCCTTTAAAATAATTCTTCGCTCAATCTCCTTCTCATAGTTTAACTCTTCTGTTGCCGGCAAAGACTTGGTTGGTTTCTGATTCCGGTTCTGGCAACAGAGCTACAGGTTGAGCTGTGGCAGCGAGTTTCTGGTTCAGGTGAGAGAGAGAGAGAGAGAAAGACTGTCCGCTGTTCCTTATAGTCTGTCAGATCAGTAGGTGATTGGTCCCTGAGTTCTTGAGATTGGATTTCGGTTTCAGCCCCCAGTGTCCTATTGGAGGGAGGCTTTATTTATGACTGATGTCAATCCATGCCATCTTTTGGAAATGCCGGTTGGCCTGGGTTCGTAGCTCTATGTCGGGATTTCGGCTCTCATCCACTTCAAAGAGTTTTTATCACCTACAGGCCCCTTTCTCCAGACATCTCATAGCAGAATTCCAAACTATTTGGCCTCTTCTCGGTGCCATCCTCCCCAAAACTGTCACTTTGATGCAAACCAGTTCCAAGCTGATGAGCTAAGGAAATCTGATAACTTTGGGGGGGGAGAGGTCTTCTTTAGATCAGTGCTTCAGCTCAGAGCCCAAATGCTCTTATCCAAATACACCCAACATAACGCTACATATGTATGTATGTATGTATATATGTGTAGAAGGAAAATTAGAAATTATTTTCTTACACCTGTTTTTCTCTCTTGTATACTTAAGAAAGATACGGTCAAGCTAGAAGGTCAGCCCAGAAGATAGTTTGATTTCTGTTTGTTATTTACGATGAGAACCTTGGAGACATTGTCAAACGGTATGACCTACGTGCCTGTTCCCTAAAACCATGTGTTGACCTATGAACTCTGTTCTATAATGATATATGTTCTGCTTAGTTAGCCTTTAAGATAACATAGTAATGACTTTCTAGCATGTATGGATGTATGTATGTATGTATATATATATATATATATATATGTATGTATGTCCAATTGCTTTGACAATACAAATGAATTGAATTGAGAGGAAGAGAGAGAGAGAGAGAGAGAGAGAAAGAGAGAGAGAGAGACAGACAGACAGACAGACAGCTCAGCGATGACATCACGAGCCTCTCTCAGCTGACTGCTATGACATCACAGAGCACGTACATTCCGTTGCTTGTCGTCTGTCAACCAGTCACTGCTAGCCAGACTGTCCCTAAGACAAAGTGTACAATACTTCAATTATATCTCCTCCAGACAGATAAAGAGTATTAAGAGCTACGATGAAGATACCCAGGAGACGTAAAAAGCTTGCATCACCTGGTATTTCCTGGAGGTCACCCATCCAAGTACTAACCAGGCCCTGGCCCGTTTAGTTTCCAAGGTCTGACGAGACCGGGCACGTTCAGGACGGTGTGGCCGCAAGCCGAAATGCCTGGCTGCATGATGTCTCTTAAAGGCTGACGGGTGTTGACGGAATTTCCAGCAAAAAATAAAAAATAAAAAAATAAAAAAATGGAGGGAAAAATAACAGTTCAGCAAAGGGTGTTGAAAGTAGCCGGGTACGTGTACATTTCTTCAATTATATCTCCTCCAGACAGAAAGAGAGTATTAAGATCTACGATGATGTTACCCAGGAGACGTATAAAGCTTGCAGCACCTGGTATTTCCAGGAGGTCACCCATCCAAGTAATGACCAGGCCCTGCCCTGTATAGCTTCCGAGATCTGATGAGATCAGTCGCGTTCAGGACGGCGTGGCCGCAAGCCGAGACGCCTGGCAGCATGATGTCTCTTAAAGGCGGGCGGGTTTTGACGGACCTTCCAGCAAAAAAAAAAAGAAAAAAGAAAAATGGAGGGAAAAATATCAGTGCAGCAAAGGGTGTTGAAAGTTGCCGGGTACGTGTACATTTCTTCAATTGTATCTTCTCCTGACAGAAAGAGAGTATTAAGAGCTACGATGAAGTTACCCAGGAGACGTAAAAAGTTTGCAGTACCTAGTTTTTCCAGGAGGTCACCAATCCAAATACTGACCAGGTCCTGCCACGTTTTGCTTCCTAGATCTGACAAGATCGGGCGCGTTCAGGACGGTGTGGCCGCAAGCCAAAAAGCCTGGCTGCATGATGTCTCTTAAAGGCTGGCGGGTATTGACGGAACTTCCAGCAAAAAAAAGAAAAATGGAGGGAAAAATACCAGTGCAGCAAATGGTGTTGAAAGTAGCCGGGTACGTGTACAAATCCTCAATTATAACACCTCCAGACAGAAAGAGAGTATTAAGAGCTACAATGAAGTTACTCAGGAGACTAAAAAGCTTGCAGCACCAGGTATTTCCAGAAGGTCTCCCATCCAAGTACTGACCAGGTCTTGCCCCGTTTAGCTTCCGAGATCTGATGAGATCGGGCGCGTTCAGGACGGTGTGGATGCAAACCTAGAGGCCTGGCTGCATGATGTCTCTAAAAGGCTGGCGGGTATTGACGGAACATCCAAGAAAATTTAAAAAAAAAAAAATAGAAAAATGGAGGGAAAAATATCAGTGCAGGAAAGGGTGTTGAATGTAGCCGGGTACGTGTACAATACTTCAATTATATCTCCTCCAGACAGAAAGAGAGTATTAAGAGCTACGATGAAGTTACCCAAGTAACGAAAAAAGCTTGCAGCACCTGGTATTTCCAGGAGGTCACCCATCCAAATACTGACCAGGCCCTGCCCCGTTCAGCTTCCGAGATCTGACGAGATCGGGCGCGTTCAGGACGGTGTGGCCGCAAGCCAAGAGGCCTGGATGTATGAAGTCTCTTAAAGGCTGGCGGGTATTGACGGAAGTTCCAGCAAAAAAAAAAGAAATAAGAAAAATGGAGGGAAAAATATCAGTGCAGCAAAGGGTGTTAAATGTAGCTGGGTACGTGTACAATACTTCAATTATATCTCCTCCAGACAGAAAGCGAGTATTAAAAGCTACGATGAAGTTACCCAAGTGATGTAAAAAGCTTGCAGCACCTGGTATCTCCAGGAGGTCTCCCATCTAAGTACTGACCAGGCCCTGCCCCGTTTAGCTTCCGAGATCTGACGAGATCAGGCGCGTTCAGGATGGTGTGGCCGCAAGCCGAAAGTCCTGGCTGCATGATGTCTCTTAAAGGTTGGCGGGTATTGACGGAACTTCCAGCAAAAAAAAAAAAAAAAAAAAAAAAAGAAAAAGAAAAATGGAGATAAAAATATCAGTGCAGTAATGGGTTTTGAAAGTAGCCGGGTACGTGTACAATTCTTCAATTATATCTCCTCCAGACAGAAAGAGAGTATTAAGAGCTACGATGAAGTTACCCAGGAGACGTAAAAAGCTTGCAGCACCTGGCATTTCCAGGAGGTCACCCATCCAAGTACTGACCAGGCCCTGCCCCGTTTAAATTCCAAGATCTGATGAGATCGGGGGCGTTCAGGACGGTGTGGCTGCAAGCCAAGAGGCCGGGCTGCATGATGTCTCTTAAAGGTTGGCGGGTATTGACGGAACTTCCAGCAAAAAAAAAAAAAAAAAAAAAAAAGAAAAATGGATGGAAAAATATCAGTGCAGCAAAGGATGTTGACAGTAGCTGGGTACGTGTACAATACTTCAATTATATCTCCTCCGGACAGATAGAGAGTATTAAGAGCTATGATGAAGTTACCCAGGAGACGTAAAAAGCTTGCAGCACCTGGTATTTCTAGGAGGTCTCCCATCCAAGTACTGACCAGGCCCTGCCCCGTTTAGCTTCCGAGATCTGACGAGATCGGGAGCGTTCAGGATGGTGTGGCCGCAAGCCAAGATGCCTGGCTGCATGATGTCTCTTAAAGGCTGCCGGGTATTGACGGAACTGCCAGCAAAAAAAAAAAAGAAAAATAGAGGGAAAAATACCAGTGCAGCAAAGGGTGTTGAAAGTAGCCGGGTACGTGTACAATTCTTCAATTATATCTTCTCCAGACAGAAAGAGAGTATTAAGAGCTACGATGAAGTTCCCCAGGAGACGTAAAAGCTTGCAGCACCAGGTATTTCCAGGAGGTCTCACATTCATGTACTGACCAGGTCCTGCCCCGTTTAGCTTCCGAGATCTGACAAGATCGGGCACGTTCAGGACGGTGTGGCCGCAAGCCGAGATGTCTGGCTGCATGATGTCTCTTAAAGGCTGGCGGGTATTGACGGAACTGCCAGCAAAAAAAAAAAAGGAAAAATAGAGGGAAATATACCAGTGCAGCAAAGGGTGTTGAAAGTAGCCGGGTACGTGTACAATTCTTCAATTATATCTCCTGGAGACAGAAAGAGAGTATTAAGAGCTACGATGAAGTTACCCAGGAGACGTAAAAAGCTTGCAGCACCTGGTATTTCTAGGAGGTCTCCCATCCAAGTACTGACCAGGCCCTGCACCGTTTAGCTTCCGAGATCTGACGAGATCGGGCGCATTCAGGACGGTGTGGCCGCAAGCCGAGAGGCCTGGCTGCATTATGTCTCTTAAAGGTTGGCGGGTATTGACGGAACTTCCAGCAGAAAAAAAAAAAAAAAAAAAAAATGGATGGAAAAATATCAGTGCAGCAAAGGGTGTTGACAGTAGCTGGGTACGTGTACAATACTTAAATTATATCTCCTCCGGACAGATAGAGAGTATTAAGAGCTACGATGAAGTTACCCAGGAGACGTAAAAGGCTTGCAGCACCTGGTATTGCTAGGAGGTCTCCCATCCAAGTACTGACCAGGCCCTGCCCCGTTTAGCTTCCGAGATCTGACGAGATCGGGCGCATTCAGGACGGTGTGGCCGCAAGCCGAGAGGCCTGGCTGCATTATGTCTCTTAAAGGTTGGCGGGTATTGACGGAACTTCGAGCAGAAAAAAAAAAAAAAAAAGAAAAATGGATGGAAAAATATCAGTGCAGCAAAGGGTGTTGACAGTAGCTGGGTACGTGTACAATACTTAAATTATATCTCCATCCAGACAGATAGAGAGTATTAAGAGCTACGATAAAGTTACCCAGGAGACGTAAAAGCTTGCAGCACCAGGTATTTCCAGGAGGTCTCACATTCATGTACCGACCAGGTCCTGCTCCGTTTAGCTTCCCAGATCTGACGAGATCGGGCGAGTTCAGGATGGTGTGGCCGCAAGCCGAGACGCCTGGCTGCATGATGTCTCTTAAAGGTTGGCGGGTATTGACAGAACTTCAAGCAAAAAAAAAAAAAAAAAAAAAAAAAAAAAAATCGATGGAAAAATATCAGTGCAGCAAAGGGTGTTGACAGTAGCTGGGTACGTGTACAATACTTAAATTATATCTCCTCCGGACAGATAGAGAGTATTAAGAGCTATGATGAAGTTACCCAGGAGACGTAAAAAGCTTGCAGCACCTGGTATTTCCAGGAGGTCACCCATCCAAGTACTGACCAGGCCCTGCCCCGTTAGCTTCCGAAATCTGATGAGATCGGGCGCGTTCAGGACGGTGTGGCCGCAAGCCAAGAGGCCTGGCTGCATGATGTCTCTTAAAGGCTGGCGGGTATTGACGGAACTTCCAGCAAAAAAAAAAAAAAAAAAATGGAAAATGGAGGGAAAAATATCAGTACAGCAAAGGCTGTTGAAAGTAGCCGGGTACGTGTACAATACTTCAATTATATCTCCTCCAGACAGATAGAGAGTATTAAGAGCTACGATGAAGTTTCCCAGGAGACGTAAAAAGCTTGCAGCACCAGGTATTTCCAGGAGGTCTCCCATCCAAGTACTGACGAGGCCCTGCCCCGTTTAGCTTCCGAGATCTGACGAGATCGGGCGTGTTCAGGACGGTGTGGCCGCAAGCCAAGAGGCCGGGCTGCATGATGTCTCTTAAAGCCTGGCGGGTATTGACGGAACTTCCAGCAAAAAATAAAAAATAAATAAATAGAAAAATGGAGGGAAAAATATCAGTGCAGAACAGGGTGTTGAAAGTAGCCGGGTACATGTACAATTCTTCAATTATATCTCCTCCAGACTGAATGAGAGTATTAAGAGCTACGCTGAAGTTACCCAGGAGATGTAAAAAGCTTTCAGCACCTGGTATTTCCAGGAGGTCACCCATCCAATTACTGACCAGACCCTGCCCAGTTTTTCTTCCGAGATCTGACGAGATTTTGCATCTTCAGGACGGTGTGGCCTCAAGCCAAGAGGCCTGGCTGCATGATGTCTCTTAAAGGCTGGAGGGTATTGATGGAACTTCCAGCAAGAAACAAAAGAAAAAAGAAAAATGGAGGGAAAAATATCAGTGCAGCAAAGGGTTTTGAAAGTAGCCGGGTACGTGTACAATTCTTCAATAATATCTTCTACAGACTGAAAGAGAGTATTAAGAGCTATGATGAAGTTACCCAGGAGACGTAAAAAGCTTGCAGCACCTGGTATTTCCAGGAGGTCACCCATCCAAGTACTGACCAGGCCCTGCCCCGTTAGCTTCCGAAATCTGATGAGATCGGGCGCGTTCAGGACGGTGTGGCCGCAAGCCAAGAGGCCTGGCTGCATGATGTCTCTTAAAGGCTGGCGGGTATTGACGGAACTTCCAGCAAAAAAAAAAAAAAAAAAATGGAAAATGGAGGGAAAAATATCAGTACAGCAAAGGCTGTTGAAAGTAGCCGGGTACGTGTACAATACTTCAATTATATCTCCTCCAGACAGATAGAGAGTATTAAGAGCTACGATGAAGTTTCCCAGGAGACGTAAAAAGCTTGCAGCACCAGGTATTTCCAGGAGGTCTCCCATCCAAGTACTGACGAGGCCCTGCCCCGTTTAGCTTCCGAGATCTGACGAGATCGGGCGTGTTCAGGACGGTGTGGCCGCAAGCCAAGAGGCCGGGCTGCATGATGTCTCTTAAAGCCTGGCGGGTATTGACGGAACTTCCAGCAAAAAATAAAAAATAAATAAATAGAAAAATGGAGGGAAAAATATCAGTGCAGAACAGGGTGTTGAAAGTAGCCGGGTACATGTACAATTCTTCAATTATATCTCCTCCAGACTGAATGAGAGTATTAAGAGCTACGCTGAAGTTACCCAGGAGATGTAAAAAGCTTTCAGCACCTGGTATTTCCAGGAGGTCACCCATCCAATTACTGACCAGACCCTGCCCAGTTTTTCTTCCGAGATCTGACGAGATTTTGCATCTTCAGGACGGTGTGGCCTCAAGCCAAGAGGCCTGGCTGCATGATGTCTCTTAAAGGCTGGAGGGTATTGATGGAACTTCCAGCAAGAAACAAAAGAAAAAAGAAAAATGGAGGGAAAAATATCAGTGCAGCAAAGGGTTTTGAAAGTAGCCGGGTACGTGTACAATTCTTCAATAATATCTTCTACAGACTGAAAGAGAGTATTAAGAGCTATGATGAAGTTACCCAGGAGACGTAAAAAGCTTGCAGCACCTGGTATTTCCAGGAGGTCACCCATCCAAGTACTGACCAGGCCCTGCCCCGTTAGCTTCCGAAATCTGATGAGATCGGGCGCGTTCAGGACGGTGTGGCCGCAAGCCAAGAGGCCTGGCTGCATGATGTCTCTTAAAGGCTGGCGGGTATTGACGGAACTTCCAGCAAAAAAAAAAAAAAAAAAATGGAAAATGGAGGGAAAAATATCAGTACAGCAAAGGCTGTTGAAAGTAGCCGGGTACGTGTACAATACTTCAATTATATCTCCTCCAGACAGATAGAGAGTATTAAGAGCTACGATGAAGTTTCCCAGGAGACGTAAAAAGCTTGCAGCACCAGGTATTTCCAGGAGGTCTCCCATCCAAGTACTGACGAGGCCCTGCCCCGTTTAGCTTCCGAGATCTGACGAGATCGGGCGTGTTCAGGACGGTGTGGCCGCAAGCCAAGAGGCCGGGCTGCATGATGTCTCTTAAAGCCTGGCGGGTATTGACGGAACTTCCAGCAAAAAATAAAAAATAAATAAATAGAAAAATGGAGGGAAAAATATCAGTGCAGAACAGGGTGTTGAAAGTAGCCGGGTACATGTACAATTCTTCAATTATATCTCCTCCAGACTGAATGAGAGTATTAAGAGCTACGCTGAAGTTACCCAGGAGATGTAAAAAGCTTTCAGCACCTGGTATTTCCAGGAGGTCACCCATCCAATTACTGACCAGACCCTGCCCAGTTTTTCTTCCGAGATCTGACGAGATTTTGCATCTTCAGGACGGTGTGGCCTCAAGCCAAGAGGCCTGGCTGCATGATGTCTCTTAAAGGCTGGAGGGTATTGATGGAACTTCCAGCAAGAAACAAAAGAAAAAAGAAAAATGGAGGGAAAAATATCAGTGCAGCAAAGCGTGTTGAAGGTAGCCGGGTACGTGTACAATTCTTCAATTATATCTCCTCCAGACAGATAGAGAGTATTAAGAGCTACGATAAAGTTACCCAGGAGACGTAAAAGCTTGCAGCACCAGGTATTTCCAGGAGGTCTCACATTCAAGTACTGAACAGGTCCTGCCCCGTTTAGCTTCCGAGATCTGACGAGATCGGGCGCGTTCAGGACGGTGTGGCCGCAAGCCGAGATGTCTGGCTGCATGACGTCTCTTAAAGGCTGGCGGGTATTGACGGAATTTCCAGCAAAAAAAAAAAAAAAAAAATAGAAAAATGGAGGGAAAAATATCAGTGCAGGAAAGGGTGTTGAAAGTAGCCGGGTACGTGTACAATTCTTCAATTATATCTCCTGGAGACAGAAAGAGAGTATTAAGAGCTACGATGAAGTTACCCAGGAGACGTAAAAAGCTTGCAGCACCTGGTATTTCTAGGAGGTCTCCCATCCAAGTACTGACCAGGCCCTGCCCCGTTAAGCTTCCGAGATCTGACGAGATCGGGCGCATTCAGGACGGTGTGGCCACAAGCCGAAAGGCCTGGCTGCATGATGTCTCTTATAGGTTGGCGGGTATTGACGGAACTTCCAGCAAAAAAAAAAAAAAAAAATGGATGGAAAAATATCAGTGCAGCAAAGGGTGTTGACAGTAGCTGGGTACGTGTACAATACTTCAATTAAATCTCCTCCAGACAGATAGAGAGTATTAAGAGCTACGATAAAGTTACCCAGGAGACGTAAAAGCTTGCAGCACGAGGTATTTCCAGGAGGTCTCACATTCATGTACTGACCAGGTCCTGCCCCGTTTAGCTTCCGAGATCTGACGAGATCGGGCGCGTTCAGGACGGTGTGGCCGCAAGCCGAGATGTCTGGCTGCATGATGTCTCTTAAAGGCTAGCGGGTATTGTCGGAATTTCCAGCAAAAAAAAAAAAAAAAAAAAGAAAAATGGAGGGAAAAATATCAGTGCAGGAAAAGGTGTTCAAAGTAGCCGGGTACGTGTACAATTCTTCAATTATATCTCCTCCAGACAGAAAGAGAGAATTAAGAGCTATGATAAAGTTACCCAGGAGATGTAAAAGCTTGCAGCACCAGGTATTTCCAGGAGGTCTCCCATCCAAGTACTGACCAGGTCCTGCCCCGTTTAGCTTCCGAGATCTTACGAGATCGGGCACGTTCAGGACGGTGTGGCCGCAAGACAAGAGGCCTGGCTGCATGATGTCTCTTAAAGGTTGGCGGGTATTGACGGAACTTCCAGCAAAAAAAAAAAAAAAAAAAAAAAAAAGAAAAATGGATGGAAAAATATCAGTGCAGCAAAGGGTATTGACAGTAGCTGGGTACGTGTACAATTCTTCAATTATATCTCCTCCAGACAGAAAGAGAGAATTAAGAGCTACGATAAAGTTACCCAGGAGACGTAAAAGCTTGCAGCACCAGGTATTTCCAGGAGGTCTCCCATCCAAGTACTGACCAGGTCCTGCCCCGTTTAGCTTCCGAGATCTGACGAGATCGGGCGCGTTCAGGATGGTGTGGCCGCAAGCCGAGATGCCTGGCTGCATGATGTCTCTTAAAGGCTGGCGGGTATTGACGGAACTGCCAGCAAAAAAAAAAAAGAAAAATAGAGGGAAATATACCAGTGCAGCAAAGGGTGTTGAAAGTAGCCGGGTACGTGTACAATTCTTCAATTATATCTCCTGGAGACAGAAAGAGAGTATTAAGAGTTACGATGAAGTTACCCAGGAGACGTAAAAAGCTTGCAGCACCTGGTATTTCTAGGAGGTCTCCCATCCAAGTACTGACCAGGCCCTGCCCCGTTTAGCTTCCGAGATCTGACAAGATCGGGCGCGTTCAGGATGGTGTGGCCGCAAGCCGAGATGCCTGGCTGCATGATGTCTCTTAAAGGCTGGCGGGTATTGACGGAACTGCCAGCAAAAAAAAAAAGAAAAATAGAGGGAAATATACCAGTGCAGCAAAGGGTGTTGAAAGTAGCCGGGTACGTGTACAATTCTTCAATTATATCTCCTGGAGACAGAAAGAGAGTATTAAGAGCTACGATGAAGTTACCCAGGAGACGTAAAAAGCTTGCAGCACCTGGTATTTCTAGGAGGTCTCCCATCCAAGTACTGACCAGGCCCTGCCCCGTTTAGCTTCCGAGATCTGACGAGATCGGGCGCATTCAGGACGGTGTGGCCACAAGCCGAAAGGCCTGGCTGCATGATGTCTCTTAAAGGTTGGCGGGTATTGACGGAACTTCCAGCAAAAAAAAAAAGAAAAAAAGAAAAAAGAAAAATGAATGGAAAAATATCAGTGCAGCAAAGGGTGTTGACAGTAGCTGGATACGTGTACAATACTTCAATTATATCTCCTCCAGACAGAGAGAGAGTATTAAGAGCTACGATAAAGTTTCCCAGGAGACGTAAAAGCTTGCAGCACTAGGTATTTCCAGGAGGTCTCACTATCATGTACTGACCAGGTCCTGCCCCGTTTAGCTTCCGAGATCTGACGAGATCGGGCGCGTTCAGGATGATGTGGCCGCAAGCCGAGATGCCTGGCTGCATGATGTCTCTTAAAGGCTGGCGGGTATTGACGGAACTGCCAGCAAAAAAAAAAAAGAAAAATAGAGGGAAATATACCAGTGCAGCAAAGGGTGTTGAAAGTAGCCGGGTACGTGTACAATTCTTCAATTATATCTCCTGGAGACAGAAAGAGAGTATTAAGAGCTACGATGAAGTTACCCAAGAGACGTAAAAAGCTTGCAGCACCTGGTATTTCTAGGAGGTCTCCCATCCAAGTACTGACCAGGCCCTGCCCCATTTAGTTTCCGAGATCTGACGAGATCGGGCGCGTTCAGGATGGTGTGGCCGCAAGCCGAGATGCCTGGCTGCATGATGTCTCTTAAAGGCTGGCGGGTATTGACGGAACTGCCAGCAAAAAAAAAAAGAAAAATAGAGGGAAATATACCAGTGCAGCAAAGGGTGTTGAAAGTAGCCGGGTACGTGTACAATTCTTCAATTATATCTCCTGGAGACAGAAAGAGAGTATTAAGAGCTACGATGAAGTTACCCAGGAGACGTAAAAAGCTTGCAGCACCTGGTATTTCTAGGAGGTCTCCCATCCAAGTACTGACCAGGCCCTGCCCCGTTTAGCTTCCAAGATCTGACGAGATCGGGCGCGTTCAGGACGGTGTGGCCACAAGCCGAAAGGCCTGGCTGCATGATGTCTCTTAAAGGTTGGCGGGTATTGACGGAACTTCCAGCAAAAAAAAAATGGATAAAGAAAAATGGAGGGAAAAATATCAGTGCAGCAATGGGTGTTGAAAGTAGCCGGGTACGTGTACAATACTTCAATTATATCTCCTCCAGACAGAAAGAGAGTATTAAGAGCTACGATGAACTCACCTAAAGGATTATTAGGAACACCATACTAATACTGTGTTTGACCCCCTTTCGCCTTCAGAACTGCTTTAATTCTACGTGGCATTGCTTCAACAAGGTGCTGAAAGCATTCTTTAGAAATGTTGGCCCATATTGATAGGATAGCATCTTGCAGTTGATGGAGATTTGTGGGATGCACATCCAGGGCACGAAGCTCCCGTTCCACCACATCCCAAATATGCTCCATTGGGTTGAGATCTGGTGACTGTGGGGGCCAGTTTAGTACAGTGAACTCATTGTCATGTTCAAGAAACCAATTTGAAATGATTCGACCTTTGTGACATGGTGCATTATCCTGCTGGAAGTAGCCATCAGAGGATGGGTACATGGTGGTCAAAAAGGGATGGACATGGTCAGAAACAATGCTCAGGTAGGCCGTAGCATTTAAACGATGCCCAATTGGTACTAAGGGGCCTAAAGTGTGCCAAGAAGACATCCCCCACACCATTACACCACCACCACCAGCCTGCACAGTGGTAACAAGACATGATGGATCCATGTTCTCATTCTGTTTACGCCAAATTCTGACTCTACCATCTGAATGTCTCACCTCTTTTTCCTATTTGTAGTGGAGATGAGTGGTACCCGGTGGGGTCTTCTGCTGTTGTAGCCCATCCGCCTCAAGGTTGTACGTGTTGTGGCTTCACAAATGCTTTGCTGCATACCTCGTTTGTAACTAGTGGTTATTTCAGTCAAAGTTGCTCTTCTATCAGCTTGAATCAGTCGGCCCATTCTCCTCTGACCTCTTGCATCAACAAGGCATTTTCGCCCACAGGACTGCCGCATACTGGATGTTTTTCCCTTTTCACACCATTCTTTGTAAACCCTAGAAATGGTTGTGCGTGAAAATCCCAGTAACTGAGCAGATTGTGAAATACTCAGACCGGCCCGTCTGGCACCAACAACCATGCCACGCTCAAAATTGCTTAAATCACCTTTCATTCCCATTCAGACATTCAGTTTGGAGTTCAGGAGATTGTCTTGACCAGGACCACACCCCTAAATGCATTGAAGCAACTGCCATGTGATTGGTTGATTAGATAATTGCATTAATGAGAAATTGAACAGGTGTTCCTAATAATCCTTTAGGTGAGTGTATATGTATGTATGTGTATGTATGTCCAATTGCTTTGACAATACAAATGAAATGAATTGAGAGAGAGAGAGAGAGAGAGAGAGAGAGAGAGAGAGAGAGAGAGAGAGAGAGAGAGAGGAATATGAGCTCCTAAAAAACATTTGTTTTTATACATAAGCGGATTTAATTTGTGATTTACAAATGAATATATAGCACTATAAACATACACAGAAGACATGGAATAGAAATCCAGAAGAAAAAGTATTCAAAAAATAATAATTTTAAGAGAAACACAAAAAGAAGAAAGCAGAGAGACAGTTCAGGAAGAAAAGTCAGAAAAGAAAAGCTGAAGACAAGAATTGGAGGTAAGAGACAAATAATTAAACAAAAAAATATGTATTAATAAAATAAATAAGCATTCTCAGTAGTTGACTCAGCCAATGAAAATGCAGAGCTCCGATTTGAATAGAGTGACAGTAGGAGAGAGCCCAACTGCCACTGAGACTGATAGAAATCTATCGAACAGCAGTCTGACTGCAGAGCTGCCTTTTGAAATCCGATACCCTGAAGACATTCGCTCTGCACAGGCTAAGAAGGACTACAAACAAGCTGTGATGAGAGCATCTCCTGAGACCCTCATCCTAGACTACACCGGTAAAGGAGAAAACAGGGTCAAGAACAATCTACTGTTCTACACCGCCTTTCACAAAACCCTGTGCCAGACATACCCCAATAACAACAAGAGGGGCATTAGCAGAGGCAGGCAGATCTCAGTGCTGGTAGAGAAAGACACAGACAGTGTGATGCTCACTTTTAATGTATACCACAACGGGACCATCATGGTGCAGGGCAGCGAGAGCAGCCTGGACCAATTAGCTCTCGGCTTCCACACCTCAAAGCAGCAGACTGAGGTAGAGAAACAAGAGCCAGAGCCGGCCACCCTGCAGTCTGCCCCCAGCCACACGGAGCCAGACAGTGCCCCATCTCCCACAGACTGCCCCCCTGTCTCCCCAAAACTCTCTAGCAACATTAAAACACTAAAGGAATGCCTATCAGTGCTGGAGCTGGAGTTTGCGGAGTTCAGGGAGCAGACCTTGAGCACCCTGGCCCAGACCTCCTTGTGTGATCAGCTCCGGGATGAGATGCACAGACTAAAGATGCAGCACAAGGCTGAGATCCATGAGCTGAGAGCAGCAGTGAGAGACCTGGAGGAGCAGAGCCAAACCCTGAGGACGGAGCTGCGCAGAGCGAGGGAGGAGCTGACCTGGACACCCCAGCACAGCTAGCTGAGGAGCCTGCAGAGCCAGCTGGAGGAGCTAAGAGAGGAGCTACACATCACTGGAGCACAGAGACTGCACTGCACTGACCCCACAACACCTCCAACCCCTGACGCACCCACTGATCCACCCACACTCCCCACCACTCCTGACACACCCACTATCACCAGACCTGCCACTAATACACAACCCCCTGAAACGCCACTCCCCCAAAACACACCCGCTGCCCCCACCACTCCCGACGCAAACCCGGAGTGGCAGGTCAACGCAGAGGTGGTCATTCTGAGCGAATCCAATGGGAAGTTCCTGGTTGAGAGGCGCCTCTTCCCTGGGCGAAAAGTGAAAAAGCTTTGGTGCTCCACAGCACAGAGAGCCCTGGAGCTGCTCTCCAAGAGGAGGCTTTGCCAAGTCAAACACATCCTCATCCACACCGGCACTAACGACCTGAGTGCCCGCAGGGGCGATGTGGCCTCAGCCCTGAGACAGGTAGCAACGAAAGCCACAGAGGAATTCCCAACTGCCAAAATTTCCATCTCCACACTGCTGCCCCGCACAGACGTGCCCCTGCACATCATCCAGGCCATCAATGCAGAAGTGTCCCGAAGATGTGCCCTCCTCCCCAACGTCCACCTGGCACACCACTGAGACATCCAGCCACATCACCTGTATGACCACGTCCACCTCAACAAGACGGGTGTGAGGATCATCTCAAAGGTCCTCAAGGACACAACCCTGGGCCGAAACCCCACACACCCCCACCTCGAGACCAGGAGCAAACCCCCCAGCCCCCGGCCACATCCCCAGCCACCGGCTCCACCCCAGCCCCAGCCCCTGAGACCCCGCGGCCCCATTCCCCACCCCCCCATCCCCAGAGGGCCCGTCCAGCACAGCAGAGCGGACAGCCGGGGACCAGCACAGCCACACAGCCACGCAGCAGCGGCTTCCAGAGCCTGGAGGCCCGATGCTGCCCAGCTGGCCCAGATAAGGCAACTCCTCAGTGTCATCTGTTCCACACTGCTGAGTTAACTGAGCCTCAACACACATATATATGGTTGTGGAGATGGAGAGTAAGAAAAAATGTGATTTAATTATTCTGATATTTTGATGCAAAGATAAAATCTTTGAGTGATTATTATGTATATCCATATATAATTATTAATAGTAATATAATATCAGTTGTAGACCACAAATTAAACTTTCTTATGTAGAAGAGACAAGTATAATAAAATATATTAACATGTCCTTTAAAATAAGCAGTTGGAATATGCAGGGTTTACGCTCCTCAACTTTTGGAATGAAGAGCACAGGCCCTGAACTGATCAACACTGTAAATAGTTCAGATGTTTTCATTCTTGTAGAGACTTGGTGCTGTGCAGATATGTCTATACACTGGATGGATACAATGGATACAGGGAGCTGATTGTGCCCTCCTATAAAAAACCCAAAGTCAGGTGTGGCAGGGCCTCGTGGGGGATTATCGTGTGGTACAGGGAGGAGCTCCGAGCAGCCCTATGCCCAGTACAGAGAGGAGACACACACCTGTGGATGAAAATCAGAAAAGACACCCTACAAAATAACACAGATATATACCTATGTGCAATTTATATGCCACCCGCAGACTCCCCCTACTATAATGAGGAAGGCTTTCATGAGCTTCAAAACGAAATCTGCCACTTCCAGACCCTGGGCTCTGTACTGCTGTGTGGCGATCTCAATGCCAGGACTGGCAGAGAGATGGACTACATCAATACAGAGGGGAACACACACCTGTTCGGAGACTCCCCGCTGTGCCACACACACACCTCCACACTGACACAGCCACGACAGCGTGGTAAACAAGAGCAGGAAGCAGGTAGTGCGCCTATGTAAAAGCCTGGGTCTATATATCATCAATGGCAGGACCAGGGGGTACTCTCTGGGGAGATTCACATACTGCTCGGCTCTGGGCAGCAGTGTGGTGGACTACGCCATAACTGACCTGGACCCACAAGCCAACAATGCGTTTATAGTCAGACAACAATCTCCACTATCAGACCACAGCCAAATAACACTTTACCTAAAAAGATCAGCGCAGCCACAAGTCAGAGCCAAACTTCCCACAAAACTGGTCTCCCTGCCACCCAGTTAGAGATGGTCAGAGCCCAGCACAGAGAACTACACAAGAGCCCTGAATAGTGATGAGATTGAAAACATGTTAGACAGATATCAATCCTCACACTATCAAATAAACCAAAACGGAATAAACTCAGCCACCAAAACACTGAATGAAATATTTGAGAGACTGGCTTTAAAATCAAACATTAAAACAATTAAAAACCAAAATATGAAATCGTCTAAAAGAAAAAAAGAACAGTGGTGTGACCAGGAGTGTGAAACTTCTAGGAAACACCTGAGACATCTCTCCAACACTAAACACAGAGAGCCCGACAACCAGGAGGCTCGCCTCAGCTACTGCCAGGCCCTGCGGCACTACAAGCAACTCCTCAGTAAGAAAAAAGACCACTATATGGGCAGAATAAATACCCCAAAAACAAAAAATGAAATACCAATTCAAAATGGAGAAATCTGGAAAACACACTTTGAAAAACTTTACCAAAATGTTGAAAACAATCCAAAGCCAGAACAGGTTAAAATATTAAAAAACCTAAATAAATTGGAAGAAATCATTAAGAATAACCAAAATCCCTTAGATAACCCATTTACAATACAGGAACTAAAACATCAACTCAAAATCCTCAAACCCAGGAAAGCCAGCGGCCCCGACAGCATCAGCCCTGAGATGCTGAAGCACAGCAGCCCGCAGCTGCAGGAGGCTCTGCTCAAACTCTTTAACCTGGTGCTGAGAGCCGGGTGTTTCCCTGAGGTCGGGAATCAAGGATTGATCACCCCGATTTTTAAAAGTGGAGACAAATTAGACCCCAATAACTACTGGGGCAGCTGTGTGAGCAGTAACCTGGGGAAGGTGTTCTGCAGTATCATCAACGCCCAGATACTGGCCTTCCTTACCAAGCACAGTGTCCTGAATAAGAGTCAGATTGGCTTCCTACCAAAACACCGCACAACCGATCATATTTACACTCTACACACCCTCATAAATAAATATACCCAAAACAATAAAGGAAAAATATTTGCCTGTTTTGTAGACTTTAGAAAGGCATTTGACTCAATCTGGCACAAGGGATTATTTTATAAACTTCTACAGAGTGGTGTAGGGGGTAAAGTTTATGACATCATTAAATCAATGTATTCTGAAAACAAATGCGGAGTTCAAATTGGCAACTCAAGAACAGAGTTCTTCACTCAGGGGCGGGGAGTGAGACAGGGCTGCAGTCTGAGTCCAACACTGTTCAACATCTACATCATCGAGTTGGCCACAGTGTTGGAGCAGTCTGACGCCCGCAGCCTAACTCTCCATGACACAGAGATCAAGTTCCTGCTCTATGCAGACGACCTGGTGCTGCTGTCGCCCACAGAGCAGGGGCTTCAGCAGAACCTGGCGCTGCTAGAGCAGTACTGTCAGAAATGGGCCCTGGCAGTCAATCTGGACAAGACCAGAGTTATGGTTTTCCAGAAAAAAGCCCCATCTCAGGGAAACAGGTACCGCTTCACTCTGGGCAGCACTGGATTAGAGCACTGCACCAGATACAACTACCTTGGCCTGACCATCAGTGCGTCAGGGAGCTTCAGCCTGGCTATAAACGCATTAAAAGACAAGGCACGCCGGGCATTTTATGCCATAAAGACACAATTTGGGAAAACAACAATACCAATAACTATTTGGATTAAAATATTAAACTCCATCATCCAACCAATCCTGCTATATGGGAGCGAAGTGTGGGGTCCCCTCATGAACCTCAATAACAACAATTGGGACAAAAGCCCCATGGAAATATTCCACCTAGAATTTAATAAAAACATCTTACACGTACACAGAAACGCCCCCACGGCTCTGAGGCTCACAGAGCCCGAACACACAATGACCAAAACAACAACAATTGGGAAAATTGACATGTACCTGAAAAGCAAATACACAAAAGATTAGAGACACGAATTAGAATTACAAAACAAATTGGAATGCTACCGGGCCCTGAATAGAAACATTACATTGGCTGAATACTTAAAAATCCAAAATATAAAAGAGAGACAAAATCTAACTAAATACAGGCTCAGTGACCACAGCCTCGCCATTGAAAAAGGCCGCTACAGAAAATTCTGGGTTGCCAGAGAAGAGCGGCTGTGCAGCCAGTGTGACCTAGGGGAGGTCGAAACACAGGCGCATTTCCTGCTGTCCTGCCCTAAATACACAAAAATCAGGGAGACATACTTTAAAATATTAAAAATGCATATCCCTGAGTTCAGCATGATCCCCGATTGCTGCAAACTCCCCGTCCTGCTGGGAGAGGAGGAGCGCACTGCCTTCTTAGCAGCGCAATATGTATCCACCTGCCACAGCCTGCGAGACAGTGTGTAGACACCAGCCTGTGGCACTCCATTTGCAAAACAAAATAAAAACAGTGATTTTTCTGATGTCATGACACAAATTTTGATACAAACAACAAATATGGTTTATATCCTACTTAATTTTATTTCAATGTGTACTATATTTGTTCCACTGAATCTTGTATTGCAATGTTTTGTCTTGATTGATAGAACATTTGTATCTGCTTTGGCAATATTGTGATAGATCATGCCAATAAAGCACCTTTGAATTGAATTGAAATGAATTGACAGACAGACAGACACACGCACACACACACACACACACACACACACACAGAGCCAGCCAGCCAGACAGCCAGCCAGCTCAGCCATGACATCACGAGCCTCTCTCAGCTGACTGCTATGACATCACAGAGCACGTACATTCCATTGCTTGCCGTCTGTCAACCACTCAGTCACTGCCAGCCAGACTGGCTGGCTGGCTGGATGGGGGGGCTGCTTGCTGCTGCTGCGTATCTTAGCAAGCTAATTTGCCTGACCGGCCTTCCTACTCCTATGCCCAAATGCCCACCTAAGCCTCGTTTGTAATGCATGTCATTGTATTTCAAAAAGGAATCTGGAAATAGTAAACCTATTTTCTTTATTTGAATGTATTAAAGATCACATTTTATTACATTTTCTTTTTCTGTACTTCATTACATTATATTGAGATTCATAATTCTATTATTTATTTTCCGTATGTATGTATGTATGTATTATTGTATGGAAGGAAAGTTAGAAATGATTTTCTCAAACCTGTTTTTCTCTCTTGTATACTTAAGAAAGATAAGGTCAAGCTAGAAGGTCAGGAGGCCATAAGGTAGTTTGATTTCTGTTTGTTATTTACGATGAGAACCTTGGAGACAATGTCAAACGGTATGACCTACGTGCCTGTTCCTTAAAACCATGTGTAGATCTATGAACTCTGTTCTATAATGAAATATGTTCTGCTTAGTTAGCCTTTAAGATAACATAGTAATGATTTTCTAGCATGTATGTATGTATGTATGTATGTCCAATTGCTTTGACAATGAATTGAATTGAGAGGGAGAGAGAGAGAGAGAGAGAGAGAGAGAGACAGACAGACTGACAAACAGACACACACACACACACACACACACACACACACACACACAGACACACACACAGCCAGCCAGCCAGCTCAGCGATGACATCACAAGCCTCTCTCAGCTGACTGCTATGACATCACAGAGCATAAACATTCCGTTGCTTGCCGTCTGTCAACCACTCAGTCACTGCCAGCCAGACTGGCTGGCTGGCTGGATGGGGGGGCTGCTTGCTGCTGCTGTGTACCTTAGCAAGCTTATTTGCTTGACCGGCCTTCCTACTCCTCTGCCCACATGCCCACCTATGCCCGATCTGCTGTTCACCTGGATCACAGCTCCGCCCCAACAAGGCAGATCCTCCCAAAAATGGTACAAACTGATCCACGTTCCCCTCCACAGAAAGCTTTAGCCCAAAATAAGGGACACATTCTGCCCAATATGTCAGCGCCAACCACAGCCTGAGGGACACAGTGACACACGAGCACCGGCTGTAAATATAATGTAAATACTCGTTTGTAATGCATGTCATTGTATTTCAAAAAAGGAATCTGGAAATGGTATACCTATTTTCTTTATTTGTATGTATTAAAGATCACATTTTATTACATTTTCTTTTTCTGTACTTCATTACATCTTATTGTGATTCATAATTCTATTATTTATTTTCCGTGTATATGTATGTATGTATGTATTGTGACAAACCAAGGGGCAGGGTCATACATGGCAGATATGTCAGGCCAGGTCTGCTGCAAGGTGTGTACTCTAGGGTAGAATACCGACCCTAGGCAACTACACTCCCCAGAAACCCTCAGGCAGCCATTCTAGCACCTAATGTGGTCACTTGGTGTTACTTCCTCAATTATTCACCAGGTATATAAGGCGGGCCTGAGAGAGAGAGAAGTGAGAGACAATAGGGTGAGTTATCTGGAAAACAGAGGTAGCTCATAAGGAGAAAGCCAAGACTTATTTATTCCAGACTTTGTTTAAAATAGAATGATTATGTAAGATTAGTTACAACTCCAGTGTGAGTTAGGTTTTGTTTTCAGATTTGTTTTGTTTGAAGTAAACATACAGGCACAGCCCTGTATTTGCAACCTCCTCCCTGGGTCATGACTGGTTTTTACTCCTAAGAAGATCACAGAGAAGACCCGCACATGTGTACAGCCAAGGCGTTTTGTCACATTTGGTGTAGAATGCGGGCAGCACCTCATGAAACCCAGACTGGCTGAGTGAATTTTTTTATCCAAAAAAAAAAAACTACAGGCTGTAATAGCCCAACAGGAAGCGACCAGGGTGCAGCAGGTGGCTCACCAGGATGCTATGCGGATGCATCAGGAAGCACTGCAGGTCCAGCATGATACAAATAAAATGTTTAGAGAAGTGCAGGAAAAGGTGACTAAAGAGCTGAAAGAGAGTGTTGAAGCACTTGCAACCAGGATTGGGCCACAGGGGGCTGCAACCCATTCCACTCCCCGCACCAATCACTTTCTGCAGAAAATGACAAAACAGGACGATGTTGAGGCCTTCCTTATGACCTTTGAGAGGACAGCGGAGAGAGGGATGGCCAAAAGATTCCTGGGCAGGGCTTGTGGCACCTTATCTGGCAGGGGATGCACAGAAAGCGTACTTTGATCTGGAGCTGAAGGACGCCCAGGACTATGATAAATTGAAAGCGGAGATAATGACCCGATTGGGCGTGACCACCGCAGTGAGGGCACATCGGTTTCAGCAGTGGGCCTACCAACCAGGACAACCAATCTGAACGCAGATGTTTGATCTGATCCATCTGGCCAGGAAATGGCTACAGCCAGAGGTCCATTCATCAGCCGAGGTGGTGGAGGCCATAGTCCTTGACAACTACCAACGCTGTTTGCCCAAGGACGTTCGACGCTGGGTTGGCCAGAATGAGGTGCTGTCCGCTGACACCTTGGTGGCCAGTGTAGAGCGGTTCTATACAGCCGGAGCAGCAGAGCATGTACCGGAGGTTAAAAACTCGTTCCCCAGGCCATGACGAACCAGCGGACCGGGTAAGATGGTTCCAAAGTACTCTGGGAAACATGACGCGCTGGGTTGGAAGAAAAGAGCAAGACTGGGGGGGGCAAAGGTGGGGCCTAAAGCCGAGACTAAGGGTTATAGGGGGTCACCATCACAACCAATTGTCTGCTACAATTGTGACAAAGTAGGACATATTGCGGCCCACTGCCCAGGTAGAGAGGAACCAATGCAATGTAATGTGTGTGATATGGGGAAAGAGAAACCGGTATTTTATGCCTGCCCTGTTGGGACGGATGTTTTCATAGGCGGAGTACCTAATCCAAAACACATGTGTACAGTGATAGTCGATGAGAAAGAAGTGGCTGCTCTACTCGACTCTGGCAGTATGGTTACACTGGTCACAGAAAAATTAGTAGCGACCAACAAGCTGGATAGACATCAGGAGCTCAGTATCACATGCACACATGGTGACACACGCCCCTATCCCACAGCCCTTGTAAACATACAGACAGAGGCCGGGAAACTAGATTACGAAGTCGGTGTGGTACCCAACATGCCATATGATGTGATACTGGGACGATATTTTCCTAATTTTGGAAAACTAGATAGAAAACATAGTAAATTGGAAATGCACACTGAAAACTGTAAGCCAGAAGTTGCCTCGATCCCACAACTAGAGCTAAAAGTAGACCTGGTTCCAGTTGAGTCGACAGTGAAGGTTTTGGTTGGGGAAAATTAAACTGAAAACATAGGGGTGGAATGTAGTGACGTAGATGACCCTATGGAGGGTGAGGAACCCAGCACTAGCAGGGTGGGTGAGAATCCATTCATAGAGACCCCTGAAGCTGACAATGTAGAAGTGTCAGTGTTAGAGGGACTCCCCACTGATTTTGGCAGCGCACAGGTGCGAGATCTCACTCTACACTATGCTAAAGAAAATGTGAAGGTAGTAAATGGGACCCCTATGACTACTGCAGACCCGCCAACAGCTTATCCTTATTTTATGGTAAAAAATGACCTATTGTACCGTGTAAATAAGATAGGGGTGGACATTGTGGAGCAATTGCTAGTTCCCACCCCATTCAGACGAACAGTTCTCAATCTGGCACATGGGCATATCCTGGGGGGACATCTGGGGATGGACAAAACCAAGGATAGACTCCTGAGGAGGTTTTACTGGCCAGGCGTACATGCAGACGTGACAGAACATTGTAGCTCATGTCCTGAATGTCAACTACATGCTCCTAAACCAGCCTTCAGAAGCCCACTGGTCCCTTTGCCCATCATAGAGACCCCCTTTGCTAGGATAGCTATGGATGTGGTGGGACCTCTCCCGAAATCAGCCAGAGGGCATCAGTATATACTGGTTATTTTGGATTATGCCACCAGGTACCCAGAAGCCATTCCACTGCGGACCATGGCTTCAAAAGGTATTGCAAAAGAGCTAATGTTGATGTGTAGTAGGGTGGGGATACCGAGGGAGATATTAACAGATCAGGGCACACCCTTTATGTCTAAGGTTATGACCGATCTGTGTAAATTGTTGCAGGTTAAGCAGTTGAGAACATCAGTCTACCACCCACAAACAGATGGGTTGGTTGAGAGATTTAATAGGACCCTGAAGTCCATGCTAAGAAAGGTAATCGATAAGGATGGGAAAAATTGGGAATTCATGCTGCCCTACTTGATGTCTGCCATTAGGGAAGTCCCACAGGCTTCCCTGGGCTTTTCGCCTTTTGAACTGTTATATGGGAGGCACCCCAGGGGGATATTAGACATAGCCCGTGAAACGTGGGAACACGATTCCACTCCTTTCCGGAGTGTAGTCGAGCACATCAATGCTATGCAAGAGAGAATAGCCACAGTCACTCCCATTGTGAGAGAGCACCTAAGGCAGGCACAGGAACACCAACAATTCGCCTATAATCGTCAGGCTACACTGAGGGTGTTCCAGCCTGGTGATAGGGTGTTGGTGTTGGTTCCCACTGTAGAATGTAAATTTCTGGCTACGTGGATGGGACCTTATGAGATTATAGAGCGAATACGGGAAGTGAACTATAAGGTTCAGCAACCCGGCCGCCGACCCCCAGAACAAATATATCATGTCAACTTAATAAAAGCCTGGAAGGACAGGGAAGTGTTGATGTTGACTTACCCCCCTCAGCCACTAGGGACACCGAAGGTGAATATTGCAGCTGCCTTGTCACCTGACCAGTTGAAGGAGGTGAACGACTTGATAATACGTAATAGGGAAGTTTTCTCAGGCATACCGGGGCGTACCCATTTAGTCTCTCACAACATTGTGTCTCTCCCAGGAAAGAAGGTAAATATGAGGCCTTACAGGGTACCAGAAGCTCGCAGGAACACTATTAGAAATGAGGTTAAGGAAATGCTGGAGGCAGGGGTTATTGAAGAATCCCACAGTGAGTGGTCCAGCCCTATAGTCATGGTTTCCAAACCTGATGGCTCCTGGAGATTCTGTAATGATTTTAGAAAGGTTAATGAAATTTCAAAGTTTGATGCATACCCAATGCCCCGAGTAGATGAATTGTTAGAGAATATTGGGAATGCTCGCTATATTTCAACTATTGACTTAGCCAAGGGCTACTGGCAGATTCCCTTGACCCCGGGTGCCAAAGAAAAAACAGCCTTTGCAACCCCAGATGGTCTGTTTCACTACACAGTGATGCCCTTTGGCCTGCATGGTGCTCCTGCCACCTTTCAAAGGTTGATGGACCACATACTTAGACCACACAGGACGTATGCGGCAGCATATTTAGATGATGTGGTCATTCACAGTCCAGATTGGGAATCACATTTGTCTCAGCTCCAAGCGGTATTGGATTCAATACATGCAGCAGGCCTGATGGCTAATCCAACCAAATGCAATTTGGGGTTGGAAGAGGCCAAATACTTGGGCTATACAGTAGGGAGGGGTATGGTGAAACCCCAAATATCCAAGGTTGAAGCCATAAACTCTTGGCCTAGGCCTGTCAATAAAAAGCAGGTTAGGGCATTTTTAGGGTTAACTGGGTATTACCGGAGGTTTATTCCCAACTATGCTACCTTAGCGGCCCCTCTGACTGATATGACTAAGGCTACAGAACCCAATATGGTTAGATGGGGTGATACAGCAAACCGGGCTTTCCGGAGCCTACAGGAGGCGCTCTGCCGCAACCCCGTTTTAATGGTACCTGACTTTCAGAAAGAATTTATAGTCCAGACGGACGCCTCTGAGGTGGGGATCGGAGTGGTTTTGTCCCAAAGAATGGGTGATCACGAACACCCGGTGTTGTTCCTTAGCAGAAAGTTGGAATCCAATGAAATAAATTATTTGGTAGTTGAAGAAGAATGTTTGGCAGTGAAGTGGGCTTTGGACAGTCTTCGATACTATTTGTTGGGCAGGCACTTCACCCTGATCACTGACCATGCCCCCCTCACTTGGATGCATCGTTCGAAAGACAGGAATGCCCGTGTGATGAGGTGGTTTTTGAGTCTCCAACATTTTCATTTCACCCTGCAGCACAGGCCAGGGAAGGCCATGGGGAATGTTGATGGGCTGTCCCGGGTGCATGCTTTTTTGCGGCTGTCGCTCGACCTATGGGGTCGCAGCTGGGGGGGAGGATGTGGGACAAACCAAGGGGCAGGGTCATACATGGCAGACATGTCAGGCCAGGTCTGCTGCAAGGTCTGCACTCTAGGGAAGAAAACCGACCCTAGACAACTACACTCCCCAGAAACCCTCAGGCAGCCTAATGTGGTCACTTGGTGCTACTTCCTCAATTATTCACCAAGTATATAAGGCGGAAAGATAGAGTCAAGCTAGAAGGTCAGGCCAGAAGCTAGTTTGATTTCTGTTTGTTATTTACGATGAGAACCTTGGAAACAATGTCAAACGGTATGACCTACGTGCCTGTTCCCTAAAACCATGTGTAGACCTATGGACTCTGTTCTATAATGATATATGTTCTGCTTAGTTAGCCTTTAAGATAACATAGTAATGACTTTCTAGCATGTATGCATGTATGTATGTATATATATATATATATATATATATATGTATGTATGAATGTATGTATGTCCAATTGCTTTGACAATACAAATGAATTGAATTGAGAGGGAGAGAGAGAGAGAGAGAGAGAGAGAGAGAGAGAGACAGACAGACTGAAAAACAGACAAACAGACACACACACACACACACAGACATACACACACACACACAGAGCCAGCCAGCCAGCCAGCTCAGCGATGACATCACGAGCCTCTCTCAGCTGACTGCTATGACATCACAGAGCACGTACATTCCGTTGCTTGCCGTCTGACAACCACTCAGTCACCGCCAGCCAGACTGGCTGGCTGGCTGGATGTGGGGGATGCTTGCTGCTGCTGCGTACCTTAGCAAGCTTATTTGCTTGACCGGCCTTCCAACTCCTCTGCCCACATGCCCACCTATGCCCGATCTGCTGTTCACCTGGTCACAGCTCCGCCCCAACAAGGCAGATTCTCCCAAAAATGGTACAAACTGATCCACGTTCCCCTCCACGGAAAGCTTTAGCCCAAAATAAGGGACAAATTCTATAACAACATAATGGATGCCCACCCAACCTGTGACAAAACTGAGAAAAAAGAAAAACGCCAGTCCTCCTGGGGGAGGGACACACAGCCACCCTGGCTGCCCAATATGTCAGCGCCTACCACAGCCTGAGGGACACAGTGACACACGAGCACCGGCTGTAAATATAATGTAAATACTTGTTTGTTATGCATATCATTGTATTTCAAAAAAGGAATCTGGAAATAGTAAACGTATTTTCTTTATTTGTATGTATTAAAGATCACATTTTTTTACATTTTCATTTTCTGTACTTCATTACATCTTATTGTGATTCATAATTCTATTATTTATTTTCCGTGTAGATGTATGTATGTATGTATGTATGTATGTATGTATATGTATGTATGTCCAATTGCTTTGACAATACAAATGAATTGAATTGAGACGGAGAGAGAGAAAGAGAGAGAGAGAGAGAGAGAGAGGAATATGAGCTCCTAAAAAACATTTGTTTTTATACATAAGCGGATTTAATTTGTCATTTACAAATGAATATATAGCACTATAAACATACACAGAAGACATGGAATAGAAATTCAGAAGAAAAAGTATTCAAAAAATAATAATTTTAAGAGAAACACAAAAAGAAGAAAGCAGAGAGACAGTTCAGGAAGAAAAGTCAGAAAAGAAAAGCTGAAGACAAGAATTGGAGGTAAGACCTTTCACCTATAGAGACAAATAATTAAACAAAAAAATATGTATTAATAAAATAAATAAGCATTCTCAGTAGTTGACTCAGCCAATGAAAATGCAGAGCTCCAATTTGAATAGAGTGACAGTAGGAGAGAGCCCAACTGCCACTGAGACTGATACAAATCTATCGAACAGCAGTCTGACTGCAGAGCTGCCTTTTGAAATCCGATACCCTGAAGACATTCGCTCTGCACAGGCTAAGAAGGACTACAAACAAGCTGTGATGAGAGCATCTCCTGAGACCCTCATCCTAGACTACACCGGTAAAGGAGAAAACAGGGTCAAGAACAATCTACTGTTCTACACCGCCTTTCACAAAACCCTGTGCCAGACATACCCCAAAAACAACAAGAGGGGCATTAGCAGAGGCAGGCAGATCTCAGTGCTGGTAGAGAAAGACACAGACAGTGTGATGCTCACTTTTAATGTATACCACAACGGGACCATCATGGTGCAGGACAGCGAGAGCAGCCTGGACCAATTATCTCTCGGCTTCCACACCTCAAAGCAGCAGACTGAGGTAGAGAAACACGAGCCAGAGCCGGCCACCCTGCAGTCTGCCCCCAGCCACACGGAGCCAGACAGTGCCCCATCTCCCACAGACTGCCCCCCTGTCTCCCCAAAACTCTCCAGCAACATTAAAACACTAAAGGAATGCCTATCAGTGCTGGAGCTGAAGTTTGCGGAGTTCAGGGACTAAAGATGCACCACAAGGCTGAGATCCATAAGCTGAGAGCAGCAGTAAGAGACCAGGAGGAGCAGAGCCAAACCCTGAGGACGGAGCTGCACAGAGCGAGGGAGGAGCTGACCAGGACACCCCAGCACAGCCAGCTGAGGAGCCTGCAGAGCCAGCTGGAGAAGCTAAGAGAGGAGCACAGAGACTGCACTGCACTGACCCCACAACACCTACAACCCCTGACGCACCCACTGACGCACCCACTGATCCACCCACACTCCCCACCACTCCTGACACCCCCACTATCACCAGACCTGCCACTAATACACAAACCCCTGAAACGCCACTCCCCTAAAACACACCCGCTGCCCCCACCACTCCCGACGCAAAACCCGGAGTGGCAGGTCAACACAGAGGTGGTCATTCTGAGCGACTCCAATGGGAAGTTCCTGGATGAGAGGCGCCTCTTCCCTGGGCGAAAAGTGAAAAAGCTTTGGTGCCCGACAGCACAGAGAGCCCTGGAGCTGCTCTCCAAGAGGAGGCTGTGCCAGGTCAAACACATCCTCATCCACACCGGCACTAACGACCTGAGTGCCCGCAGGGGCGATGTGGCCTCAGCCCTGAGACAGGTGGCAAAGAAAGCCACAGAGGAATTCCAAACTGCCAAAATCACCATCTCCACACTGCTGCCCCGCACAGACGTGCCCCTGCACATCATCCAGGCCATCAACGCAGAAGTATCCCGAAGATGTGCCCTCCTCCCCAACGTCCACCTGGCACACCACTGAGACATCCAGCCACATCACCTGTATGACCACGTCCACCTCAACAAGACGGGTGTGAGGAAGGTCCGTTTTTAGTGTTTCTCTGAACACATCCAAGCTTACCTAGGCGCTACATATTATTTTCAATTACCCGTAATTCTGATCTGTATTTTGGCTTGTTAATAGAAGTTATTGAAGTTGGACTCCTAATTCAAAATAACCAATATGTATCTCAACGTAATTTACTGACAGACATCACTCTTTATCACTTTCACTTTTGAAGGAACTGCTTTGTATTCTGTGTATTGTTTTATTGTAGTGCTGCTTCCTTTCTTGGCCAGGTTTTACTTGCAAAAGTGATTTTATTCTCAATGTAAGCTCAAAGTCAAATAGTTTAAATAAGAAAACAATGTATTGAAATGAGAACATCATGAACCTGTGTAATTGTGCTGAAGGACAAGCACTGAAAGCAGAGAGAATTTTGTGTTTGGCATTGAATAGCCTTAAAGAAAACTATGCCGTTTTTGGAAACTTTCATATTTAAGTTGAATGTAGGCAAAAACATTCCAGTCACTCTGAAGAGAGAATACAGTTTACTGTTCGAATAAGTAGCCCCTGAATTGAAGATAAAAATCAAAAGTGCTGTTCGTAATTAGTTTACACTTTTACATCAGATGTCTTGTTTTTGCGTTCCAAATTGAGGAGTTGTGGCATATAATGTAAATGAAGTTACTTCACTAGTAGTGCGATTTCTACGTTGTGTATGTGTGTTTGTATATATGAACTCATACATTTTTTAAAGATTGTATTTGGAAAACAAATTCAGGTATAGCACGTGTCCCCCTTTTGAATGGGTTCTATATATAACATTTTAAAACGAATGGTTCTGTGTAGAACGCTATGTTTGGGGGTTCTTCATGTAACCCCTTTGAAGGGGTTCTACATAGAACCATAAAGGGATCCACCAGAGCGATTACTCGAGGAACCCTTTATGGTTCTGTGCAGAACAATTTCTTCTAAGAGTGTGGAGTGTCGCCACACAATTTCTCTCAGAGGGCTTTTGACCAATGGCAATCCAATCCTGAATGACGTCACCACTATCCTGTTGTACTTTATGGGAGAGATGTATTAAGTAGTTTATAATGAGAAGAATAACAATAATCACCTGTTTTTCATAGGTTTTGTATCCATGGTCTCCTTCATATTAGGAAAGGAAGTTGATCCATAGCCTACTCAGAGACAACTGAGAGTTGGTCTCTGAGCAGCAGCACAAAGGGGTCGAGTCTCTCAATGTCCGTGTGTTGGAGATATTCCACCATATTGGTCCCAGCCTTTAAAACAATGTTAAAGAAGATGTTAAAGATATTGTAGAAATATATTGCAGAAGAGCAGAACTACAATCACACTTTTTCAATGCTATTGCTGTTTTCTACCTCCCTGGTGAGGTACCAATGCGGGAAGTTTGAGAGAGTATTTCTAAAATGTGTATGATCCAATACACACAGTTATTTAAAAAGCTGACGTCTTGTACATGCTCACCAGAACCAAGCCTAATTAAATAACACATTTAATATTAAATAAGTACATGTGCAGTAGCCACTTGGACAATTACAGATCCCCAGGTCAAAACACAACAGAAAGACATGGAAGATCGTATTTTCAAATCACATCTGTGGCCCCCATAACTGTAATTTGGTATTAGTGGGTCAAAGGATTTATTTGGTTCAAGTGATAATAAGATCATATTTTGAAATGAAACACTACAGGATGTCATATTTAAAATGACTGTGAGTACCTTTCTTTAGTGACGGTTCTGAGGGGGGCAGGGATTAGTTGAGTGTGCTAATTGGAGCTGTGAAGTGTGCAGAGAAAATACAAATGTTTTCTTTTAATATGAAAACAAAGAACTTTTTTTTAACACCGACCTGGGATTGTGTTTCTTTCCAAGTTTCCTTATTGTTTCTGAGAAGAGACTGTTCACTTGCAAAGTGAACTGGACCCGTGTGACTCGCAGGTAAGGAGAGCCCGTGTTGAACTAAGATGGCTACAGTGAGTTTTCCTGGACAAAGCTCGGGCAAAGGATAGCGCAGAGTGCACCTGCACCTGAGATTGTGTTGAGAAGCTTTGTGATAAGAGCAGGTAAAGAGGGAAAAGAAACACAAGTATTTTCTTTGTTTGAAGAACACATTTTGTTTTAACTGAAACGGGACTACAACTTTTGAAAGGGAAATAGTTGCTAGTGCACTGTATTTTTATTGAGTTTATTAGAAGAAAAAAGCTTATATTTTGGACAGAACGAACTCGTTTGGCATGCAACTAGCAGCAAACGATGTGAAGCAAACAAAACAGTTAGCAAGTTAGCAAGTTAGCAAGTTACAGTCTGTCCTAGGTCCGGGGGTGCTTATGGTTGTTTATGGGTTCCCTTACCTTAGCCAGTGTCATGTACGGGTGTCCGTACCTTACTGGAGTGTTTGTTTTTATTATAATATATATACATAAAATAATATATAATAATGTAATATTTCAGATAAATCGTCACAGTGAGTGACACCAGCATTATTGGTTTTTTGAGAAATAAAAAAACAGAATGTAGAGAAGAAAATGTTGGAAGGAAGTTGGGAGAAAGACTGGTCTCCGAAGGAGCACCGGGACTGGTGGAAGCAACAACAACCAGATAAGACAGAGAAAGGAATTGTGATATTGTGTCAGGTTGGTGAGAATCAAGAAAAGAAAATAACAGAAATGGAAGATCATCATAAACAGTAATGTGAATTGAGAGAAGAAGTTGTGAAAAATACGATAGAATTAATAGAACTACAAGGCAAATTAGAAGGGCAAGAAAAGTGGTCAGAAAAGGTGAAGGTGTAGGTGCGCGATGTGCTGCCGTGTTAGCAGCGCGTCGCGACACAGATCACTCCGAGGACGACAGGCCCGATTGGGATGATTTAGATCGCAAAGCATGGGAATATGAAAAAGGAGGTTTTGCTAGCGCTCCTCCCCCATATAATCCGGAATATAAATCAATCACTGATTTTGGTTATAATAATACATTGTATCCAGATCTGACCGCTCTGAAAACGGTCCCAGCTGCACCCATGCAAGTCAAAACTAGACAGAGTAAAGAGGAAGGTCAATCAATAGTCTATACGACTAAAACCCATGTCCCCTTCTCCCCAGGAGAAAAAGAAATGATATGGGTGTCCCTCCCAAAATTAAAACCAAACCAGGGTAACACAACTTTTTGGGATATTCTAGATGAAAAGATGGTTATTCACCTCCTTCACCCGCACGATGTACACATCATCGTGAAGGCTAAATGTCCGCCCAACATTTGGATACAGTTACTACGAGAATATCAGACCGGGGAGTGGGCTAATGTAGCCTCTACAGATGAGGAGGAAATAACAGAACTTTTTCACAATGGATCAAGAAAACTGAGATAGTGAAATAATGAAATAATCGAGTGGGATTATTTGACATTTTATTCTAAATAATCATAAGCTTAAATAATAAGTTATAAGGGCTGTTTGAGACACTGCAGGGTCAATAAAACATGCCACAGATCGGATATCTGAATTATCTTTAGATATCAATGTGTATGTGCTTTGTGTGTTTATGAATATGTATAGTTTGAAGGTGATATAAGGTAAATGTCTATGTTTTGGCAATCATTTTAGAATTATATTTAAAAATGTAACAACAGATTTATCATATTCATGAGGATCTTTGGCTCTATACAGAGTGCCTCAAGCATCAGAAATCAGAAAGAAAGACTATTATAAGAAAAGTAATCCAAAATATACATTGAATAAACAGATGGATAATAATAGTAATACATAAATAGTCATGGTGTCTCCACAAGAAGAACCAGAATTTGTTTGTTAAACATCATGTTATGGACAAGCTCTGTCAAAAGTCAAATTCAAGGAAACGAAAGGCTAGAAGAGAGCCTGGTGCAGCCCTGACAGCCTGTGAAAGCAGGAGAATGTAAACAGTCTGGTGACATGTTACAGTCTTTCAGAAAATGTTTGGTTATTGGTGCCTAGCATATAATACCTGAAATGAAAGTCAAAGTAGACCATGGTTTTAAGATGAGTGATGTAGGAAAAGGGTAAGATACCGCAGAAGTATAAGATTACAACTATAGAATAAGTAAGCTCAAGTAATATAAAATGCTTTACAGGAGAAAAGTAAGAATGGAAAGGAAGAGTAAAAGAGAAGGTGTCCTAGGATTATGGGAATCATTATTGAGATCAATGGCCTATTGGCTAATATTTTGTTAGGTACATATATGACTTCAATAAACGAATAATGGAGTGACATCTGTATAAATATAAATAAAACATATTGATAAAAAAACCTGAATACATTTCTTGTAAGAAATTAAGAATAGGAGAAAGAATAGCTGTTAGAATGCAGAGCAATGTTAACCAAAGTTGAAGAGGGTTTGAGTAAGTTGACGAGGGTCTGAGTAAGTTGATAAGGCTTGGGAAGCAGGAAAAGGTGAGTTTGATGTGTGTGAGACAAATGTGCTGCCACTTTTAGCACAGAGAGCTTCTGATGGTGATTGAATGAAACGTGGGAAAATAAATAAACTTGATGTAGGATAAATGAATAAATAATTGAATGAGATATGAGCCGCAGAGACCTCCCACATTGGAAAGTGGACTACAGCAGATAATCCTCTCCTCTCCCAGGGCAGGGTGATTAAGTGGGGACGCGTGTGAAGAGTGCAGGTGGACCCAGGTGAGTTGTGAAAGAAAGAAGAAACAAAAATAATAAGGCACGCGTGCAAACAATCAAAATAATACTAAGTGAATAACAAATTAAACAATAAAGTGAAAGATAATCAACACACAAAATAATGGCAATATAGAACCAAACAAAATACACAAGCCATATTGCATAAAGTGAAGTGAAATATAAATATTATAAGTAATGGTGATTAAGGAGCTAATTAACACCGTCCGTGACATTTACATTGGTTGGGTGTGTGGATACCAGTAATAATTTTTGTTTTATTGAAATACAAAATAATTCTATTTTTCCGAAGTGCTGAACTTTAATACAGTCTAGAAAGATTAATATTTTTTGTCTTGGGCTATATTATTATTACCATAGTTTTTCTATTGTATAAGTATCTTGGAGTAGAGGCATAGGTGGGCATGTGGGCAGAGGAGTAGGAAGGCCGGTCAAGCAAATAAGCTTGCTAAGGTACGCAGCAGCAGCAAGCAGCCCCCACATCCAGCCAGCCAGCCAGTCTGGCTGGCAGTGACTGAGTGGTTGACAGACGGCAAGCAACGGAATGTACGTGCTCTGTGATGTCATAGCAGTCAGCTGAGAGAGGCTCGTGATGTCATCGCTGAGCTGGCTGGCTGGCTGGCTGGCTGGCGGGCTGGCTGGCTCTGTGTGTGTGTGTGTTTGTGTGTGTGTCTGTTTTTCTGTTTGTCAGTCTGTCTGTCTGTCTCTCTCTCTCTCTCTCTCTCTCCCTCTCAATTCATTTGTATTGTCAAAAGCAATTGGACATACATACATTCATACATATATATATATATATATATATATATATATACATGCATACATACATGCTAGAAAGTCATTACTATGTTATCTTAAAGGCTAACTAAGCAGAACATATATCATTATCGAACAGAGTTCATAGGTCTATACATGGTATTAGTGAACAGGCACGTAGGTCATTCTGTTTGACATTGTCTCCAAGGTTCTCATTGTAAATAACAAAGAGAAATCAAACTACCTTATGGCCTCCTGACCTTCTAGCTTGACCTTATCTTTCTTAAGTATACAAGAGAGAAAAACAGTTGTGAGAAAAGAATTTCTAACTTTCCTTCCACACATACATACATACATACATACATACATACATACAAACCAGAGGCATGCAAAAAAATATAAAGAGGAAGAAAATGTTGTATAGCACATACAAAAGGGATGGTGATGAAACAAAATACATAGAATATGTTGAGCTGCAAAGAGATCTTAAGAAAGGGATCAGGAAAGCAAAGAGGGAAATAGAAAGAAACATAGCTCTTGGAGCTACAACCAATGCAATGAGCTTTTTTCAAAATTACAACAGCAAGCGGTCAATTAAGGAGGAGGTGAAACAGATAAAGGGCAAAAATGGAGGTATCTTGGAAAATGAACAAGATGTGGCAAATATTCTAAATGAGTATTTCACAGAGGTTTTTACAAAAGAAAAAACAGATGACATGCCACAGGTTGACAATCAATCCAGTCAAACCCTAAGAGAGATCAGGATAAATGAGGAGGAGGTACTAAAGGGACTAGCAGAATTAAAATCAAACAAATCACCTGGGCCAGATGGGATATTTCCAACAGTACTTAAAGAAATGAGGGAAATTATGTATAGGCCGTTAACTCGATTATTTCAAATGACACTTAGAACAGGGGATGTTCCCACTGACTGGAAGACAGCAAATTTCATACCAATCCACAAGAAAGGGGACAAAACTGAGCCAGGAAATTACAGACCAATCAGTCTCACCTGCATCACCTGTAAAATGTTGGAAAAAATGATTAGACAGAAAATAGAGGAGCATCTCAATGAAAACCATATTCTTGGAGATAGTCAACATGGGTTTAGACGAGGCAGATCATGTCTTACTAACTTAATACATTTTTTTGAACATGCAACTGCAGCTGTAGATCACGTGAAAGCATATGATATGATATACTTAGATTTCCAAAAAGCTTTTGATAAGGTTCCACACCAAAGACTGATCCTCAAATTGGAAGCTGTAGGCATTCAGGGTCATGTAAGTAGATGGATTATGAACTGGTTGATGTATAGGAAACAGATTAGAGGAGTCACTTCTAACTGGAGTGAGGTTGTTAGTGGAGTTCCACAGGGATCAGTACTAGGGCCTTTGCTTTTTCTAATCTATATTAATGATCTGGACTCTGGGATACTTAGCAACCTTGTCAAATTTGCAGATGATACTAAAATAGGTGGCTTAGCAGATACAATCTTGGCAGCACATGCTATTCAGAGGAACTTAGATAAATTCAGTTGTGGGCTGACACCTGGCAAATGAAATTCAATGTGGACAAGTGCAAGGTAATACATGCAGTAAAACAAAAATGTCCACTATAATTACACTATGGGAGGTACAGATCTAGATGAAGTAATGCATGAGAAAGACCTAGGAATCTATGTGGATTCACTTTCTCCATCCAAACAATGTGGGGAAGCAATACAAAAGGCATACAGAATGCTAGGGTATATCGTCAAAAGTGTAGAATTTAAGTAATGTTAAGACTGTACAATGCGCTAGACCTCATCTGGAATACTGTGTACAGTTCTGGGCACCACACTTCAAGAAGGATATTGCTGCTTTAGAGACAGTTCAGAGGAGAGCAACCAGACTTATTCCAGGTCTGAAGGGAAAGTCCTACTCGGAGAGACTGAGGGAACTGAACCTTTTCACCCTGGAACAGAGGAGATTACGTGGGGACTTGATCCAAGTCTTCAAAATCATGAAAGGTTCCTCAAACCAGAGGAGCTTTTCCAGATCAGCAGGGACACACGCACCAGGGGACAACAAATGGAAATTGGGCTTCAAGGCATTCAAGATGGAAAGTGGTAGAAGCTGAAAGTTTGGGAACATTTAAAAATAGACTGGATAGGATCCATGGATCACTTAGATATTAATGGACACCAAACGAGCATGATGGGTCGAATGGCCTCCTCTCGTTTGTAAACTTTCTTATGTTCTTATGTTCTTATGAATGTTCCCTAAGCATGTTTCAAATGTTCCCTAATTTATGTTACAAATGTGCCTTAGCACCTCTCTCTCTCTCTCTCTCTCTCTCTCTCTGTCTCAATTCAGTGCATTTGTATTGTCAAAGCAATTGGACATGCATACATACATACATACATACATATATATGGAAAATAAACAATATGTGTACATCTCTGCATTAATGGTGCCCTAACAGATGTGCAAGTTACATGACAGACAGACAGACAGACACTCACACACACTTTCACACACACACACACACACACACACACACTTTCACAGACAGACAGACAGACAGACACACACACACACACACACACACACACTTGTATACCTGACACGTATAGAAGACTGGATAGGGAGATATAAATAGCAATGGGGAGACTCTTGTACTTGGTGTGGCTCTATCCATATAGTGGGGCCAGCAGCCACTTAGCAGGTGTAGCAATAGAAGCTCAGCCTGGGGAGACTGGATTTAGCATTTCCTCTCCATTTTGATAAGTATCCTTAATCATTTCTGCAAAATACTTCTATGATACCTATGTATGTTTTTTACTTGTACTATATTATACTATCAAGTATCAGTGTACACATACAATGTGACCTGTTACATTAATACAGAGGCCACGGAAGGCCAGATCAGTAACAGCCACTGTCCCCTGATATTACACTTTTTTACAATCACTTTGGCACTCATTTCAGAACCTTGATGTCATTTTTCAAAACTCTAGACACTAAACTCACACCCGATGATCAAAATGCACATTTTTCAATTGCTTGGATACAATACACATCAACCTCAGATCATTTGTTCATTGAACTAAAATGATACAACTTAACGTCAAAGTATTACCATTTCAAAATGCAATTCACACATTACATCTGAGATCACTGTCTATTCATTTCATTACAAAGATCTAACTATCAATTGATACAGCTGCTCAAAATGATAAGTGACTGTTGCATTACTCTTAATTCATAGTTTTATGGAAACTGACGAACAGTATTCCATGTTTCGATCATGAAAGTTTCAGGATAATGAGATCCATTGACACCAATAACCGAGGAGCATGAACCAGTTGAACTACATTATCTATGGATGTAATATTTCATCATCATTCATCATCATGTAGCACTTTTCCACACCATGTTTTCAGTGTGGAAGGAAAGTTAGAAATTCTTTCTCTAATACCTGTTTTTCTCTCTTGTATACTTAAGAAAGATAAGGTCAAGCCAGAAGGTAGTTTGATTTCTGCTTGTTATTTACGATGAGAATCTTGGAGACAATGTCAAACAGTATGATTGAAGTGTCTGCTCCCTAATCCATGTGTTGATCTATGAACTCTGTCCTATAATGATATAAATTCTGCTTAGCTAACTTTTAAGATAACATAGTAATGACTTTCTGATTATAACCAGCTCTTTGATTTTTGTGTATAAAAGCTCTGACTGTTAAAATGAAGGCAGAGCGACTTTGGGATCTTCTTGAGTCACTGTTCCTCTCCACGCTGCGTGTATTAAAGGCATTGCAACTAACGCTCCAACCTGGTTGAAGATGATTGTTCTTCCACATCAGATTTGACATTACTGTATGTATGCAGGCCCTTGTAATTGCTATTCCAATACTGCCAACTGGTTATTGATGATTGATTTCACATTGTGGTACGAGTATCGAGTGAAATGAGTGCTATCCACCCGAGCAACACAGTGATAACATGGAGCCGGCAGGTGATCCAGGTCACAATAGAGGTCAAGCAGTGGGAGGAGGAAGACGTGGTGGTCAAAGGAATGGAAGGGGACATGCACCCCTTCTGAGAGGTGGTCGTGGGCCTCGTCATAGAGGAGGGCTTAGGCCTCACCAGAGAGGCAGCCATGGGCCTCATTTGAGAGGTGTTGGGGGAACGTGGTAGAGGACAAGGCCACGGACCAGACAGCGGCAGCAACAGCAAATAGTGTCCAGTGAAATCCGAGAAATAGTTGTAGAACATGTTGTAAATCATGGCATGACCATGACTGAGGCAGCTACAATGATTCAATCAAACCTCAGAATCAACTCAGGATCAACTGTGGCCTCAATCATCAGAAATGTCCGTACTGAGAAGCGGCAAGTCTTCAGCATGCACTAAACATTAGGCTACTCTCAATTGTCAAATGACTGTATACTGCATACCAATGTGTAGCACAGAGTATAGTGTGCCTTTTGAAAGAAATGCAGACAGAGTGAAGCAGCTGATGACTGAGTATGTTCAGGTATGTTCAGTTTCAAGATGCCTCTTGTGAAAAATGGTTGTGAGAACCTGAACCTGAACACAGGGCTGATGGAAATTTAGAAGTACAGTAATCAATCCTTTGTTTTGCTTTTTACACTAAGCCAGGTGAGGAACACTGCAATTGACATTTTACTGTAGTTTTGTTCGTTTTTGTAGCTAATTATTTTTGCATGGATTCAAAGAAACCTATGGTGTGATTTGATTGTATTGCATCAATACATTTCAGATTTTGTTCAATGATTCCACTGTGTCTGTAGTATTCTCTCTACTAGTCCTTTTACAGTGATGTATTTATGTGTAGTACCATAATGAAACATGTATCACATATTTTGTACTACAATATTTAATGATTGTACGAACAACTACACAGTGAAACTATCGGTATCTTCTGTGTTACTATGTTACTAGGGTATTTCATGATAAATGAGTTATTTGAACCAACAAGTCTGCAAGTGCTAGGTTTCTATAAAGATATGAATGCACAATGCAATGTTTTGAACATTGGACAGCCTGTGTTACAAGTGATGACCGTTTTGAGTTTTGTGTCTAGAGTTTTGAAAAATGACATCAAGGTTCTGAAATTAGTGACAAAGTGATTGTAAAAAACTGTATATTCATCCTATTTAATGTGCTCTTTTAAAATGTACTTTTCTTTTTTATGTTGCCATTTCTGTTCTACCAATGTTTCAGTTGTTAGCCAAAGATTGACAGAGTACATCTCATACACACAGGCCAGACAGCAAAGATTTCTTTTTGAAATTCAATTACAAATGCTGCATGAACTCATCAATACGATTAGAGCTCCTGAAAGCAATATAACTAACTCACTCTACAGCATCTCATTAGCAGTGAAAAGAAACCAAGAAAGTTGGGACAGTCGACTGTTTACCACTATGTAACATCACCTTTTCTTTTAATAACACTTATTAAGCACTTGGGCACTGAAGACACCACTTGGTTAAGTTTAGCAAGCGGGATTTTCCCCCATTCATCCATTATGCATTTCCTCAGCTGCGCAACTGCACAGGGCCTTCGTTGTCTTAATTTGCACTTCATAGTGCGCCACACATTCTCAATTCGGCGACAGGTCAGGACTGCAGGCAGGCCATGCTAGCACCCGCACTCTCTGCCTATGCAACCATGCGCTTGAAATCTGGGCAGAATGTGGTTTGGCGTTATCCTGCTGAAAAATGCAGGTACGTCCCTGGAAAAGATGATGTCTGGATGGCAGCATATGTTGCTCCAAAATGTGTACATCTCTTTCTGCAAAAATGGTGCCCTCACAGATGTGCGAGTTACATGACAGACACTCATACACACTGTCACACCCATACACACACAAACACACACTTTCACAGACAGACACACGCACACACACACTTTCACACACAATCACTTTCACAGACAGACACACACACACACTTTCACACAGAGACAGACACACACACACTTACATACATACATACATGCATACATACATACAGTGAGGGAAAAAAGTATTTGATCCCCTGCTGATTTTGTACGTTTGCCCACTGACAAAGAAATGATCAGTCTATAATTTTAATGGTAGGTGTATTTTAGCAGTGAGAGACAGAATAACAACAAGAAAATCCAGAAAAACGCATTTCAAAAAAGTTATAAATTGATTTGCATGTTAATGAGGGAAATAAGTATTTGATCCCCTATCAATCAGCAAGATTTCTGGCTCCCAGGTGTCTTTCATACAGGTAACGAGCTGAGATTAGGAGCACTCTCTTAAAGGGAGTGCTCCTAATCTCAGCTCGTTACCTGTATAAAAGACACTTGTCCACAGAAGCAATCAATCAATCAGATTCCAAACTCTCCACCATGGCCAAAGAGCTGTCCAAGGATGTCAGGGACAAGATTGTAGACCTACACAAGACTGGAATGGGCTACAAGACCATCACCAAGCAGCTTGGTGAGAAGGTGACAACAGTTGGTGCGATTATTCGCAAATGGAAGAAACACAAAATAACTGTCAGTCTCCCTCAGTCTGGGGCTCCATGCAAGATCTCACCTCGTGGAGTTTCAATGATCATGAGAACGGTGAGGAATCAGCCCAGAACTACATGGGAGGATCTTGTTAATGATCTCAAGGTAGCTGGGACCATAGTCACCAAGAAAACAATTGGTAACACACTATGCCGTGAAGGACTGAAATCCTGCAGCGCCCGCAAGGTCCCCCTGCTCAAGAAAGCACATGTACAGACCCGTCTGAAGTTTGCCAATGAACATCTGAATGATTCAGAGGAGAACTGGGTGAAAGTGGTCTCAGATGAGACCAAAATCAAGCTCTTTGCCATCAACTCAACTCGCCGTGTTTGGAGGAGGAGGAATGACCCCAAGAACACCATTCCCACCATCAAACATGGAGGTGGAAACATTATGCTTTGGGGCTGTTTTTCTGCTAAGGGGACAGGACAACTGCACCGCATCAAAGGGACGATGGACGGGGCCATGTACCGTCAAATCATGGGTGAGAACCCTAAGCCAGGGCATTGAAAATGGGTCAAATACTTATTTCCCTCATTAACATGCAAATCAATTTTATAACTTTTTTGAAATGCATTTTTCTGGATTTTCTTGTTGTTATTCTGTCTCTCACTGCTAAAATACACCTACCATTAAAATTATAGACTGATCATTTCTTTGTCAGTGGGCAAACGTACAAAATCAGCAGGGGATCAATTACTTTTTTCCCCCACTGTACATACATATATATGGAAAAGAAACATTACAAGTATAAATCACAATAAGATGTAATAAAGTACAGATAAACAAAGTGTAATAAAATGTGATCTGTTTGAAAATGCAGGGACGTCACTGGAAAAGATGATGTCTGGATGGCAGCATATGTTGCTCCAAAATGTGTACATCTCTTCTGCAAAAATGGTGCCCTCACAGATGTGCGAGTTACATGACAGACAGACAGACAGACACTCACACACACTGTCACACCCACACACACACTTTCACAGAGAGACATATACACACACACACACACACACACACACACTATCACACAGAGACAGGCACACACACGTACAGACACACACACTAACTTTCACACAGAGACAGACACACACACACACACACACACACACACACACATACATACATACATATGGAAAAGAAACAATACTTTTATAAATCACAATAAGATGTAATAAAGTACAGAAAAACTAAATGTAAGAAAATGTGATCTTTAATACACACAAATATGTATGGCTGGTCGGATGCGTCTTGGACTCGGGTTCCTCTTCATTACGTATAACGCTTTTGCCTTTTGCTAAAGCTTTCCGTGGAGGGGATCGTGGGTGAGTTTGTACCATTCTTGGGGGGCTCTGCCTTGTTGGGGCGGAGCTGTGATCCAGGTGAACAGCAGATCGGGCATAGGTGGGCATGTGGGCAGAGGAGTAGGAAGGCCGGTCAAGCAAATAAGCTTGCTAAGGTACGCAGCAGCAGCAAGCAGCCCCCCCATCCAGCCAGCCAGCCAGTCTGGCTGGCAGTGACTGAGTGGTTGACAGACGGCAAGCAACGGAATGTACGTGCTCTGTGATGTCATAGCAGTCAGCTGAGAGAGGCTCGTGATGTCATCGCTGAGCTGGCTGGCTGGCTGGCTGGCTCTGTGTGTGTGTGTGTCTGTGTCTGTCTGTTTTTCTGTTTGTCAGTCTGTCTGTCTGTCTCTCTCTCTCTCTCAATTCAATTCATTTGTATTGTCAAAGCAATTGGACATACATACATACATACATACATATATGTAGCGTAAGGTACACTTATACATTTCAATTAAAGAAGTGAATTCATAGTATCACCTTATCACGAATCCTGGAGTCTTGTAGAACTCAATTTCTGTAATAATTGGACGCAGACACCAATTCCAAAGATATAAATTGTCAAATTTATTTAAAAACAAAGACTAAATGTAGCACTACACTAATTATACAAAAGGGAAAAACTAATTAAAATTCAACTCTAGATCAACAAATCAAAGACAAATCACTTCCGTGACCAAATCAAAGACCATGGGATCCCATAGGATAACACACAAATCGTTAAACAAAAAAGGTTATAAACACATTGACTACAATACCGGTTAGTAATTCTAGGAATCACTAAGAAACAGTTGAAAGTGCTAAATTGCAGTTTCAGAAGATGAAAAAAAACTGTAACTGATGGGATATGTAGTACTTTATACTCGAGTGGTCTATGCGATTACACCCTGTTGGTGTTATTAAGAACGCCAAGTACCAGAATGCAGAGCGGGACTGTTTTTTGTGCCGTGACTTGTCGGGGGAAAAAGGCGCAGAAAAAACGGACGAGAAGGTGAAGGTAGTATGGCGGTGATGCACGCGTTGGTGAAGTGGGAAAGCGGGGTCGACAAAGACTCTTACAGCGTGATTCCCACTGCTTGCTTTCGCAATTTTGATTTATTCAGCATTGCTGATGATGACGAAGAGACGACTCGAAACTTCAGAGCAGAGTGGAGAGACACGAACAAACCTCCAAAAGGTGGATGGCCTGTCCATGAAGCGCAGATCATTATGACTGGTAACAATGTTTATTTAAAAAAAAAACATTAAAGTCTTTACATGCTATTTGATATATACAATCACAGTATATTTGAAATGAATGTTTAAGTTATTAATGTGTTGTACTTCTAACATACTCTTATAACATGGTAGGTGGTGGTGAGGGCGCTAAAAACTCGTCATATTTGACTGGCATTTGTAAGAACGATTTATTGTGTGTTGTGCTTTACAATAAAATCCCCCAAATCACAAAATAAATTAAACCAGATATAATTTAACTTCAGTTTTGATTCAGTGTTGGCTGTTCATCTTAATTTGTATGGTCAAAGCACAGTATTTTTATGACAAATAAATATAATCCCCAAATATCTGTGGACATAATGCAGGGTTTTATTTATTTTATTTTTATTTTAGGAAAAGAAGGCGAACTAAGAAGAAAACTTAATGACCTAACAAAAATGCCCTCTCCTAAAATGAAGAGAGTACCTAAACCAAACAAAAAACTTCAAATTTCAGATGATAGTGACCTTGATGAACCACAGTTACCGGTGAGATAATTACTGCAAATATTAAATAAATGTATTGCAGGATTGTTTTTTTTTTAATCATTTTCATATATATATATATATATATATATATATATATATATATATTCATTTTAAACTCTTTTCCTCTCTGAATACAGCACAAAATAAGAAAGAAAACCGATGGAGCATCAAGAATTAGATCCCGTCATATTCTACAGACATTTAAAGAGTCCAGTGAAGTTGTGCTACAGCAAAACGTTAAGCAGCTCGAAAAGGAAAACACAAGACTTAAAAATGAAAACCAATGTCTTCGAAACCGTATGGTTGATGGTAAGTTTTTTTATTTATAGCAAATAATTCCTTACCTTGATAAATGTTATTCTTCAGTAATTTAGATTCCAGAGTAATGTATTATAGTTGATCATACTGAAGTAATCTAGAACCACAATACAGACTCTTAATGTGCACTGTCTAATAGTTTAATAATACTGATTATTAAATAAAGTTTTTCAACATAACTTCATAATCCTACATTAATGACTATATGCATTACATTAGACCTGGTAATTCTTGTATTTTATCTCTTCTATTTTTTTCGTAGCTAATGTTAATGACCCACAAAAAGGTCAGTTTGCCAATAACATAGAGCAAGTCTCTCAAGTATAATTGCAGGCATTGATGGTTTTGTTTTCACTTTGTATTAAATATATTACTAGAAATGATTATCATTTAATACTAAGGTTTTTTTCTCCAGAGATTCCAGACCTTTTGGACAATCTGAAAAAAATTGTAACAAAAGCCACATTTATCAGCAATGAAGACAAAAGTGTGTCACCATCAAGTGGTTCTGACAGCCCCACAGCAAATTGTTCTGAATCTGACAAAGAATCACCAAAACAGGTATAACACTCTTGGTCTACAATATTACAAAGACAAGGTAAAAATATATATATTGAAAACAAATATTGGTTGTAAACAATCTAATGATGCTACATTATCAGTTATATTCATAGTTATAGTTGATAATAAGAATGTAATTGAATTATGGGTGTCACAGATTCACTGACTTTATTATGTCTGTAAATTAATAAACTTAGAATTGAGACATACTGTGGTCTTTAATAACACATTTCTGTAACAAAATCACAGCCTTACTGATAATGTATTCCACTTAACATAATATAAGAATAGTTTGGGGATAAACTTGTTTTTTATTTACCATTGTCTTTTAGGTGGAAATATTCCCAGGCACTGGAGTTTACATTGACAAACTGTCCTGGATCCTTGCAGAGAGGTGCAGCACGAATACGTCATATGCAAGAACCCTGACGGTTGCTGTCTTTGACTTTCCAACATTATTAAAGAGCAATCTTCGTGGTGGTGGCAGCAAGAGAGATCCAACTTCGGAGAAAAAGACACCTCTGGATCGCTTAAAGGTGGAAGCCATATATGGTATGTAAATGCTGTTGTACAAAATTTCTAACTCTCCTTTTTAACTGTATAGAACACAAAGGGTTAGCATTTGAAATGTTCCTTTGGCCTTTGTTTTAGTTTCAGAGACTAGAGTTAATTTATTAATAAATAATAATACCTTACATGTAGCAGCTGGAAAGATCCCGAAGTGCTCTACAGACTCACTTCACCCACCACCCTCTGGGGTGCAGCCATTTTGTACCAGCAGATTACTACACAGCAGTAAAGGTGGAGTCATAACAAATTTGTTAGACCTGATTGAGGGAAGCCTGACTTAGAATTCAGCCACGTCACTCTTTCAACAACACCTTGTAAATCACCTTGGATTAATGCTTCAGACATATTAATACATAATAATAATGAATAGTGCCATGGGATCCTTGACAATATAAACTTTCATGTCTCATTTAAATTTGACTTTTGAGCAAATACTTCACATTTCAGTCCAGTTGTGCCACATCAATGTAATGCTTAAGCAAGGTATTAATGGAGAAAAGACTGCCTTTGCATAGCTGCTTCGCCAAGTACAGATTTTACTATGAACTAGTGTAAGACAAGTTTAAGAGCATACACCAAAACGTTTAAATACACCCACACACAAAAATGTTGATTTACTGTGGCAATATGTAACTAATGAACCCTTCTCAAAGATATGTGGTATGTTTATTAAAAGATTTTTATATATCTATGTGCAAGTCATTAAATCTATGTGATACATGTTTTTTAGGGGCTACCTTGAAAAAATTGCCCAGTACCCCAAAGAGTGTAATTGGTGGTGCAATTAACAGCAAGATAAATGAACTACGACACAGAATGAAACCAGAGTGAAGATTTGAAGAACCAGATCTGTATTTTTTGTTTTGTTTTCAACAGGGTTGGGGTCAATTCCAATTCAATTTTTAATTCCCTTTTCAATTCAATTCCAATAAAGAATATTCTGTGAATGCAAAAAGTAATTGCAATTTTGAATTGATTTGTAGGAGGAATTGGAATTGAAAAACAGGAATTGACCCCAACCATGGTTTTCAGTGAGTGTTGTACAAATTGATAGGTCAGGGTTTCTGTAAAAACTTAATAGAGGCCAGCAGGCGTGCACGATCTGGGAAAAACTGCTCCACTACAACAGACCTCTTTCCCTTCGTTTTCTCTAAAAACCTCCTGATATCCTTCACTGCAGCTCTGACTCACCGAGGACGAGGAGGCGAGAGAGGAATCCGTGAAGCCGCCCTCACTGTCACTCCGAGCCCGAGGCGTCCCCGGTGGCTGCCGCGATGCTCCAGCGTGTAGCCGGACCTTTCCCCACCAAGCCGCTCGCTACCCCAGCTTCACTACTGTGCCACCACTTCTTTTACTGCCACTATTTACCAACACCGTCCGTGCTCCCTCCCAGCACCTTCTTAGTGCGTTTTTTCCACCCGGCGCCTCGGCTTGTACCGCCGAGCCTGGCCCTGCCTCCTCCTCGGCTACACCCTGTGTGTCTGTCCGCCCATCTGCTGGCTGCTGAGGTTGTTCCTCGTCACTAACCAGCGCCCCGTGCACCGCCTCAACACCATCTCCCCCCGGCGTCTCGGTCGTCACTATCCCCCGCTGCCTCGACCCCGTCCCCCAGCTGTGCGTCATCGCCTCCGGGCAGCTCTTCCCCCGTCACGGCATCAGTGGTACCATCGGTCCGACCGGCGACTGTCTCCTCCGCCGGGGCTCGATCTCTGTCTGCCCGCTGCATCTGTGGCTGCGGGCCGGTGTCTCTATTCCTCCCCGCATCGCCCCGCTCCTCCTCCCGCTCCCTGTCCTGTTCGGGACAGTTCCTCACGACATGCCCCTCGCTCCCACACCTGAAACACTTCATGGACTCCGAAGTAGCGAACACGACGTAGTCGGTATTGTCGATCTTAAATTTAAAAATGACATTAAGATCCTCATTGATGTTATTGAGGATCATATACAGCTGCCTTCGGAAGGACATGACGTGTTTCAGTTGCGGGGATTTGCAGCCCAGCGGGACCCTCTTAATGCCGGACATCAGCTGCCCGAGCCGGTGCGGATGAACGGAGGGACGTTAGACAGCGTTACCTTCCGGGCAGGAGCAGCGAGCGGCAACACCGGGGTGAAAGTGTCGTCTAACACTGTGCCATTAGCCACTAGCTGATTGACCAGATCAGTGGTTTTTAAGAAGATAACAATGGCAGCAGACTTGATATTTTCACACCCTGCTACCTCCCCAACCGCTAACACACACTGCTCTAGGGGGCAGAACTGCACCGGAGCGATCTTGACTCCATGGCGTCGGGTCAGTTTTTCAAAAGACGCATTCAGGGGGTCCGACCCCCCGACCCGGGAAGAACTACCGGTACTCCCCCCTCCCCTCCCCTGTTCCCCCACAATAAGAAAAGCACTGAAAACAGAAGACAAAATAAACAAACTGAAAAAAGTAAAGCAACAAAAAAACGCAGCCAAAGGACAGAGCTCTCAGCAGCACTCCCGCTCACTGCAGACCCCTCCCACACACTCCCAGCTGAGAGAGAGAGAGAGAGAGAGAGAGAGAGAGAGAGTGTTAGTGTCTGTCTGTCTCTCTCTCTCTGTAGATGCATCATAGGGAACATATGTAACAATCTCTCTTTTTGTTTACCAAAAATGAGAATGAACGTATTTCAAGTGGGTGTTGCCTTGGTTGGAAACGTTTTAAGATTATTTATGAAGTGTAAAGTGGATTTGTCTCAGTTCTCCGTAGTTTTCAATGTATGTGCCATTCAGTAGCGTTCATGTTACAGATGTGCCCTATGCAGTGGTAGGGTCAATAAAATGTCAGTAAAACTTTATTTTAGCAATTATGGAGGGGAAGAACTGCAAATAGAGGGTCCCCACTAATTATCTAACTTACCAACAACGTTTCAAATTAGGTCTTGCGAAGCTGCCAAATAATGCTGTATAATCGTATGTGTCTTCATACACCGGCTGCTATAGTCTGATAGCTTTGATTATATATATATATTTTCTCGTGAACCACAAATGCTATTTGCTTGATTTTTACAGAGTATGTTATAAATACCATTCTTATGAAGCCTGACAAATTGTATGCTGTAATTATGAATATTTTCAAATCATTTGTTTGTTTTTCCTAACATGTTACAAATGTTCCCTATGTGAAAGATGCATTATATCTTAATAACGTCTAAACAATTAAAGATATACAGATTATTATTTTCGGTAAAGTTATAACACATTGCTATTAACTATGTGTGTCAGTAAAAGTTTAAAAAATCCTAACAATTTTTTATTGATCCTGCAAAATAAGTGTTTAGGGAACATTTGTAACATAGTTAGGGTTAGCCACTGGGTAAGGGTTACATCTTCAGCAGTAAGTTTATTCATGTTAATTATTCTCATCAATGTTAAAGAACAATAAGTTATATCATGTGTGTCGATAAAATGCTGATATTCCATAACGTTTGCTTGTGTATTCTGCAAAACACATATTTAGGGAACATTTGTAACATTAGGGTTACGATTTGCCATAGACGCGGAATGAGTTTGATTGTGATGTTAAATGGGGTTTAAAGACGCAGTCGCCTCGGTGCTGATTACAATTGCTGTGTTTCTCCACTTCTACTCCATGCTTGGGAACGCCCACATCCAGTGACGTCAAAACCGGTGGAAAAGCGGGCCGGTTCAAAAAAGATCAGCTGGATCCCAGGCCGAGCAGCAGCTCCGGCTCCAGCACCGGCACCATGTCGCTGGAAAAGCGCTAAGTGAGCTCACAGTGAGCTCAGTGTAATGTCTGCTCTGGTGAGCTCACAGTGTGACCTAGTCGTGAGTTCACGTCTTCACTGGGTAGTCCTTGACAACTTAATTGACTCAATTCTTGGGCTTAATTGGTCAAAATGACCATTGGTTGACGGTACTCAGGGACTGATGTGTAGAGAGACTTATTAAACCTGCAGGATTGTGGTTTTCCCAGAACAGAATTAACCAGTGTAGCGTTATGTTGGGTGTATTCTGATAAGAGCATTTTAGCTCTGAGCTGAAGCACTGATCTAAAGAAGACCTCTCCCCCCCAAATTTATCAGATTTCCTTAACTCATCAGCATGTGAACTGGTTTACATCAAAGTGACAGTCTTGGGAGGATGGCACCGAGAATAGGCCAAATAGTTTGGAATCCTGCTATGAGATAGGAGAAAGGGGCCTGTAGGTAATAAAAACTCTTTGAAGTGGACGAGAGCCGAAATCCCGACATAGAGCTACGAACCCGGGCCAACCGGCATTTCCAAAAGATGGCATGGATTGACATCAGTCATAAATCAAGCCCCCCTCCAATAGGACACTGGGGGCTGAAACCGAAATCCAATCTAAAAAAATCAAGAACCAATCACCTATTGATCTGACAGACTATAAAGAACAGCGCACGGTCTCTCTCTCTTACTCTCTCTCTCACCTGAACCAGAAACTCGCAACCTGTAGCTCTGTTGCCAGAACCGGAACCAGAAACCAACCAAGTCTTTGCCGGCAACAGAAGAATTAAACTGGGAGAAGGAGATTGAGCCGTACGAAGAATTCTTTTAAAGGACTTTATTAAATAAATAACTTTACAGACCCACCTGATCAGTGGAGTTTTACAGCTGGACAATTGACTAAGTCGACTGAATACGAAAGTGTCAGTCATTTAAATAGCTATTTGAGTCTTAAGAAACTTGACCCTTGGAACGAACAGGGCCCTGCTTTCCTCAAAGACTTTGTCTTCAAGTAACTACGGTGGAACCCTGCTTACAAAGAAGATTTTGTGCACAACCTTGGAGCCTTCAAACCAATGGAAAATCTGTTTGGAAAAGACTCTACATTCGCGAAACCCCAACTTCCAGGTGCATCGACTGAGTGGAAGTTCTTGCACAAAGCCGAACCGGACTGCCTTTGTTCCAAACCACACGGACCTCGTGCCGTGTGCTGTTATCTGAGCCCGAAGCCAGAGAGGCCTCTCTGCGACGAAGTTCACATAAGTTTAACAGTTTGGAGTTTGTGATTCATGACATTTGAGAAATCAATTAGAAATGTTAATCTGTGATTCATAACTCTAGAATGTGTAATATCATTTAGTTTTCTTAAATATAAATGTGTGTTGCATTCAACTGTTTTGTTGATAATTTTAGAAATAAAATCTGTCAACGCCGAGAAATATCTTCTCATTCCTGTTTAACTGTTTAGTCTGAAATTGACACAAGTGAATAGACATTAGATTATTGGTGGCCCTGCCTATCCTTAATCATTGAATAATAATCAGTTAAGGGAAATTGTGGTAACAAGTAATGATAGGATCTTTCTCTGTACCTAAACGTTAATGAGACTGATATATATATATATAACGAGAAGTTACCTGACATAAATACTAACCTGCGTAGTTATTTAATGTCTGACTAACAATACTAATGAGAGACTCACCTTCGTCTTACTAACCGGTATTGTAGTCAATGTGTTTATAACCTTTTTTGTTTAAAGATTTGTGTGTTATCATATGCGATCCCATGGTCTTTGATTTGGTCACGGAAGTGATTTGTCTTTGATTTGTTGATCTAGAGTTGAATTTTAATTAGTTTTTCCCTTTTGTATAATTAGTGTAGTGCTACATTTAGTCTTTGTTTTTGAATAAATTTGACAATTTATATCTGTCTGCGTCCAATTATTACAGAAATTGAGTTCTACAAGACTCCAGGATTCGTGATAAGGTAATACTATAAATTCACTTCTTTAATTGAAATTTATAAGTGTACCTTATACATAAGGTATCTATTAAATTAACTGAACAATATGAAGCTAGTAACTATGTTTAATTAGTGCTGGTTTTACAGTTATAAATTGCTCAAATATTGTAAGAAAGACAATTTGACCGCCTGTTCTAAAGTGAAAGTTATATTCACATTAATTATTGCACTAATTCAGTGATATTTATGTTTATTGGCCTAGAATAAGGCAATAATTATGGCTAAACTGCCAACAACACAGTACTAAAGAGAATTGGACTCCCTGTTGTAAAGATTTACACTAGGGGTGTCCCGAAGCACAATACCTTATTCGGAAAGGCACGGATAATGGCTTCAAAACCAATAACGAATAATTTTGCCGAATAATATGCCGCTAAGGCTGAGACAGTCACAGCTTGTGTTTGATGGATAACAGGTGAGCCAGGGGATCATATCACGAAACTTAAATGTCTGAAATCACTAGGCAATAATGTCCGTGTGAAATGAATGTGTGTAAACTTTAGGAATGAAATGAGCGCAAATCAAATAGCAGCTCTCTGCGCTTCTCTCTGAAATCAGAGCTTTAACGGGGTGCTTGAATATGATTTCACTTTTCTAACTTTAGTTAGTGTGTAATGTTGCTGTTTGAGCATAAACAACATCTGCAAAGTTACGAAGCTCAAAGTTCAAAGCAAAGGGAGATATTTGCTGTTAAAGAAATCGTTTTTTAAGGACTACAACAAACGGCTGGGTTAGTGACATCACTAACCCTAGAATTGACATAAACCCCGTCCCCTGAACACAATTCAGAGATTATCAAGACAGAATATGCTAATCAATGAGTAGAAGATAACTAAACATAGTCCAGTTAACATAATAGATGGTGAGGTACATTACTACACACAAATAATATGGTTTGCTAAGTTGTTAATATGAAAGAATGTTGATCCTTCAAATGTTTAATACATGTTAAATAATGGGTAATATGTCCTTACTAATCAGAATTACTAGTGTACTTATGCTTAACTAATGCATCATTCTGGACTATTCAAATAAAGTGTTACCACAGTTCTTAATGACATGCATATTTTGGACATAGTCAGGTGCAAAAACAAGGTTACTTTGTTGTCGGTGTTTGCGCAGAGGTTGCGTATGTTTGCGCACAGATAGCGGATAATCGCTCGCACCTTGGAACCTATTTCCGGGAGCGCGTTGTTGAGCCACCAGGCTCTGTTTTGTGCGGATGGGCGGCCGGAGCGCGTTAAGGGTTTTCTGTTACAACGTTGTCGTTAATAACTAATGATCTTCGCATGCAAGTCAATCAATCAAAACTAACTTGAGCTGGACAATAACTTTATTCTAGAGCTGCTGTAAAGCCAAAACAATCTCTGTCACTTTCATTTCTTATCACTGGAAAGCTGCTTTCAAACAATTCATATTGTTAAAAGCGCTATATAAATGAAGGTGATTGACTTCCCTTGCATAGACTTTTTGTCACTGCTGGTTTTACTGTTCTAAATAACAGTAGGACTTAGCCTAGATTTAATACCAGATTTCTTTGTTTTTTAAGTTCAAATGTATTATTATGTGAATTGGTACTTAAGTAAATGGTGTGTGATTATATGCATGACATTCATTCGGTGACAGTGGAATACAAACAGTCTTACCGGTGTATTCTCAACATCAGTTTCATCTGAATCCGTATATCCGTGTATCATAACAGCTTCACATTATTTATTGGCCCCGACAGTGTAAAAACAAATTAAATGCATTAGATAGGTCTACTTACTGCTCACAAACTTGATAGAGGCAGCGTACACTGGCCAGCCATGTTTTGGCTTTTTCCCTTTCTGCCATCCCACAGCAGCTGAACAGTCAGTTTGCGGGTATCCATCGTCATCCATCTTGGTGTCATCATATGTACGTATGGCTTCGGTTTCCACCTCGCTATACATCCCAGCATCCTCCCCACTGACCCATTGGACCACTGCAAACTTTCTCATCACACCTTGGGCTTTAGAAGAGTTTGGCTTTTAGTGAATTTAGATCACGGCTGTTTCATCAGATCTCACATGGGAAGGTCACAGTTTTGTGTCTTGTGAGTCTGATTGTAGCGTCATGGGCATCATTTTTGCTTTGTAAGACCAGTTTGCCAGACACAGACATAATGCTAGGCCAGCTAAATGTCAGCTGCATGCAAGTTAGCTGCAGATCTGTGAAAGATTAGTACAATCGATAATGAGGGCTGTCGATTTAACGCGGTAATCTGATTCATTGACGTTAGTTGTGAGAAACTAACGCGATTCAAATATTTTAACTCAATTAACCCACCCGCCCCTGACCAACGTAGGTAGATTTGTGTAATGAAATAGATTCAAAACTGAATCGCTTGACAGTAAAAAAAGTAAATGTAGTCTAATGTTAACGGTATAATACCCATTCAACATAAACCAACAAATACATGAATCCAGTTCACGTTACCTAAATACACGAAGCAAGGGCAATATCAAAGTTGTTGCTGGCTCAGTTAGCTCCTAGCAAGGTAACCTTAACTCTTGCAACTGTTGTCTTATTGAACAAACCAACTACTTTGCTTATAAATTACTAAATGAACCAACCTGAATCAACACAAATCCCTGAGTAATAATTACAACAAGATACAATTATTCTTTCCTTCGGGGTGACGTTAGAAATCCATGTTTAATCGATCTGAAACCTCTGTTGAAACTTAAAGCAACGGCCCGTGTTACCGCTGTCTGGCTGCTTCAATGAGTCAGTGATCTGGATTTCTATTGGATCCCGCGCAGCAGTTCAAACATCAACCAATCGGCATATTGTATGGTCTTATGGCCCTAATGCACTTGCCTACATGTAGCGATGTTTTCTATTATGCAAAATGGCGAAACGAAAATTGTGTTGCTTTAACAGTTGCCAAGAAGAAAGAATGATTCCTCGTCGTACTCGGACCAGGTGGAAAACAAGGCAAAACTTGTTTTTCCAGCAAAGTTTTGGTCATATTGATAATTTATAGGCCCTAGAAATGTGTGTATTAAATATGATAAACTATAATATATTCATAAATAGGCATTATACTTATTGTTGAACATAATTGTACAAATAATGTTTAGTTTAAGTTATGTTAAGTTTTAAGGTTTTAAAAATGTGTTTAAAATGTTGTAAAATGCATTGACAAACATATCTGAAGGCGAGTAGATTTCCCACTACAGCTGGTCATGTTGTTTTTAAATGCTGCCCGTGAACTGAACAATGAACGAAGTCACCATATCTAAATATTCACAACAAACACCCTTTCGACATGAAACCAAGAAATGAGAGCAATGCTTTCACTGCTCGCCATAGCGTCTCAATGTTAGTGTCCCTCAGCAGGATATGTCGCCCATTTTAGGTTTACAGGCATTCTATAAATTAGCAGCCTGGCATTAGTACTGTCAGTAAAATATTATGCATGGCTAATAATTTTATGTCATAATAATATATTCATCTGTAGCCTATGGAGATGGCTTCCATCTCAAGACACCAATATAAATCTAAGCACAACAGCAATGCTAAAATGTAATGTATTATTGTGTCTGTAAAAGTGAAAGGAGCATACAGGTAGATGGTGGGGTGGGTTGTGAACACTAGCTTTAATCTTGATGAACATCCTGGGAATTAATAACAGTCAAAACAGCTTGCCATATTGTTGAACAAGAATATCAACATTTAGAGTAAAACAGGTTTCTTTTGGTACACACTTTGCTTATGATCACTCAAATTTGGATTCTTTCCCATTTGTTACAGAATACCAACCAATCAAACCTGGTGTCTTCAGGTCCCTCAAATGACCATGTCACAGATGCCAGTTGGCTGAACATCCTCGCATTTTCCATGAAGCACAATGTAACAGAGGCTTTAATGGAGGACCTACTGAAGCTGTTAAGGTTATGTAGTGGGGATGCTGCAAGCATCCCAAGTAGCAAGTACATGCTAGAGAAGGAGTTTAAAGATTATGTAGACAAATCAGAATACCATCTGTGAGACAAAGTTTAGAGCTGGGTCAATTTTTTATTTGTATACCTTTGAGGAATCAACTTCAAGCTCTTTTGGAGAATGAGCCTATTCCAAATATTTACAATGACCAAAACAGATGGAATAACAGATTTTTCAGATGGGAAGTTGTACAAATATCTGAAATCAGTTAGTGATTCATTCTTTTCCCTGTCTTTCAATTGTGATGGAGTGCCAGTGTTCCAGTCATCTAAATACAGCATATGGCCCTTACTATGCTCTGTTAATGAATTACCCCCAGAGGAAAGAGATACAAATGTCATACTATGTGCCTTGTGGTTTGGGTCATCAAAACCACAAATGACTAGCTTCCTCAAACCTTTTGTGGAGGAATGCAAAAGTCTTGGACAAACAGGTCTTCAGTGGCAGGATCCAGTAGATCACTCAATCAAAACGACAAAGGTCTATGCATTATGTGCCATATGTGATGCTGTTGCACGACCTTTACTGCAAAATTTCAAGCAGTTTAATGGAGAGTATGGGTGTGGGCACTGTCTTCATCCAGGTGTTCCTTAGAGATCATGACACAACTGTGCAAATAGGTGAGATTGCCAAAAATAATGAACAGAGCATTTTGGGCATAAAAGGGCCATCTCCAATTGTGGACTTGCCAGATTTTGACCTGATCAATGGCATGGTCCCTGATTACATGCATTGTGTGTTGCTGGGGGTTTGCCGGCAAATAGCCACTTTATGGTTTGATTCCAAAAGCTATAGTAAACCATGGTATGTTGGTTTGAACACTGTAACAGTGGATGTAAATCTTTTAGCAATCAAGCCTCTAAGCATTTTTTCCAGAATCCCACGGTCTATTGTTGAGCTAAGGTTTTGGAAAGCTCACGAATGACAGAACTGGCTTTTATATTACAGTTTGCCAGTCCTGGAGGGGATACTTCCAAACAGGTATCTTTGCCACTGGGCTCTACTTGTGGAGGGTGTGAGCATTTTGCTAGGTTCAGACATTAGCCAAGAGGATATTGACCATGCTCATGAGGCTCTTGAGCTTTATGTTAAATCAGTTCAGTCTTTGTATGGCGAAGATCAGGTGACCTACAATATGCATTCACTTCTGCATTTGACTAAGAGTGTTGAGAATTTAGGTCCTCTCTGGGCCCAGTCTGCTTTCATGTTTGAGAGCTATAATGGCTACTTGCTCAAGCAAGTCAAAAGCAGTAATGCAGTGCCTCAGCAGCTTTGCAAAAGAGTAGCATGGTCTCGGGCATTGCCACGCATAGCTAAGGCCTGCTCATCCAATGATGTTTCACCTGAAATTAAATCATTCTACACAGAAATGACCTCTGGTAAACGTCATGTAAAGAATTATACTAGATATGACTTGCACTTGGAGTGCCAAAGATTAGGCCAGTGTCTGAAAATAATATGAATGCATTGCATGCATTGCTAGATGTACCTGGGACCTCTATTGGCAGGTACTACAACAGAATAGTTATCAACGGAGAGGTCATTCAAAGCCAAACATACACAAAGACAAAGAAAAGGAACAACTCGGTTGTGATATTGAAAGATGGCAGTATTTTCACGGTTTCACACTTTCTCTGTGTCAGTGATGACCAATATCACTTATATGCAGTTGGCAAATTTGGAAATTGTACAGTGCAGAAACTGGTTCGAGGATCTGCTGTCAAAATATCACTGACCTTTATGCGGACTGTTCATTTTCCTACAGGATTTGAAAGAGCAGTTGATCTAAGGTTGATTATACAGTATATGACCATGTTTGATTATAGGCATAGGGCTCCACTTAGGACAAGGCAAGAGCATGAGTTAAGTACAGCCTTATACTGCTAAACTGCACTGTGTTCTATACATGTCTTCATATGCTGGACATTCATATTAAATTTGCACTATTTTCCTATGTTTTTACTTCATCAAAAACTATATGCCTTTAGTTGTATGTAGGACATATATGATTAAAAATACATTAATATTATGCAATTTATATATGTGTTTTTTGCAGCATATATGTCCCTTACAATATTCGGTTTGAACATATAAGAATCACAGGTTTTTTTAGGAAAAGGAAAGGATCCAAGTGCAGGCTTTAGAGTTGAAGCAGATAATCCAATAAGGGCAAAACGAGAGAGCATAAACAGGGACAGTCCAGGTCAAACGATCAAGCGAACAGGCTAGTAGAGAGATCCGAAAGGGGTAAACGAGAGAAGGAAGCAAGAGGTCAAAAATACACGGGAAGGCAATCAAGAAACAAGGCTTAGAATTGATTCAGGAGAGAATGCAAGACTTCGCGATGAATCTAGGAAACAGAGGGGTACTGTGTACTGTGAAGGAGAGAGGGATTGAACGAGGTGAATGAAGGATTGACCAATGATAGGAGAGGAGGACAGAACAGGTGCACCTGGTAGGGAAGAATGTGGAAAGACTGGTTTGACTGGACAAAGGACAAGAGAAGCACTAAACTAGTATTTGGGAGAGGGAGACCTCTGGTGGTGAACTAAGGTAGAAGCAGGGGAGACCGTGACAGTCTCCAAGGTTCTCATCGTAAATAACAAACAGAAATCAAACTACCTTCTGGCCTGACCTTCTAGCTTGACCTTATCTTTCTTAAGTATACAAGAGAGATTAACAGGTGTGAGAAAAGAATTTCTAACTTTCCTTCCGCACATACATACATACATACATACATACATACATACATACATACGGAAAATAAATAATAGAATTTTGAATCACAATAAGATGTTATCAAGTACAGAAAAAGAAAATGTAATAAAATGTGATCTTAAATACATACAAATAAAGAAAATTGGTTTACTATTTCCAGATTCCTTTTTTGAAATACAATGACATGCATTACAAATGAGTATTTACATTATATTTACAGCCGGTGCTCGTGTGTCACTGTGTCCCTCAGGCTGTGGTAGGCGCTGACATATTGGGCAGCCAGGGTGGCTGTGTGTCCCTCCCCCAGGAGGACTGACCGTTTTTCTTTTTTCTAAGTTTTGTCACAGGTTGGGTGGGCATCCATTATGTTGTTACAGAATGTGTCCCTTATTTTGGGCTAAAGCTTTCCGTGGAGGGGAACGTGGATCAGTTTGTACCATTTTTGGGAAGATCTGCCTTGTTGGGGCGGAGCTGTGATCCAGGTGAACAGCAGATCGGGCATAGGTGGGCATGTGGGCAGAGGAGTAGGAAGGCCGGTCAAGCAAATAAGCTTGCTAAGGTACGCAGCAGCAGCAAGCAGCCCCCCCATCCAGCCAGCCAGCCAGTCTGGCTAGCAGTGACTGAGTGGTTGACAGACGGCAAGCAACGGAATGTACGTGCTCTGTGATGTCATAGCAGTCAGCTGAGAGAGGCTCGTGATGTCATCGCTGAGCTGTCTGTCTGTCTGTCTGTCTCTCTCTCTCTCTCTCTCTCTCTTCCTCTCAATTCAATTCATTTGTATTGTCAAAGCAATTGGACATACATACATACATACATACATATATATGGAAAATAAACAATATGTGTACATCTCTTTCGGCATTAGTGGTGCCCTCACAGATGTGCAAGTTACATGACAGACAGACAGACAGACACACACACACTTTCACACACAGACAGACAGACACACACAGAAACACACACACATACTTTGACAGACAGACAGACAGACACACGCATATTATGGGTCTTTGTTGGGTAGTGAAATGGATAGCATCAGTCGCAGTGTGGGTAATGTCAGGGAGCCAATCATAGTCCCCGTTATTTGCATATCGCAAAGCATTCTGGGAAAAGCAACTAAACACGTTTAGTCATGTATTTGTCCATAGTTTACACATGAGATGAAAGAGACAGTATGACGTATTGAGCACCTGGGATTCCTCATGTGTATGTGAGGGGCAGAGGAACCGGATCCCAAGTGTGCGTCCCAGGTGCTATAGGTTTCAAAGCATGCAGGGGAATAGGCACCCCACCCTGACACCTATAGAAGACTGGATAGGGAGATATAAATAGCAATGGGGAGACTCTTGTACTTGGTGTGGCTCTATCCATATAGTGGGGCCAGCAGCCACTTAGCAGGTGTAGCAATAGAAGCTCAGCCTGGGGAGACTGGATTTAGCATTTCCTCTCCATTTTGATAACTATCCATAATCATTTCTGCAAAATACTTCTATGATACCTATGTATGTTTTTTACTTGTACTATATTATACTATCAAGTATCAGTGTACACATACAATGTGACCTGTTACATTAATACAGAGGCCAGATCTCTAATAGCCACTGTCCCCTGATATTACACTTTTTTACAATCACTTTGGCACTCATTTCAGAACCTTGATGTCATTTTTCAAAACTCTAGACACTAAACTCACACTCGATGATCAAAATGCACATTTTTCAAAACTCTAACACTTTTTTACAATTGCTTGGATACAATACACATCAACCTCAGATCATTTGTTCATTGAACTAAAATGACACAACTTACATCAAAGTATTACCATTTCAAAATGCAATTCACACATTACATCTGAGATCACTGTCTATTCATTTCATTACAAAGATCTAACTATCAATTGATACAGCTGCTCAAAATGATAAGTGACTGTTGCATTACTCTTAATGCATAATTTTATGGAAACTGACAAACAATATTCCATGTTTCGATCATGAAAGTTTCAGGATAATGAGATCCATTGACACCAATAACCGAGGAGCATGAACCAGTTGGACTACATTATCTATGGATGTAATATTTCATCATCATTCATCATCATGTAGCACTTTTCCACACCATGTTTTCAGTGTGGAAGGAAAGTTAGAAATTCTTTCTCTAATACCTGTTTTTCTCTCTTGTATACTTAAGAAAGATAAGGTCAAGCTAGAAGGTCAGGCCAGAAGGTAGTTTGATTTCTGTTTGTTATTTACGATGAGAATCTTGGAGACAATGTCAAACAGTATGATTGAAGTGCCTGCTCCCTAATCCATGTGTTGATCTATGAACTCTGTCCTATAATGATATAAATTCTGCTTAGCTAACTTTTAAGATAACATAGTAATGACTTTCTGATTATAACCAGCTCTTTGATTTTTGTGTATAAAAGCTCTGACTGTTAAAATGAAGGCAGAGCGACTTTGGGATCTACTTGAGTCACTGTTCCTCTCCACGCTGCGTGTATTAAAGGCATTGCAACTAACGCTCCAACCTGGTTGAAGATGATTGTTCTTCCACATCAGATTTGACATTACTGTATGTATGCAGGCCCTTGTAATTGCTTTTCCAATACTGCCAACTGGTTATTGATGATTGATTTCACATTGTGGTACGAGTATCGAGTGAAATGAGTGCTATCCACCCCAGCAACACAGTGATAACATGGAGCCGGCAGGTCATCCAGGTCACAATAGAGGTCAAGCAGTGGGAGGAGGAAGACGTGGTGGTCAAAGGAATGGAAGGGGACATGCACACCTTCTGAGAGGTGGTCGTGGGCCTCGTCATAGAGGAGGGCTTAGGCCTCACCAGAGAGGCAGCCATGGGCCTCATTTGAGAGGTGTTGGGGGAACGTGGTAGAGGACAAGGCCACGGACCAGACAGCGGCAGCAACAGCAAATAGTGTCTAGTGAAATCCGAGAAATAGTTGTAGAGCATGTTGTAAATCATGGCATGACCATGACTGAGGCAGCTACAATGATTCAATCAAACCTCAGAATCAACTCAGGATCAACTGTGGCCTCAATCATCAGAAATGTCCGTACTGAGAAGCGGCAAGTCTTCAGCATGCACTAAACATTAGGCTACTCTCAATTGTCAAATGACTGTATACTGCATACCAATGTGTAGCACAGAGTATAGTGTGCCTTTTGAAAGAAATGCAGACAGAGTGAAGCAGCTGATGACTGAGTATGTTCAGGTATGTTCAGTTTCAAGATGCCTCTTGTGAAAAATGGTTGTGAGAACCTGAACCTGAACACAGGGCTGATGGAAATTTAGAAGTACAGTAATCAATCCTTTGTTTTGCTTTTTACACTAAGCCAGGTGAGGAACACTGCAGTTGACATTTTACTGTAGTTTTGTTCTTTTTTGTAGCTAATTATTGTTGCATGGATTCAAAGAAACCTATGGTGTGATTTGATTGTATTGCATCAATACATTTCAGATTTTGTTCAATGATTCCACTGTGTCTGTAGTATTCTCTCTACTAGTCCTTTTACAGTGATGTATTTATGTGTAGTACCATAATGAAACATGTATCACATATTTTGTACTACAATATTTAATGATTGTACGAACAACTACACAGTGAAACTATCGGTATCTTCTGTGTTACTATGTTACTATGGTATTTCATGATAAATGAGTTATTTGAACCAACAAGTCTGCAAGTGCAAGGTTTCTTTAAAGATATGAAAGGCTGTTCAATGTTCAAAACATTGTATTGTGCAGTGTTACAAGTGATGACCGTTTTGAGTTTTGTGTCTAGTTTTGAAAAATGACATCAAGGTTCTGAAATTAGTGACAAAGTGATTGTAAAAAACTGTATATTCATCCTATTTAATGTGCTCTTTTAAAATGTACTTTTCTTTTTTATGTTGCCATTTCTGTTCTACCAATGTTTCAGTTGTTAGCCAAAGATTGACAGAGTACATCTCATACACACAGGCCAGACAGCAAGGATTTCTTTTTGAAATTCAATTACAAATGCTGCATGAATTCATCAATACGATTAGAGCTCCTGAAAACTCACTCTACAGCATCTCATTAGCAGTGAAAAGAAACCAAGAAAGTTGGGACAGTCGACTGTTTACCACTATGTAACATCACCTTTTCTTTTAATAACACTTATTAAGCACTTGGGCACTGAAGACACCACTTGGTTAAGTTTAGCAAGTGGGATTTCCCCCCATTCATCCATTATGCATTTCCTCAGCTGCGCAACTGCACAGGGCCTTCGTTGTCTTAATTTGCACTTCATAGTGCGCCACACATTCTCAATTCGGAGACAGGTCAGGACTGCAGGCAGGCCATGCTAGCACCCGCACTCTCTGCCTACGCAACCATGCGCTTGTAATCTGGGCAGAATGTGGTTTGGCGTTATCCTGCTGAAAAATGCAGGGACGTCCCTGGAAAAGATGATGTCTGGATGGCAGCATATGTTGCTCCAAAATGTGTACATCTCTTTCTGCAAAAATGGTGCCCTCACAGATGTGCGAGTTACATGACAGACAGAC